>NC_064924.1:311273911-311898911 GCF_023897955.1 Schistocerca gregaria | reverse complement strand
TTTTTCTACTTGAAAACTAAACAAATTCTCAACAGAGACAGCTGCCCAACACTGCCACTGCCCTACCATATTTGAAAACAGCAACAATGAGGAACAAACATATACCATGGGATGGACCTGATCTGCCAAAATGGTCACATAATCCTTGGCAGTAATGTGACCTTGTGGAGTAGCCATGGAGTGCATGGAATACTGTGACGCAGCTGCCCAAATCATCAACAAAACCCCTGTCATGTTTTACTCTTGGGATGTAAACTTGGCCAGAAGCTGAAAATTGCTTGAAAGAAGACTAACCTAACCAAATGACATTCGTCTATTCCTTCACAGTGCAAGTTTCTGGCTTCAGATCTTGTTATAGAAATTTGTGTCAATGATGAGTGGGTTTGGAGTTCCAGCTCACACTGCAGGTCATTTCTTCTAGAGCTACTTTCATGTTGTTTTGATGCTGAAAGGGTTTGGGAGTGAGACAGTCAGTTCTGCAGTTACTTTTGCAGCTTTCGTCCTCTTATTTTTCATCACAGTCTCTTCAATGACCATCGGTCATCATCACTGAACACGCCCTTTTGTCTGTGTTGCTACTTAAGACACGAATTTTTCCATTTTCCTGTATGCAGTATAAATCTTTGATTCAGTGCCTGTTCAAACACCAAACACTTCAGCTACCTAGGTTACAGAAGCACCCACCATATGAGTGCCAAGGATTTTCCTATGTTCGGACTCACTTATCTCTGACGGAATGCATCCACAACTATATGGAATGCTGTTCTCACAATGAAAGACACTTGTAAAGTATTGAGGACATTGCACAGTTGCCGTTCATGGTCAAATACAACAGAGAAACTCCCAGGCTTGGCTAGTGTAGTATATGCAGGGTTGAGCCCCTGCAATTTCAGCCATCCCTCTCACACATGTGCTTTGCAGCTAAGACATGCCCATCGCCCCCTTCCCTTTACTCTGGTATTTACTTCGTGAGATAGATTGTCAACAGATGATTCACTGGGGCTGTTTATCGCCACGTCTCGTGCAGCTGTTACAGTGTCTGGAGGCACAAGCCATACCGATACGTGGCATACAGATTGTGGTAAACAGCACTGCAGTCACAGATATGTATTTGCTTCTGTGTGGTCACATGTCTATGAGACGCCATGCCTGTATTCCTCCACTGACAGGTACTTAAGCCGCTGCTCAGTTGCCCCTGAGTCTACACTCTAGACTGTAGCACCTGCTACCCATCAAACAGCACTGTCTCACACCTTTGCCAGGATCAGCCACTGGGCAATAGTCAGTTGTTCCTGCACCTTGTCCCGCATCTCAACAGTCCATGAGCTCACAGCCTTGTAGTACATTGACCACGGTATCTCCCAGTTCATCACCATTTCTGATGACTGTGGACTACTTCATAGTGGGCACCTGCCACCACCATCATGATGGATTTTCCAGTTATGTTTGTGTTGACTTTCATGCTTTGACACTGTACTGAGTTTCATTCAAGGTTAACAAACAAAGAGTTTTACAGCAATGTTTGAATTCAATCACTACCAGTCACACCAGCTAGCCTCAGCATTAATGTTCGAGCATATATTTCTCAAGGCGCTTCCATATTTTTGTCCAGCCCCTGTACATAATGACACAATTTTCAATAACCATTACGAAAGTGATAGATGACAACTGAATAACAAAAACTATAACTTACCTCATGAATCATAAGAGCAGCTAATCCATAGACCACACCACACCACACTTCTTCACTCTGAATACTTGTTGCATCTACCTGTCCTGAAGGCATCATGCCATTCACAGCTCCAAGCTGCCCATTTTTGAATTTCAGGACATTATATGTAAAGATTTTGTTCAAAGCACTCTTAACCTTTTCAGCTGGAAAAACCTGAAACACATTTTCAGAATTTAGTTAATGAACTCCATCAAGAGCGCACACGCTTGTTTGTTCGTTTGTTTGTGTTTGTGTGTGTGTGTGTGTGTGCGTGCACGCATAAGCATGGACGCACACACCAATGCCTGATACTGTACTTTTGATTTCGCCAATTTTTATTACACGAGAGTAATTTTAATTTGCTGCTAAACTTTGCTCTTGTAGGTACATTTGAAACACTAAGTATATTATTGTTTTTAGGAATAATGTGTAGTTGCTTTTTGTGGTATCTTTTACCAATATTAAAGTTTTGAGAATTTGTTAAAATACTGTCCATTATTTGATTAATTTTCGTATTAGAATTCACATCTAAATATCTGGACATACTTTTCATAATATTCTGCATTTCTGATCGATATGACCTTTCAAACTGTAAAGAATCTACAAATTTCTTCCTCCATCATAATCAATGTAGTTCACATATCATGGAGTACAACAAATTCTTTCAGTGATATCGTAGGACAGTCTAATAATATAGAAGCTTTTCCATATGAACTGTCAGCTGTATCAATATCCATCAGTTCTTGAGATGCTAAAGGATCTGTTGCTTTGGAGAAACCCCAAGGCCAAAACAATTTATATTGTCTTTTCCATCACAAAATTCCATGCAGAATGTAATATATTTCATAACAATATTAATTTTGGAAACACAAAGTTTGTCAAATGTTCTTTAGTAGCTCCACAAAGAAGTCGTACGTTATCAGTTCTACTGAACTCCTGCTACTTTCATTACACATTGCTCAATATTATCACTTCTTACTTTGTTTATTCTTGAATAGTTAGAAGGAACAGGTGTCTCTGCACTAAAAAAAGATTTTGTTTGCTTTGGAGACCCTCTGGAGTGTTTCTACAAGTAACAGATTTTTATGCCATGGTAAGTTCACCGTCCTTGAAGAGAGCTAAAATCCTGCTTTTTGTGTTATGTCTCAAGATTTTCCCACCCTCCTTGCCTGGCATTGCTAATATAACCATGTAATAATGAACCTTTCTAGCAGTTTTGACAATTCTGGTTGTAAAAATAAATTCAGGATCCACCTGTTGGATCAACCAACTTTTTGAAGCAAGTGTTAACATTTGCTAATCTCAGCAGTTGAAGAAATTTCATTTTTTGGCTTTAATTCGATCACAACCAACACAGGATAGGCATTTCTGACGATTAGATTAAACTCACCTGAAACTGGAGTCTGCCTATGAATGTCATTTTACGAACATGAACAAATCCTTTCTGCAGTTTCCATTTCTTCATTAAAAACATTTATTGTGAGCCTCATTCAAGCATATTGAGCATAATTTTTGTGGACTATCTCCATTTAGCTGATCTTGCCCTATCATGAGCACCAAAGCCCTTTTAATGGCATGATTTGTTTTTACAAAAGGCTTTCAGCTATACTTTGGTATGGACTTATAGGTCCCTGTATATACTGATATTGTTTTTACAATATGAATTCACAGTCAGACTGAACTGTTGAAATTCATTGATCCTTTAACTTATTTTCAGAATTAAATTTCACATGCACCTTTTATAAACTTTAAATCAACTTCTTGTGTTTCCTTGATAATCACTGTTGGCCAGCTCAACAACTCATTACACATCAAAAAAATCAAATAAACAACGGTACTTACACATTGACAGTTACCATCCTGTCCCTGTGAATAGTTCCTCAACCTACAGTCTTGGAATTTGGTATGAACACACAATAATGAACTAAAACATTATTACTGCCAGTTTAATAGTATGTTTGTCCACTTTTTGAATGAAATACATAAGTAATTCCGTATGGTATCGATTCAACTAGGCCTTGGTAGGTTTCTGGAGACATATGGCATCATATGTCCATGCACAGGTCATTCAATTTCTTTAAGGCATAGGCCAGTAGTTTGTGGACATGGAGCCGGCACTCAATAGCATCCCAGCTATGTTCCTTCATATGCAGATCATGTGAATCTGGCAGCCAAGACATCAACATGAATCACTATCACGATTCTCAAAGTACTGTAGCACGATTCTGTCCTTGTCATACAACAGTCATCCTGCTGAAATATGCCATCACTGTTAGAGAAGATATCAACCATGAAGAGTTGCATGTGGTCTGCAATAATATTCAAATAGTCCACAAAGTTACTACCACAGGTTCCACTGAAGCCCAGGTGAATGTTCCTCAAGATTACGCCCTCCACCAGCCTGCAACCATCGCGCAGTGCTCGTTTCGAGCTGGATGACAGTGTATTCAGACATAACAACTGACCTGGTGTAACAAGAAACATGATTCATCCAACCAGGAGAAATGTGCTCATTGATTTACAGTCCAGCCTTGATGAACCTGTGTCCCCTAAAATCATAATTGATGATGCTGTTGGGTCAATGTAGGAACATGTAGGGGTTGTCTGTTGTGGAGCACCATGTTCAACAATGTTCAATAGTGTGCACCAAAACACTGGATCAGCACGCTTGTCTCTGTCATCTTAACTGCCAAATATTGCTACCTTCCCTGCTTTACAGAGCACAAGCCTCTGATGTCCATGTTCTGTGATGAGGCATGGGCATCCAACAACTTATTGTCACCAGTGGTTTCATAGTCCTCCCAGCATTTTCCATATATCTTCGTGAGAGTTGCACAGAAACAGCCAATTAGCTTCACCATTTTCAACATATTTCTTCCCAAGATCAGGCTGTAACAATCTATACTTTGTAAAGTTGCTCATGTCAATGGATTTCCCCATTTGCAACCCATATCATCAATAGAACCATTCCCCATTGAACTCTGCACCACTTTATACATGTGCCCATAATGCCACCAGGTGGCATTCAATCCTACAGTGGGCAGTTGTCAAAAAGTTTTCGTTCATGCCTAGCTCCTCCATCTTGCTGGAACATATGTGCTTTCACTGGCTGTGACTGTCCACCAGGTTTAATACACAAAGAGAAAGTGTTCACTTCAGCTAATTGTGGTACCGTTGATACATCTCAAAATAATTAAGTATCACACATCTCATTCCACAGTACTATTCTGTTCTTTAATTAACCCACTTCTTTAGTAGTACTACGATTTTCTGAAATAAATGCCATGAAATGAGATGTGTCCCTCCGATATTCTCCGCATACCATGATGAACACCATGTCTAGCAGCTAGGACAGGAATCCTAGAGATGGTACTATTGTGCGAAAGAAGTATGCTTTCTTGTGTGACTGAATGTGTGTGTGTGTGTTTCCCTTCTTGGAAGAAGGCTTTGCCAAAAACTAATGTGTAAATGTCTTTTCTTTGTGCCTGTCTGCAACTCAATGTGTCATCTTTATGCTTAGAAACTATATATCCTTTTCCTTATATTGCTGATATTACAAACTGGAGTTTCTACTGTTTATATATTATATCTACATTTAGAAACAAAAATTCTGCACATTTGGGATGGAATAACCATAAATGTCCTTAAATTTGCGTTACAAATAAGATGATAGTATAATAATAAAGCAATCTCTTGAACAGGGATGTTTCCCAAAGGTGCTAAGTATACAGAAGTAAAACTGCTGTTCAAAGACAGGTCAAGAGAGGATATGTGAAATCATCGTAGCATCTCTCTTACTCCAGCCCTGTCAGAAACATCTCGAAACGGTGCTGCCATCCAGATTCTAAATATTACTGGCAAATATGAGGTTATTTTGTAAATCACATTTGGCTGCCAGAGTGGAAAAAGCACTATAGACGCAATTAACAAGTCTGTCTATAAGATTAGTATACCACTACATAATAATAAGAAAATTGTAGGAATCTTTTGCAACCTCACAAAAGCCTTTGACTCAGTGCATCATGCACTGCTTAGCTATAAACTTGACAGGTATAGGATCAAGGGTGGTATTCTACATTGGAAGGGTAGAATTCTACGTCAGCTTATTTCATACCTGTGTAAGAGCAAACAAAGGGTGAGTATTCCTGCAAATGCAGCAAATTATTCTTTCAAAATGAAAACAGTACCACAAGGTGTCCCTTAAGGCTGATTCCAGGACCTATTTTGTTTTTTACTCATTGATTTACCCATCAATGTAAATTCCCTGTAGTGTCCTGAGGTCGGCAGGAAAGAACTAACAATCAAGTGTGAACACACTTTATTTATCTAAAACGCCTTCTTGGTATGCGCTGATGCACTTCTCTGCCATTGTTGAGAAAATCGACAGTTAAAAGAAACCGTTGTGGTGAAATACTCTCTACGATTAATAAATTTCAACAGCGTCGTGGCGCAGCGGTTTGCGCTCGGGTTCGTAATCCAAAGGTCGCGGGATCGAATCTCGCTCCATCCAACACTTTTTTTTTTTTTTTTTAGTATTTGTGTTTTGTAATTCAAATGTGTATACACACACAGATATATATATATATTCCCGGCGATCAGTTGCAGCAATTATGCATATAATAAGCTGTTGAAAGTCGTTTGTCGTGGAAAAACTGCCAACTTTGAACATGATTATGTTTTCCGCAAACAAAGTTGTATTTCACAAATGTTATTAATTGGCTTCATAATGTTAACCACTTATAGTTAACGGAAGACGTAGAAACGATATTCCGAAACGAATACATATAGCGTAAGTCAAACGTTCGAATTAGAATAGAGACCCCACGAACACACATTTGCTGTGGCAGGTATGAATTATAAATTCCATTACTCGCTCGTTACACTTGAAGGACAGATGTTGAATGGGCTGAAATGAGCCGCCGCATAACAGCATAGTTGCCAGCTACCTTCGAAAGAAGGTAGATGCGGTCCCTAGCACAACTTATAACATCGTCGAAAATCAGTGCGGACGTGAAGAGCTTTGGTACACCCTGTTAAACAAACTGAAAAATGGAGGCGGTACAATTGGAGAGCGATCAGCCGTCACCAACATGCATAAGCAATTCATTAATATGAATTACAAGAAACTAATGATTAAAAAAAATTGCATGGGGCGAGATTTGACCCTGCGACCTTCGGATTATGAACCCCAGCGCTTACCGCTGCGCCACGACGCTGTAGTAATTCATTAATCGTAGAGAGTATTTCACCGGTACAGTTTCTTTTAACTGTCGATTTTCTTGACAATGGCTAAGAAGTGCATCTTGGTGCTTTGCCACATTACACCTCTGGCCATGAGCTTTTATTATGCGCAGGATGAATCGAATCTGAATTTCACAATTGGCGGCCTCCCCTTGTTAGTCACATAAGTTCTAATTGGTGGATCTCTGTCACATGAAGTAGTTTCATGTTTTAATGGAAGATCTGTTGATGTTTACATTCCCTGGTGATGTTTTGATACAAGCTTTTGAAAAGAGATCGGCAGCCCACCTCGCTTATCTGTTGCGCGGGCCTTCTAGCAGATAAGGGGTCACTACAACATGCCCCATAAATTATATGCAGAGATGATGTGGTAACTGAAGACCATGAGTCAGAAAACATCCCTTTATGCATCATCAATACAATAAAACATCTGGAAACATGGTTTCAACTCGGTGGATTGACCATGAATGTCCCAAAAATCCACATGATCCTGTTCAGACCAAAACAGTCAAAATCCCAGGAAATTAAAATAAGTCATAAAAATGTAGATCTAGAAAAAGTGGATTCTGTGAAATTTTAATATTAAACCTAGATAAGAATTTAAACTGGAATAAACAGCTGAGTTATCTATAAACAAATTATGTAGTTTTGTAACTGGACTGCAAATATTATCTAATGCCACTGACATGGGCTCAGAAAACAAGTGTCAACCATAGCTACTTCCAATCAGTTATCAGATTAAGTATTTTGTTTGGGGAATTTTGAGTAACATACTGTGTACTGAAACAGCAGAAAAGAATTACTAGAGACATGCTGTATAGCCAAGGAAATTGTGATGCCCATTACTTAAAAATCTGCAATTATTAACAGTTCCCTCTCTAAATATCTATGATAGTATCACCTTTTTACATAGTAATTAAGAATGAGTCAAAGAAAAGTGTTCCGATCACTTATATAAAATAAGTATGTTTCCCTGAGATCATGAACAGAAACAAAACACAATTTATCTGAAAGATAAGATACTGGAACAGATACAGGAAGTGTTGAGATAATTTTCAACTTGTTTACCACCAGAATTCAGACATACTGTGAGACCAACTTTTGTATCTCTGTGTCATAGATATCTGCTGTCGATGATTGGAACCACCATGTGACACCCATCTCTGCCTCTCTCTCTATTTGAAAATGCTGACTCCTACCAGATAGATGGAAATCTGAACAACCCCCACTACTTGTTCTGAATTGCTGTATTGCCTCACCCTCCTGCTCAACATTCCCCATCTCATATCCGGTCAGGAATATAGTGAGGAGACTCCCGGAATTTAGTGAGGAGACTCTCTGGCTGTATCAGTACACTAAACCACTATTTTCTGCAGCAACACAGTTGGCTTGAAGTTTATCTTGCAAGGAGGCTATGTGACACCAGTGCAGTGACTGCTGCTTGGTTTCTGATGTGTTGTGTACAACCAACATCTCATCACCTATGATGATCCAGTCTAGAAACTTGTTGACATCATCCTGATACCACCACAGAGAACTCAAGCTTGCCCATGTGTTTTGTTTTGTGTTGTGGAGTCATTTACTTCGACACCCACCTTGAGCACAATTTTCATAACAGGTGCTCCACGACAGTTTCATGCAACAACAAGTGGTACATCTGTTAGAACTGACTGCTGAGTTCCACGATTGTGAAGCAACAATTTTCAATAACGTATCCCTGCACAAGCTCCACAAGATCGTCTGTAATGATGGATGGCCTCCCGATGTACTAAGCATCATGAACATTTTGGTGACCTGCTGCAAAGTCTCTGCACCAGCAATGCACTATCTTGCTTATTATGTTTGGTTCACAGACCTGGCACAGCTGACAAATTTCAATCGGTGCTATGTTCTGTGCATTCAAAAACTATCACTGATTTCACTTGACACAGGGTGGGAGCTGTAATGTGAACCCTCATTTTCAACTGCTGCTACGAAGCTATCAAAGCTATTGTGAGATCTTGAGAAGTTCTGTTAGCGCATGCACTGTACCATATCATTACTTTATCATCTACACACAGTCACTTGCACAACAGATGATTTTAAATCTGTGGGATGAGCGAGAAACTTACTTGTTATGAATGCACCTCATAATTTTATGCTCCCTGCTCATTGCTTAAACTTATATCTTCCAAGTTCCCAGTACATGGGAGGCAACGTATCGAGAGGCAGTGTATCAAAGATTTACACTGCATATATGGAACACAGAAAAACAATCCATTAAGTCACAATACCAACAAAAGCGCATGTTGAATGATTATGAAAGATGGTCCTGGAGAGGATTATGACAACAAATAAGAGGGTGACAGCTGTAAAGTTCTCTGCAGAACTGAATGCCACACTCACGAACCCTGTCAGCACCAAAACAACATGAAGAGAGCTCAGAAGCAGGAAACTGCAGGATGAGCTGGAATTCCAAAACTACTAATCAGTGGTGCAAATGCCTGTAACTGGAAAACATACTGGTGAGCCCTTAAAATATGGACTGTGGAGCAATGGAAGACAGTCATTTGGTCAGATGAGTCATGTTTCATACTGTTTCCACCTTGTGGTTCAGTTTACATCCCAAGACTGAAACATGGCATGGGTTCGGTGATGATTTGGGCAGTCATATCATGATATTCCATGGGCCCCATACTTACTCCACAAGGTACTATTACTGCCACGGATTACCTGACCATTTTAGGTGATCAAGTCCATCCCATAGTATAATCTTTCTTCTTCAATGGTGACACTTTGTTACAAGATGACAGGAGTCATGTTCACACACCTTGCATCACCCAAGGTTGGTTTTGTGAGAATAAGGATGAAGTGTTACATCTATCCTAGCCACCACAGTTACCAGACCTCAATATTATTGAGCCTTTGTTGTCTTATTTGGAAAGAATGGTGCATGATCACTACCCACCCCCATCATCATTATCTGAACATGCCACTATTTTGCAGGAAGAATGGTATAACATTACCTTGAAAACCACACAGGACCTGTATTTAACCATTTCCACCACAACTGAAAGCTGTTTTGAATGACGATGGGTTTCCTACACTGTATTAGACAAGGTAATGAGTTGTGTTGTATTTTTGGGTTTTACATATTTTTGTCCAACCCCTATTTGACAAGAATACTTCCACGGCTGGACCTGTCTTTGGTGGGGGTTGACTCATTGGTTCTGGGGCAGGAGACCAAATAGCAAGTCATCAGTCCCGTTGGATTAGGGAAGTATGGGGAAGGACGTCTGCCATGCCCTTTTAAAGGAGCTATCCTGGCATTTGCCTAAAGCAATTTAGGGAAATCATGGAAAACCTAAATCAGTATAGTCAGACGCGAGTCTGAAACTTCGCCCTACTGAATGCGAGTCCAGTGTGCTAACCACTGTGCCCCCTCACTGGGTAGATGATGGGGAAGGGCACACCTGTGACAGGACTATAGTAGAAAATTCTAGGTGAGTACATGACACATATCTTGATACAGTCTTTCACATGCATATGGCCTACATGTCAGAGCTGGGAGTATGCATAGCTTAAAAATGGACCAAGATATTTCATGGATTGGGTGGAGATGGCACACAACTTTGGGTAGAGGTGTGAAAGATGCTGGGAAGAATGTTCTTTATTTCTGGGCTTGATGAAAGATGTCCGAAGCACTGGCTTATTATTGAGTAACAGAGGGCAGCTTCTTTTTATGATGCACTATGCACATATGTGAATATGGCATGGGAGATCATCCTCGTGTCCCTTCATCTCACTCTCCCTATCTTGTCATCCTTGTTCCTCTGAACTGCTCCACCTGACGCATCTCCAATCTCAACTAGAAACTAGGTCACAGGATAGGATCAATTTAGGTATGTATGTTGGGTAAAACACACACACACACACACACACACACACACACACACACACACACACACAGAGAGAGAGAGAGAGAGAGAGAGAGAGATATATTTACTTTAGTGGTAGCTTAACAACATACCTCTTCTGTTACACCGCATGCTCTCAAATACCAAAGGCCACAAAGCTGATCAGCCATAACTGACTTTGACTGGCTGCTATTGGATGCGTCAAAGTTGTAATATTCCCCTAGACATTAGAAAATTAGTGTTGTAGAAACAGAAAATATTAATAGTGCTGATAAGAAATTTGTTTATAATATAGTTTATAACACAGTTGGTAGATATGCTGTTAATTACTACTGCTTTAAACATGAAAAGTGCACAATAAATCAAATTATGACTTGTTCTCATTTTGTAGTAACAGATTCATCCCTGTGGGTAATAACTGGAGAACAGACGAGGATGAAAGTGTAAGCTATAATCACTTTCCAACAGCAGTGTCAATCATGCTCCAGTTGCATGCAAAGATATACAATGAAATTTATGTGTATATTAAGATACTTGCTAACATTACACATATAACCAAAACAGGGCAGTGTTAAAAAAAAAAAAAAAAAGACATTTGAAAGAAGCTTCAGTTGTTATAATCAAATCTCCCTCCTTCATGTACACAAACGATACCAATTGGAAGGATTAACCCTTTGTGCTTTTAAATGACTTGGTTTTTTAGTAAGTTTTTATGATCTATTCTGATTGCCCTTCCCCTGTTTACTTATAGAAGGGAAGAGTATTCTAAAAGATCAAGATAATTTCAGCTTGCTCAAGATGCATCCTACTTTGCTTCAATGAGTTACTTTCTACACAAAATACTACAGATTTCTCACTTTCTACACGCCAGCTGAAATGTAAAGTCATAATACCTTTAAGAGCTTTCAAATAAGTGTATTTTTCTACCTCATTAGAATAATTTGACTATTAATTGTAATTTGTATACCACTTCTCTTCTAGTCTATCATTCATGATCTCACTCCCTATCAATTATGTCATATGTTGTTAAATCAAAACACTGGTAAGACACATTGTTCATTGGGATTAGATAAATGTTTTGACAACTGGGGCAACAGCCCCTATGGAAGAACAATATATTAATCTTATTAACTGAAAACTGAGCTTTTTGTCAGTGGCAACAAAGATACAGAAGTTAGTGATTATCAGACTGGCATAGCAGTTATGATTACAAAAGGCAAAAAGAGTTTATCAGTGGAGCCAGAAGAGTATTTTTGTTGGTAGAACAGATATACAGTCACTTAACATCTTACACAAAAGCCAAACAGAGAACATATAGTTGAAGCCAGACAAAGTTAGAAAAAATTGTGATCACATTACATTAATTCTTGTTCCACAGATCATGAATATGATATTTTGTAATGATGTGGAATGTGTCAGTTTAACATAAGGTTTCTTTACAAGATGCAACTTTCTTTATTTGTGTTTTTTTTTTAATATTTACTACTTCATGTCTAAAAATTCATTCAGACATTCTTTTAATTCATTTTTAAATGTCTTTAGTATCTGTCAGACTTTTACTGCTATTCGGTAAATGACCAAAGAATTTTGTGGCAGCATAGTTCCCTCCTTTCTGTACCAAAGTCAGATTTAACCCAAAATAGTGAAGATCATCCTTTCTTTTAGTGTTGTAGCCATGTACTTTCCCATTGTTTTGGAACTGGGATGGGTTATTAATAACAAATTTTATTACTGAATATAAGTATTGAGAAAGTACTGTGAGTATAATTAGTTCCTTAAATAAATGTTCGCAAATGATCTTGGGTGGGTCTCAGATATTATTCTGATTATACACTTTTGTGTAATGAATACTTTTTCTCTTAATGATGAGTCACCCCAAAATATGAAGCCATATGCAAGCAATGACTGAAAGTAGGTGTAATAGGGTAATTTACTGATGTATCTATAAACAAAATTTGCAATAACCCTAATAGCATAAACAGCTGAATTCAAACGTTTTAGTAGATCATCATGTGTTGCTTCCACTTCAATTTCTCATCACTGCACACACCCACAAATTTTCAATTTTCTGTCTTAGCAACATACTCCTGTTCAATGTCTATATTTATCAATGATATTATGCCATTTACTGTACATAATTGTATACATAGTGTTTTCTCACAATTTAGTGAAAGTCCATTCACAAATAACCACTTAATAATTTTCAGAAAGACATTATTTACAATTTCCTCTACTACTTCTTGTTTGTTAGTTGTGATTGCTACACATGTATCATCTGTAAAAAGAACTAGCTTTGCATCTTCATGAATACAAAGTGGAAAAATTCATCAATACATATTAAGAACAATAAGGGACCCAAAACTGACACTGTGGGCACCATTCTTGATGCCTCCCCAGTTAAAGGACTCTACTGACTTTCCGCAGACTATCTGTGCTCTTAATTTCAACCTTCCACATTATTCCAGTTAAATATGAATGAAACCATTTGTGCACTGTTCCACTTATACCACAATACTTAAACTTACCTAGAAGAGAATACAAAAAATCCCAATAGGCGATGTTTCGTTATTCAGAGTGTTTCATATCAGTAAAAGCATATATAGTATTTTCTGATGAAAAGCCTTTCTGAAAACCAAACTGACATTTTGTTCGTACTTCATTTTTACAAATCTGTGAAGCTACTCTTGAATTCATTATTTCTTCAGGATTTTTGGATGAATCTGTCAGAACTGAGATTAGGTAGCAGTTGTTAGCAACAGACTTATCTACTTTTTTATGGAATGATTTAACAATAGCATATTCAGTTTATATGGAAAAATTTCCTGTTTCAGTGTGCTACCGCATATGTGGCTGAGAATCCTACCTACTTATTGGAACAAGCTTTTAGTACTCTGTTGGAAATGCCATTAATTCCATGTGATTTTTTACTTTTGAGTGAATTTATTATTTTCTTAATTTCAGTGGGAGAGGTGAGCTGAATTACAGTTTTATCAAACTGCACACATGTTACCTCTTCCATATACAGTCTGTATTTTATAATGAAGAGGTGCATCCTATTTTCACTGCAACACTTAAAAATTGTCATCAGAAATATTTGCTAGTTCCGGCTTTTTGTTAACAAACTTTTCACTGATTTTGATACAAATACAGTCCTCCTGTGTTCTCCATTGCTCTGTTTCCCTCTTAATAATATTCTGAATTATTTTAATTATATTATGAGAGGTGTCAATCTCAGACATAATGCGCATGCTTCTGGACTTTTTTAATAACATTTCTTAATATGGTGCAGTAGTTTTTATAATGTCACACTGGTTCTGGATCATTACTCCTTCTAGTATAAGAGACATTTCCATTTTCTGTTTAGAGATATTTTTGACCCTTTAGTAAGCCATGCCTTTTAGATGGTTTCTTACAATTATGTTTCATTGTTTTCTTAGTGTAACAGTTTTCAAACATTCTCACAAAGGTATCATGAAATAGGTTAAATTTCAAATTAGCATCAGGTTCCCTGTACACCTCATCCCAGTCTGTTGCAAGATTTCTCTAAAATTTGCAATTGTTAAATCATTAATTGAATGCACTATTTTGCAGGATTGTTTTGCATAACTGTATGGAGCTATGTCATATACTGTAACTAGCTGTACATCATGATCAGAAAAACCATTTTTAAAAAGTACTGCTTTCCTGTACTACCTGAATAGGAAAATCAATAACTGGTGTCAAATTGAAAGAATCAAGTAATACTTCAAGGCCATCTTTCTATCAGACTCTTTCAGAACATCTAAATTGAAATCCTCACAAACCATAATTTGCTCCCCCCCCTGTCTAACAAATAGCACAACAAATAAGCCAAGTTTTTCAGAAATAGCTGAAAATTTCCCAGTGGGGACCAATACACAGCTACAATTATAAAAATACCATAATTCAGTCTAAGCTCACAGTGAAATTCTTCTATACATTGCTCTACAAAAAAATTTTGGTTTCTGAATTTTTCACATTATGATAAATTTTACCATATATGGCAACTCCTCTCTCCTTAGTGTCTCTACTTACATGTGCTGAAAGCTTATAATCACCAGCATTTACCTTTTCTATACCCATGACTATACGATATTCAAACAGGCACAGTACATCTATTCCACCCTCAAATCAAAAAGCTCATCTACTCTGTTTTCTAATCCCCTGATATTCTGTACTTTTATGAGAATCTCATGCTATTTTAATATCTCTAGCACCTGTCTGTCTGAGCTTCTCATTAAGCCCCCCCCCCCCCCCCCACAATTTTTCTATCATCCTGGTCAATTTACCCTTCCCTTTCCTACTGAGATGCACACCTAGTCTTGTGAAGTCCCACTTACCAATTATATCAACAGGAACCAAACCCATGCTTGACAAAGCAGCCACCCGAAGCAGTTGATCTAACTCTATATTGACTCTCCTAACAGAGCTGTTCAGTTGGGACTGATCACACTTCATTTGAAAAAGCTTGTGATCTGGTATCTGTCACCTAATTTTTCCTGTAAGATCTGGCCTACACCTCTTCCATGGTTACAACCTAACCATAGATCTTTCCTCCAATTTTCTACTTTTTTTATGAAACAGTTCGTTTCTCAGTGAAAGCCTGTTGAGTATTAACACCACCTACATCTATTTGAACCTCTTCCTTAGTCAACAAAGGCAGCAAGGTAAATCTATTGTTTGTGCCAATGGCGAAACTGTCAGATACTGTTATCTTTCTGTAGCCCCAGTTCCTTGCTAGCATTTCCCACCTGTCTTTTCCTTTCTCCCCCTTAACCTCATCAGTTCCTCCACAGCACTATCCAGTTCAGCCTTAAAGGCTATCCTCTTCCTTTCCTGTTCAGTAATTTTCCTATTCCTTGAACACACTTTGCAACACCATGGAAGACACCCATTTACTTCACTAATTCCCATGCCACAACATTTCCCCCAATGTAACCACCTGTCAAAACAGCTGCATGGAATCCCAGAATTAACTTTCCTACAGCATCTTAAACACTACTCGCTCATGGTTATTTATGATGTTTTTAAAAAAATTATCTAGACTATTAACTACAGACCACAAGAGTCACTAAGGTTATGTGGGACATCAATATATGTGTATACTGTTAATGTAGTAATGTAATGCACTTAAAATAACACTAAAATTCAAAACTTGTATACCTGAAAAATTAGGCCTAAAATCATGTATGCGTGATATGGACTTTATGCATTTTGAAAATGAATAGAAGATAGAACTCAAAACTTTAAATTCCCTGAGGAGAAATGGCACTACTAAATATATGTGAACTGAAAACATCCAAAATTATTCACTTACTACAAAAGCAAATGTTTCAAATTTGTATGAAAACCTACATCTAAAGCACCTGGAAACCAGCCATTAGAATAGACCTAACGATATGTTCACCAGAATTAGCTACTTTAGCTTACTGGGCAGTTAGGAATGATACACTGGGCTTAGATCCTCTCCCAATTCAAATTAACTTAGGAATAACTCTGAAGCAAAAGGCAGCAGACCACAGCGATGTGAAATGAAACATTCCAAAAATTACACTGACAGAAGGAAGAAGAAATGTTACTATATCCTGTTCCTAATGAAGTGTTGTTCCCAACTTAAACCTTATGGTGGTGAGTGGATGAACATGTTAGGCAGCCAGTATAATAGGGACCACATGACTGCCAATAAGAGCCGTCTCATTCCTTATCGACAGCCATGAGGACACTATTGCAACGTCTTGTTTTAATTGTGAGAAAATGAACCTCCATGAACATCAAAACCTGTTAGATGTGTAAGGCAAGGAAAAACCACTGCATACAGTCCCTTCAGAATATCTCAAGTTCTACAACCAGGAATAAATGGGCAGAAGAAGAGAAGGAAATCAGTTTACTGATCATGATCGGGTTGGGAGCTCAGGATATGGAGTGGACGACAGCAGGTTTATACAAAAAATCCTTCCATGACAGAAAAAAGTAGTAAGGAATGTATAGAATACAAGAATGTTAATAAAAGTAACTGGGAAAGAAAACTTTGAATCATGTATTGTAGCAATTGTTCTAAGGGTTAAATCGAAGAACAATGTGATTAATACATAAAATGTTAATGATTGACTACTGATGATAGAACTAAAGACTGGAATATGTTTAATTAATGATAAACAGCAAAGACGAGGTAATTGAATAAATTTATGATCAAATAGAGGAACTTCCCCACCTGGGATTTTGAGGAACATAAACTGCAGAAGCAAAGACGAGGTAATTGAATAAATTTAAATTTATGATCAAATAGAGGAACTTCCCCACCTGGGATTTTGGGGAACAAAAACTGCAGAAACAAAAGGCTTCTGAAATTCTGTAAGTACTATGAGGTTCTTTCAAATGAAACCTGGTCGGTGCGTCTACCTTTGGCTCATACGTAAGGCAGCACCGCGTAACTGCGAGCATGGTGGCGCCACTATTGGTAGAGAGACTGACATGTGCACACCGTTTGATGTTGCATAGCATCAGTGTGGTTTCACACTGAAAAGAAGGTGGACACACAAGTTATCATCCACTAGCGAACATGCAGGCGAGTAAGCAGGAACAAGGAGTGATGCGATTTGTGGCAGCGGACGGAGTTGGAGGCTGTGAAATCTATCAATGGATGAAGACTATGCACAGTGAGTACAGTCTGAGTCATTCAAGCGTTGTGGAATGGTGAAAATGATTTCTTGAGGGGCCTGAGTCATTGGAAGATGATGCTTGCCCTGGACATGCTCTTCGTGTCATCACACCGGAAATTGTTGCAAAGTGTATGCTCAAGTCTTGGACAACCACGGAATCACTGTGGATAAGATCCTTCGGTTACTGGGTATTAGCATGGGAACCGCCCACACCATAATGTCCCCACATGGCCAATGCTGCAAAGACAACAATGCAGCAGTTTCAGTGGGAAACGCTGGAACATCGACCATACTGTCCCAACCTTTCACCATGTGACTTTAATGTGTTTGGACCTCTAAAACAAGTTATTCGTGGACATAGATTCACAACAGACGATGAAGTGTGTGAGTGGGTCCAGGCCTGGACCCGACAGCAACCTACGAGCTTCTTTAAAGACAGAATCGACCGGCTACTGTCGCAATGGGATAAATTTGCTAATAGTTTTGGCAACTATTTTTGAGTATGTGTACTGTGTATAACTACATTTTTGAGTTAATAAAATTGTTACTGTTACTTTACACTAGTGACCATGTTTCATTTGAATGCCCCTTATATGGTGAAGTTCCTGACAGCAGTAGATATACCTGGAATACATCAGGAGATAATCCAGGATACTAAATACACCACATCTTAGGGAAACAAAGACACAGAAACTAAATTTAAGTTAATTATTCCAACACGTTCCAGTCTTCTGTTGCTTAGTACTGACTTGTCATGTGAACTCTGACATCCATACAATTGCATCGATGTCCCCTAAAGTTTCCTTTCATTTCCTTGTATGTGGCATCAATCTTTCTCACAGCCATTCAAGCTTCTACAACTTTCCATTTCCCTAACAACC
The DNA here is from genome assembly GCF_023897955.1 of Schistocerca gregaria. Lineage (NCBI taxonomy): Eukaryota > Metazoa > Arthropoda > Insecta > Orthoptera > Acrididae > Schistocerca > Schistocerca gregaria. The sequence goes on along the minus strand of NC_064924.1, from coordinate 311,880,505 downwards.
ATTTTGCACTTCCTGTCCATCTCATTTTGAGGCACCTGTTAACCTCATTTGCCTGCTCAACTTTTTATGTTTTCTCCTTTTGTCAAATAAATTCAACATCTCATGTGTTATCCAAGGGATTCTACATGGGCTTGTCTTTTTGCTTAGTTGCTCTGCTGCTGCCTACACTATTTCATCTCTCAAAGTTACCAATTTGTCTTCTATTCTACTCCTTTCTCCTGTTTCAGCCAATACTTGTCTAATGCTCCCTTAGAAACTCTCAATAACCTCCAATTACATCAATTTTCAGGTCCCATCCCCTTCATTTCTTAATTTTCTGCAGTTTCTTCCATTTTAATCAGCAGTTCAATAAATTATTGTCAGAGTCCATATCTGCCCACAGGAAATTATCTACAGTTTAAAATCAGGTTTCAAAATCTCTCAAAATGGTTCAAATGGCTCTAAGCACTATGGGACTTAACATCTGAGGTCATCAGCCCCCTAGACTTACTACTACTTACACTAACCTAAGGACATCACACACATCCATGCCATAGGCAGACTTTGAACCTACAACCATAGCAGTAGCACGGTTCCGAACTGAAGGGCCTAGAACCACTCGGCCACCGTGGTCGGCTCAAAAACTCTGTCCACTGTCAAATTTTCCAGTGCTTTCAGGTCTCTTCCAAGCATATAGCTAACTTTAATGATTCTTAAACTAGGTGTTTGCAGTGATTACAATATGTTCTCTGCAAAATTCTACCAGTAGCTTCTCTATTTTTCCTTATCTTCTTTTTCCTGCTATCGAATTCCAATCCTCCACCACAATTAAATTCTTGACTTTTTTTAATGATCTGAATAATTTCTTTTAAGTCATTGCACATTTTTCATTCTTTTCATCAGCTGCAGAGCTAGTATGCATATCAACTTGTACTACAATGAAGGGCTTGGCTTTGTGTGTATCTTAGTGTATCTCAGCTACAATAATCCATCTATTATGCTCTTCACAGCAGCTTACCCTAAATCCCATTTGTTTTGATAAACCTGTTCTCACCTGACTATAGTCTCTTTCTTCCTGTCACCTCACTTCATCAATAACCGAATTCCTCCATATCTAACTTTAATCTATTCATTTCTCTTTTTTAATTTTCTAGCCTACTTACTTGATTAATGAATCTAACATTCCATGCTTTGACTCATAGAATACATGATTTGTTTTTCCTTCCAAGTAGCCCTTGCCTAGATATCTATATGGGAGACTATTTTACTTCCAGAATATTTTATCCAAGAAGATGTCAACATTATTAAACCTAGAGCAGCAACTCTCCAGGAAATACAATCACTATAGCTCCCAATCGCTTTCAGCTGCTCACAGTACCAACATAACAATGTGCCCATTGGCTGAAGTTATGAAGCCAAGTCAGTCAGTCATTCAGACTTTTGCCCTTGCCCCTGCTAAAAAGGCTGCTGCCATTCTTCAGGAACCACATGTTGATCTGGTGTCTACAGATAACCAGGCAATGTGGTTCCACCTACAGTGTGGTTACCGTATTATTGAATCACACAAGCCACCACACCATGGAAAGTACGATGGTTGATGGGTTGGAGATTGATTAGTACACTTAAAGAAGAAAGTAATGAATTTATAATGCCACAAATTACCAGATCCAATTTCAATTATGTTTCAATAACCTTTACATCTACATCAACACCCACACTCCAAAAACAACTGCAGTTTGCAGAGTATACTTCCCATTTTTCAAATATTTGTGATTCTTTCCATTCTGCCCACCTATAAGTTCAAGAAGAATGACATTTAGCCTCGGCATTTGCTCTAATTTATATAGTCACGTGTTCAAGGCTCCTACAGCAGGAATACCTGGAGCTTTGTAAGCTGGCATTCACAAGATAGTAGGCAATTTTCTGCTGTTTCACATTTTTCAGTATTTCCATAACAGTGTTCCACGAGTCAAACAACCTTATGATCATTCATGCTGTCCTTTCTGAATGGCAACATCCCAGGTAGTTCTGTCTGATATGGGTCCAACAATCTTGATAAGTATTACAAGATTGGATGTGCATGTGTTATGTAAGCAGTTTCCTTTGTAGACAGAGTACATTTTCTTAGTATCCTATGAATGAGAAGAAGTCTGCCACCTGCTTTGCCAACAGCTAAGTCTCTATGATCACTCTATTTCATATTCCCATAATCTCTTACAACCAGTTACTCCTGTGAGTTTATGATTCCACTTAATGCTCAGTGAGATTACAACCTCAGAATACTACTTATTTTGATTTTATGAGCACACAATTTTATATTCCTGAACATTTGTATACACAGTATATAAAGGATTTTGAAGGGTGAACTCATCTGCTAATTCTGTATAGACTCTAACAACAGGGATTTGAATGAGTCCTGTGATCTTGTTCAATTTTAGGGATTTCAGCTGTTCCTTATCATCAATGACAATTATTTATACCATTATCTTTGCAATGGTGCGAGAATTAAACTGAGGCAGTAGTCCTGTAACTTTCTTTGTAAAGAAATATTTGAAAACAGAGTTCAGGTTTTATGTTTTTCCTTTGCTACCCTCAATTTCAGTACAACACATGCATCATTCAGGAGTGTCTGGACACTAACTTTGATGTCACTGACATAGTTCACATAAGGCCAGAATATATTTTGGTTTTTAATACATATTTTGATTGGTTTCTGTAGTCATTTGAAGTTCAATGCACTGCCATTTTGACAGACAAATATTTTTCATTGACCTGTCGGTAGAAAGCTGGGTTGTGGTAGACTCCATGCACTGTACTTTCATGTATAACACCGAGATGGAGGCACGGGCACTCCTGAGGTTCTGAATAGCTGTCAAAGGCATTTACCCAAGTGTGCTTCATACCTTTTCCTCATTCAGGTGATTGAACTTGATACATAAACATCTTCATTCTCTCCACTGAGGTTTACTGCACCCCACCTTTCCATGCTTGTTTGGATTTTCAACATTGCTGTGCCAGGTGTAAGTGACAGATGCTCTGTAGACCCATAACATTATATAATAATACTTTGCAATGTAAATAACAATTGTTGTTTTATAACTGGGTCACTAGTATTCATTTGTTGTATTATTTTATAATAAATTTATTTGACTATAGTATATTGAAATTATGGACATTATATTATATTTTAGATGTTGTCATATGGACAGGAAAGTGTTAGGCTGAAGGAGCTATTGCAAAACACAGAGGGAGAAGAGGAGAAGCTAAGAATCTGAAGGATCACCAACTGCATGAACGACTACCTGCTCATAATTGGGGCATGGAGTCTGATGGTCAAATTGCAGATAGTGAACATGACACTGACTCAAACGAGAATGCCAGCAACAATGGAATCGATGTGCGTATCAAATGTGATGACATCTATCTCAGAAGGATGATGTCACAAAGTGGATGAAGAATCCTCCAGGCCCGCAATAGGTTAGAACCAGGTCTTGGATCAACATCAAAGAAGCTCCTGGACCAATGCAAAATGCAAGGGATGCAAAGACTCAAAAGAAAGCCCTTAGTCTTTTTATTACACCATAGATTGTCCAGATAATCGTTGACTGCACCCACAAGAAGATAGAAATGTGTACTGGAAACTACAAGATCAAGACAGATAGGCTTTATGAGCAGACAGACAAATCTGAGATCTTGGCTCTCCTGTGGCTTCTCTATCTAATGGGGGGATTCAAAGCTGGACAAATGGACGTGGTAAGCTTCTGGGCCAACGTGACTCAAGTCAAATTCCTCCTGCGTTGTCTCAGGTTTGATGATCTCAGTATCCAACAGGCTCACTGTGCACAGTATAAACTCTGTCCAAACCATGAAGTCTTCAACCAGTTCAACAAGCATTGCCAGGACAGTTACATCCTCAGTAGCAATGTTGTGACTGACAAGAAACTGGGGAGTTTCTGTGGCCGACGCTCTTTCATTCAATACATCCTAGTGAATCCGACCAAGTATGGCAACAAGTTCTTCACCCAACTCCGAGGTTTTCAACTTTGGAAAGCAACCTGACAGAGCTTTCCACGACAACAACACTCCATCTGATGTTATTGAATGCCTCATAGCCAAGATATCTGGATTGGGAAGAAACCTAATGACTGACAACTGGTATATGAGCATTCTACTGGCCACTACATGCTATGAATACACACGATGACCTTTGTTGGAATGGTTAGAAAAACCAAAAAAGAAATCCCTTAAGGCATTCACGAGACCACTGGCCACCCAGACTGCAGCAGAGTGAACGGATTCAATAACCAGATCATCTTGGCATCCTTCACTCCAGAAAGTTGTGACTCTTCTCTCCACCTTTCACTGCGATGATCATACAGACAAACTGACAGGAGAAGGAGGCTGAGATGATTATTTACCACAATTACACCAAAGGTGCTATTGAAACCTTTGATCAGTTAGGCAGAATTTTCAACATGAGCCAAATATGCAGAAGATGGCCACTCAGGTTCATCTTCTCGCTACTCAACGGTCACTCTATCAATGTGCAAACGATCCACTTCTGCAACTTGCCTTGGGCAACACTTACACATCCACAATTTCTCAAAACCCTCATCCTTGCCCTTCTTTGAGGTCAGCCTTAAAAATGCCAGAAGACATCCAAGCACTTTCGAAACTATTATAGCAGTACCTCATGGACTTTGTTTCTAATTCCACACCTCTTCCACCAAAAAAGGTGAAGAATTCAAGGTGTGGGCTGTGCAGCCACAAGGAGGACAGTAAGACAAACTACGTAGAGAAAGCCTGCAGGCAGTTCATTTGCCTTGCCAAATATGTGTCCTTCCTTTGTCCTGATTGGATCCCTGAAGCTAAACCATCTGCCAACTGGCTCCAAGGCTTTTGTGAAGGATGAACACAGGCACAGATACGAAACTTGGATGTTTATTATATGATTGATTTTTTATGTAAGCTCTAATGTGTTCAGTGTCAAATGTTTTAAGGATAAATAAGATGTTTATTGTAAAATGTTATCAAGATACGATGTAATTTGTTCATCGTAAAATGTTCTAAAGCTATAACAAAGTGTGAATAAAAAAAATTTGTAAAACAACAAAGCAGTAGAGGTCTTACAAGGAAAGTCAATGAGGCAGGACAGTTGTAGGTACTGGGGTGTATGGCACCACCTTTTGTGTTGGTGAAATAGGAACCTTTTTCTAACAGACGGAAAGTATCTCCCTCTTTAGAAGTTTCTCTACATACACAGAATACTATGGGAGACCCTCCCATGATGAACTGTGAGCTCTTTTGTCAACTATTCATCTAAACCCGATATAAAGTTCCTCTACAGGCACCTGCTCAGACTACTTGTTGCAAGTTTCTCCTCAAGATATGACACTTCTGTTGCTTTATCTAGTTTATTACAGACGTAAATTTTTCTACTTGTTTTAGATACACTGTGTGCTTTGGTAAAAACAACTGTTTCATGGTTACTGATAACAGTTCCGATGTGGAAATGATAAAAGGGATCAGATTTACAGGATCAACATTAATGAAACTGACAAACTGCAGCGACGGATTCCTGACTGGAAGAAGAAGGAAAAAAGGTCCTATGAACCTGTATCTGCAAGTGCATCATTGTCACGGTACATGGTGCTGATCAATGACAGTTCCTCTGACTATGTGCAGTGTGTTCCTGGTGTCTCACATCTCTATGATTGATACGGTGCACTATAAGCAGCAGAATAGTCCAGTAGTCATGTTAAGAACAAGCCGAGATGGTATTTGCATACGCTCAAGCAGATGGAAAAAGTCTAGAGGCAACATTTCTATACCAAAATAAGTACACTCATAAACACCGACCACATCTCACAACCTTTCAAGCTCTTTTTTGGGCGTATAGGTGATCATATGTCCTTTCAAGCAGATGACCATGACGAGGGGTTACTGACTATGTGTGCATGTGCAGGTTGTGTAGGATACTGAGATGAACCCTAGGACATGCTCCAGAAAAGTGGCCCAATAACATGTTGTAAGCCAAAGTACGATTTGTGTATACTGCACAACAGCTGCTACTATCCCTATCACCTGCAATCCCATGAAGGCCACTTTGACTACCCGTTGTGACATAGATGTGCTGCAGCTCTGTACTGTGTTCCGGGACAGTTTGTCATCATTGCATAGACAGAGTCCATTTCTGGACACATGCTCATATGACCTCTTTCCTCCATTTCCAGTTAGGAATCTACACCTGCAGATTGTCGGTTTTATTAATGTTCACCCTGTATGAAGGCTGCCATTATATCTTCTATACTTCTATCATGATTTGGTTCTGAGTTACCTGTTCTAAATAGTTTTCAGAGAATGTATTTACTACTGTTTTGCAGGTTGCTTTTTCAGAGTCACCACTTACAAAGCTCTAAATATCCCAGTCAATTGTTGGATGATTTCAGTCTCATTCTGCGATGACAGTTGGACTGGTGAGTGTAAGAACTAGCAAGCAGAGGTTTTCTCAAAAGTATTTGGATGCATCTGGGGATGAGTCCAGTAGATAGAAGAACCCATATATGAAAGAAACTTCCACATGGGAAAAATATATTAAAAACAAAGATTCCAAGACTTACCAAGCGGGAAAGCGCCGGTAGATAGGCACAATGAATAAAACACACAAACACACACACAGAATTTGAGCTTTCGCAATCGGCGGCTGCTTCGCCAGGAAAGAGGGAAGGAAAAGGAAAGATGAAAGGATGTGGGTTTTAAGGGAGAGGGTAAGGAGTCATTCCAATCCCGGGAGCGGAAAGACTTACCTTAGGGGGAATCCCAAAGTTTGGTACAGATTTATTGATGACATCTTCATGATCTGGACTCACAGTGAAGAACAACTCCAGAATTTCCTCTCCAACCTCAATTCCTTTGGTTCCATCATATTCACCTGGTCCTACTCCAAATTCCATGCCACTTTCCTTGACGTTGACCTCCATCTGTCCAGTGGCCAGCTTCACACATCCGTCCACATCAAACCCACCAACAAGCAACAGTACCTCCATTATGACAGATGCCACCCATTCCATATCAAACGGTCCCTTCCCTACAGCCTAGGCCTTCGTGGCAAACGAATCTGCTCTAGTCCTGAATCCCTGGACCATTACACCAACAACCTGAAAACAGATTTCGCATCCCGCAACTACCTTCCCGACCTGGTACAGAAGCAGATAACCAGAGCCACTTCCTCATCCCCTCAAACCCAGAACCTCTCACAGAAGTACCCCAAAAGTGCCCCACTTGTGACAGGATACTTCCCGGGACTCAGACTCTGAATGTGGCTCTCCAGCAGGGATACGACTTCCTAAAATCCTGCCCCGAAATGAGATCCATCCTTCATGAAATCTTCCCCACTCCACCAAGAGTGTCTTTCTGCCGTCCACCTAACCTTCGTAACCTCTTGGTTCATCCCTATGAATTCCCCAAAGCACCTTCCCTACCCTCTGGCTCCTACCCTTGCAACCGCTCCCGGTGTAAAACCTGTCCTATGCACCCTCCCACCACCACCTACTCCAGTCCTGTAACCCGGAAGGTGTACACGATCAAAGGCAGAGCCACGTGTGAAAGCACTCACGTTATTTACCAACTAACCTGCCTATACTGTGACGCTTTCTATGTGGGAATGACCAGCAACAAACTGTCCATTCGCATGAATGGACACAGGCAGACAGTGTTTGTTGGTAATGAGGATCACCCTGTGGCTAAACATGCCTTGGTGCACAGCCAGCACATCTTGGCACAGTGTTACACCGTCCGAGTTATCTGGATACTTCCCACCAACACCAAACTATACGAACTCCAGAGATGGGAACTTGCCCTTCAATATATCCTCTCTTCTCGTTATCCACCAGGCCTCAATCTCCGCTAATTTCAATTGCCGCCACTCATACCTCACCTGTCATTCAACATCATCTTTGCCTCCACACTTCCGCCTTAACTTATATCTCTGCCCATACTCTTTGCCTTTAAATATGTCAGCTTGTGTCTGTGTATGTATGGATGGATATGCGTGTGTGTGTGTGTGCGCGCGCGCGCGAGTATATACCTATCCTTTTTCCCCCTAAGGTAAGTCTTTCCGCTCCAGGGATTGGAATGACTCCTTCCCCTCTCCCTTAAAACCCACATCCTTTCATCTTTCCTTTTCTTTCCCTCTTTCCTGACGAAGCAGCCGCTGGTTGCGAAAGCTCAAATTCTGTATGTGTGTTTTATTCATTGTGTGCATATATATATATATATATATATATATATATATATATATATATATATATATATATATATATATATATATATATATATATATATATATATATATACACACACTCCTGGAAATTGAAATAAGAACACCGTGAATTCATTGTCCCAGGAAGGGGAAACTTTATTACTTTATTACTTTATTGACACATTCCTGGGGTCAGATACATCACATGATCACACTGACAGAACCACAGGTACATGGACACAGGCAACAGAGCATGCACAATGTCGGTACTAGTACAGTGTATATCCACCTTTCGCAGCAATGCAGGCTGCTATTCTCCCATGGAGACGATCGTAGAGATGCTGGATGTAGTCCTGTGGAACGGCTTGACATGCCATTTCCACCTGGCGCCTCAGTTGGACCAGCGTTCGTGCTGGACGTGCAGACCGCGTGAGACGACGCTTTATCCAGTCCCAAACATGCTCAATGGGGGACAGATCCGGAGATCTTGCTGGCCAGGGTAGTTGACTTACACCTTCTAGAGCACGTTGGGTGTCACGGGATACATGCGGACGTGCATTGTCCTGTTGGAACAGCAAGTTCCCTTGCCAGTCTAGGAATGGTAGAACGATGGGTTCGATGACGGTTTGGATGTACCGTGCACTATTCAGTGTCCCCTCGACGATCACCAGAGGTGTACGGCCAGTGTAGGAGATCGCTCCTCACACCATGATGCCGGGTGTTGGCCCTGTGTGACTCGGTCGTATGCAGTCCTGATTGTGGCGCTCATCTGCACGGCGCCAAACACGCATACGACCATCATTGGCACCAAGGCAGAAGCGACTCTCATCGCTGAAGACGGAACGTCTCCATTCGTCCCTCCATTCACGCCTGTCGCGACACCACTGGAGGCGGGCTGCACGATGTTGGGGCGTGAGCGGAAGACGGCCTAACGGTGTGCGGGACCGTAGCCCAGCTTCATGGAGACGGTTGCGAATGGTCCTCGCCGATACCCAAGGAGCAACAGTGTCCCTAATTTGCTGGGAAGTGGCGGTGCGGTCCCCTACGGCACTGCGTAGGATCCTACGGTCTTGGCGTGCATCCGTGCGTCGCTGCGGTCCGGTCCCAGGTCGACGGGCACGTGCACCTTCCGCCGACCACTGGCGACAACATCGATGTACTGTGGAGACCTCACACCCCACGTGTTGAGCAATTCGGCGGTATGTCCACCCGGCCTCTCGCATGCCCACTATACGTCCTCGCTCAAAGTCCGTCAACTGCACATACGGTTCACGTCCACGCTGTCGCGGCATGCTACCAGTGTTAAAGACTGCGATGGAGCTCCGTATGCCACGGCAAACTGGCTGACACTGACGGCGGCGGTGCACAAATGCTGCGCAGCTAGCGCCATTCGACGGCCAACACCGCGGTTCCTGGTGTGTCCGCTGTGCCGTGCGTGTGATCATTGCTTGTACAGCCCTCTCGCAGTGTCTGGAGCAAGTATGGTGGGTCTGACACACCGGTGTCAATGTGTTCTTTTTTCCATTTCCAGGAGTGTATATAGAAAGAAACTTCCACATGGGATTTTTCCCATGTGGAAGTTTCTTTCTATTTGATTTACATCATCATTAATTTAGGTAAGTCTTTCCGCTCCCGGGATTGGAATGACTCCTTACCCTCTCCTTTAAAACCCACATCCTTTCGTCTTTCCTTCTCCTTCCCTCTTTCCTGAAGAAGCAACCGTCGGTTGCGAAAGCTAGAAGTTCTGTGTGTGTGTTTTATTTATTGTGCCTATCTACCGGCGCTTTACCGCTTGGTAAGTCTTGGAATCTTTGTTTTTTGTCAATTGATCATTAGGATTTTAATAGTTTCATTGTTTGGGGAAGGCAGAGAGATTTCTTTGTATCTTATGTTATGGGATGCTCAGTCCTTTGTGGACTTACAGGAAGGGTTTGTCGATCATTACATAATAGTTGAAAACAAAAAATGGTATACAGCGAAAACAATGAGAATTGGCAGAAAATTTTGCAGACTATATCACAAAAATCAATAATAATACATATGAATTGGTGGAGGATGATTGTGACAATAAGGCCATTCTGCAGGGAGCAAAACAATGGTTTCCTGATGCATTTTAGTTGGGACTATCTGATATGTCACAAAAAATTTGTGTGTGGAATTCCTGAACACCTTGGATGAAGCACTAGCAACCACAGCAGCTTTGACTGAAATGGATTCGGTGACTAGGCCAAGAGAGAAGCAAGTAGTATTTAATAAAGAACTCGTATATTGTAGATGAGGCTCCCAGTGTCACAGTCAGGGGCTCTGTGGCATGCCGCAGTATCGAAGATGCACACAAGTGGGGCACTCCTAAAAGAATGCCCACAGATGTGCGGAAAGGGGAATCAGGGTAAAACTCGTTCTTACCTCTATGTTAAATAAGACAGTATGTGGTATGAGCACTGCACAGCACTCCACGTAAGTGTGATGATGGAAAACCCCTGCACAAAATAGGTGGCAGACACTTGTCTAACCAGCAACCTAAAGGAAATATTGTGTAAGTTTTTGTTAGATATAGGGTCACAGGTATCCCTGGCAAGCCAGAATATATTTGGCACCATAAATTTGAACCCTCCACATTGCAGACTAAGTTGTGTCGTGGTAGTAGTGTTCACTTGCTTTCTTTAGTGTTCACTTGCTTTCTTTGGCACTGCTGAATTTCAGAGTGGGGAAGAGAGACCTCTGGATTTGTGTGGAAGTTCTCTCTACTGTGGGAGTAAGCTACAACATCATTCCTGTGCTAGAATTTTCTTGTTAAACATCTTGCCATCTAGTTTTACTGCTAAAGAACCACAATGTTGCAAGGAACACTCAAGACTTTGGGCAAGCCAATTAAACTGTGTACTTGGTCTCTCAGTTTTGACTCACGGGGTATGATAACAAGAGGTAAAGGAAGGCTGTTCTGCATAAATGTAGGAGCTCATCTACTGATTAATATTTTATAATACTTGGCAGAAAATGAGCAATTAGATGAGGTAGTGCAGGAAATTGGTGGAAGCCAGGTGGTGTCTGTCAGGTTCAGGCTTTCAAAGGATGCATTGACAGATAACTCAGAAGTGTTAGATGAAGATGAGTTGAATAGGTATTTCAGTGTAGAATACACGAAACTGGGACAGGCTGTCAATTTAACAGCACTAAGGGCAAATTCTGAAAGGACCTGATAGACTGGAGATGATATTATTGGAGGAATACATGGAATTATTTAACCCACCTGGACCACTATCAAATATGCTACTAGTGGAGCACAGAATTCCTACTGGGAATGAGTTGCCTGAATATAAAAAACTGTATCATATCCTAGACCATCTCCAACAAGTGAAGGAGGAGATTATTAATCAACAGCTTTAGAATGGAGCTATAGATACAAGCACCAGTTCCTGGGCGGTACCCATTGTCATACTTCCAATGACGTCCTTAGATGGCAAGGAGACACTCGGATTCTGTTGTAACTACTGATTTGCAAAGCAACTAGTAGTAAAAAATGCTTACCCAATGACAGATAGAACAGAGACCTTAGACAATCTGGTGCAATGCAGTTACTTTATTAGCATGAATTTATAATGTAGGTACCACTGATTAGATGTGGCACAGAGGACCGACGGAGATACTGTTTTTAGTTCCATGTGGTCACTACCAGAGTTGTTGGATGGCATTCAATTTCAGTAATGCACGGGTGCCTCTCCAATGTTTGTTGGAGTGATATAGGGTCTGAAAGCAAAACAATGTATGGTTTACTTAAAAAATATTGTTGGGTTCTACAAAGGCATCCAAGGGTATGCAGTGCATCTACAAGAGGTCAATAAGTGACTGCGTGTGGCACAACTGAGCCTTTGTTTACTAAAGTGTCACTTTGTATTACAGGAGACACACTATTTTGGCAATGTTATAAATGATTTCATGTGGAGACCATCCATAACTGAGTAACATATTCACAAAGTAAGAATCTGCTTTTCCCTACTGATTGGCCCAACTGTCAGGCCTGTGTAATAGCTTTTAATTAAATGTTAATGCCTGAAGATGGAGATCTAAATTTATGAAACTGGTTGTGCAGATAAACAAATAAAACTTTATCAGAACTGCAATGGGTTCTTACTTTACGAATAGATAATACTACCAGCAAGAATGGTGTATTAATGGGCCCATTATTGTTACAAGCTATAAAGAATTTCCTGAAATATCACACAGTAAAGAAATGACAGTCACATCTCCAGATCACTAATTTCTGTAGAAAATTTGTTCCAAAATGTGTGGTTGTAGCAGGAAATCAATATGCATTAAAAATAAATGATCATTACTTATGTTTCTTGATAATGATTGTCACAACAATTCAACAGGCAGGAACAGTGCCAGAGGCTATTGTTAGCCAATGGGTACTGAAATTCGGAACACCAGAGCCATAATAGCTGACCAAGGCATTAACTTTATGTAACTGTGTTATATATTGCACATACGCGAGTTACAAACTGGTGCACTTGGCCCACAAACAGCAGAACTGAAAAAGTACGCTTAACAATAGGAAAACATATCATGTCTACTCATATGCAGCGGCAGTGTATAGCTCTAAAAGCCACGAAACTATGGGCTTATGACCACATGAGGTTATTTTTATCCAGAAAATGCCCTAGCCTTCCAAATTATGCTCACCAACCACAGGAGGTCAGATATCTTCCATTTGAAATTTTGTTAAAAAATATCCGATGTCATATTAAAAAGATGAATACACAGACTCTAGAATGGCAGAAGGGCACTCACAACAAGGAGGCGAAATTGCCTAAGTACCATGCTGGACAGAGGACAGCGGTACCCTTAGATGCCAAAATGAAAACCTAAAAAGTTAATTTCAAATTACCAAAGACTTTATCAGGTAGTTGAGACACTGTTTCCAGTTAATGTCAAACAACTTTCAACCTGAAACACAGTGGTATACTTAGGAAGAATTCATATATTTCAGGGGGAACCAGAAGAACTAATTCAACTGCCAGCAGCTCCTTTCTTATGGAGAAGGGAAATCATTGGAGAAATATGAGAAAGAAAGGTAGAATTATGTACGTGAAGCAGGATGTACCCACAGTTGCTTTGACATGTCTATAAGCCTTAAGACCACAAGGTGATCTACTGATTTGTTCATTTTTATTAGTTATTAGTATACATTATGGTTATGCCTAAGTTTGTTTAGTTTAGAATTAAACATTGATATCATATGATGCAGTACTTTTATTATTTTGTTAAGTATGTTATTTGTGTAGAAGTAGTTCAGCAGACTTTTTAACAAGGAAGAATGTGTGTGTGTGTGTGTGTGTGTGTGTGTGTGTGTGTGTGTGTGTGTGTGTGTGTGTGTGTGCGTGTGTGTCACTTCGACATTGGATATCATTTATAATGGATGTTTTCTGGGTTGATTAATAACATCATTGAAGAAGATGCAGGATCACAGGAAATCTCGTGTCCTAGCTCTGCACTATGGAATTACTGCAGTGCCAAATTGGGTAAGTCACTGTTTATCCCACACAATGGAAACACAGAGTCCCCAGGAAATGCAGGTACACAGTACTTCATTCCAACAAGCCTGTTACTGAGTGATGCAGGGAGATCCAATGAAGCTGAATTCTTTCAAAAGATAAGCTTAGAATGGCAATTCTGAGTATCACAATGGGTAGCTGTTATTTGCACCTGCTACGAACCAAGTCATTTCAGCAGTGCATAGCAACTATAACTGCAGGGGCAAGGGTTGTTGATAAATGGTACACAATACAACATTTAAGGACCTCCTTTTTGATTACCTGCCACAACAATCACCAGAACGACCACCATGAAAACCAATTATTCATTAACTTGCCTGCAGATAACACCCACCAAAAATCTAACTCACTTAAATGAAGCACTAGACATTACTCTTCTTGCTCCCTCGGCTCAGATGATAGCTGCAGACAATTGCTGCATTATGACTAAACACCTGCTCGACTGTTGTCATGATTGTTGTTGTGGTCTTCAGTCCAGAGACTGGTTTGATTCAGGTCTCCATGCTACTCTATTTTGTGCAAGCTTCTCCCAGTACCTACTGCAACCTACATCCTTCTGAAGATGCTTAGTATATTCATCTCTTGGTCTCCCTTTACAATTTTTACCCTCCACGCTGACCTCAAATACTGTATTGGTGATCCCTTGACGCCTCAGAACATGTCCTACCAACCAATCCCTTCTCCTAGTCAAATTGTGTCACAAATTTCTCTTCTCCCCAGTTCTACTCAATACCTCCTCATTAGTTATGTGGTATACCCATTTAAACTTCAGCATTCTTCTGTAGCACCACATTTCGAAAGCTTCTATTCTCTTCTTGTCTAAACCAATTATCGTCCATGTTTCACTCCCATACATGGCTACACTCCACATAAATACTTTCAGAAACGACTTCCTGACATTTAAATCTGTACTCGATGTTAATAAATTTCTATTCTTCAGAAACGATTTCATTGCCATTGCCAGTCTACATTTTATATCATCTCTACTTCGACCAACATTGGTTATTTTGCTCCCCAAATAGCAAAACTCATCTACTACTTTAAGTGTTTCATTTCCTAATCTAATTCCCTCAGCATCACCTGATTCACTTCGACGACAACATTCCATTATCCTTGTTTGGATTTGTTGATGTTCATCTTATATCCTCCTTTCACCGGCTCTTCCAGGTTCTTTGCTGCCTCTGACAGAATTACAATGTCATCAGCGAATCTCACAGTTTTTATTTCTCTCCATGGACTTTAATTCCTGTCTCACTCCCTTCCCACTGCTTCCCTTTCATGTCCCTGGACTGCCATCTGGTGTCTGTACAAACTGTAAATAGCCTTTTGTTCCCTGTATTTTACCCCCAACACCTTCAGAACTTGGAAGGGAGTATTCCAATCAACATTGTCAAAAGCCTTCTCTAAGCCTACAAATTCTAGAAACGTAGGTTTACTTCTCCTTAATCTATCTTCTAAGATACGTTTTAGGGTCAGTATTGCCATACATGTTCTAACATTTCTACGGTATCCAAACTGGTCTTCCCCGAGGTCAGCTTCTACCAGTTTTTCCATTTGTCTGTAAAGAATTCATGTTAGTATTTTGCAGCCGTGACTTATTAAACTGAAAATTCAGTAATTTTCACATCTGTCAACACCTGCTTTCTTTGGGATTGGAATTATTATATTCTTCTTGAAGTCTGAGGGTATTTCATGTGCCTCATACATCTTGCTCACTATATGGTAGAGTTTTGTCAGGGCTGGCTCTGCCAAGGCTAACAGTTGTTCTAATGGAAATTTGTCTACTACCGGGACCATGTTTCAACTTAGGTCTTTTAGTGCTCTGTCAAACTCTTCACGCATTATCATATCTCCCATTTCATCTTCATCTACATCCTCTTCCATTTCAATAATATTGTCCTCAAACACATCGCCCTTGTATAGACCCTCTATATACTCTTTCCACCTTTCTGCTTTCCCTCCATTGCTTAGAACTGGGTTTCCATCTGAGCTCTTGATATTCATGCAAGTAGTTCTCTTTTCTCCAAATACTTCATTTTCCTGTGATATATGCCCCTACATCATTACATTTCTTCTCTAGCCATCCCTGCTTAGCCATTTTACACTTCCTGTCGATCTCATTTTTGAGACGTTTGTATTCCTTTTTGCCTGCTCCATTTACTGAATTTTTATATTTTTTCCTTTCATCAACTAAATTCAATATTTCTTCTGTTACCCAAGGATTTGTACTAGCCCTCGTCTTTTTACCTACTTGATCCTCTGCTGCTTTCACTACTTCATCTCTCAAAGCTACCCACTGTTCATCTACTGTATTTCTTTCCCCCATTCTTGTCAATTGTTAGTTAATGTTCTGCCTGAAACTCTCTACAACTTCTGGTTTTGTCAGTTTATCCAGGTCCCATCTCCTTAAATCCCCACCTTTTTGCAGTTTCTTCAGTTTTAATCTACAGTTCATAATCAACAGATTGTGGTCAGAGCCATCTGCCCCTGGAAATGTCTTCCAAGTTAAAACTTTGGTCCTAAATCTCTGTCTTACCATTATATAATCTAAATCTCTGTCTTACCACTATATAATCTATCTGAAACCTTCCAGTATCTCCAGGCCTCTTCCATATATACAACCTTCTTTCATGATTCTTGAACCAAGTGTTAGCTATGATTAAGTTATGCTCTGTGCAAAATTCTACCAGGTGGCTACCTCTTTCATTCCTTACCCCCATTCCATATTCACCTACTACGTTTTCTTCTCTTCCTTTTCCTACTATCGAATTCCAGTCATCCATGACTATTAAATTTTCATGTCCCGTCCCTAATAATTTCTGTTTGACTACGTGAAAAAAATATCGGACCAAACACTTTCAAATGTGTGTGAATTCCTAAAGGGACGAAACTGCTGAGATCATCAGTCCCTAGACTTAGACACTACTTAAACTAACTTGTGCCATGAAAAACACACACACACACACACACACACACACACACACACACACACACACACACACACACAAGCCTGAGGGAGGACTTGAACATGTGGCGGGAGAGGTCGCGCAATTCGTGACACGGCGCCTCTATCCATGCGACCACTCCACGCTACGGAACTTCCATATCAACTGCCTGCACATTTCTGATGATAATAATAAATATTGTGTACTGACACCTAAGAAACAGATTTGCTCAACTCCCACTTTTACATTCCTATAACCTGCAGGTCTGGAGCAGTCATGTCAGAACCAGTGAAGAAGTCATTCAAAGCCAGAGTGTTAAGTAAAGCTGCAAAAAGGAGAAAAAGGGTGGGTGGGGTACTGTTTACACAGAAGCTGTGTGTTTGAGGATCAAAAGAATAATGAGATTATCTAATGTAAAAAAGGAAGAACAATACACAAAGCAGAAAAGTTACACAGGAAATGTTTAGTCCAAATTTGTACAGGAGAATATACAATGTAGAAACATCAGTGTCTTTGTTGCAACTAGGATCTTAAACAGCGATTAAGTGAGCTCGTGTTATCTAATGGGGGGTCAAAGTTTAACAGCGTAAAACACTACCACAGTCCTGATTCGTAACCGGGCTACAGTCACCATCAGTAGCTGTGTATGGAGATCATCAACACTGCAGCCTTCGCTGTTGGGCCACTTTTGCATTGACCTCCTCCTGAGTGATGATATCCAAACCTAGCCATGTTACAGACGTTTCACAGCAACCAAGCAACATGGTTTCTCCTGCAATGGTCACTTCCCAGGACCATCCCATCATTGTCAAAAAGCTGCGCAACCGAATGATATCCACTCTTTATCACCCAGTGCCATAATTATGACACAGCAGCCATTGCCACTGGGATATGAACCACTGAATGCCTGGGCTCACAGCAGATAACAACACTGCCGCCCCCCCCCCCCTCGACGCCCCCCCCCCCCTCGAATGTCTGAAACACACATTGAGGGGTCTAGTCAGCTCTGGTCAGTAATCAGAATCTAGTTAATGCCTGGGACAGTCCTGCATATCCCTTGGTACCATTTGTCGCTAAACCACCCTATCGTCTTAATGTAGACAGCATCACTCGCTGCAATGCAGAGGTTCCAGAACGCTGTACATTGCCCTCCTCAAAGAACACTTGCATCGGCCTGTATGTGCTAGCATGTTCAGGTCTATGGGACATCACCTGCCACCTGCTTCCTGCAGACACACTGCTCTACATTTCTTGTTTGTATATGTATGGATGGATTTGTGTGTGTGTGTGGGAGAGTATATACCTACCCTTTTTTCCCCCCTAAGGTAAGTCTTTCCGCTCCCGGGATTGGAATGACTCCTTACCCTCTCCCTTAAAACCCACATCCTTTCATCTTTCCTTCTCCTTCCCTCTTTCCTGACGAAGCAACCGCCGGTTGCGAAAGCTCGAAATTTTGTGTGTGTGATTGTGTGTTATTTTATTGTGCCTGTCTTCCGGCACTTTCCCACTTGGTAAGTCTTGGAATCTTTGTTTTTAATATATTTCTTTATGATTATTAATAAAGGATTTCAGCAACAACTGGGCTATCTATATTGTTTGCAACTCCACCCAACTCCAGGAGGGAGTTGCTTGCCTGCATCTTCCTAAGGATAGCATAATGCCTAAGAGCCACATTTGGAGAAGAAATGTTCATGGGTCGTCACACTGAATGTAATACCAAAAATCAGCACAATATATAGATACACCTAAGTGTGCTTTTTCCTTCCCCACTCTTTGATCTAGATGTGGGTGTTATCTGTAAGACAATCTTTGTTTTTGAATAAATATGACAAATAATCACAGCAATATTTAAATCAGTCACTTGTGAAATATAAAAATAGAGCACAGGTTGGTTTATCAGTAAAACAGTGTTGAGAACTGGGTAATGTCTTTGAAATGAAAGAAATGGGGAGAAATCTTTGTGGTACAAATTTCTGATGACGAACAGTGCTGGACTTCTAGCTGCTAGATGTTTATCACTGTCCATGAGCTTAGAAGAGACAATACAGACTTGATGAGAAGAAAGTACATCTGCTGCAGCTTTCTGGCACTCCTCTTCCAGCTACAAGGTGATTACATTTCCTGGGCAGATGCCAGGAACTGAAAAAGTGACTCAGATGGCACAGTGTAGCATTCAGTCAAAGGAAGGCCCTGTTGTCAGTTGGAGCATGTCTGTAGCATGCACCGGCTGCCTTAACTGGATATATCATCATAAATATTAAAACATTCATCTGTTGCAAACTCTGTTTGCTCACTAAGGAGATGGTCCGGTCCCTTCTGTCTACTAATATAAATCTCCATCTATTCTAAACTGTCTAGACATTTACTTTTTACAAATTTATGTAAAATTTTGTAGTTGCTCATTAATGTTACCAACATTATGTTCCTCCTCTTGCATATGGAAGCCCAAGGCTCCATCCTACATAAGCAATACAAGCAACTCACAGCACGTGGCAGCTTCAGATGACAGAAAACACCTACAGGTATAGTTATGGACGTGTCCTAGGTGAGCGACATCCATGGCACTGCCTATCTTCTGCTACAACTTGTGATGTTTGAATTCAAACATATTTGAATCTTGTCACTGCAGCACAGGCAACAGCGAGAGTGACAACTACAAGTCTTCTTGTCAAAACTCTGGAGCTGACATGGCAGCTGCTATGAAATACTTACCTGATTTTAAGAAATTTATTCAGTGAAAAAATTTGATTCTCCCACATCTTATAGCTTGATATCTTCACTCTATGAAACACTGAACTTATTTTCATTATTTGTAATAGCTACTGTGCTGCTACAGACTAAGTAACTGACTGTATAGACTTTTGAGCACACTTCATTTTAGGCCATACATTATCGCTATCAAATATAGCTAACATACTGGAATTGTGTTTAAGGTTGAGAGCGGAATGATATCTCTTTTCATTCGAGATATTGTTTGTTATATATCTGCAGACAAGTTGCTCACATAGCTCCCAAATCTCGTCAAATTTCATAATGGTTCAAGATATCAAAATAAGGTTTTTGGAAATGACAGCAAGCGAAATGGATGAATTTTGTCATATGATTAACACTCGAAATGTTTTGGACAACTGCTTGAACAGAGCAGACTCCCTATAAATTACACAGTGAGTATTTGTCTGAATTTTCATAGCCAAATAAAGTGTGAGAAGTGGGCAAATGAGACATGAAAATAGGTAGTGTGAGGTCTAATATCGCAACAAAATCTTTAATTGCCCATTTAAGGAAAAATTCAAATATTTCATGAATGAAGTTCATTTCTTCAAGGCCTAGCTACCTTGCACATAAAAATATAATTGGTGTGATATTTAACTGTCAAAGAGGCTTCCTTTGAATTAACAACAAAACTTAGGAAATTTTTGTAAACACTAGGAAGGCAAATGAGGTGTCAATAAGATCACGCTTTCTGAATGAAACTTGCACAGGCTATTTAGATTAACTCAAATGCTTGGCCTTAACATTGATTGTTGATGAATTACATTTCCAACAATCAAATATCAGTAATATTTCATGGTTGTTCACTGCGTTTTGTTCAGAATTTAATGTGTGTGATGCTCTGGGATAGGTGTTTATATGCTTAGAAATCAAGAACTTTGACGAGACCTTAAAATTATGCTTTGAGGTGCAGTGTAAGCAGTATAGATAAAACTCAGTATGCAGCATTGATAACAGGCTCTAACCAAGACAGTTAAAATATAGGAAGTAATAAGGATCAAACTCGGGACCCAACAACTGTCCTGTTCACTTGCCTATGACGCTACCATTATGCCTATGCCACGGACAAGTAGGAAACATTCATCTTTAATTTACTGATGAGGTAGTCAAACGTCTCTATGCTCATCCACATACAAGGTACATCCAGAAATTAAGTTTCCCAATGTTGTTTCCTTTAATGTAGGCATATTTAGCCATGAAAATTGCACATGCACAACAGATCTACGACATGAGAATCAAATGTCAGCTGGACAGGTCCTGCCTAGCATCAGTAATGCGGCAGCAGTGCCCTAAAATGGCGTCGCTTATTCTTTCTCCCATCAGCTGTGAGGTTCTGTCAGTGACAAGGCTCCTTAATGCACAAAACAAAGCGCCCATTGAAATTCATCGTCAGCTCTGTCAGGTTTATGAACAGAACATCATGAGCAAACAGATGGTGAATTGCTGGTGTAGGCTTTTTTCCAAAGGTCATAATAAAGTCAATGATGAAGAGCACAGTGGGTGACAATCTATTTTCACTGATCAAATGGCTGAGCTGGTGTGGCAGCGCATCCTGGAGAACCGTCGCTTCACTATTACGAAACTCAGCAGTCATTTTTGCAGATATTGTGTTCCTTGTTGCATAAAACCGACACTAAGCACCTGCTGCTTGAGAAATTGTGTGCCAGTGGGGTGCCAAAAAACCTGACACCCAAGCAACAAACGAAACACTTTAGAACAGCACTGACATTTCTGGAGTGTTGCTATGACGATGGCGATAAATTCATCGACAGGATCGTCACATGCTACAAAATGTGGATTTCTTACTTGATCCTGGACCCCAAGCAGCAGTCAATGCATTGGCATCACAGTGGATCTCCAATCAAGATGAAATTCAAACAGACTCAGTTGGTGCAGAAAGTGATGTGCAACTGTGTTCTGGGACAGGAAAGGCATTCTGCTCATTGGCTTCTTGCCCAGATGTGAAACAGCAAACACTGACTGCTACTGTGAAACAATGGAAAAACTGTGATGTGCCATTCCGAACAAGAGGTGTGGAATGCTTACTGCAGGTGTTATGCTGCTCTATGACAATGCTTGTCCTGATATGATTCGGCACACAGCAACTATTTTGCAGAAGTTTCTGATGGGAGCTGTTTGATCATTCAGCATAGTGTCCTGATCTTGTTTCCAGTGATTTACGTCTTTTCTTGCACCTCAATAAATTCCTGTCCTCCAGCCAGTGTTTTGACAACAATGAAGAGCTGCCATTCACAGGCAGCAGACTTCTACGACACAGGAATTCAAAAGTTGATCTCATAGTATGACAAGTATCTCAATTCTTTTGGTGGCTATGTCAAAAAATAGCTCAAACATTGCTACACCTGTTGCCAATAAAGTTTTTCATGCAAGTAGTTTGTCCTTTTTTAAAAAAAAAAAATAGGAAAATTTACTTTCCAAATGCAGCTTATATATTCAAATTATTTGTCTTGTGATCTTTGTAGTTGTTGATATCCTCCATTAAGATTCCTCCCTTAATAAATTTCATGAACGGTGCTCCTTTATGGTCTAATTTTCTTAAGAAAAGTTGATTTTGTTGCCTTACTCTTGACCTATAATATTCAACAGTTTAGGGGTGCTAAGAAGCCATCTTGTAGTGGGAGATTGTTGCTTGCATACAGGAGATCCGAGCATATCACCTGATGCTGCCACTTGCTGCAGGAGTGTCACATAACCAGATGTCATTCGCTGTTGGTCGCTTCTGGCAGTTACATAGGACGTGGCCTAATATTGTGTGTTTGCTGGCAAAAGGGTGCTTTTCAAATCTCATATCAAAGGACCCGCCTGTTTGATTGACACAGCTTTTTTCACAGTTTTTAGAAGGAACTGGATACGCTCTTCAATGAACAAAATGAGGTTTTAACAGATACATATTTTAAAGTTTATGATGATCTATTTAGCCGAGGTAGTTGCAGCATCCTAAATGCATACTCCAACTGATGACGGGGTCTTGCTGCAACTGAGTGCCGCACTGAACTGACCAGGTCGCTCCTTGACAGCCTAGCATCTACCCAGCAAATGTCAAAGCCTTGCAGCCAGAAGTGGAGTGCCAGTGAGCTGCAACAGAAACTGCCCTTGTCATCCAGTCTGTGTTCTCTCTCCCAAGCTTATGGGAAGTGGCATAAGCATCTAGCAGTCAGAAGTGCAGCGACATCAGTCATGGGAAATTTGTATTGTAAATATTGCTCCTTTGTTTCTTTTATTGTATAGACCTTACACTATTTTAAATATGGTTTTACTGATTCACACGTGTGTTCATGGGATTCTTTGATGACACTGATCATTATTTAATCTGCAGTGAAATTGGGATTGTAAGACCGAAAGTGCAGGAGGTCAGATCCATATGTAGGAGGATAAGATTGGAGAAACTTCAAGATAAGGAAATCAAGCACAAGTACATGACAGCGATCTCAGAAAGGTACCAGTTAGTTGAATGTAGTCAATTACAGTAATTGGAAAAGGAATGGACAAGGTACAGGGACACAGTACTAGAAGGGGCTAGAATGTCTTGGAACAGTAGCGTGTAAAAGTAGGATGAAGCAAACAGCATGGTGGAATGACACAGTCAAGGAAGCCTGTAAAAGGAAAAAGAAGGCATATCAAAAATGGCTACGTACTAGAACTCAGGTAGGGATAGGAATGATGATGGAAATAGGATCACATTTGAGGAAGTGGAGAAAATGGTCAATAGATTGCAGTGCAATAAAGCAGCTGGGGAGGATGAAATTAAGTCAGAACTCATCAAATACAGTGGAATGGCAGGTCTTAAATGGCTACACAGGACAACTGAAATTGCCTGGGAGTCGGGACAGGTTCCATCAGACTGGACAAAAGCAGTAATCACACCAATCTTTAAACATGGAAACAGAAAAGATTGTAACAACTACAGAGGTATTTCTTTAAACAGCGTTGTGGGTAAAATCTTCTCAGGTATTGTTGAAAGGAAAGTGCGAGTTTTAGTTGAGGACCAATTGGATGAAAATCAGTGGGGGTTTAGAACTCTTAGAGGTTGTCAGGACCAGATCTTTAGCTGACAGCAAATAATGGAGAAGTTTTACGAGTGGAACAGGGAATTGTATCTATGTTTTATAGATCTGGAAAAGGCATATGACCGGGTTCCTAGGAGGAAGTTATTGTTTGTTCTACGAGATTATGGAATAGGAGGCAAACTTTTGCAAGCAATTAAAGGTCTTTACATGGATAGTCAGGCAGCAGTCAGAGTTGACGGTAAATTGAGTTCATGGTTCAGGCTGCAACCTGTCTCCACTATTGTTCATATTATTTATCGATCATATGTTGAAAACAATAGACTGGCTGGGTTAGATTAAGATATGTGAACACAAAATAAGCAGTCTTGCATATGCGGGTGACTTAGTTATGATGGCAGATTCGATTGAAAGTTTGCAAAGTAATATTTCAGAGCTAGATCAGAAAAGTAAGGGCTATGGTACGAAGATTAGCACTTCCAAAACGAAAGTAATGTCAGTGGGAAAGAGATACAAACGGATTGAGTGCCAAATAGGAGGAACAAAGTTAGAACAGGTGGACGGTTTCAAGTACTTAGGATGCATATTCTCACAGGATGGCAACATAGTGAAAGAACTGGAAGCAAGGTGTAGCAAAGCCAATGCAGTGAGCGCTCAGCTACGATCTACTCTCTTATGCAAGAAGGAAGTCAGTACCAAGACTAAGTTGTCTGTGCACCGTTCAATCTTTCGACCAACTTTGTTGTATGTGAGCGAAAGCTGGGTGGATTCAGGTTACCTTATCAACAAGGTTGAGGTTACGGATATGAAAGTAGCTAGGATGATTGCAGGTACTAGTAGATGGGAACAATGGCAGGAGGGTGTCCACAACGAGGAAATCAAAAAGAAAAACTGGGAATGAACTCTATAGATGTAGCAGTCAGGGCGAACAGGCTTAGATGGTGGGGTCATGTTACACGCATGGGAGAAGCAAGGTTACCCAAGAGACTCATGGGTTCAGCAGTAGAGGGTAGGAGGAGTTGGGGCAGACCAAGGAGAAGGTACCTGGATTCGGTTAAGAATGATTTTGAAGTAATAGGTTTAACATCAGAAGAGGCACCAATGTTAGCACTGAATATGGGAACATGGAGGAATTTTATAAGGGGGCTATGCTCCAGACTGAACGGTGAAAGGCATAATCAGTCTTAAATGATGATGATGATGATGATGATTTTACTGATTTAATGACCTGTTCTCTAATTCTATGTATTACAAATAACTGACTGAAATGTTATTTTTGTATCTGTTATATTTTATGACTTTCAAAAGTAAAGATTATCTTACAGAGGAAGTGCACACGTAACGCAAAGAACAGGGAAAGTAAAGTACACTTAATAGTACTTATATAATCCCCTTATTTTTCATTTTACATTCAGTTTGACAACATATGAACATTTGTTCACCAAATGCCACTCTTTGGTATGGTCCAAATGTATTTTAATAGCACTTTACTTACGTAACAAGGAAATCTAATAAAAAAATTACAGTAGAGTTCCATTAATCCATACTAATTGAGATCGGACCTTGTTTGGATTACCGATTTGTTCAGATTAGCTGAAATTACGGTGACAAGTTTCTAGAATGAAGTATACCAAGCAGGTAAGTACAGTAGGTACACCATGGTAACAAATGGGAACAATGGCTCACTCTCACTCCCTGCCCTTGTTGAGATCTTTGTAGTGTCTAGGTCAGTGCACTACCAGCTGGCTCACAAAGCACTTGGTTATGTTAGTTACTGATCACTGGCATGCGTAACAGTTTTATTTTATTCGTTCAGGTGTAGTGGTGTACGTATTTTTGTCATGAGTAAACGGAAACATACAACTAACTCTCAAAGAAAAACTGAATGCTTTGAAGTGGATTGACACTGGTGAGAATGTATCTAAACTGGCAGTGGAACTGGGTGTTGGTAAAGCAACCATTTGTGATTGGAAGAAGAACCAAATGAAGCTTGAACAGTCCTCTGCAACATCATCTGGAAAAACACTTTAAATTCGGCAGGCTTTGAAACAGTCCCAGGACGATAAAGTGGATGAAGCTCTTTTCCTTTAGTTTACACAGGAAAGAGAAAGGGGAACTCCTTTGAGTGGAGCACTGGTTCAGGAGAAGGCTGTTTACATGAACAAATTAATGAATGGTGGTGAATCTTTTAGTGCGAGTACGGGTTGGTTGGATAGATTCAAAAAACATCGTGGAATCCGTCAGCTAACAATTATTGGAGAGAAGCCGTCTTCTGAGCATGATGCAGTGAAGGAATACTTGGAGACTTTGAAAAAATGATACGACAGGGAAAGTATTCTCCCAAACAAATTTATAATGATGACGAGACTGACCTTAATATTAGGGATTTCCAACAAAAAGCCTAGCATCAAAAGCAGAAGACCATGCTCCTGGTTTTAAAATGTGCAAAGATCATGTGACTTTATTAGCATGCAGCAACACTGCTGGATATCACAAGCTGCCTTTAATGCTGATCGGCAAATCTTCTAGGTCCAGAGCTTTTAAAATTGCAACATGAAGTCCATGCCCATATATTATCGCAACCAGAAAAAAGCACAGATGGATGGTAAGCTGTTCTAAGAGTGGTTCCATGGCCAGTTTGTTCCCTCCGTTCGATGGTTTTCTAAGGAAAATCATTTGTTTCCCCTTGCAATCCTTTTGATTAATAACGTGTCATCTCACCCCAACATGGAGGAATTATGCAATGGAGAATTGTGGCAAAGTTTTTGCCGCTGAATGTTACAAAACTTCTACAGCCGATGGACCAGGGCGTACTGCAAACATTACAACTGATTTACAGAAAACAATTTTTAAGAGTGCTGATCCAAGATGATAGCATTCCTTTAGTGGACAAAATAAAAAAAAAGACCAAGGTGGATGTTTATTGGGCCACTGAGGCATGGCAGAATATTTCAGAAAATACTCTGAAAAAATTATGGAGAAAACTGTGGACATCTCTTGAATTTTAGGACAACCTAGCTGAAAATGGGGTAGATCACGTAACTAATGAGGAAGTATTGAATAGGATTGGGGAGAAGAGAAGTTTGTGGCACAACTTGATCAGAAGAAGGGATCGGTTGGTAGGACATGTTCTGAGGCATCAAGGGATCACCAATTTTGTATTGGAGGGCAGCGTGGAGGGTAAAAATCGTAGAGGGAGACCAAGAGATGACTACACTAAGCAGATTCAGAAGGATGTAGGTTGCAGTAGGTACTGGGAGATGAAGAAGCTTGCACAGGATAGAGTAGCATGGAGAGCTGCATCAAACCAGTCTCAGGACTGCAGACCACCACAACAACAACAGTTGAAAATGAAGAGGAAAATCTACTACAAATGATACAGACAATCCCTGGATGCGAAGAAACTAGTGAAGGAGACGTGGATGAGTGGATGGCAATGGATGAGGCATGTGTGGAGAACTGTACTGACACTGATTTAGTTGCTGCTGTGACTTAAGACCAGGAAGAAGTGGACTGCTGTGACGGAAGTGACAATGAGCCTGAAAGTGACAAAGGAGAGCTGGTGCCACACAGTGATGCAGCAGAAGCCCTGGACCTCATGCTACTTTATTTGGAGCTACATCTGCTGATTTGATGTTTATGAGATGATGGCGTAACTATGTGTCATAACAGACTGCCTTCATTACACCAAAAAATAATGAGCTTTTGTCATCTAAAAAGTAGGGATAAAATA
This sequence comes from Schistocerca gregaria, assembly GCF_023897955.1. Taxonomy (NCBI): domain Eukaryota; kingdom Metazoa; phylum Arthropoda; class Insecta; order Orthoptera; family Acrididae; genus Schistocerca; species Schistocerca gregaria. Next base: position 311,853,236 of record NC_064924.1, on the reverse strand, counting down.
CCCACTGTATTTTAGAAAGTTTGACAGCTTTTCATTAATTGTTATGCATTGTTTACATCTAATGTTTTCTTGCCAATTTTTCTAATACATGTTTACTGTACTGTGTAAATTAAAATAGTGTGTATGCACAGCAGGTTACTGCACAGTTTTCCATACTTAGACTAACATTTTTCATGTTCGGATTACTGGGGTTTGGATTAGTAGGATTCTGCTGTACTTGCTTTAAGGTATTAATATAATAAGCTTTATATTTTTATAGCATCTGGAGATGGCCACTATGTTAAAAATCAGTATGACTGTGTCATCAAAAAAGAAAGTGTCAAAAAAATGAACCAAACTTCAAAAGAGTAAAGTGTAACCTCTGTGCCCACATGACAGACATTGATTGTTCCTCTGTGAGCCACAATCTGTGGTGAAGTTGCACCCTATGCCCCTCAATATGCAACCAGAAAAGCCTCTTCAACATATATAATGAGGCCTCCAGACACACACACTAAGTGCATATGATTATCCTTCATGCCTATTGCTGTCATTTTCACAAGATGCGCCATGTGTTCATTGCACCTTCAAATTGCCAATAATTAACTGAACCTTTTGCACTTGCCTCTCTGTGACATGGACACAGCACAGCACATTTTTCAACAGGTATTGTGTTACAATGGTTCAGTTTCAGTTAAGAGACAAAACCCCAGACTTGTTGGTAAGCGGTACAGGTGCAATACCCTGAGTTCTCTCTGGTCCCTCACTACTCTGTACCCAGATGCATACACCTACCACTTAATTGCCACATCGACTCAATCTGACAAGTAGTACTAGCCTGTGTATTACCTGACAGGAAGGCAGTGTCCACTGGAGAAGATGGCATTCAAAGTACCTCTGATATCTTTAGTATGCAGCTCTTCGAAGTTCACTGAACACATTCAGAGTAACTTTAAATAACATGGCAACAGTGAGAGTGAGTCACAGCAGCTTACAAACAGCATTTACTTAACCACGCACTCACAAACAGCATTCACAGTGGGTCTGCATTGTGGTTAGAGCAATGCTTTTCTGAACAGTAAATGAAAAACTCTACGGTAACATAGCACACCGTCTTTTCATTTCAGGGTCTGTCACACTGCAAAGTTTGCGAGTTCCATTTAAAAACTGAAGCTTCTATGCCCAAGAAAGTGGTCTGTGTAACATTTCTACTCCTCCTCTTCCTCCACCTAACTGTCAGCATATTTCAAGACAAATTACTCAGTTTACATATAATAAAACCCAAACAATAATTATGAAAGAAATACCATTCCACAGCTTCGAATTAAATGCCTCCTTTGCCCGAGCCAGGGTCTCAGAATAATGGATACTTTCTTCAGGGTGGTTCAGTATCTCTGCCATCCTACTGCTGCAATACAAAGCTGCTATCCACAGGCTCCCACAGTATGCACTGTAACAAATGGAATTTTTAATAAACTTAGATCACAAAAAGTTAGAATTAGACAAAGAAACTTATTGACATTATAAATCAGCAATTGTACATTCTATGGGAGTGGAAGGTGTAGGGGAGGGGATAGGGAGGAGAGAGGGGGTACGGGAAGGGAGAGAGAAAGACAGGGGGAGGTTGGCTGAAGGCATACAGCACACTGCTTTTGAAAGACAAACTTTATAACATTTAATCACCTCCCGCTACATTAAAATGTGTTTTAACTTAAAGCACCAATTCTCTGAACAGACCAGTCTTTAGGAAAAACCTCTTAAGAGAAACAAAAACTCAACAAAGCCAATCTTAATTCTGCCTATTGTTGTCAATGTTGCTGCTGAGACTTTTAATTTCGTAAAAAAATAAAATCAATATCTTCCAGTCACAAACTGTGATTTTTATTTCAATAAACAATGCATTTCGAATCCTGGGGGGCTCATCTTTAGATACCCGAACAGTCTATGTCATTTTTAAAAGCATATTACTACCGGTACTGTTAAAGAGTACATGTGTTTATTAAAAGGCATTTTAAAATGGTTCCAACTGTTACATTCTTCCTTCTTAAGTTTTGTAAGAAGCTTCTCTCTCTCTCTCTCTCTCTCTCTCTCTCTCCTTTCTCATACGCCAATTCAATCAGTGGATATTTGGCCTATTTGATACATTCCCCGTGTGAAAATGGACCATTTACCAATTGCAGAAAAGGTAGATATCATGTTGATGTACGGCTATTGTGATCAAAATGCCCAATGGGCATGTACTATGTATGCTGCTCGGTATCCTGGACGACAACATCCAAGTGTCTGGACGTTCACTGGATAGTTATGTTAGTTAAGGAAACAGGAAGTGTTCAGCCACATGTGAAACATCAACCATGACCTGCAACAAATGATGTTGCCCAAGTAGGTGTTTCAGCTGCTGTCGCGGCTAAATCGCACATCAGTAGCAGACAAATTGCGCGGGAATCAGGAATCTCAAAAACGTCGGTGTGGAGAATGCTACATAAACATCGATTACACCCATACAATATTTCTATGCACCAGGAATTGCATGGCAACAACTTTGAACATTGTGTACTGGGCAAAAGACAAATTACGAGATGATGACAGATTTTTTGCACATGTTCTATCTAGGGACGAAGCGTCATTCACCAACAACGTAAAGTGGCCTAATATGCACTATTGGGCAACGGAAAATCCACGATGGCTCTGACAAGTGGAACATCAGCGACCTTGGTGGGTTAATGTATGGTGTGACATTATGGGAGGAAGGATAATTGGCCCCCATTTTATCAATGGCAATCTAAATGGTGCAATGTATGCTGATTTCCTACATAATGTTCTACCGATGTTACTACAAGATGTTTCACGGCATGACAGAATGGCGATGTGCTTCCAACATGATGGATGTCTGGCACATAGCTCGCATGCAGTTTAAGCGGTACTGAATAGCATATTTCATGACAAATGGATTGGTCGTTGAAGCACCATACCATGGCCCGCATGTTCACCGGATCTGACATCCCCGGTTTTCTTTCTGTGGGGAAAGTTGAAGGATATTTGCTATCGTGACCCACCACTAATGCCTGACAACATGCATCAGTGCATTGTCAATGCATGTGCAAACATTACGGAAGGCAAACTACTCGCTGTTGGGAGGAATGTTGTTACAAGTATTGCCAAATGCACTGAGGTTGACGGACATGGTTTTGAGCATTTATTGCATTAATGTAGTATTTACAGGTAATCATGCTGTAGCAGCATGCGTTCTCAGAAATGATAAGCTCACAAAGGTACATGTATCACATTGGATCAACTGAAATAAAAGTTCAAACGTACCAACGTTTTGTATTTTAATTTAAAAAACCTACCTGTTACCAACTGTTAGTCTAAAATTGTGAGCCATATGTTTGTGGCCATTACAGCGCCATCTATCACAAAGCAAAAAAAGTGGTCCAAGCAAAACATTCATATTTCTTTACGTACTACACGAACATGTAATAAAAAATGGGGGTTCCTCTTTAAAAAAAACGCAGTTGATATCCGTTTGACCTCCCCTCAAGAACCAAGGACCTTGCCGTTGGTGGGGAGGCTTGCGTGCCTAAGCGATACAGATAGCCGTACCGTAGGTGCAACCACAATGGAGGGGTATCTGTTCAAAGGCCAGACAAACGTGTGGTTCCTGAAAAGGGGCACCAGCCTTTTCAGTAGTTGCAGGGGCAACAATATGTATGATTGACTGATCTGGCCTTGTAACACTAACCAAAACAGCCTTGCTGTTGTGGTACTGCAAACGGCTGAAAGCAAGGGGAAACTACAGTCATAATTTTTCCCGAGGGCATGCAGCTTTACTGTATGGTTTAATGATGATGGCGTCCTCTTGGGTAAAATATTCCGGAGGTAAAATAGTCCCCCATTCGGATCTCCGGGCGGGGACTACTCAGGAGGACGTCATTATCAGGAGAAAGAAAACTGGCGTTCTACGGATCGGAGTGTGGAATGTCAGATACCTTAATTGGGCAGGTAGGATAGAAAATTTAAAAAGGGAAATGGACAGGTTAAAGTTAGATATAGTAGGAGTCAGTGAAGTTCGCTGGCAGGAGGAACAAGACTTTTGGTCAGGCAAATACAGTGTTATAAATACAAAATCAAAAAGGGGTAATGCAGGAGTCAGTTTTATAATGAATAAAAAAATAGGAGTGTGGGTAAGCTACTACAAACAGCATAGTGAACGCATTATTGGGGCCAAGATAGACACGAAGCCCACATCTACTACAGTAGGAAAAGTTTATATGCCAACTAGCTCTGCAGATGATGAAGAAATAGATGAAATGTATGATGAGATAAAAGAAATTATTCAGGTAGTGGAAGGGAGACGAAAATTTAATAGTCATGGGTGACTGGAATTCAAGAATAGGAAAAGGGAGAGAAGGAAACATAGTAGGTGAATATGGATTGGGGGTAAGAAATGAAAGAGGAAGCTGCCCGGTAGAATTTTACACAGAGCACAACTTATTCATAGGTAACACTTGGTTCAAGAATCATAAAAGAAGGTTGTATACATGGAAGAACCCTGGAGATACTGACAGGTTTCAGATGGATTATATAATGGTAAGACACATTTAGAACCAGATTTTAAATTGTAAGACATTTCCAGAGGCTGATTGGACTTTGACCACAATCTATAGGTTATGACATGTAGATTAAAACTGAAGAAACTGCAAAACGGTGGGAATTTAAGGAGATGGGACCTAGATAAACTGACTAAACCAGACGTCGTACAGAGTTTCAGGGAGAGCATAAGGGAACAATTGACACGAATGGGGGAAAGAAATACAGTAGAAGAAGAATGGGTAGCTTTGAGAGATGAAGTAGTGAAGGCAGCAGACGATCAAATAGGTAAAAAGACGAGGGCTAGTACAAATCCTTGGGTAACAGAAGAAATATTGAATTTAATTGATGAAAGGAGAAAATATAAAAATGCAGACAAAAAGGAATAAAAACGTCTCAAAAATGAGATCGACAGAAAGTGCAAAATGGCTAAACACGGATGGCTAGAGGACAAATGTAAGGATGTAGAGGCTTATCTCACTAGGAGTAAGATAGATACTGCCTACAGGAAAATTAAAGAGACCTTTGGAGATAAGAGAGCCACTTGTATGAACATCAAGAGCTCAGATGGAAACCCAGTTCTAAGCAAAGAAGGGAAAGCATAAAGATGGAAGGAGTATATAGAGGGTTTATACAAGGGTGATTTACTTGAGGACAATATTATGGAAATTGAAGAGGATGTAGATGAAGATGAAATGGGAGATACGATACTGCGTGAAGAGTCTGACAGAGCACTGAAAGACCTGAGTCGAAACAAGGCCCTGGGAGTAGACAACATTCCATTAGAACTACTGACAGCCTTGGGAGAGCCAGTCCTGACCAAACTCTACCATCTGGTGAGCAAGATGTATGAGATAGGCGAAATACCCTCAGACTTCAAGAAGTATATAATAATTTCAATACCAAAGAAGAAAGCAGGTGCTAACAGATGTGAAAATTACTGGATTTTCAGTTTAATAAGTCACGGCTGCAAAATACTAACACAAATTCTTTACAGACAAATGGAAAAACTGGTAGAAGCCGACCTCGGGGAAGATCAGTTTGGATTCCGTGGAAATGTTGGAACATGTAAGGCAATACTGACCCTACAACTTATCTTAGAAGTTAGATTAAGGAAGGGCAAACCTACGTTTCTAGCATTTGTAGACTTAGAGAAAGCTTTTGACAATGTTGACTCGAATACTCTCTTTCAAATTATGAAGGTGGCAGGGGTAAAATACAGGGAGCGAAAGGCTATTTACAATTTGTACAGAAACCAGATGGCAGTAATAAGAGTCGAGGGACATGAAAGAGAAGCAGTGGTTGGGAAGGGAGTGAGACATGGTTGTAGTCTGTCCCCGATGTTATTCAATTTGTATATTGAGCAATCATTGAAGGACACAAAAGAAAAATTTGGAGTAGGTATTAAAATGCATGGAGAAGAAATAAAAAGTTTGAGGTTCGCTGATGACAGTGTAATTCTATCAGAGACAGCAAAGCACTTAGAAGAGCAGTTGAACAGAATGGATAGTGTCTTGAAGGAGGATATAAAATGAACATCAACAAAAGCAAAATGAGGATAATGGAATTGGTCGAATTAAGTCACGTGATGCTGAGGGAATTATATTAGAAAATGAGATGCTTAAAGAAGTAAAGGAGTTTTTTTATTTGAGGAGCAAAATAACTGATGACGGTCGAAGTAGAGAGGATATAAAATGTAGACTGGCAATGGCAAGGAAAGTGTTTCTAAAGAAGAGAAATTTGTTAACATCGAGTATAAATTTAAGTGTCAGGAAGTCTTTTCTGAAAGTATTTGTATGGGGTGTAGCCATGTATGGAGGAGTGAAACATGGACAATAACTAGTTTGGACAAGAAGAGAAAAGAAGCTTTCGAAATGTGGTGCTACAGAAGAATGCTGAAGATTAGATGGGTAGATCGTATAACTAATGAGGAGGTATTGAATAGGATTGGGGAGAAGAGAAGTTTGTGGCACAACTTGACTAGAAGAAGGGATCGGTTGGTAGGACATGTTCCGAGGCATCAAGGGATCACCAATTTAGTATTGGAGGGCAGCATGGAGGGTAAAAATTGTAGAGTGAGACCAAGAGATGAGTACACTAAGCAGATTCAGAAGGATGTAGATTGCAGTAGGTACTGGGAAATGAAGAAGCTTGCACAGGATAGAGTAGCATGGAGAGCTGCATCAAACCAGTCTCAGGACTGAAGACCACAACAACAACATCCGTTTGACTTATGGCAGCGCCATCTAGCAGGCCAACCATAGCGTTATCTGGTTTCCCCCCTTCAAGCTAGAAAAGTTTAGTTCTTAGCAGTTTTTTCCTTTGATGCTAATTTCGTGAGATATTTGGGCCGGTCATGATCAATGGAACACCGTGTGTATTATGTGACCCTCTGCATTGTGTTCTTGCAACACACATTTCCCTCTGGTGTCTACTCATTATTGATGATATTAATTTTATCTTAGTTCCTTTTTATACTAACTGGGGAGTAGGCTAAGCCCAGACCACTAACCAAATATTTTAAGTTTTTCTATACTATCTACAAATAGAACAATATCACCAGCAAATCAGATTTATTTTTCTAGGACAGCTGAAAATAGTTTTTGAGATACACAGTCACGTTGTTTTACATATTTTGCAATGGGAAATTCATTGATTTCTTCAGCAACCCTCTCAAAACACTCTGGAGGTTTTGTTTATATTATGTAAGATTTAAATATAGCCCTTTTCTACTCATGGTTCTGTTAGAGCCTCAAACAAAGATGGATGACTGATGAAGTAAATGTCTTTTCAAAATCTGTAGAGGTGAGGCAATGAGGTAGGTTGTACTCATTTTTCTACTAAGCATTTCATGTAGAGTGAGGATAAAGTCAGTTGTACTAAAATCTGTGTGAAGCCCATCTTGCTCAGCAGATAGAGCCAGGTCACGTTTAGTGCTCATTCTAATACTCAAAATATGGACAGAAGGCCGATATGGCAACAATTCTTTATATTGTTAATACTACCTTCTATTTTGGCTTTATTCTAATTGCCTAGTAACATTCCATTCAGAAAACAACTTTAAAATCTCTTAGTTAAATTCTTTGAAACATCAACTGAGAGGTCATTACTACCTGGAGCAGTTCTTTGTTTGCATCTCGGCCACAACTGACTTCTGAGGTAAATATTTCTGGGATTTGGGAGACAGAAGCATCCAATTCATCTCAGTTTAAGGTATCCTCACTGATTTTACTGTACAGGTTTCTATAAAGAGTTTCAATCCAGTCAAGTATTTCTTCTTTATCCACAATTCAGATTTTATTTATATGTAACACCATTAGCTGATTCTTTCCATTTATGGCCACCTCTAAACCAGATTTATATTCAAGACTGGCTTTCAGCATATCATCTTCATACGTTTTAATGTCTTGTTTCAGGCTTTTTCTGAGAGCCTTGCTTACTTCCATATATTCTGTTGCATCTTTTCTCTTTCTAATTTCATTTTTCATCACTTGTCCATCAAACTTACCACTTTATTTGTCAACTTCTTTGGTTAGTTCTGAGATTTGCACAAGCTATCTATTTCTTCAGCTTGTGATTAGTACCTTTGTTACTTCATCTGCTTTACATTATTTTAATTTTACTTTCCTGAAATTCCTTTTTCTGCTGTTCAAGACATTCAAGGGTTAAAAATTTTTCTTTTTCCCTTCATTAGTTTCAATCTTACACCTCTTGCATTCACTTCAAATATTGCTCATATTAACTGATGTTCAGTGTTTGTGTTGACCCTGTTTATCACAGACACATCTTTAATATTTTAAAGTCTGCTGATCAGAACATTGTCCCTCAAATCTGCTTGGAACCAGAATGTTTCTTGAAGAACAGATTCATAACAGGTGTTTTCATGCATTCTACAAATTGAACCGATCTCTCATCACTCTCAATAGTTTCAACTATTTTGAATTTGCCAGTAACTGAATGACCTTCATTGTATGGTCTACCTTCGGCCTTAATTCACCAATTATAAAGTTACAAAAACAGTATCTTCCTCTTTCAGGCACTTATAGAAGGATCTCTTCATCAGAATGGCTAGAAGTGGATGCATAGGTTTTAACTATTTGGATTTTATACTTTCCTGATGTTGTTGAGACCAAATATGCAATTCTTTTTTAAGTTCCTTTCAATACTTCTTTCTTGTCTACAATGATTGTGTCTACCAAAAATTTGACTCCATTTATTTTTCCATTTGGTTCACTACACCAACAGAGGAGATTTCCTGAATTCAGGTGAAGGCAGTTTTCACCTTCACAGCATACTTCTCTTAAACCACCAATGTTCCAGTTTATTTTCTCTAAATCCTCTTCCATTTTCATTAACCTATCATTTCTCACTAGTGAACAACAATTGTATGTACAGACCTGAAAACAATGCTTCTCTCATTTTTTGGAATTAGGATTTCTTGACGCTAAAGCAACTCTCATCCAGAGATCCGAATGCGAGGCAAATACAATTTGAGAACATTTTACCTCACTGTCACACATCATGATCCAAAGTTGAGAATTATAATCATCACACATTTCAATGATAGCACTGATCGCAAAATTCTACCAGATGGCTTCCTCTTTCATTTCTTACCCCCAATCCATATTCACCTACTACGTTTCCTTCTCTCCCTTTTCCTACTCTCAAATTCCAGTCACCCATGACTATTAAATTTTCGTCTCCCTTCACTACCTGAATAATTTCTTTTATCTCATCATACATTTCATCTATTTCTTCATCATCTGCAGAGCTAGTAGGCGTGGGCTTCGTGTCTATCTTGGCCGCAATAATGCGTTCACTATGCTGTTTATAGTAGCTTACCCACACTCCTATTTTTTTATTCATTATTAAAACTACTCCTGCATTACCCCTATTTGATTTTGTATTTATAACCCTGTATTCACCTGACCAAAAGTCTTGTTCCTCCTGCCACCGAACTTTACTAATTCCCCCTATATCTAACTTTAACCTATCCATTCCCCTTTTTAAATTTTCTAACCTAACTGCCTGATTAAGGGATCTGACATTCCACGCTCCGATCCGTAGAACGCCAGTTTTCTTTCTCCTGATAACGACGTCCTCTTGAGTAGTCCCCGCCCGGAGATCTGAATGGGGGACCATTTTACCTCCGGAATATTTTACCCAAGAGGACGCCATCATCATTAAACCATACAGTAAAGCTGCATGCCCTCAGGAAAAATTATGGCTGTAGTTTCCCCTTGCTTTCAGCCGTTTGCAGTACCAGCACAGCAAGGCCGTTTTGGTTATTGTTACAGGACCAGATCAGTCAATCATCCAGACTGTTGCCCCTGCAACTACTGAAAAGGCTGCTGCCCCTCATCAGGAACCACACGTCTGTCTGGCCTTTGAACAGATACCCCTCCGTTGTGGTTGCACCTATGGTATGGCCATCTGTATCGCTGAGGCACGCAAGCCTCCCCACCAATGTCAAGGTCCATGGTTCATAAGTGCAGCATGCAAAAAAGGCATTTTCTTTGAAACAACTGCAATTTATTGTTTGGGTGTTCGTTTTGGTTACACTGATTGCTCTCATGCCATTAATTTGGCTACAGAACAGGTCAATTAAAAGTCACAGCTAATTAAAATTAGTACAATAAATGAAACACTGTATGCTAATCAGCATAATTCCCTATAATTATCCACCACAATGGAAAACACCACATGTTGACTTCCCTGTAAATTAACTAAAACTAGTTATCTTCCAAAATAATTAAACCTGAATTTCAGAGTCACTGCCACTTTCCATCATAACCACTGTCAGATTATGAACTTGGGCTATGAGTACATACCTTTGATACCTAAATTTTTCTACATTATATGATATATAGAACTAACAAATTAACACAATCTCTCTCTCTCTCTCTCTCTCTCTCTCTCTCACACACACACACACACACACACACACACACACACACACACACACACACTCCACTGACTTCTTTGGGTCATGATGACCCTGTGCCGTTCTCATTATTTGCCTCCAGTTCTGGCTGTGTTGTGCTGCTTCCTCCCATTGAGTGATACCCAGCACTTTGCAATCACTTTATGTTGCAATCTGTTTCTTGGTCTTCCAGGAGGTCTTCTATCTTCTTATCATATACCTGATGGACTATTCTGACAATGTGACCTGTACATTGCAAAAGCCTGACTTTCACAATGTTCACTACCAAGGTTTGGTTGGCCAGTTTAACTGGTTCTTAACTGGATATCAAAACCCATCTTTGTGTTGCTTGGTTAAATGTTAGCCCAAAGATTTTGCTGTAGACTTTACTTTCGAAGACAGAGAGATGGTGCTCTTCTTTTTTGGTCATGTTCTGGCAGAGGTAGCCTGATGACTGTGGTGTAGAGTTACAGCTTAGTTTTCCTGGTAAAGATTTTGGAGGATACGAGTTTTGGAAGGAAAGTAAACCACCTTTGTACTCTGTAGTCTACTTTGCAATTTGACTTGTTTTCTTGAACAGAATTTTAATTAAACCAATGTTATATCCTATTATAACTGTCATCTACAAAGGCCAGTATATTTGACTGTTTTTTCATGACATTTCCATTTGTTGCTTGTTTGGTTTCTCTTATCAAAATTTCCATGGCAAGGTTGAAGATAGGTGGGGATGGAGCATCATCTTGCTTCAATCCAGTTCTGTTCTCAAAACATCTCATATTGAGCCACATTATGTCACCCTGCTTACCACCTTCATACACATTTTGACCAACCTGATGAGTTTGTTGAGGATTCCGTATTCTGCCATGATTTCCTGAGCACCTTCTGGAAATCTATGAACAGGTAATGGATACTCTTGTTGTATTCCCATATTATTCACTGATGGTCTTGATGTAGAATATACTATCTACTGTTGATCTATTTCTCCAAAAACCATTCTGGTACTCCCCTAACATATCCTCAGTACAGGGCTTCAGTCTTTACAGTGTCATATGTGACAGTACTTTGCATGCTGTGACTAGTAGGGATAGTCCTCTGTGATTTCTGCAGTTTTGTTCGTCTTCTTTTCTGCAGTTTCATTTATCTCATTTCTTATATACAGGGACAAAGATTGATTCCCTCCATACATCTGGTATATTTTCATCTTGCCAGATTTTAAGAATAAGGTTAAACAATTTCTTTTGAAATTTATGACCAGTGCGTTTGTTGGCACTCTGGTACACAGTAATATCGCTGAGGGCACTCCTATATCTGTTTGAGATTTGGTTTGCTGTCTTTCCATTGCCGAATATGATGTATCTTTGTGCATATCATTGTGTGGAAAGATTGTACTTCTGACATTCATGCTTTCTGATTCAGCACATCAGATCATTCTTCTGACATTCATGCTTTCTGATTCAGTGAATCCATTATCATTGGGTTCATCATGGACGCTTTCACTGCCTACTGACAGTTGCAAATGTCTCTCTTTGCATACCTTGGCAGTGAAGTCTCCCAGCACTATTTTGATGTTGTGCTGCAATAGGCTGTCATACACATTTTTCAGGTGTTCACAGAAACTGTCTTTTACGGCGTCTTCTTTGTCATAGGTAGGCGCACAAACTAATAAATTAACTCACTAAGTAACAATAAGTAGAAGCTTATCTCACTAGGGGTAAGATAGATACTGCCTACAGGAAAATTAAAGAGACCTTTGGAGAGAAGAGAACCACGTGTATGAATATCAAGAGCTCAGATGGCAGCCCAGTTCTAAGCAAAGAAGGGAAGGCAGAAAGGTGGAAGGAGTATATAGAAGGTTTATATAAGGGCGATGTACTTGAGGACAATATTATGGAAATAGAAGAGGATGTAGATGAAGACGAAATGGGAGATACGATACTGCGTGAAGAGTTTGACAGAGCACTGAAAGACCTGAGTCGAAACAAGGCCCCCGGAGTAGACAACGTTCCATTAGAACTACTGACGGCCTTGGGAGAGCCAGTCATGACAAAACTCTACCAGCTGGTGAGCAAGATGTATGAGACAGGCGAAATACCCTCAGACTTCAAGAAGAATATAATAATTCCAATCCCAAAGAAAGCAGGTGCTGACAGATGTGAAAATTACCGAACTATCAGTTTGGTAAGCCACAGCTGCAAAATACTAACGCGAATTCTTTACAGACGAATGGAAAAACTGGTAGATGCAGACCTCGGGGAGGATCAGTTTGGATTCCGTCGAAATGTTGGAACACGTGAGGCAATACTGACCTTACGACTTATCTTAGAAGAAAGATTAAGAAAAGGCAAACCTACGTTTCTAGCATTTGTAGACTTAGAGAAAGCTTTTGACAATGTTGACTGGAATACTCTTTTTCAAATTCTAAAGGTGGCAGGGGTAAAATACAGGGAGCGAAAGGCTATTTATAATTTGTACAGAAACCAGCTGGCAGTAATAAGAATCGAGGGACATGAAAGGGAAGCAGTGGTTGGGAAATGAGTGAGACAGGGTTGTAGCCTCTCCCCGATGTTATTCAATCTGTATATTGAGCAAGCAGTAAAGGAAACAAAAGAAAAATTTGGAGTAGGTATTAAAATTCATGGAGACGAAGTAAAAACTTTGAGGTTCGCCGATGACATTGTAATTCTGTCAGAGACGGCAAAGGACTTGGAAGAGCAGTTGAACGGAATGGACAGTGTCTTGAAAGGAGGATATAAGATGAACATTAACAAAAGCAAAACGAGGATAATGGAATGTAGTCAAATTAAATCGGGTGATGCTGAGGGAATTAGATTAGGAAATGAGACACTTAAAGTAGTAAAGGAGTTTTGCTATTTAGGAAGTAAAATAACTGATGATGGTCGAAGTAGAGAGGATATAAAATGTAGACTGGCAATGGCAAGGAAAGCATTTCTGAAGAAGAGAAATTTGTTAACATCGAATATAGATTTATGTATCAGGAAGTCGTTTCTGAAAGTATTTGTTTGGAGTGTAGCCATGTATGGAAGTGAAACATGGACGATAACTAGTTTGGACAAGAAGAGAATAGAAGCTTTCGAAATGTGGTGCTACAGAAGAATACTGAAGATAAGGTGGATAGATCACGTAACTAATGAGGAGGTATTGAATAGGATTGGGGAGAAGAGAAGTTTGTGGCACAACTTGACTAGAAGAAGGGATCGGTTGGTAGGACATGTTTTGAGGCATCAAGGGATCACAAATTTAGCATTGGAGGGCAGCGTGGAGGGTAAAAATCGTAGAGGGAGACCGAGAGATGAGTACACTAAGCAGATTCAGAAGGATGTAGGTTGCAGTAGGTACTGGGAGATGAAGCAGCTTGCACAGGATAGAGTAGCATGGAGAGCTGCATCAAACCAGTCTCAGGACTGAAGACAACAACAACAAACAAGTAACAATTCTGTGTAATTTACTATGATCTCCAACATGGCACTTATACTTGTAAACAAAGAGATTCACATTGTGTAGAAGAATAGAGTCCATGTATTTTTCTAAATTTCTGACCATCAACATTTTCGATAAGCCAAAGTCTCATTAGTTCTCATAGTTCATCAAAAACAGTGTACCCATCATAACTGACTTTAAAAACCCTAATGTAATTTCCGAAATACCAGTATATTTTTATGCCCATCTACAACCAGTCCAACATCACCCAAAATAACCAGTCCATGGCTTGAAGGTTGAAAAGTAAGGCTTGTGTCAAGCACACTCACACTCTCACTCTCATGCTCACTATTGACTCATCCGCTACTATGTACAAACACTAAATGAAAATATGGATGTACCAAAAACCATGAAACCCAGGAATTTTAATGTTTAATACTTTTTATTAATTAAGGAACATTTTAACCAAACTTTGCTGTGATTGATAACAAGGGTGGAATGTTATTGTCATCAAAACTAGTGATTCTTGGACTCAGTGAAGTTAATTATGAACTCGATTAACTGGACTATTAAAGTGTAATCTTTTCTCTAACAAATTACTACAGGAAAGGGCTAAGTGGAAACTGTGATGTTTCTGAGTAAATGTCAAGGGTTTTCTTTGTGTGTGTCACAATAGAACAGTTAACTTTGCCACTGCACTAACAAATTTTCATAGTTAATGAACTGATCACTGTTATCAATAACTGATTTAAGTGAAAAATAAATGTATGTGTTAGTGCAAAAGAAATTGTGGTGCTTAGTACATCTTCGAGCAAACACCATCTCACCCACATTTAGACTTTCAGTTTTGCAGTGATAAAGAGTGGTGTTACCCAGGCGAGACTACTACAAGAACCGCATCGTTAGCAGACTTGTGTTTACTACCGTTTTATTTAATAATGTAAATTATCTCACTGGCAGTGTACATTTGTGAACAGATCAAGCACATAACATTAATGAAATTGTTACACAAGAAGAGAAAAAAGTAAAACAATGCTCCAATATAATCGTTACTGAGACCAGCATAGTAAGACAGTTGACACAAACTTAATGAACATGATGCTTTCATTGTTAAGGGCTATGAATGGAATTCCCCTACTGTCCTTTGTAAAGATGATAACATGGCTAATTATCGCAATTTTTTCTCAGCAAGCAACATTACTTAACTGAACCATGATCCAACTGCAAATGGCAGAAAAAATTAATATTCTTAATAGACGTAACTTCTTATATCTAATAAACAAAAAGTTGCATATTAATTCCATTGTTCCCATACTAAGGGCACAACCAAAAATCCACAAACCTAACTTCTCAATCACATCCATTGTCAACTCCAAGAATACAACAGCATGCAAACTTTCCCCAGTATTACATAATATCCTCAAGGAATTTTACATTTTCAAATAAGCATATTCAATTAAAAACACACATGGGCTAACACTTCCCATCAAACACACAAAAGTCCGCGGACAAGCTAGATTCACCTAATCTGACAGTCTAACTCCCAATACGACAACTGAAAGTATTACACAAAATCTTATTAAACACAAAAACTAACCGTGCCTGAGATTTCAGAACTGGGCAACTTATTTGAACTTGCACTGTGCCATAACTATTCCTCATTTAATGGTAAGATCTACCAACAGAAATAAGACTTAGCTAAGGGTTTACTCCGGAATGCTTTGCTAGAGTAACAACATATCAATCTCCTTGCTGACATAGTCAGCAACTGCTTTAAAAAAAAGACATTTTTAATGGTAAAACTAACCTTGCCATACAAATAGTTTGTTACAGCACATATGTTGATTACACTCTACTCTCATGGAACAAAATATGAGGTCGATGAGCTTTTTACAATATTCAGTCCACTCCATAATACAATAATGTTTACAACACAACATGAAAGAAACCGTTCCACACTACACAAAAAGCAGCACACCTTCAAAACATACACAAGTACACTGCACTCAGGCTGATCTCCAACCCCTCTCCCTGCCCCCTGCTTCATCCTCCTCCTCCTCCCCCTCAGCCCCTTACCCCCCCCCCCCTCTACCCCCGCCTAACCCCCCCCCCCTCTACCCACCCCACCTGACACAATTCCAAACCAATATAGTTCACCTACTGAAATGCACCACTGGCATGGAGCATTCAACCAGCGCCTTGTTGGTGCATAGGCTGTGTGCGCATTAATGTATACTTGGTTTTAAAGGGGCTTACTCCAAAAGCTAGCAAATTTTCTTTCTGTTTTGTGTGCGCTCATCAATGACTCAATGCATCTGCTTTTCAGTGAGTGGTCTCCTTTACTCTTAAAGTATTTACATGCTACCAGAACTTTCCTACGAAATTAATCCATTATCTGCTAAGACATAATATCATTTTTAATATTATTTTTTCCTGTAGCAGAAATAATGTCATGATCCATATCTATACTTGTCTGTCTCAATCAGTTTGATTTTATTGTCTTTATATTGCAATTTCCAACATTCTAGTTTCCAAGCACTCCTCTTAACATATTGCAATACTGTCTATTACATAAATATATCTCAAGAGCTTGCTGGTTTTGGTAATGCACCTTTTTTTACCTTTGAAGATACTATTCTGCCCATAGTAAGTACATTAAATTCAGTACTAGTATCTGTCTCAAATAAAACGTTCAGACCAGTCACTATGTTTTATGCTCTTACCACAGAATTCTGTAGTAAAGTTATAGATTGGTCTCACTCTCTGAAATATAAACACAGAGAACTCCAGATTGTCTATGTTAATGTGAACCCAAGACTGCATGGACAATCAAATACCATGGATAATCTGAAATAAATATGTTTTTACAGGAAACTGCTATTTGCTGCACTTTTAAAACACAGTGTAAGTCAGAACTGATGTGAAGCCATCATACAACTGTTATTCAAGCAATATTGAGGATATTCAACCCATTTGTCAGTCATGTGATTATTGCTACAACATGTTTCAGGACAATATTATCCCATTTTCAAGTGCTAAAAGCAAAGAAACCAGATAAAACAATCCCCCTTATACTGACAGACATGTTAGTATTACAGACATCTTGAGTTATACTCTACCTTAAAAAAGAAAACAAAATAAGGTAGGGATAATGCTACCCCGAAACATGTTATGGCAATAATCACACGAGTGACAACTGGGCTGAATATCCTCGATAGTGCTGTATGTCACATCTGAAGGCCCACTGCATTACTTTCATTTTACTCACCAGAAATAATGGATTAGAAATTATCAATCTTTAAATTATAGAAAAAAGATAGGCAAATGAACACACTGGAAATCGATGATGGATATGTTACAAGGGTGGAGCGTTTGCATCATTTTCCTGAAGCTTGACTGGGAAGTGAAGTGTGTATATTTTTTTAAGCGGAGTTGCAGAAAATATATTACTTGTATTCAACTTCTAGTTGGAAATTTTTTTGTCAATATATAGAATAGCAAACACACCGATTTCCATGGCACAGTATGCTAAACAGATGAGTAAGCAAAATACGATGTTACTTGGCACTTTCATGATAAGAAAAAATGACTTCTGCACTGAACTCACCTTGGTCCCTTCATGATCCAGGCATCAAATGTCTGATCAGCAAATCCACTATTTTCAATAAGGCCATCATTATCTTTATCCCACGTCAGTGCCTTATTCATAACTGTTTTTATTTTTGGCCACATAGCTTCAAGATAGTCACAAGAATCAAAAAAGCAGTAGTCACGGTAACACTGGAGAACGAATTTTAGATTCAGATCACGCCATTCCGAGACATCGTGAACGGGATACGAATTTATGGCTAAGAATGGTTCTTCCTCTGCAAATAAAATGAAGTTTAGTATTTAACTAAGTCTTGAACACAAAGTGGGAAAGCAGAATGAACAAAGTTTAATCAAGTATCAATATGCCATTCAAATTACATATGTTTAATATTAACACAAAATAAATAAAAACACACAAGCAAGCGCTACAGAAGCTATCTGATACTTTGTACAAATAAGTAATTTTATTGTGTCCTTTCTCAGAGTAACTTCCACATTGTGTTGCAAAATTTTGTGCTACTTACAATTAACTCATAATATAAAATATATTAATGATGTAAATAAAATAGAAAGAAACTTCCACATGGGAAAAATATATTAAAAACAAAGATTCCAAGACTTACCAAGCGGTAAAACGCCGGTAGAATGGCACAATAAATAAAACACACAAACACACACACAGAATTTCGAGCTTTCGCAACCGGCGGTTGCTTCGTCAGGAAAGAGGGAAGGAGAGGGAACGATGAAAGGATGTGGGTTTTATGGGAGAGGGTAAGGAGTCATTCCAATCCCGAGAGCGGAAAGACTTACCTTAGGGGGAAAAAAGGACAGGTGTACACTCGCACACACACACACATATCCATCCGCACATACACAGACACAAGCAGACATTTGTAAAGGCAAAGAGTTCAGGCACAGATGTCAGTCGAGGCGGAAGTACAGAGGCAAAGAAGTTGTTGAAAGACAGGTGAGGTATGAGCGGCGGCAACTTGAAATTAGCGGAGGTTGAGGCCTGGCGGATATCGAGAAGAGAGGATATATTGAAGGGCAAGTTTCCATCTCCGGAGTTCGGATAGGTTGGTGTTGGTGGGAAGTATCCAGATAACCCGGACGATGTAACACTGTGCCAAGATGTGCTGGCCGTGCACCAAGGCATGTTTAACTATAGGGTGATCCTCATCACCAACAAACACTGTCTGCCTGTGTCCATTCATGCAAATGGACAGTTTGTTGCTGGTCATTCCCACATAGAAAGCGTCACAGTGTAGGCAGGTCAGTTGGTACATCACGTGGGTGCTTTCACACGTGGCTCTGCCTTTGATTGTGTACACCTTCCGGGTTACAGGGCTGGAGTAGGTGGTGGTGGGACGGTGCATAGGACAGGTTTTACACAGGGGGCGATTGCAAGGGTAGGAGCCAGAGGGTAGGGAAGGTGGTCTGGGTATTTCATAGGGATGAACCAAGAGGTTACGAAGGTTAGGTGGACGGCGGAAAGACACTCTTGGTAGAGTGGGGAGGATTTCATGAAGGATGGATCTCATTTCGGGGCAGGATTTTAGGAAGTTGTATCCCTGCTGAAGAGCCACATTCAGAGTCTGATTCAGTCTCGGGAAGCATCCTGTCACAAGTGGGGCACTTTTGGGGTTCTTCTGTGAAAGGTTCTGGGTTTGAGGGGATGAGGAAGTGGCTCTGGTTATTTGCTTCTGTACCAGGTCGGGAGGGTAGGTGCGGGATGCGAAAGCTGTTTTCAGGTTGTTGGTGTAATGGTTCAGGGATTCAGGAGTGGAGCAGATTTGTTTGCCACGAAGGCCTAGGCTGTAGGGAAGGGACCGTTTGATATGGAATGGGTGGCAGCTGTCATAATGGAGGTACTGTTGCTTGTTGGTGGGTTTGATGTGGACGGATGTGTGAAGCTGGCCACTGGACAGATGGAGGTCAACGTCAAGGAAAGTGGCATGGGATTTGGAGTAGGACCAGGTGAATCTGATGGAACCAAAGGAGTTGAGGTTGGAGAGGAAATTCTGGAGTTGTTCTTCACTGTGAGTCCAGATCATGAAGATGATGTCAATAAATCTGTACCAAACTTTGGGTTGGCAGGCTTGGGTAACCAAGAAGGCTTCCTCTAAGCAACCCATAAATAGGTTGGCATACGAGGGGGCCATCCTGGTACCCATGGCTGTTCTCTTTAATTGTTGGTATGTCTGGCCTTCAAAAGTGAAGAAGTTGTGGGTCAGGATGAAGCTGGCTAAGGTGACGAGGAAAGAGGTTTTAGGTAGGGTGGCAGGTGATCGGCGTGAAAGGAAGTGCTCCATTGCAGCGAGGCCCTGGACGTGCGGGATATTTGTGTATAGGGAAGTGGCATCAATGGTTACAAGGATGGTTTCCGGGGTAACAGACTGGGTAAGGATTCCAGGCGTTCGAGAAAGTGGTTGGTGTCGTTGATGAAGGATGGGAGACTGCATGTAATGGGTTGAAGGTGTTGATCTATGTAGGCGGAGATACGTTCTGTGGGGGCTTGGTAACCAGCTACAATGGGGCGGCCAGGATGATTGGGTTTGTGAATTTTAGGAAGAAGGTAGAAGGTAGGGGTGCGGGGTGTTGGTGGGGTCAGGAGGTGGTGGAGTCAGGTGAAAGGTTTTGTAAGGGGGCCTAAGGTTCTGAGGATTTCTTGAAGCTCCGCCTGGACATCAGGAATGGGATTACCTTGGCAAACTTTGTATGTAGAGTTGTCTGAAAGCTGACGCAGTCCCTCAGCCACATACTCCCGACGATCAAGTACCACGGTCGTGGAATCCTTGTCAGCCGGAAGAATGATGATGGATCGGTCAGCTATCAGATCACGGATAGCCTGGGCTTTGGCTCTGGTGATGTTGGGAGTAGGATTAATGTTTTTTAAGAAAGATTGAGAGGCAAGGCTGGAAGTGAGAAATTCCTGGAAGGTTTGGAGAGGGTGATTTTGAGGAAGAGGAGGTGGGTCCCGCTGTGATGGAGGACGGAACTGTTCCAGGCAGGGTTCAATTTGGATATTGTCTTGGGGAGTTGGATCATTAGGAGTGGGATCAGGATTGTTTTTCTTCTTTGCAAAGTGATATTTCCAGCAGAGACTACGAGTGTAGGACAGTTAATCTTTGACAAGGGCAGTTTGGTTGAATCTGGGAGTGGGGCTGAAGGCTATGGGCAAAAGTTTTATGTAAGTGCCTTTTAATTGTGCCTGCAACTTTACGTGTCTTCTTTACAGTAAGTAGGAATCTGTCCTTCCCAAAAACAGGCACTTTTTTATTATTTAAGGTTTTTGATGTTTGATGAGTGAATGCATAAATAGCATTTTCAGTCAAGTAATCCTTTTGGAATGCAAATTGCGATAAGCTAAGTAAATTATTTCAACTTAAATGTGAGGCCATTCTTGAGTACTTAACTTTTTCAAATATTTTGGAAAAAGATGTCAGTATGGACACTGGACAACGCTTGTTTAAGTCTGTCTTGCCACCTTTCTTATGAAGAAGTTCAACAGTTGCATATTTTAACCTGCCTGGAAAACATCCCTGTGCCAGTGATGCATTGCCTATATCACTTAGGACATTACTTGTTAAATCAAAACAACTTTTCAAAATTCTGTTTGAAATTCCATGAAATCCACAAGAGCTTTTGTATTTTAGAATTCTATTAATTTCAGAGAAGGATGTTGGCGCTACTTCTATTTGCTTAAAATTTTGTTAACAGCATTTCTAATATATTCTCTTGCTTCTTCAACTGAAGCATTTAACCCAATTCTTCCTACCACATTTAGAAAGTGATTACTAAAACTACTTGCAACTTGTGAATTATAAGTCACAACATTGTCATTTAGTTTAATTGATTGGTATCTTGCACACATACTGGCTGTCCATGCTCCCATTTGTATTGCATATATCTTTATTCTTATTATTTGCAATATTAATTTCTGCCAGGATGTTAGCACTTATGTCTTTTAATGACTTCTCTTAAACAGTACAGAATTTTTTTGTAGTAGCAAGTAAGATCAAATCTTGACTTACACTTGCATTTATATAAATTTCCCGCTTCCTCTTGCAAGAGATTTTAATTTCACATCTTACTTGTGTTTTCAGGATAATTTTTTAGGAAAGCAACTTTCAAATACTTACACAAATTTACTACAGAATAAATTGAAATCAACATTAGCATCTCTTTTTATATATTCCTCATCCAATAAGACCACTTTTAACTTACTTTTAAAACACGGTATCCTGTTATCATTGAAAAGTCTCACTGCTTTGTATAAAGGCATCTCAGGATTGTAAGGTGCCTTACTGCTTATTTTCATCAATCTCCAGCAATGTCTATAAAAATGTTATAAATCAGTTTCCTCCTATCTTGCTCCACACAATTTGGAAAACTGACTACTGAAATTAGATTGCAACAACAAAATAATAATTCAACTTCATTTTTCCTGTCCTTGTCTTTTAAGAAAACTACATTGAAATCTCCATGAATTACTCTTTCTTTTTGTCTGACACACAGCTCAATAATGCATCTAGATTTCTCATAAATAGATGAAAATTTTCTGGAGGGGATTTGTAGACTGTTACAATTATTAGAGAAGTATTCTGTAGTAGCAATTCACAAGCACATGCTTCTATGTACTAATCAGCAAATAAACTATTTGTGGTAGTTTCTTTTCTCTTCGGGTACAACTTTTACATATGCTGCAACTCCTCCTTTTTCCGTGTTAACTCTATATGAATGTGATGCAAGTATATAATCCTTGATATTTAACTCCTCCGTCCCGGTGGTCACATGG
This sequence comes from Schistocerca gregaria, assembly GCF_023897955.1. NCBI lineage: Eukaryota > Metazoa > Arthropoda > Insecta > Orthoptera > Acrididae > Schistocerca > Schistocerca gregaria. The sequence goes on along the minus strand of NC_064924.1, from coordinate 311,830,917 downwards.
TGTTCAGCAAGAAGTTTCCACATCTTCTAGGCATACAAGAAGTTCATCACTTTTTTTTCAACCCTCTAATGTTCTAATAAAATATATTAATATTTTAATGGAAAACTATTGTGTGTGTTATAGTCCTCTTCTGCTCTAATTTCTTTCAATACTGTGTGTCTGTTGTCTGACTCAAACTTAAAAAGTATGTCCCTTTGACTTCAGTAATCACAGGGATTTTGTCTTTTTTGATTGCAATCCCACTTACACATTCTTCGAGATGTCCAGCATCCTTCCTTCCTCCTCCTCCTATTCAGGTGCAGGTCATGAGTAGATAATCCTTATCTCCAAATCAAAGCTACAGGCATGGCACAGATGTGATACTTTTGTTGGAAACAATTCGTTCAGCTCTTTGTTCACATGGCTAACAGTCATTTAATCCAGGTCTGGCTGTTTCACTGTAGAACTTCCATAAACCTCACATGAGTCTGTATTGGCCTGCTCCTATTTCCTCCACGCTAGCTTTAATGCCATATCCTAAGTTTTAGGCACGCTGTTTCCTGCACCTCTGACTAAAAGACCTTATCTCCTCCATCAAGATCTCACTACGACCTGTTGCACCCTACTGAGCTCAAAAACTGGTCAAGTCTTTTCTCCTACTTCAGGTCTCACATCAAACTAATTGCTAACCAGAATAGGGAAAGTGATTTCTTGAGGCTTTTCCTTTTGCCTACTATTTGTCACTTTCTTCAAACTTCCACTATCTCTTTCCCATTTCAAGCTATCTAATTCAAAATATGTCATTTCTAAACCTGCCTGGAGGGCAAAAATCTTTCTTCACTGTTCCATGATTTTCTTTTCTCAACTGCATAATATACAACTCCATGGTAGAGCCTCATCTGACACCTCGTTTGCTTTCCCACTGTGTTCTACCTAGTGTAGCATGAACCCACAATTCTAACATGTTTCTCCCATACCAATTAACCTACGACAACATCCACATTAGTCACACATGACACAAATCTTACCGCAAACTTTGACAAATACATATGAAAACAACATGTGCTGAATTATGGATTTTTGGGGGGGGGGGGGGGGTGTTCTTGGTGTTCGATTCCTGTTTGAGCTAGAAAAGGGGGGGGGGGGGGGTAAAAAGGTTTGGTTTATTTAGCTTGGACCAGCAGCCATTTCTATTGCCATTTGATCATCTGCCTCATGTAGCTACGTTACAGTACATTAAGATTTACCAAGCGGGAAAGCGCCGGTAGATAGGCACAATAAATAAAACACACACACAGAATTTCTAGCCTTCGCAACCGACGGTTGCTTCTTCAGGAAGAAGCAACCGTCAGTTGCGAAAGCTAGAAATTCTGTGTGTGTGTTTGTGTGTTTTATTTATTGTGCCTATCTACCGGCGCTTTCCTGCTTGGTAAGTCTTGGAATCTTTGTTTTTAATATATTTTTCCCATGTGGAAGTTTCTTTCTATTTTATTTACAGTATATTAAGTAACATTTGAACACTGAACCAGAGCTCTGCTAAGGCAAATTGTGCAAATCTATTAATTCCTTTTGCAAAAGGAATTAATTGGTTTGAAATTAAAGCTCAGCTAATTCCCCATTTCTATGCGCACTATTCAGATCTTATATGCAAAACAGTCACCACTGTTTGAGTGTTACGCACAAAACAGAAAACCTGTTTTCTGGGAGGTTTTTGAAGTGTACCATCCCTATACTTTAAACTTGTATGAATTAGTTCAAACTTTGCATGAAGATAGATAAATGTAGTCAAAAAGAATTCTTTTATCCAATAGTCATAAACCATTGTCAAGATATGATGGTATAAAGCCAAGCTAAACGTGTAAAATTCATTCTTGTGTGTACTGAATGCTCTGAAAGGGATTAAAGTGAATCAAATAAATTAAAAAATGACAGAACTAAGTAGGCTTCCATGGCCAGTGTAAAAAGGGTTTTACAGTTTATAATTAAAGTATTGTATATAATGACATGTTACAACACCCAGAAGACTTTTAATCATCAAATAAAAATGCATTCTTATGACAAAATTGAAAATTCGCTTTAAAAATCTAGTCAGAAAAAAATGAGAATATATTTTTATAAGCTTTTTATGATTGTGGCACTTGTATCTTTCAAACTTGAGTGAACTGGTTCAAATTTTATAAGGCGGCAAAGACATACATGTAATTAATGGACACCCTGCTGCTTTATCAGTTGCCATGATATACCAGTCTAAATTTGCACACAAAATATATGTAAAATCTGATTTTGTGTGAATCACACATGCTGAGATGGTTTAAAGTTATACAGATGATCATAAAAAATATATTCTTACCATAACCATCAAAAGCATTTGCAAAAACTCTTTCATTATACAGGTTTTACGTGCAAAAAATCAGATGTCTGCATATGAAACTGAATTTGCAGAAATGTGTTGCATTTTAATTGTTGCATTTGGATATAAATAAAGAAACTAGTTATTACAGTTTATTATCGTTTTGTTTCCAGAATGAAATTTCCACTCTGCAGTGGAGTGTGCACTGATGTGAAACTTCCTGGCAGATGAAAACTGTGGTATAGCACTTGCTCGCCAAAGGCAAAGTTCCCGAATTCGAGTCTCGGTCTGGTACACAGTTTTAATCTGCCAGGAAGTTTCACATCAGTGTACACTCTGCCGCAGAGTGGAAATTTCATTCTGAAAACATCCCCTATGCTGTGCCAAATCCACGTCTCTGCAATATTCTTTCTTCCAAGAATGCTAATCCTGCAAGTTTCGCAGGAGAGCTTCTGTGAAGTTTGGAAGGCAAGAGAAAAGGTACTGGCAGAAGTAGAGCTTTGCGGATGGGCCGTGAATAGTGCTTGGGTAGCTCAGTTGGTAGAGCCCGGGAAAGGCAAAGGTCCCAAGTTTGAGTCTCAGTTTGGTGCACAGTTTTAATGTGCCAGGAAGTTTCTTTATTGTTTTGTTGTTTGTATTTTAGAGATTTTATCTACCACTGGCTTAAAACCATCAAAAAATCTTGGATGTGGAAAACAACATGTGCACCAAAGCAGAATTATGCGCAGCCCAGTACAGCACGAGATACTTTTCAGTTGAACATTTAAAGCTTCATTGACAAGCACACACAAAATTAGACTAACCTGAAAACTGGAGAAAAAGTCACTTTATTTCTACCTAATACAAAATGTTTCACTGTGTTTTCTTCAAGACTTGCTATGGTATCTTGTAGAAGATTTATTTTTGGACAAAACAAGCTTAAGTTCATCAATTTCATACATTACTGAAAAGTTGATAGTATTTTTTCATGCATACATTGTTTTGCAGTTGTTCTGCTTGTTTCAGCTAATCGTACTCATATTTAATTTGATTGGTTGTTCGAACATTTCACGCCAAAATTATTCACATGAGCTTTCTAGTGGCAGTTCCCTAATTTTCAGTCTTTATTATTGCACACATTACATAAAAAACGACAATAATTATAAGATAAAAGTTAATAACAAGATTTATGTTCCAATAGTTTATTATTTGTTGTGCAAATCACTAGCTCATTATATAGTAAGCTTTTAAGGTAAGTTTATCTATGCAATATAGATGGTCATTTTGTAATTTTATCTAATTAATACACACTATTTACATACATCAGCATCATAAACGTTGCACAGTATTTAATATTTTGTGTGCTCTTTTAGTCTCATGCCTATATGAAGAAAGTGTGAATAACTATAAAACAAAAAATTAACAAAATCAATAAAAAATTTAAAACAAAATAACAATATAGTAAATAAAATAGAAAGAAACTTCCACATGGGAAAAATATATTAAAAACAAAGATTGTAAGACTTACCAAGCGGGAAAGCGCCGGCAGACAGGCACAATGAACAAACACACACACACACACACACACACACACACACACACACACACACACACACACAGAATTACTAGTTTCGCAACCGATGGTTCCTTCTTCAGGAAGGAGAGGGAAAGACGAAAGGATGTGGGTTTTAAGGGAGAGGGTAAGGAGTCATTCCAATCCCGGGAGCGGAAAGACTTCCCTTAGGGGAAAAAAAGGACAGGTGTACACTCGCGCACACACACACACACACACACACACACACACACACACACACACACGTATCCCTCCGCACATACACAGACACAAGCAGACATATTTAAAGGCAAAGAGTAAGGGCAGAGATGTCAGTCGAGGCGGAAATACAGAGGCAAAGAAGTTGTTGAAAGACAGGTGAGGTATGAGCGGCGGCAACTTGAAATTAGCGGAGGTTGAGGCCTGGCGGATATCGAGAAGAGAGGATATACTGAAGGGCGAGTTCCCATCTCCGGAGTTCGGATAGGTTGGTGTTGGTGGGAAGTATCCAGATAACCCGGACGGTGTAACACTGTGCCAAGATGTGCTGGCCGTGCATCAATGTTACACCGTCCGGGTTATCTGGATACTTCCCACCAACACCAACCTATCCGAACTCCGGAGATGGGAACTCGCCCTTCAGTATATCCTCTCTTCTCGATATCCGCCAGGCCTCAACCTCCGCTAATTTCAAGTTGCCGCCACTCATACCTCACCTGTCTTTCAACAACTTCTTTGCCTCTGTACTTCCGCCTCGACTGACATCACTGCCCTTACTCTTTGCCTTTAAATATGTCTGCTTGTGTCTGTGTATGTGCGGAGGGATATGTGTGTGTGTGTGTGTGTGTGTGTGTGTGTGTGTCTGTGTATGTGCGGAGGGATATGTGTGTGTGTGTGTGTGTGTGTGTGTGTGTGTGTGTGTGTGTGTGTGTGTGTGTGTGTGCGCGCGCGCGAGTGTACACCTGTCCTTTTTTTCCCCTAAGGGAAGTCATTCCGCTCCCGGGATTGGAATGACTCCTTACCCTCTCCCTTAAAACCCACATCCTTTCGTCTTTCCCTCTCCTTCCTGAAGAAGCAACCATCGGTTGCGAAAGCTAGTAATTCTGTGTGTGTGTGTTTGTGTGTTTTGTTCATTGTGCCTGTCTGCCAGCGCTTTCCCGCTTGGTAAGTCTTACAATCTTTGTTTTTAATATAACAATATAGTAAAAATGATAAAAAATATAAAAAGCAAAATAATAAAATAAATTCCTGCAGGCATGAGATTTTGACTTGGTGGTGGTGGTGGTGGTGGTGGTGGTGGTGGTGAACATGAATGATCACAACTGTGAGGTCACTGAATATGAAATTTTTAAAGTGTGTTAATCATTCAAAGGTTTCTTCATGGAAGTATTAATTGTACAATCAGGTTGCATTAAGAGTTGGGTGGAGACCTTGTTCGAGTGAGGTTGTGTGTGTGACGTCACGAATGACGACTATTAATATCTTGAGCAAACTAGTGTAAAATGCCGAGGATTGTTATGCTGATTGTTGGTATTGATTCTGTGATCCTAATATGTGATCAGCATCATAACTGTCATGTGTCAATATCAATGTATGAAGTAGGCTTCACGTGAAATGTTCTGTAACATTTTGCTTGTGTAATTTTAACAGTCCCATGGCAAAAATTGCAACACCAAATAAAAGATAGACATCCCTTAAAAAATGCACATGCTATTTACTGAAAAACAGATGCTCATTTTTTCTACAATCAGAATAGTTGCAGCACAGCTTCATAAACCAAACCACAACCGAGCGTGACCTACTGCAGAGAGAGAGAGAGAGAGAGAGAGAGAGAGAGAGAGAGAGAGTAACATCAACATTAGATGATGCAAGTTGGTTACAGAACTTTGTGATGTGTACCTGATTCTACAGATGTCAAACAACAGCCCCCGTGTATGGCCACACTGTTACCTCCACCTGGCAGGCCATCACTTTTGGAGTGGAGAAGTTGTACAGAAGCTCCATTATATCTACAAAGGCCTTACAACGGGCGTTCTCATAGGCAAAGATCACTATACAGTCTATAAACATCTAGAATTTATGTACACAGAAGGAAGACATACTAAACCAGATGTGAAAGTATCAAGAATGTTAAATGCTTTGCATTCAGGAGTCTCAAGACGTATGACACTGTTGCTCAAAGATTAGAGGCATGTAGGTTGCAGCTGCATATCCATATCGACAATGTCGGCACTTTTGTCAAGCCTAATATACAGGTTCTCTCTGCAGGAATAACAACAGCAGAAGATACTGGAACTCTAACAGTTGAGTTGAGTGTTTTCACTGTGTGTGTGTGTGTGTGTGTGTGTGTGTGTGTGTGTGTGTGTGTGTGTGTGTGTGTTTTTCCTTTTTGTCAAAAACTGTGCCCGACAGCTTATGTATAAGTGTATTAATTTTGCCTGTCTGCAACTTAATGTCTCATATTTATGGTAAGTAACAATCTATCTTTCCCTACAATGTCAGCTTCAGAAGATGGGATTATGGAAGAGAGTAATAGTCCTTAGTCTGCACTTTTATCATCATCCCAAATAAATTATGGTTGGCTGTAATGCGTATAGGTTTTGTTGTGATTACCATTATTTAAACCAGAAAAAAATACAGATGACTACCATATGTCTAATGTAACAGAGATCTCAGTAAACGTGGGCCAGTGTAATTATTTCATAACTGTGGGCCTATGAAGTGGGTACCATCAACTAGAGATAGTGCCTGAAGATTTTCCAGAAACAAGGTGCTCAACTCCATCTTGTCATTATCAATATCATAGCTTGCCTTTTGGACTGAAAAACATGCCAACAGCTTTCCACAGACTGTTAGATGGTATATTGTGAGGGTTAATCTCAATGAAATACATGGTCTATTCAAATGATATTGTGCTCTCCAAGGATACCTAGGAGCATACAATTTGTTTATGCCAGTTTTTTGACCATTTACATCCTACATGGTTAACACTCAGTCTGTAAAAACGTCACTTTGTTTTGCAAGAAGATCGTTACTTGGCCTAGGGATGGTCATTGCAATGGTAATAGTTTTCCAGCCATAAAACCAAGATGAAATTGGGGTTCATTCAGTTCTACTAAATGGCCTTCCAACTCAACTTTGACATGATGTGCAACCATGAAATCTAAACCAACTTCATACGCACTGACAACCATGGGGAGGACTTCCCCTCAGTCATAATCCTAGCACTGTTGAACCAAATGAATTAAAATGACTCCCAATTAAACCCTTAACCCCTGGTATGGCTGATTCAGTTCTACTACACGAAGTACGTTCTTACTTACCACATATACTTGAGAGCTACCACATTCAAAAAATATGCATAACTTTCCTTTCGCATAACCAGTTAGAAAAAAAGTCAGCCACTGACTCCACCCAGAGCTGACCTGTATGAACCCTTACTGTGAGTACTATACACTGGACACACCACCTACTGCCCACATTTAACAGTGGGGGGGTACAAGGTCTGCCTTGTGGCCACCTTCGCTATCTTTGCAAACTTTTGTTTGTACATTTCCATCCTGATAATGTTGTCCCTACAATTACGCTTTATATGACCTGTATAGCCACATCTAAAACATTTGATACCTGAGTTAAATTTGCTTCCTTTTCTTGTGGTTTGATAACCACATCAACTTCAGCTAGTGCCACCACGATTTCCACTGTTTCATTCAGAGTCTTTGGGAATTCCATACAAACTCTATGTGACATTTCTGGCTGTATATCCCATAAAGACTCATCAAGTGCCCCCTGTACAGCTTCTGTGATAGGGTCTAATTCATGCCATCACCCTCAGTGAGTTTATATGTATTGACCTCAGTTTTGCGAATGTGGTCCACAAAACTCTATCGATCCCCTATGTTTCTGGAATATCCATTAAACTGGTTATTAACCCAATTTCTTAAACTAGCAGCTGTATCGAAATTATCAAAAAACATAATGACATATTCTCTTGATTTCTAAGCAAATGAATTGACCAACAAAGTGGTGTCAGTATCAAAGAAAGGTGCTGCACTGCATGTAGCTGTTCCCTCCTTTCCTACCTTTGTTGTCCTTATTCAGTAACTTTATCTATCAGATGCTGAATCACATCTTGAGCAAAAACTTGCTTACCCATGATGCTTACTTATTACCAACAAAAGTATACAATATACCCAAAATAACATGGAAAGGAAGAAGAAACAATAGGGGAACAACCATAAAGGTCCAAAAAAACTCTAAAATCGGCACAATCATAAATTTCATCTGCAGCCTTCATCATTTCCAGTTTGGGACCAGTTAGATCCAAAAAAAGTTCTTACATTTCATTACTCATTCAACAGTCCAGAGTTACCTCAATATACAACATTCATAAACAATGTCTTTCATATTTCCTAGTTACCACCACCCATTCTGCCACTCTTCTTCCAATTTATGTATCCCTTTAATTTCTTTCTCTCCTAATAATGAACTAATGGCCACTTCAGTTCACATCACCTGTCTCTCTAGTTATCATCATCCCACTGCTCTTTATTGATCCATTTAACTACTGCTTATTGTCCTATCAAGCAATGTAACTCTTGCATTGCATTATTAATTTATATATTATAAGGTGCTTCTGTGTTTGCATTCTGTAGCTGTATCATTTACATATCACTTTTGTTAAATGATGAAATCTTCTTCCTTTTCTACACAACTTATATTTTCACACACTTTTTTTTTCTTTTTCCTTCCTATTGAATACACAGTAACTCAATGTGTATAGGTCATTTTTTTCCTTTCTTTTAGACAACAGCTCTAACACAATTTTCCATTCTGGCAGTCTTTATCTATGCTCATGCGGTGACCGAAATCAGGTAACATAACAGAAAACAGGATCACTTACAATCAATTTATAGCACTGAAAGCAGGCATACTATACAAACAGAAAAAGAGAGAGCTAGACTGCTCTCTGAAAGGATAGTCGTGCTACTTACACAAAGCTTCAAAGATTCAAAAATACATCACAATCAAGAAATTTTCCAGAACTTGTTTACATTAAATTACAGATATTGTCTGTTTGTTGGAACTGAACTTGGGAATTTTAGCATCACCATGCAGCAACTCTACAGCTACACCACATAGGAAAAATAGACAGGCTGCGGCTTTGCTCCTACATCTGAAAAGAAAACAGCAACCTAACGATTTGAGAGGCTTTTTCAACACACACCACAGTATTCCAATGCAGGATCTTGTCAAAGGGCCTTGGTATGCCAAAATTTAAAAATCCATGCTTTCCAATCATGTTGTTTGATTCTCAGCACCTCTATGATACTCAAGAGTAGCCATTTGCATCAAGGCTTTGCTTTTGCCAAAAGACCTTTTGGTCACTTGCATGGTATATCTTCATGGACAATCTTTCTGTGCTCTAGGCTTCCATAACTAACATTAGCAGCCAATAAATAGCACTGAATCTGAAATGGGCAAAAAAAAATATAGTTCTTATGTAACATTACACACAGGCATAAATATTGACATAGGAGGCTCAGATTAACAAGACAGATCAAGTCAACTGGTGCTCGCTTTCAAATTCTAAAAGGAGTTGTTTCCTGTATCCTGTAATGAATGGCTCCACAAAATACTCAGGCCTAACAACTTTTGCTGCTAGAAACAGTAGAAAAGTATCAAGAAAATGTTTTGAAGGTTTTTTCCTCCTGTGGTAAGAGGTTTTCTTCCCCAATAATTTTGTTTATTGTTTGTTACTTGCAAGTATAGTTTAGGAAAAGCCAAATACACCATAGTAATTGTGTTTACTTTTTACAACAGCTTGTTTTGTTTTTGATTAACCTCAGTGAAGCAGTTGTTTTAGAGACTTAGAAATAAAAAATGAGTGGTTAATGGGACAACAAGGTAGTTATGTTATGTGGGTTCTCCAGTTAACCACATTATAATTATTTGGTTTTGTAATTTACAGATATTTTAATTTTTTAAAAAATCATCTAACATCATACTATTGGCAATAACAATAAAACATTTGGTGAAGCTCATCTTGTGACAGAACAGTCTGTTGAGCCATTTAAGAGCAAAATTTGTTTCAGAAAATAATGTTCCTAATACAGTTCCAAATCCAATTCATCCATTTTCTCCTGTGTCTCCTACTGATCCAGTTCCTTCAACTTTGAATACCTCTACTGGTAACCTTATTCCTTCATGTTTTCATAAGCAAGAATTCTTATCTGTGCCTCCTGAAGCCTTGCTTCAACTCCTTCAATGTGTTCCCCGAAAAAGAAATAGTCATGGCTGAAAGAAAGGATAATCTCTTATTTTTATAAGTTTACATTTGAAAGCCTGCCTTGAAGCAGAAGCCTCTGCCAGAGAATGAAAGAAAATTAAAAAGAAGAAACTTGCTCCAAAAGAACCAGATTCTTCATATTAGAAGAATCTGACTGTGCTTACAACGCCCAATTTGAAGACCGAGAATTTTTCAGAAATTACAGCCAATTACTTCACAACTGTTAAAAAGCATTAAGTAAAAAGAGACTCAGATGGCAATTTCATGACAGGTGTGAAGGAGTCGCTTGATCCTGGCATCAAGTGACTTTCTGGAAGTAGCACATGAGCTTTAAGAGACTTTCCATGATGAAAGCAAATGCTTATGTTGCCACTACTGACATTATTACAAAGCTTCTGCATTCCCTTAAAGACTTATATTAAAATTTGACAGAATGATTTACATCAATGCTGATTTTCATTAATAGAGCCTCCATTAAGTCACAGCTGCAAAATACTAACTCAAATTCTTTGCAGACAAATGGGAAAACTAGTAGAAGCCAGCCTTGGGGAAGATCAGTTTGGATTCTGTAAAAATATACACGTGAGGCAATGCTAGAAATCCTTAATCTAGCTTCTAAGATAAGTCTTAAGGTCATTAAGACTTATCTTAGAAGCTAGATTAAGGATTTCTAGCATTTGTAGGCTTAGAGACAATGTTGACTGGAATACTCTCTTTCAAATTCTTAAGGTGGCAGGGGTAACATATAGGGAGCGAAAGGCTATTTACAATTTGTATAGAAACCAAATGACAGTTACAAGAGTTGAGGGGCATGAAAGAGAAGCAGTGGTTCGGAAGGGAGGAGACAGGGTTGTAGCCTCTCCCCGATGTTATTCAATCTCTATATTGAGCAAGCAGTGAAGGAAACAAAAGAAAAATTCGGAGTAGGTATTAAAATCCATGGAGAAGAAATAAAAACTTTGAGGTTCGCCGATGACATTGTAATTCTGTCAGAGACAGCAAAGGACTTGGAAGAGCAGTTGAACGGAATGGACAGTGTCTTGAAAGGAGGATATACGACGAACATCAACAAAAGCAAAACGAGGATAATGGAACGTAGTTGAATTAACTCGGGTGATGTTGAAGGTATTAGATTAGGAAATGAGACACTTATAGCAGTAAAGGAGTTTTGCTATTTGGGGAGCAAAATAACTGATGATGCTCGAAGTAGAGACGATATAAAATGTAGACTGGCAATGGCAAAGAAAGCGTTTCTGAAGAAGAAAAATTTGTTAACATCGAGTATAGATTTAAGTGTCAGGAAGTCTTTTCTGAAAGTATTTGTATGGAGTGTAGCCATGTATGGAAGTGAAACATGGACGATAAATAGTTTAGACAAGAAGAGAATAGAAGCTTTCGAAATGTGGTGCTATAGAAGAATGCTGAAGATTAGATGGGTAGATCACATAACTAATGAGGAGGTGTTGAATTGAATTGGGGAGAAGAGGAGCTTGTGGCACAACTTGACTAGAAGAAGGGATCTGTTGCTAGGACATGTTCTGAGGAATCAAGGGACCAACAATTTAGTATTGGAGGGCAGTGTGGAGGGTAAAAAATCATAGAGGGAGACCACGAGATGAATACACCAAGCATATTCAGAAGGATGTAGGTTGCAGTAGGTACTGGGAGATGAAGAAGCTTGCACAGGATAGAGTAGCATGGAGAGCTGCATCAAACCAGTCTCAGGACTGAAGACCACAACAACAACAACAACAACAACAACAGTTTTCATCAAGACCATTTCTATTTAAAATTTCTATCAGTTATACTTGGTGTATCAACAACTAACAACTGAATGTTGTTGCAGCCCCTTTTACAAAGTTTGGAAATTATAATTAGATTTGTTTAATGTATTTCCGTTTATTTCACTGACTGGACCAATCAGCTTTATCAGTTAGGTTAAATGGCGTTTTGCGAATGAGTTAATTAGCTCAGGTTTCACAACAACTGAAAGTAGTACAGAGCCCTTGGACACCTCATTGTGAAGGAAACACACAACTCAGATTTCCCATCAATATAATGCAGGTAAAGCACGGTTTCATGAACATATTATGATAGTATTTTGGTAAAGTGACACATTCAGAAGATTGGATTTTATCACTGATAATCATCCTCATTATAATGTGTGGGTTGGCTGGACATATTTTGCATTAGTCATCATCAGCACAGTTGCCTCTGTATCTCATAATACACACATGATAAACATCAAACATTCCAGACAACTGCCATCTAATGAGAACTTTCACATGTGCAACCTCACCTCCATAGAATGTTGCCTTGATCACTTTTCCTGCTTTGGCATTGAATACTTCGTTTGGAATTTCTATATGGTAACACAGAACAGGAAGTGTGCTTGGGCAGGGTACAATAATGGGTTTTATATTGCAGGTCAGGTGTATTCATCCAGTTTTAAGGCACCAATGGAATCACTGTGATGTCTGACATCTTATGTTATAATACTCATGGATGTCCTTAGTTGAAACATAACTGTGCCCAATCCTCGAAAAGCAGTTTTTGCTCCTGGAGCACTCAAATTGGTAACAGTGCCAATTGCACACTACTCGGTGCAACGTACAACCATTACATAACAGACGATTTTCAAGTTAAGGTGGTTAATCCCATTCTTCTACACATGCTTGTCAAAGATTAATGTACAGTCTTTTTACAGTTCAATGAACATTCATGTGAAAGAAATTCCCATGAAAATTTAAGCTGAAGCACAGCAACTGTGCATTATCAATAAATTTTAGAAATGATTTTACATCTATCTCCAGACCTTGCTCAAAGACCTTCTTTTAAGGTGAGTTGGAAGTGAGCGAGTACCACAATACCTAATCCAAAAACAGTGTCCTCATCTGGAGTGCTGTGAACTGATCGTAAGTTAATTTTTGTGTGTGAAAGCCCTGGGGAACGATGTCGTTGAGATTTCATGAAGGCTGCAAAGATCCATCCTATATACTAATCCATGACCACCTACTGTGACACTGTCACAGGCATTTCCTATCCGATAAAATATTTACTACATGTGAAAAAGCCATATTACACACCAGCTGTGTTTCAATTACTGTATAATCTAAACAGCAACTAACTCAAATCACGCAGTTGCTAAACATCCTGCACACCTCAACAACAACTTCAACAGCTGCTTGAATACCTGTGTGCCATCTGATCTGTCACCCTCCCTGTCCCCATCCCCCGAAAATGAGCTCTCTGAAATATGTAGATAGGAATTTTAACTCATCATCTAACATATCCTCTGTCCTCACAAACCCCTCAACCAGGAACTTATATATGAGCACCAACACCCTCACATCTCCCTCATGTCATTTTCCAAACCATTAACTTATTTTTCCTTCACAGTCCTCTTCCCCTCCACCCCTTCTCTCTCTCTCTCTCTCTCTCTCTCTCTCTCTCTCTCTCTCCATTTGCTCACCCCTCCTCCTCTCCCCCCCCCCCTTTCCTCTAATCCATACATCTTACCCCCTTCCTAGCTCCTTTCCTCCTCGTGTGTGTGTGTGTGTGTGTGTGTGTGTGTGTGTGTGTGTGTGTGTGGACACACTCAGCACCAGAGTACGAGCACTAACTCGAAAGAACTTTATACCTCTAATTACAACTGTTTATGTGCCCCACATACATCAGCTAAGAATGAGTGCTTGACTTTCCTCATATTTTGTGTGTGGTTGCTATGCAGGAATTTCAGTTATTCAAAAATTCTTTCTCAGCATGTTCTGATCCTCAACGTGATGAAGTCAATAATTAAGAAAGCCTCAGTGGTTTGTTCCAATGCTGCCCAGCAAAATAATAATAACTACATAAAGAAGAAAAGTAACAGACATTATAAGGCGGTTTTTATAAATGTCAGTATTCAGAAAGAATTTGGCAGATCATCACACAATGCTTCATTCATACACATTATTTTCCTAATTTAAGACACAATTTCTTTGAAATAAAATAATGATGTACCAAGAAAAGTAAATAACTATTAGTGTTGGATCTGTGTCCCCACACAAAAAGACAGGATGTTTAAAAAAAGTGTCCCATATTAGTGCAGTAAACAGTACTGGTCAAAAGGTAGTGGTATAAGCATACATCAGGAAACAAATGCTTCTTGCAATTTGGGCAACTTCACTTGTCTCAAGAATGGTCAGTGCTCAGTGATGCACACTGCCTTCCTGCTGATGTTCGTTGCTCATAACTTATCAGTTGTGTATGATATATGTTTATTGCTATGCTGTTTGACACACCACTTACAGCTTTCTGCTAAATCAGCTATTCTGTTTGTCACATTCTGATGTTGTGCTAGCATTAGAACAAGAATAGTATGTGTCATGTACACAAAACCACTTCAACAACACTACACTACATCTGGTGACAAAAAGTTTTGTAGATTATTCCAGTGACATGCAGACATGGAATCATTCACAACATGCACAAAGGATCACAGCAGATCTCCCACATTTTGCGTGCCAGATACAGAGGAATGAGTACTGCCATGTGCACACATTACAAGAGCACGTGACCCACACCTCTGACGAACTACAAAGGCAGCCAGATGTGTTCCCATGACTTCATGATTCTTTGAGAAGGGAGGCTGAAAGATGAGCAAGAGTAAGTGGTAACCATAAGTACCCTCAATAACCTCAGACAGACAGACAACTATCACAGATCAGAATGGCCCATATCTCATGGAGAGTAGGCTTCTGGACACATGTTCAGAGGATCTTTTTCTAGTTTCAATCAGTACTTTTTCCTGTAAAAATAAGGGACACTTAAAAAAAATGTTTTAGTATATATGTATGTGCATATTGTGTAAAGATCAGTTTAAGCAGCTGATTTCAAAATTGTGATACATCCAACAGTTTACTGACCTGGATCACCAATATCATGTGGAACTGTATCTTTTACTTTTCTTTTACTGGAATGTCCATCAAACAAGTGAGTGCGCACTGTATCTATCTCATTTTCAATAGCATCCAGCATGTTGTACTGAATAGTCTCCTGCAGCTTTGGCCACAATTTAGCCAGTGCAAATGAGGCATAAAAATGAACATCATAGGTATTATACATTCGATATTCATGTCCCTCCAAATATGCAAACTGACCATATTCTTTCCTAATAAAATACAAGATTGGTACAGAAAATTAATAAAGATTTTAACTCTTGTTAGTAAGCAAGCTTGACATAAAACTGAAATCATGACACCACATAACATGAAGTGACTGAAAACAGCAATGCACAAAGACCACTAAACACAGAATGTTTAAAAAATCTAAATTTCAGTCAGAATGGGAAGCCTCAGAACACTTTTCAAAGTGTATGTATTGATTTTAATAGTAGTTCACCAGTCGAACTGCCTGATTCATAAATAATTGTACTGCATGTGGGAGATGTTACTAAAACTTAATGCAAATTATATCAACAAAAATAATTGATGTTGGGAAATATAATATAATTGGATAGATGAAAAATCTTCTCACCAAGTGGCAGCAGGAGGAAATACAGATAGAGTTATGGAAAAGTCACCCAAAACACCAAGTCAGGGAAGACTTATTGGCTGGAATGAGAAGGAAAGACAGACTGCTGATATGTGTACCAGATGAGATTTGAAAACCTGAGAGCTTTCAAAATGGTTCAAATGGATCTGAGCACTATGGGACTAAATATCTTAGGTCACAAGTCCCCTAGAACTTAGAACTACTGAAACCTAACTAACCTAAGGACATCACACACATCCATGCCCAAGGCAGGATTCGAACCTGCGACTGTAGCAGTCCCGCAGTTCCGGACTGCAGCGCCAGAACCGTGCGGCCACCGCGGCCCTGAGAGCTTTAATCCGATGGAAGACAGAGTAATAAGTAATGCACAGATCACTGAAAAAGCACCATATATGAGTCAATATGAGCAGAAAGCTAACAATATAATTGTCCAATCTTACATTTGAAACATGCACTGAAATATTTTTTACTGGAAGAATACATTTAAAGAAAGACCCTATCAAAACCTCGGCTGATAAGACACACTGTAAACATTTTTTTACAAACTGTTGAACCTTACCAAATTCCCTTGCTCTTCAGGCGGCTGCAGAATTGTACATCCTGCCAGAGTTATACCAAACAGTGCATGCGCAATATGGCAGGTGCACAGCCTTTGCTGATGGCATATTGATAAACAGATAACATAACTCAGCACAATCGTACATGCGGTAGTGAAAGTATTTGCAATGAGACAAAACTGAATTAATATTCATTATGTTTAACACTTAATGTTAAGCAGTGTGCAAACCCAGTATTGCTTCACAAAAGCTGACCATGAACTGTATAAATGGAAGGCAGACTTACAAGAAGTAATAAATATGCACCAACATGTAACTCACAAAACTGTGAAAGAAAAACTATCTGGAAGATTTACTGAACAAGTGGTCACAAAGTGCCATTGCCTGCCATTAATAACCAACATAAACTCCTAAACTTGAACAAATAACATGAACAACAGTTCTTTAGAAGAGATTTCTTGTGACACAAGCCATGTAGAGCTGCTCATAGGAGACAATGCACCGTTACCGATGGAGATCTATGCGACTGGACCCTCCAAATCACAACTGAGATGAACATTGCCGATTCCAAGTCTTCTTCAGCCTGGTTGTGTAAATTCAAGAAATCATACAGTACACACAGTCATGAAACAGTGAAGTTTACTTCATGTAAAAGTGTAGAGGAGATGCCATAAATCGTAGCTAACATGATGAAGAGGGTCGCTGCTTTCCCTGCATCTGCTGTGTCTAATGCTGATCATACAGAGCAAACCCCACTTTATCATTCTGAGGCGAAAAAAGACAGGAGTCTGTTGCGCACATCCATATACAAGGACAGTGATAAGTATGAGTAGATTACTGTTTCTGCAGGTTTTTATCTGTCTTCAGGGATCTCATGGTATATTATGACAATTTTTTTTTTTTTAACAAAGGGATGTTTACTATCAAATATCTTCTAACCTACCTACCACAATCTGGAAAAACTAGAAAGAATAATTTTTAAAATTACATTCAAAATGGTCTCTAACCAGTTGTAGAAAGTAATCCACTGTTCTTGTTGGACTTTTGGCCTGGACATAATGATAGCAGAATCTTTCTGAACGAGGATGAAAAGACTATTGATATAACTCACATTCCTCCTGAACATCATTCTCAATAAAGTTTTTTTGACTGTAGCATGTTTTTTATGAAAATTGTTGGATAATATAATTTCTGATGGTTCCATGTAATTTGAGGTTTATCAGGAGAACAGTATTCTTAACTATCAGTCATTTGTGCATTGTAAGTTTGCTCTGGCACATCTTACGAATTATTTGAAGTATACTTGGTATACATTCTTACTCTAGGGCAATTCTGTCTAAATAAAACACATAATTACTGTGACATGCCTAAAAGCATTAATTTTTCTTTTGTCAAATGTGCCTTGTGTACAGAAAATTTATGTTTTCATAATCAAACGAGACTTCGCTTTATTGTGACAACTATGGAGAATAAGCAAGGAATTGTTTCATTATTACTAAAATATGCATTACAGAAAAATTACTAAAATATACATTACGGAAAAATTACTAAAATATGCATTACAGAAAAATTATCACAAGCAGGAACTGCTATAAAATGTTGTACATGTAACAAATATTACATTTCAATTAAAGTCATGGTTAATGGAAGTTGCCTGTAATGTAACATCAAACACTGCATTGACCAGTCAGCTTTGGCTGTCAATACAAACTGCCTCTTATTCAACACATTAATGGTATGCGACATTTTTTTGTATGGTTTAGATGCTTCAAATTCACTTGTGTCACTCCAGATATCGGCACTACATAATCCTGTCATGGCTAATCATGCACCAGGCAGGAAGTGCTGCATGAACTGCTGCCATGAGCAGTTCTTCGTGTGATTTTGGACCATTCCCTCGTAAGTGCATCAACAATGGCAGAGAGAGAGAGAGAGAGAGAGAGAGAGAGAGAGAGAGAGAGAGAGAGAGAGAGAGAGAGAGAGAGGGGGGGGGGGGGGCGGGGGGGAGAGATAATGGGCAGGGGGATGATGTAGAAAAATAAAAGGCAATGACGAAAAGTAATAGTTACTGAGAAGAAATGCTGAGACCACAGAAATCAATGTAAATTTAGAACATGTGAGCAGTGAGGACCAAGAACATGTAAGGCCAGTTCCCTCCTGCTAAGTTCTGAGATATTGGTTTCACAGGGTGTATACGTGGACAAGCAAAAAAAATCCCCGGATTTTTCCCGGATTTCCCTGTTAAAAATACACTTTTTCCATGTTATGTGACAGTATACTCTTCCTCGGCACAGTAAAACTCATCAATCCTTTGACTGTTTATGATTTTATATATCAGAGTAGAATTTCCCGACACCTTAGAAAACGAAACTCAGGGGGAAAAACACTTTTTGGAAAGACCTTTGATGTGCAGCAACATGTACTCTGCATATTTTCAGGTATAAATTTGAATTCCACCAAACACTGCATGTTACTTTCCGAAACATTGAAATCGAGATTGTGAAGTGCTTTTGTAAGACAGTCATAGCTCATGTCACGTGATCTCTCCAGCTGATGGCAGCGAAGGACACGTGATACAGTAAGCCAATAGCAACATACCTTCAGTAGTGCGAACACACAAATAAGAAAAGTATGGTTTAAATTAATACACATAGCATTCACAAATAATATTAGTCTTGAAGATTAATAAGCTGAAAGAGAAGCTAAATTTCCACATATAATGTTGATCTTTTTTGTGCGTGTTACACTTTAAGATACATCACACAAATGTGCCAGTAAAATTTTTAATAACGATGTAAATGTCTGATCTTCTGGGCTCAAAATTCTGCTAAATGGTCGCCCTCAAAGAGTTGATTTTTGAATGAGAGTCAAACGCCTTGTGATTTAAGAAATTCATTGTACATTCTTGCACATAGTTCGCATTGCGTAAAAGGAAATATGCTTTGAATGTAACGGTTTTCAAACCAACATTCACAATATTTTCCAGTGACCAGTTAGAAATAGGTTCGTTTCAGCACTTCCAAGAGAGCGCCAGATAACAGGCGTCACCACGCTTGCACAGCTACGATGACTCAGGAAGCCCAAATGTTTGTACGTGTAAAACATTAAAAGATCTAACATGTGTTATAAAAGAAACAAGACATCAGACGATACTTCAAAATCGTCGGAATTTCGTGAACCATACTAAAACACATAATTCAGCTTAAAATGCACATTTGTATGTAAATTTTCTTGGGGTACCAGTACTGTATTATCTCATGTTTGCTTCTTTATCATGACATAATGCCATATGTGCACTTGAAATGTAGTGAAAGTTGAAACTAGCCAATAGAGTGAAATTAAACACTTTATTTCAAATAAATTGATTGCCTCAGCAGACAAGATTAATTTTAAGCCAAATCTCTTTACTTCATTGTTCTGTAAGGCTATTAATGCTGGACTGTCAGAAAGGTGGGAAAAAAATCTGAAACTTATAACATATTTTAGCCTTTCGTAATTATGTGAACGTATTTTAATTCATTTGATAGCTCCTGGCTATAATAATCCCTTTTGTTATCATTTAACGTGAGAGCAATAAACGAAGAGGAAACAACAAAATCGCTGAACGTAAACACAGGTCACAAGGAGACTCCCCATCTCAACTCAGACTGTTCTGTGTGTCAGCCCCAGATTTACTATATTTCCGAACCGGGGCAATATTAAGTAGCGGTGCCCAACCACACTTCTGTAACCAGATGCGGGAGATGGTACTACTCACACGCGACTCAAGAGCCCGCCCTCAACAGCTCAAACGAATCTAATTTAAACAGTTGTCACATCATGCTCGTTGGAGGCAATTTGTAGTTATAAAGCATTGCATAGTCTACCTAAAGCCTTTGACACACTTTGCTGCTGGCTGACGCTTGTATGAGCACTGTTTTGTTGTTGTATACGGCGCATTTCCTTTGCAACTTAAGTTTTATTTTCGTTTTTATTTTCTCTCGTTCATGTTTTGTTGCTGCAGTATTATTCTGCAGTAGTGGGATACAGTAATATCCTTTGTTAGAGTATTGGTTCTTAACAGTCAAAATCACAAAAATTTAAATGAAAACTAATATAATGCAAAATTCCCGGAATTCTAAACAAGTTCCAGGTTTTTCCCGGTTTTCTACCAGATGAAAAAATTCCCGGATTTTTCTCGGATCTTCCAGTTGTCCCGGGTCGTATACACCCTATTTCAGGAGAAAGAATACAAATAGCATGTGTGCTGAAACAGACAACATGGTCCATCTGTCACGTAGAGCATGCTCTGCAACAGGATATTTTATGTTGCCAGTATACTCTCTCTGCCTATGCCCATTCATCCTAAATAACAACTTGGTGGTAGTCATACCAGTGTAGAATGCCAAACAGTGTTTACACAACAGCTGGTACACGAAATGTATCATATCACAAGTTGCTACCCCTTTGCTAGCATATGGTTTGCCAGTTACAGAGTTTCAGAGCTGGTATTGGTGGCAGTAGTGTGGGCGCATCAATCATAAACAGTTCTTCGTGTGATTTTTAAAAAATACTTGCAGTGTGTCTTAGCATCTAAAATTTTGACAATGCATTTCTTTTCCTGTATTTGTCTCTAATAAAAAATTTCTGGGGTGGGTTGTGACATATCGGATTGGACCATTCCCTGGTAATCAGGCCAGCTTCTATAGCAGATAGCCTGGGTCATTATTGAATGTATTTATCAGCTACTTCAACAAGACTGTGACTTAATAAAACCATGCCTTGAAATGAGGTCCATTCTGCCTCACTTTTTCACCACCATAACTAAAATCGCTTTCTGTGGTTCTCCTCCCCCTGCTAATCATGACAATAGACCCTATGCTCCTTCTGCATCCATTTGCCTATCCTATGACATCTACCCCTGTGACCATCCCTGATGTAAGACTTCCCCCATGCACTTTCCAAGCACCACCTACACCAGACCTGTAATTGGTGAAACACATATCATTAAAGGGAGACACACCTGAGAAACAACACATCGTGTATGAGCCGTTATGTAAATACTGCACAGCCTTCTATGGTGTGACCACCAGCAAGTTATCAGTTAGG
Source organism: Schistocerca gregaria (assembly GCF_023897955.1). Classification (NCBI taxonomy): domain Eukaryota; kingdom Metazoa; phylum Arthropoda; class Insecta; order Orthoptera; family Acrididae; genus Schistocerca; species Schistocerca gregaria. The sequence continues at coordinate 311,809,588 of NC_064924.1, read as the reverse complement.
ATGAACGGGCATATACAGAACATGTGTACTCGCAATACACAACATTCTGTCACAGATCACACCCTACAACTTGATAGCCATAATCGTGATGCATACTGCACCACATGCTATCTACTGACACCAGTTTCTCAAACCTCTGCAGGTGGGAACTGGGATTTAAAAATGTGCTCTGACCTCGCCATCCACATGGCCTAAATTTACATTAATTTATATGGCCACAGCTTTCCTTTATCTTCTAACTTGTATAACCCCCCCCCCCCCCCCCCCCCTCATCCAGTCCCGCATGTCTATCAAGTACAAGGCACTTAGCTCCCCGCCCTTATTCACTCTTGCATGGTGTTTTTCAGTAATCTCTGTCTTACTTATTATCATTATCTTCCACATTTCAGCTGTCAGCATTTTAATTCCTGGGCACTGCAGACACCAACAAACAGTCTTTCCCTCTCATCCTGACTAGCAAGTCTCCCCTGACCCGCAGTTCAGGAAAGACACAGCTTTTATGTGTGTTTTATTTTGCCACCAAAAGGTGAGTGGATCTCTCTCTCTCTCTCTCTCTCTCTCTCTCTCTCTCTCTCTCTCTCTCTCTCTCTCCCTCCCTCTCCCTCTAATTATGTTATATTAAGCTAAGATACAAATCTTGTGCATAAATGCTCAAGATTAATGTTGGATTCACATCCAAGATTCTAACCACAGTGGTTCTCAATGATATGAACCAAAAAAAGTAAAACTCACTTGCAAATTAATCATTCAACGTCATAAAGATGTAAATATATACACAATACAGCAATTTAAATAGTTTCTTTTCTTCTATAGTCACACAACATCAAATAACAATAATTTTCATTGTTTATTTACAGTGATCCTACTACCACATTTAAGATGTGTAAACTGTGAATATGACATAGAACTGCCACAAGGTGATAATACAGTATTAATGATATCTGTATGCAGCAGTTGGCTGCACAATCACAAGATCTCTGCTGTTCAGAAACAAAGTTTTTTTAATGTAAATCAACTGCTGTTACTAAATAAGCAGATTTAATTAAACAATGTAATAAAAGCTGGATGCACAATGCATTAAACTGAATACAAAGTAATTAAATATCACAGCATGTAGTGTTAATTCACATGGGATATGCACAAAACATGACTGCCCAAATTACCACTAACTTATAAAACAGCTGTAGAAGAAATGTAGTACAACTTAGGAAGACGACAATACAAGATTGAAGCCCATTCCATAAAGTGAAGAAAAACGAAGAATAATTTTGGGTGGTTGAGGGCATATTCACTCACACTTTCTTGTATCTGCAAGCTGATAGTTGTCACCATCCAGCTCAGCATGAAGTAGTACATCTACATCTACATCCACATGACTACTCTGCAATTCACATTTAAGTGCTTGGCAGAGGGTTCATCGAACCACAATCATACTATCTCTCTACTATTCCACTCCCGAACAGCAAGCGGGAAAAATGAACACCTAAACCTTTCTGTTCGAGCTCTGATTTCTCTTATTTTATTTTGATGATCATTCCTACCTATGTAGGTTGGGCTCAACAAAATATTTTCGCATTCGGAAGAGAAAGTTGGTGACTGAAATTTGGTAAAAAGGTCTCGCCGCGACGAAAAACGTCTATGCTGTAATGACTTCCATCCCAACTCGTGTATCATATCTGCCACACTCTCTCCCCTATAACGTGATAATACAAAACGAGCTGCCCTTTGTTGCACCCTTTCGATGTCCTCTGTCAATACCACCTGGTAAGGATCCCACACCGCGCAGCAATATTCTAACAGAGGACTTCATACCTTGGTTCACAGAGGCCACGTTATCTCAGACCCTGAAAGTTTGGCAGCTGAGCTATCACATCTCGAAGTCACCTTTCATCAGAATGGTTATAGTGAGAGGCAGATCAAATGTGCTGTGTGCTTTCAGCATTCTGTGCGACAGGTGAGTGAAGACAGCAACAAAATGGCACCTAAGGCTACGGCCTTTTTGCCTTACGCAGGAAGCATTTCCAACAGGATTGGCTGTATTTTGTGGAAATATGATGCAAAATGTGTTTTTCGGCCACCTTCTAAGATTAAGGGCCTGTTGTCATATATTGGTCAATCAGGACTGTAGAAGACTGGTGTATTGAACATAAGTGTCACACACGCTTACAACAGCCAAGCAAATTCGCTATTGCAGAACATTGCTTTGTCACTGGTCATCCTATGGAATACAACAACATGGAGATTTTGACTTGCACGTACAGCCATTGGGATAGTGTTATTAAGGAAGCTGTTGAAATCAAACTATCAAGCAACCTTATAAACAGATATCGTGGATTTTGTTTAAATGCTGCTTGGAATCTGGCTCTGTCTCTCATCAAAAACCAGAGGGACAGAATTAGTGCTACCTCATCTCTTTATTAATAGTCACTATCGATATTTCTGATGTTGGTTATCTTTGGTTGTGTGTTGACTTTGCAGTTACTTGTTCTGTGTGTGGTATCTTCCTTGTTTCTCCTCTGTGAACCGATGTATTAAATTCCCTTGCACATTGCTTCCTCCTTGCAGTTGGGCCTTGAGAATGGCAGGGTGTGCTCCTGTCGAAATATCAGCGGTGGTTGACGATGTCACCCCTAAGTTATTTGAACATATCTAGGAATTTTCAATTTCCTTGTATGGTATATATCAATAATCTCTTAAGAGATTTTTGCAGAGCTCCATTCTGAACCCCGTTAAGTAAATACAATGGAGCCTCTTTTGAAAGTCCATTCTTTTCTGCACATTTTCAGAAAGAAATAATTGAATTTAAGGGCTAATGATTTCACTATAATATGTGTCTTGCAGTTACTGTCAAAATGGAGATGAATACCATTTGCCTTATGAAGTTTATTTGATCCATGACTAATGATGTTCCCAACAAAACATTTTCATTATATTCTTGGAAATTCTAGGTAGTCCATGGTTATTGCTATTTTGATGGTGAAAGAACTTTTGCAATTTTCTGTAGTGCATCATTAAGTACTTAAGAGGAGATAACCCTGTACATTAAATAAAGCCCCCCTCCCTGGCACAATATATTTTGACCACAGATGTTACCCAAAATTACTAGACAAGTAAATGAAACATTCACAAGGAATGTGATCAGCAACCTTATCTTCCATTCTACCTGTTATTTTAGTTTTCCTATATTTCTGACACAATGAAGTTGTGAGCAGGCCACGACACAATCCTGAACCATGCAAATATTAAGACTATTCATTTCCCATGAGAGATGACTGCCTAGTTTTGAGTTGCAATCCAGCACACAGTTTTGATCTACAGTGAAGCTACTTTTCTAGGTATAGATCAGACTTCATATAAAATCAAAAACAAATTATTTATATTACTAAAACACTATCCGGAACACAAAACTCTGTACCAGTTGCAGCACAGAATCAACAAAAATGCTATTTTCAATATTTCACATGGTTGCTGACCTACTTTAAAAATTTAAAATGCTATGATTATCTATTCATTTCTTTTCTGTTAAAAGTTTCAAACAATAACACAAGTACTACACTAAAAAACAACGTGAGTGTCTCTCAAGGCACTGCAAATGACACACCCGCAAATACAAGGACGTCCCTCATCCAGTATTTGCGAGCACTTAACGATTTTCAACAAAATTAACACACAATATGAAACTTTTCCTAAAAATTTTTGCACTTACATGTTTCAAGACAAATATTTAACACCTTAACTGATCTGTAAATTAATGATATCTGAAGCTGTTCTACACATGGAAGTACAATTCTTAAAGGAATCAGTGGTTAATTGGTACTACAATGAAACGTAACCATTAAACTGACACACAAATTTAGGAAGAATGTAACATTCTATGAGAACAGATTTTACTGTATAACTGAATGACTAGCTAAAGCTTACCTAGGATCTTTTGGGTACTTGCTGTCTGTAAAATCCATGTCCAACCAGACAGATCCTCCATCTGATACATAATATAATTCATTAAACAATGCACTTTTGTACCAATCAGGCAGATTTCTGAAACAGAAACATACCGTAATTCGAAAAAGTGATATCAGAGGCTTGTTATGATTTTGGACAAGTAGTACTCATACTAAAGAATGTAATCAAATGAATGTTTAGTGCAGCAGTAACATTACTATTGAAGACTTATACAATTTCTGTGTATCACTTTCAATTATTAGACTAAAAAATCAGTGACGAAACAGTTGCTGGACCACTGAAGGCAGTACTCATGACTTCTCCAGAGAGAGAGAGAGAGAGAGAGAGAGAGAGAGAGAGAGAGAGAGAGAGAGTAGCATGGATCTCTGCGTTATTTGTGTGGGTTTTTATTTTTCTGATTTTCTAGGTTTTTTGTTCAGTTTTGTTACTAGGGATTCTGGGTATCAATTATTATTTGCTATCTAAATAATTATATGCACCTCCTTATTATAGTTATATTTGTCAGCTGGCATTGTGTTTAATCTGTTGATCATAAATCTGAGGCAGATTCTTCTTGGGCCTGTGGGTGCTTAGATGAGTGATGTAATCTTGTGTCTGTTGATGTGTTTTTCCTGTTTTCTTTGAGATGGATATATCTAGCAACTTTATGTTTTTGTGTAATGTGTGTATCTCTGCATGTAGTAGTTCTATTTCATTTTCTGATTCATCTACCAAGCAGAGGATGTCATCCATGTATCCCCACCAATAAAGTATATTGAATTTTTCTGGTACTATTTTCTGGAAAATTATTTCTTCTATTTTGTTGATGAAGATATTTGCTAATTTTTCTGAAATTTGAGATCCCATATGCAATCCTAATTCTCATAAGTAGAACTGAATTTAAGGTAATTTTAGTCAATGATGAGGTGTGACAGGGTATTTATCTCTGTTATGTACTTTGTGGTAACTAACTGTAAGTATCCAAGTCTTGATTGCTTCTTTGACTAGAATTGTGGGCTACATGTTTTTTACATCAAATGAGACCAACATAGCTGCATCTGAAATATATAAGTCTTTTATGTGGTTCATTAGTTCTTCTGTGTTTTGCACTGTTCTGTCATTTTTGTTTTATATTGTTGAAAGACTGGATGAATTATGCTTCTGTTATCCTGATAGTGCCCACCATTGCAGCAGTTGGATTACTGGTTTTGGAAAGAGCAGACATGTAGTTCGACTGCTTAGGGGAGTTGCCAACATGGATAGCATAACTGACAAGCTGTTGTTTGCACTTGATTCACAATGGAGGAACCCCAGCTTCACGAGTAAGATGTTCACAGGGCTAGTTAGAGAGGGTTCTGTTACAAGTCGAACCCAATATCTACAATGTTGAGGGGATGTTGAACTGTATGCCAGACTTCCATAATCGAGGTGGAATTCTATTGGGGCTTTATGAAACTGCAGAAGACTAGTGTGATGTGCACCCCAGCTGGTGTAACTCAAGCAGTGTAGTGTATTAAGATGCAGCCTGCACTTGCCCTAAAGCTGGTGAAAATGCGAAATCCATGTCGACTGACATTCAAAGACCAGTCCTAAAAAGTGATTAGTCTCCACTACACTGTGTAGTTGGTCATTGAGATAAAGTTCTGGTTGTGGGTGCATTGTACAATATCGAAAGAAGTGCACAATGCGAGTCTTGGCAGCAGAAAATTGAAAGCCAAGGGTGAGGGCCCATGCCTGTGCCTTTCATGTGGCACCTTGCAGCCGACATTCATCGACACCTACACTAAAAGCAGAACAGTATAGACGAAAGTCGTCAGCATACAAGGAGGGTGTTACTGAGAAACCCACAGCTGCTGCTAGACCATTGATGGCTACTAGAAAGAGAGGGACACTCTGGGCAGAGCCCTGAGGAAACCCATTCGCTTGGATTTGGGGGTACTGTGGGAAGCACCAACTCTAACCCGGAATGTACAGTGAGACAGGAAGTTCTGGATGAAAATCAGGAGCAGACCTTGGTGACCCCACCCATGTAATGCAGCACATGGTATATTGGCATGTGGTGTCATAAACCTTTTGCAGGTTCAAAAAGACAGCTATAAGGTGTCGACGTTGGACAAAAGCTGTTCAGATGGCAGACTCCAGGTAAGCCAGATTATCAGTCGTGGAATGATCTTGGTGAAAACCACCCTGAGGCAGAGCCAGAAGACTCCCAGACTCAAGAAGCCAACACGGCTAGCAGCTCACCATTCATTCAAGCAACTTACAAAAAACATTGGTGAGACTTATTGGGTGATAACTTGTCCATCTCTAGAGGGTGCTTACCTGGTTTAGTACTGGGGTAATGGCGCTTTCGCATCACTGCGATGGGAACTCGCTCTCTCTCCAGATGCAGTTAAAGATGACAAGGATATGATGTTGACAGTCCACCAGTAGATACAGTCTGGCTCTGGGGCTGTATCATGGCAGTTGGCGAGGACACTGAAGGGAGCATTATATGGCTCTAGGTGACATGTAGAAAAAGATAATTGCTTTCACTCTAACCGCTGTTTTAGCACATGAAAGGCATGTTGATAATTCCCAGACACTGATGCTTAAGCATAGCACACAGTAAAATGTTTGGTGACTGCATCTGGGTCACTGCAGACAGACCAGATACACCTGCATAGAGATGTCTGTCTAAGGAGAGGCACATGAGCCAATGATCGAAACATAGCATTCCAAGAATTCTTGCTTCTGACTTTTTATCAGGTGGCGCCCTAGGGATTGAGCTACTTAAAGGTCATGAGGTGCTCCATCGATGGGTGCTACTTGTGATGTATTTGCAAGGTCTTTAGCATGAGTCCACCCCACAAAGGGTTATGGGCATTGAAATCACCATCGTGCCACCCATTCTGAGTGAGGGCTCTCCCCGTGGGTGCCACCCAGCCTCAGCAATGGCTACCTGGCCAGTAATCTGTTGCTTGGAGTCCCTGGGCCCAGGCACAGTGTGCATGTACTTCTTGGCATGCATGCGAAGTTTTCAGCTCAGGCACCAACAGTGTGATCCCTGTGTGGTCAGGGGACTACCACCATGCAGATACTTGATCTCCCACAACAGGATGGTTACCATGCTGGGTTTTGTGTCTATTACTGTATGAAATGGGAGAGTGCACAGACGGAAAGGCCAAAGGTGGAGTGCACACTGCATTGGGTGACCTGCCTTGCACAATCCACACTTTTGGAGAATTTTGAAAATTGTTGGCAGGTCAAAACCAATAATGGGTACAGAGTTTTTATTTGATGAAAAGTTGTACAATATGCCAGAAGTGGAAACTCTAGGTCGAGTCATAAACTGGGTCCAAGCAGAGTCAGCACCAAGAAAACCATTCGATGGAGAGGCAGAGGGAGAAAGGGATAGGAGAAGTATAGGCACGTAGCGTGGAAAGGAAATAATGCTGCAGAGGCTGGGGGCCCATGGTAGCCAAGCACATACTCACAAAAGAGTTGTGAGCCCACTGGAGGTGATCCAATAGTTTATTGATAGGTTTGTGGAGGTATGTGACATAGTTTGTTGATAGGTTTGTGAAGGTATGTGGCATTAGATGTCTATGTACATGTCATGTAATTCGCATAAATAATGGGCCACTCACGCAGCACGTGGACATTCAACCAGCTTCACTGTTTTTGAGGTACTCATTCACAGGCACTGTGTAATAATAATCTGATCTTCGTCACTGTCGCTTATCTCACTGGATTTTCCCATTTGCAGACTATATATTCGTTAGCGTGATTCCCTGTTCGTATCTGCTCTGTTTAAATAGGTTTTTTATTGCAGAACATGTCCGCAATGCCACAAGGCGGTATCCAACGTCACAGTAGGCAGTGGTCATCATATTTAGGCTTATCGGTGTACAATCACTGACAATGATGGATTACTTGTCCAACTCTCCAACTGTCCATAATTTTTATTTACACTTCTGGCAGAAAAATTTTAATACTATTCAGCCAACACAGAGCCTCCATTGCAACTGGATTATAATATTTTTTTATATTTATAGTATATGAACTTTGAAACTCAAATACCAATATCGAACAGCAGTTCTATGCAATCTCAAAAATTCTAGAGAAAATCAGCTTTGAAACTATCCGAGCATCTTCAGTTCAGTAATTCATGGCTCATTTTGCTGATAGGCCACATGGCTCTGTGACAGAATGCTCACTAGCAATATGGTCCATCCAGGTTAGATTACCATTTGATGCAAATGTTTTACCAATGGTGCATGTTCTACAAGCATTTCTGTGAAGTTAAAATACGTACACACAGATGAAAAAGAGAATGGTAATTGTTGTTTCACATTTCATTTCAGTCAGTCTTTTCTCACACTTTTTTTCCCCAGATCTAACACTTACATCATTAAAATATAAAATTAATCAAGTATATCCTAGCTGACACATATCTGTCATTTTTTATGAAAAATATATGTCTTCTAATTTTTAATTACACATTACAGAAAAAAATATAAATTCTAAATACCATTCTTTTATATGAGATTGTTAATAAAGATTGTTTTTTAGCTAAACATTTCAGACTTTTTTTATTTTTACATATTTTATGCTTCTTGGCAATGGCAGTAGAACATGCACCATTATTAAAAAGTTGCATTGGCTGGATATTTAACAAAGGCAACTTATGTTGCAGATGAACCTTCTACAATGGAACCATGAGCCTCCATCTGAGCCGTGGTGGCTCGGGTTTGATCTATTGAATGTACCGCATATAATATTATCGCTGTATCATGGAGGAAAGAGAGAAGTGGCGCCCCCTCGTGGTGGAAGTCTGCGAGGCCCCTGTGACAGTCGAGTGGTTGGATTTTGGAGGGTGTGCAGAAACAGTCAGATAGGCAGTAGTGCGCGGAGTGTGAAACTGTGTCTGCCGACGCCATGTGTGGTGGCAAGAGGAAAGTTTGCCACGTTACCTGATTTTGTTTGGGCGTTTACGGTGGAGTTGGTGGGTAGAGGTGCCAATGCTGCCGGGAACATGCTGCTTCCTTGTTTATGATGGATTTACCGTTTGCTTCTAGTGACTACATTCTCGTCTCTATGGCACTGTGACTGATGTGATGCCATTGCGAGCACAGTTGGTTTGGATGTAAGCAGCATTTTTTTCTCATTGTCCATCGTTCTGGCAATTACTGAGTGTGCTTCCCATTGTGGTGTATTTATTGAGCAGTGTGCTTTGGATGCTTGACCTTACTATTAGGAGTCCATTGTGCAAGGCTGCGTTTATCCTGTCAGGACTCGTGTTCTGCATTTATAAACTTTGCTGTTGTCAGTCACTGAATTGCTCAAATGCATTCATACTTCTCTACTTAAGTGTTATTGTTTCACACCACTCTGAATGAGAAAATGATAAAGGGCATGTGTTTATTGTAAAGAACTGATGTCTGTTTCTGATTAATGTTTCCCTGTGACACTGAGTGTTAATCTTGTAACGGACACTGTTTGAGATATTTTAATCCATGTGTTGCAGGACATATCCTATTTGTGCCTCGCAAGTGGAGAGCGGAGGTGGTTTATTGGCCATGTTGATGTGTTGGTAGATCTATTTCACAAGTCCAGGCCAGTCACCCGGAGATTTAGAAGTTTGTATGTTGTGTTAAGTTAATACTCCTTATTTTAAGCGTAGTGTGCTCATGCAGGAAGTTTATGTGGTTTTGCGCAGATTGCGTGGTATGTTTAGATGACTCTGAATTCAGTGTGTTAAGTGGTGTCCTCTGAGGTGCTGGAAGTTGTGGATAGACAGATGTTTTGGACATGTTGTATATGCAAATAACTTATGTCCTTATTACGTTGCTGAGTTGCTTGCCCTTTGTGTCACAGGTGGTGCTAATTTCATTAATTTTGCAACTGGTCTTCGCAGAGGGTGGGAGGAACCGACGCACTGTGGCAAGCAGTTACGTAGTCGCGCCCACCCACCATAGCAGGCGTTATTTACTAGCCCGACGCCTTCCTGTACTTGGTGGCGGGAGCATGTTGACTGGTTTCTTATGGCTTGCAGTTTGGGAAACCATGCCTTTGGTGTACACGTGGAAGACTTATGTTTTGCTTCCAGTACCTCGGAGTGGCTCTATGTGGTTAATGAGAATGACTATGTTGTTGGTGGCTCAGGCCGAAAGTGGTTCATTTGCTAAACGAAAGGTGCTTATGCATTTCTTTCCCATAATTCTGTAAACTTGTTTAGGTGGTTGTGTGTTTTGTTTTTTTAAGTCAACTGAATTGTTGTTCAGAGGTTACTATGTATGGCCATTAACTTATGCAGACATTTAATAGTAAGGAAGTGTATTGAATTCTGGTTTCAAGTTGTGTTGATTACGTGGGGAAATTGCCTTGAACAGACATTTAATTAATTAGTCAACAACTGAATGTTATTTGTGAGTTGAAGTTTATTGTGTTCCTAAACATATTAACGGTTATTTTTAGTTGTTCACTTATGCAGTTAGGAGATTTACAAGGCCTGTTGTGTTGTTTCCTTTTAAAAGTATTATCAATGTTATTAATAAGAAGAGTGTTGTAAAAAAATAAACAGTGAATGAAGTGCCTCAAATCCCTTTGGTCCACACCTTCCGTCATTCACCCTTGGGTGGTATTAACAAACTGTAAAAGCCCATTTCACCATCGACAAAATTGGCTGTTGTACAGGGTGGTTATAATTGAAATTTTGCCACTTGAGAGGGCACCCTTGAATAACAAGTAGCTGTAGGACAATGAAACTTGGTGGAATTATTTGCATGGTTGGCAGTAAAGTAATAATGAATAAACCATTGAAAGAATCATATTTTAATTTTCACACAAGAGGGTAACAATAGTTAACTGGGTACCATATTCATGTTGAAGGTTACAAACAATGCTCAATGTGATGACCATCTGCATCCTCAACAGCCTGGATACCAATCCACAAATGTTCGCAGCACTTTTCGAATGGTGGGTCATGGGATGGTCAGCTGTTGTGCACTGTTTGAAGATCACATACTGAGTCCGGCCTTCTCAGCCATGCCAACAGTAACTTCTTCAACAATATTTGATGCATTGGCTGTCAGCGTCTCCCCAGTCGTCAGTAAATTCGAACTTCAAGTCATTTTCTTCAAGCCATGTTCTTCAAGCCCAGTGTGCAAAGAGTACCTCTCCACATTCCTTTAATGCATTGATACTCGGGGAGACCAGCAGTACTATTGCTGTTGTTTAAATAACACAGCTTTACCAGTAAAGCCCTGCTCAACTTGTACAGACCCACGCTGACTGACTGCAGTTGTAATGCACACTGATGCTTGTGTTTCAATCCTATGTCACTGTACCAGTACCAGTGCCTAATGGCAACTCATGACAATAACACTACCAACAATTCAAATCCTGCAGTGCACAGCCTGTGCATCATTCCTATAAAGTGGGGTACCCATGCGGTAACTAGTTTTCTGTCTACACTGTTCATGTGAAAGTGATGATAATCATTTTTAATGCGCTATTTATAATGTCACTGCATGCAACAGCAAGCCGCGTGTTTGAACATTTTAAATGTTTTATTCATTTCAGTACCTTTACTGTGATTGCAATTATTGGAACATGTCACCCTCACAATAAATGTGAGCTAAATTTCATTTTCTCAGTCAGTTTTGTCACACATGAACACAAAAGCATCAATTGTGATGTACAGAATTGCTTCACAGACCCAGATTTTCAGAAGCATCAGACTACTTACATATAAATAAAATAGAAAGAAACTTCCACATGGGAAAAATATATTAAAAACAAAGATTCCAAGACTATGTACTGGCAGGTTATGAGAATGAGGCTAACAATTGTTTGATGAAGAAATAATAACGTGTAAACCTGTGGGAAGCTGCTAAAAAATGATCGGTTATGTGGGAAAAAACGGGAATGGAAATAAAACTAAAGTTGTTGGAAAAAACGGAGATGGTTGTGTAATGGGTGAAAGGAACTGAAGCTGTGAAATAGTATTCACGAGTTTACACGAAATGTTTGTAAACTTGGAACAATGGATTTTATAGCAGCGGTTATGTTGAAAACGTTGAAAATTTTAGGTTATGGTTTGGAAGTAAATTACGTATTATAGAGTATAATTAGGCAGGATAAAATGTATGGTAGACTCCCACATAACCGATCATTTTTTAGCAGCTTCCCACAGGTTTACACGTTATTATTTCTTCATCAAACAATTGTTAGCCTCATTCTCATAACCTGCCAGTACATAGTCTTGGAATCTTTGTTTTTAATATATTTTTCCCATGTGGAAGTTTCTTTCTATTTTATTTACATCATCATTAATTTGAACCCAACAATTACGTTTGTTATTGTCTCTGTTGCATTTCGAAATCTTCTCTATCGTCTTACTTTCTCTCTTCGTTTGTACAAGAAGTTTCACTTTGTATTCATCTTCCATTTTTCCGTAATCTACCATACATTTGATCCTGCCTAATTATACTCTATAATACGTAATTTACTTCCAAACCATAACCTAAAATTTTCAACGTTTTCAACATAACCGCTGCTATAAAATCCATTGTTCCAAGTTTACAAACATTTCGTGTAAACTCGTGAATACTATTTCACAGCTTCAGTTCCTTTCACCCATTACACAACCATCTCCGTTTTTTCCAACAACTTTAGTTTTATTTCCATTCCCGTTTTTTCCCACATAACCGATCATTTTTTAGCAGCTTCCCACAGGTTTACACGTTATTATTTCTTCATCAAACAATTGTTAGCCTCATTCTCATAACCTGCCAGTACATAGTCTTGGAATCTTTGTTTTTAACAGACTACTTACATAGCAAGATAAAACATATGATCATGCTCAGTGTGGAAACAGTATATTATCTACTTACAAATCTGAAAGGACTGGTTTCTGCCATGCTTCAATTTCATTTTCCCAGCATGTATAATTATCAAATAAGTATGAACACATTGAAGGTGCTGCATTTCCTTCTGTGCCAAAATATTTTGTGTAGTACCTGTGGCAAAAATTTCATGTTAATAATTCAAGAAACAGTTAGATGAAAAACAACAAATGGAATGACAAAGAGAGGGGATAGAAGTGCACAACAGCATCCAAATAAGGTAAAAAAAAAAACAACCCTAAGGGTTGTATAACAAGGGGATAAATATAAATGGGCAAGAGGTAAAGTTACACAGAAGCAAATAGCTAATCAGTTTCTATGATACAGTGGCTGAATTACAGGTTTAGTGGGTTTCCTATTGTATTGCAGAAATTTACTCACAACATGAGAAAGTTAGAAACAAGTGCAAACAAACAGAATGACTGCCCAACACTGACTTGAACTAAACCATCGAACACACAATACTGAAGGTCATAACTGCTGATCCTATTACCACGGCAAGTTGCCAATACAAAATCCAGAGTGCTTGCACTAACAACATCACGTCTATCTACAAAACTTGAAACTCAATAATACCAGCCTTTGTGTCCAGATTCCACTTGTGTAGTAAATGATTCTAAGAGATCTAAACTGTGTAATTTTGACTGTGGATTTATAACAACTTGATGTGAAAAAGCTTAATGAAATAAATTTTATCTTTAGAATGTCAAAATCCCCCCATGAATGACAAACCTCGGTACTGGCGAGGAGGTTTGCATGCGTCAGTGATACAGATAGCCGTACTGTAGGTTCAACCACAACAGAGAGGTATTTGTCCAGAGACCAGACAACTGTATGGTTCTGTATAAGGCAAGGACAATAGTGTGGGTGTGACTGACTAATCTCGCCTTGTAACATCTATCAAAATAGCCTTGATATGCTGCTACTGCAAACAGCTGAAAGCAACGGGAAACTGCAGCTGTAACTTTCCCTGAGGGTATACAGCTCTTCTGTATGGTTAACTGATGATAGCATCCTCTTGTAAGATATTCTGGAGGTAAAATAATCCCTCATTCCGATCTCCAGATGGGGACCACTCAGGAGGATGCCATCAGGGGAAACAAAAGTGGCATTCTATCAATTGGAGCATGGAATGTTACAACCTTTAATAGAGTAGGTAGGTTAGAAAATTTAAAAAATGAAATGAATAGGCTACAGTTAGAGATAGTGGGAATTAATTAAGTTCGGTGGCAGGAGGAACAGGATTTTTGGTCAGGTGAATACAGGGTTATAAATACAAAATTAGATTGGGGTAATGCTAGAATAGGTTTAATAATAAATAATAAAACAGGAGCATGGCTAATTAACTACAAACAGCATTGTGAAAGCATTATTGTAGTCAAGACAGACACGAAGCCCTCATTTACTGTAGTAGTACAAGTTTGTACACCACCTAGATGCACAGACAGTGAAGAAATATGTGAGGTAAAAGAAGTTACTCAGATAGTTAAGAGAGACAAAAACTTAATAGTGATGGGGGACTGGAATCCATTTGTAGGAAAAGGAATAGAAGGAAAAATAGTAGATGAATATTGACTGGGGGAAAGGAATGAAAGAGTAAGTCACCTGTTGTAATTTTGCACAGAGCATAAATTAATGATCACTAATACTTGGTTTACAAATCATGAAACAAAGTTGTACAAGTGGAAGAGATATGGAGATGACGGAAGATTACAGATTGATTGTATAATGATTAGACAGAGATTAACGAACCAGATTTTAAATTGTAAGACATTTCCTGGGGCAATATGGACTGCGATCACAATTTATTAGTTATGAACTGTAGATTAAAACAGAATAAATAGCAAAAAGGCAGCAAATTAAGGAGATGTGACCTGGATAAGTTGAAAGAACCAGAGGTTGTTGAGAGTCTCAGAAAGGGCATTAGGCAATGGTTGACTAGAACAAAGGAAAGCAATATGACAGACGACAAATGGGTATCTTTAAGAGATGAAATGATGATTGCAGACAGGGATCAAATAGGTAAAAAGACAAGGTCTTTTAAAAACCCCTTGGGTAACACAGGAGGTACTGAATTTAACTGATAAAAGTAGAAAATATAAAAATGCAGGAAATGAAGCAAACAATAGGGAATACAAACATCTTAAAAATGGGATGTGACAAACCACAAAACGAATAAGCAGGAATGGGTACAGGACAAATGTAAGGGTTTAGAAGCATGTATCACTAAGCGAAAGACAGATATCACCTACAGAAAAATTAAAGAGCGCTTTGGAGAAAAGAGAAGCACCTATGCGAGTATCAAGAATCCAGACGGAAAACCAGTCCTAAACAAAGAAGGAAAAGCTGAAAGATGGAACAAGTATATAGAGGGTCTATATAAGGTGTAACACTTATATCGATTAGAAGTAGGTTTATATTATGTAACTGTGTATCTGCAATTATGAAGTGTGTATTCTGTGTTATTTAAACTCCTTGACCTGTGGCAAAAAAATTAAGAGTTCTGTAATGTATATACGAAAAAAGCAAAAGGATATGTTAAAATGGTAAATTATTAGGGAAGTAAGCATATTTAGGAGGATGTACATTGCAGTAGTTACTCTGAGATGAAGAAGCTAGCACACGATAGAGTAGTAACAAGAGTTGCATCAAAACAGTCTTTAGACTGAAGACAGCAACAGCAGCAGCAGCAGCAGCAACAAAACAACAACAACAGACTCAAAAGAACTCTTTCTACTTCCAAAGTTAATGAGAGAAATCATGTCGGAATTTGGTAAAATAAAAATGCAAAAAACTGAAACAAAGTCCCACCTATCGAATGTTCAGAGCATATATAATTTACGAAATAACAGTTTATTCTTATGCCCATCTTTAAGTAGTTGTACATCACCCAAAACTTCTAGTTCATAGTTAGACAGCTTATGAGTACGACCAATATCAGGTACACACTAGGTATTGGCTCATACCACAATCACACACATCTGTATGTGAAAATATGTGCACTGACACTGACACTGCTGCTTAATAACTTTTGAGTGATTACAGTGCCTCAAATTAATTATCGTTTTACTTTAACTGTGCTGTGATTAACAAGTGGTATGGAACTGTCACTGTCATTGAAATTAGTGAGTCTTGGACTCTGTGAAACTCATTATGGACTGGATTAAATGAACACTCTAAGTTTAAATCTCTCTAATAAATTGCTATGGGACAGTGCTAAGTGCATACTATGGTTTTTGAAGTAAATGTGAATTATGTTTTGTGCCAAAACAGAACATTTAACTTTGCCACTGCAATTTTAGTTGCTGGTCTGGTTCTATCCACCAAGATACTTTCATAATTGACAACTTGATTACTATTAATAATAATTAAATTTACCGTTTAGTTGGGGCCAACCCAGACATATTTCTGAAAATACTTAAAAGTCTTCACAGTTTACCAAAACATTAAACTTAATCTGTTCAGTTGAATTTTTCACTAGACATAACAGTAATTGCCTCGGGTTTACTTCCAGCGAGTGAAAATTTTGGGTCATGTAATTCTTAACCACATTAGATGTGTAGTGAAAATGAGTTCATATCTAGCAGCGTGGTATGAAGATGTACCCTCTATGACAGAACACACCAGATCACTGCTATTCTCATCTTTGTCGTTAAGAAAACTTCTTATGTTTGGTGAAACAGTAGCATTAATAGCATTCCTATCTATGGCTGTTTTCACATCGTCTTTAAAATCACCCTCTCTTTTACGTGTGGCACAAAATTCTCCAGCACACTGTGTGCAATAAACACGTTCATTGTTACTGTCATTACACTAATTCAAAAATTTGTATTCCTGTTGCAGGTTAATATTAAACACACACTTTCTTTTGCCCATTGCTAAATGATTACACACAAAATGAATGAAGATGAAATGACCAAAAATGTGTAGACCAGCGCACACAAATACAATATAAACACTTTGCCCTTTGTGTTTTCAAATGACCTAGTGAAAAGTAGTTGTGGCTGCAGCAGCCATGACTTCCCATCAACTTCAGTGCTTGCTCTGCGATCGCCCGAGTATGGCATGGCTGTAAGAGTTGGTTTGAAAATATTACATCTAAAATATAGGTCTAAAATTAAAAAAAAATCCTTATCAGTCATAGCATTCTCAAATGCCTGACATTTTTTACAATCTTTGCCATTACCATAGACAGTTCTGAAAAATCAGAGATGTCCAGGCTAAAATGTACCACAGCCTACTAATAATAAAGCTTAATGACAAATAAATGTGTGTGTTAGTTCAATAGAAATTGTGTTGTTATTTACACCTTTGAGCAAAACACAATTGAGCACTCAGACTTTCAGTTCTGTGGCAATCAAAAGTGGATTACTGAGGAGACACTACAAAAACCAAGTAAGTATCACTACAGAGTGTGAGCTGATATGAGAACTCCAGGCACATTAAAACTGTGTGTCAGACATAGACTTTAAGGTGGGACCTTTACGTTTTGTAGGCAATTGCTTCCAGGAGTCTTAGAGTGAAGTTTGGATGACAAAAGAGAACTGACAGAAGAAAAGGTGTGAGGCGAGATCATGAGTCGTGCACATATTGCACGATGTGTGGTTTTCAGTACTTACTTAAGTCTTTTAAAATGTTCTTATGCAATTGACTATAAAGGTACTATTAAGGAGAACTACAGCTTGTCTAAAACTACAACTTTGAGTTATATGACACTGAAGTCTACATTATGGAAACTATGCCACATTTTCAATGATTATAAAATTTCTCATGCACTGACTGCACCAGCTCAGTTTCTTTAAAATATTTCTCCTGATATGTGTAAGCTACTCTCCAAGTTATTAAGTATTTGTCATCATTTTGAAATTTATTAACTGAGGAGCTCTACATGTCTTGCTACAAACTCTCTTCTCATAACAGATCATTTAAAATGACTTGCAGGCTATTATTTTCAATTTGCTTCCTCACAATGTATGTCTATAATCATACTTTTTTTTCTTTTTCAGGATACATCATGAAATTAAGAATAAAGTTTGTGAATGACAGTCAGTCTAATTTCGAAATGTTTCAGTGTATTTGTCACCCAATGTGTATAAGAAAGTGAGAGCAATAGAGAATAAAGTAGAACAACACAATATTAATCTTACCTGTAGTATTCCTTGGCCTTTCCATGGAAATGTATTTTGGGCATATCCCAGACAAGGGCAAATTCCACTTCCCTGGACTCACATTTTGGAACTGTGGTCTTTGCACATACTGCAGAAGCCAATTGTTTTCCTTTCTCTAAAATGTTTAATATCAGTTATAAGCAACACATCTTAGAACCCAAGATTCAGAAAGGAAAATAACATTGCAAGTAAAGATGCAAGGAAGAGAGATGTACCTAAGCTGTGGCTAGTACGGACAAAATACATTCATTAATGTGGGTGTGTAGCACTTTACTCCAGTGTCACTGAATTACAGGGGGGGGGGGGGATCACAAAAAAATTCAGCAATCACATTTACCTCTCCCTCTACCCCTTTTTCAACTTCTTTAAAACCATGCTTCAACAACAATAACAACAACAACATCGTAACACATAGCTGTCTATCTTTTAACTGGCAGCTTGTCTACTGTATTGTAACACCTTGTAATCACCACTTCGGTACACACTTAAACTTACTCAATAACTTTCCAGAAGTTTTACTCTTTCCTTTGCCATACAGTGAGAAATTTGAAGAATGGAAATGTATGGAACAGACCTTCAGTGAAGAAACTCTACCCCCCCCCCCCCCACCCCTTTTTTTTCACACACACACACACACACACACACACACAACTTGAAGAAAGAGTCACCTGGAAAATTATACAACACAATGTTTACAGAATGTTTTGGTAGGATTCTAAACTTTATCTACCCATACATTCATTTACATGTATGTTTCCAGCAATTCATACTCAGATTTCTTTGTTTCCCCTGACTAAATTCATTTGTGGAGAATTATCTTCTTTTTCAGTAGAAGCTCTGTGTAATGTGTTTCCTGATACAGTTGAAACAAAAGACTTTCACAATATTCAGCAGTTACTGTTTTATGCTTCAGAATTAATCAGCAAGGAGAACACTTTTTATAACTGGAAAAATGGTGGCTAAAACCATTCTCATTAAGAAAATCAACTTTGCCTTTTTTGTGTACCCCTTCTGACTAATCCCACTCACTACTTTGACTGCTGCTTCATTTCTTGCATCAAGACTGTCTCATTCATTTGGGCTTAATCGTCCAGAATTTGATGACGGCACTAATTTCTGTATATCCATTCGAATGAAACACACACCCAACAAGAATTCTTTAAAAAGTCATATACACAAAACTGCCTTGGAAGATTATCTTTGTGTTTACCGTGCAAAATGTATTAAGATAACAAAACAAATTTTATTGTTATCAATGCCACATCTGTGTAACACAAAGAAATTTTCTCCTTATCATAGTAAGTTTACATTCCACATATCATATTCATAACTAATATTATGGTGTGGTACATGACTTCAATTAAAACTTCCAGTCTGAGAGGCTAGAGCTGGTATAAAACTTTTTCCTGGTTCTGTGTCCAACTGTCAGGACATCTTCGAAAGTATGATGCAGTCAGTAATGAAATGTCAGGAAACAGTTTTATACCTTGGCCATGGACTCTCACTCCAGGAGTTTTAATCTCAATAAACACTAACCATTAAAGCATACACTGTATGATAGGAGTATGTCATGAGTTTCAGATAGTATACAATTGTCAAAAGATTTTGTACGTACTTCTCATATTGTTGACGGTGAGGACATTACCTGTAACTATGAAATTCATTTCTGTCTATGCTCACATGAACTGAAACTCCCTGGCAGATTAAAACTATCTGCCAGATTGGGATTTGAACCTTGGATCTTTGCCTTTCACAGGCTTCCTGACTTAGGACCCATACTAATACTTCTGCCATATCCTCATATCTTACCTGCAAACTTCACAGAAGTTATCCTGCATAAGCTGCAGGATTAGCAATCCTACAAGAAAGGCTACAACAGAGACATGTCTTAACCACAGCGGGGGCATGTTTATGGAATGAATTTTTCATATTTTGCAGCTAAGTGTGTGCTGGTATGAAACTTTCTGGCAGATTGAAACTGAGTGCTGGATCAGGACTCAAACCTGGGACCTTTGCAGTTCATGGGCAAGTGCTCTAAAGCTGTGAGGACAGGTCAGGAGTCATGCATGAGAAGCTCTGTCAGTAGAGCACTTGCCAATGGAAGACGGAGGTCACATGTCTGAGCCCTGGACCACTACACAGTTTTAATCTGCACAGAAGTTTCATATAAAAGCACACCCTGTTGCAAAGTGAAAAAAATTCATTCTCAAATAAACTGTGTCATGGCTATACCAGTTCTCATCAGCTAAACATTGCCAATTTCTTATGAATATTTTTTAACCAAAGGATGTTTTGGAATATGCTGGGTCTTAACAGTTACACAAGGCTTGTGGAGTGCAGTTTATTTATTAGTCTTGTTTAATTGTTTATAAATGTCTGCCTCAGTTACTTTGCAACTATGCTATATATGTGCAATACATTCTGCATAACTTATGCAGAACAGTAAAACACTATGCCTAGCCATAACATCCACATTTTTCACTAAACTCTGTTTATCAAGATGTGGATAATGGCCTAGTGTTTTAATTTGGAAACATTGTCTATGATCAACAGCTGATATATTCTTTCAGTAAAACGCCAGTTCTTACTCGGAACAACCCAATACAAAGCTGCCTAAATTTTATAAAACATTACCATAACTATTCAAAATGTGTAAGTGATGCCACTTGGTTGTTTATAGAAAGAAACATAATGTACACACATCTGTTCCGAGTGCCACTCTTGTCACTTTGAGTAAATAAGAAAATCAAATGGTATGGATTCAGCACAGCTTTACTGTCAAATAACTCCCCCGATATGGATCCTGCATGTTATATATGCAACAGGTGCAGACCATATACAAAACACTTGCAGACTGTCATGATCTGCCAAATCTTGTACTTATGAAGTGTTTGCATAGTGAAACATTAAATTGTTTTCCAGTGTTGCATTTGGGTATCTACTGGCTTCCTGAATTTTCTGTAAAAAGGAGATCACTTGCTTTCTCTTCAATGCAAAGTGTGTCTACCTATCCATAAAACTGTACCCACATGATTTTTTCTATATCTGTGGCTACAGGTCTGAAACACCTGTTTGACTTACACAATCCCATTAATAACTTTGAACACCCATCAAGCTGATACTAACTAGATAATCTACAATGATATCACAAAAAATGAAAAGAAAAATGAATAACCAAAAACACTGATCACAACATGGCACCAACCCCATGAACATAATCTACAACTAATCCCTCATAATGGGTAACTTTCAGCTATAGTGGATCTCAATTTCACTAAAATATCAACAAACTGCTAACATCTCTTGTACTACTGCTCACATGAGGAGGGGACTCTAGCTGCTGGGGTGTTTTTATATGCTGAACACAGATCCGCAGTAAAAATAATAGGTCATCATAGGATGCAAGTTCAATAATAAAAACATATTTGACAGTGGGGTGGCAAGTAACTACTCGCTACTGGGTTGCTGTGGCTGGACTGTCTGTCCTAATTGTCAAACACAGCTTGTACCCCACAGCCTCCTACTAGGTCCTCTAGGTTTCTTACCATTTAATATTTATACTGAATTGCAGTGTTCAGTTATTGTTTTTCACATTGTCCCACCAGAAGCACAAAAATTCACAGGTTCTCTTGACAGTAGTTAGTGGCATAACTGCCTAACAGCCCAAAAGGGAGCATTTAAAATTTAAGGAGCACTATGGTACACCAAGACATACATCTGCCTATGTAATCCCACTCCAATTGGAGTGTTACAGCTGTCCTCAAGGCTACTTGCTAATGACTGTTTGTCCCAAGCACCATCTTCATCTTCAATGCACTGGAGTCATGCCATTGTCTGTCAGGGTCGCATCATCACTGGATTCACCTCTCAGTTCATACTACAGCACCAGTATGCGAGGAGCAATACACCATCAGCATGCCAAGAGCAAGGTTCCAGTTTTTGTAAAGATGGCATTGATCTCTCAATGTACATTACATACCTCAGACTATGAAGTACAAATCATCCAACACAAATACTAACAATCAGATGAGGAGCCACAATGGTGAGCTGTGATTAATCTCAAAGGAAGAAAACTGACACCTGGCACAAGGGAATGAGTTTAACTTTTGACACGACCTCAATTTTGTCACAAATTGTAATTATCATCAGCAGTGTTTAATGAGTGGTCTCTGGCTTACCACCTGCAGATGCAAATGGGTTTCTGCAACATTCAACTTGCCCCATTCCAGCATGGTAAACACAGGTAGTGCATACCTTCTTAGCAACACAGGGGACCATGTCCTTGGGCATACTGAGGGTGTGGTGTGGAGATGTATTCAAGCCAGTGATAGCACAGCAGTGAATTAGCCACAAGGGTATGACTCCAACTGCCCACCATAGTGCTGTAGGTGGGAAAGTGATAAGGGTATCAAGAACTGTGACATGAAGATGGTAGTAAGTCTTGTTATAAATTCATGCAGAACAAACATCTAAACCTGGTAGTAACAATGAATTTAATAAGGTCTGCTATTATGTAAAAACATTTAAAAAGGCACACCATCTTTAACTGATTATTTTTATTTTTTTATTTTTACTATGTATTGTTGACAATGCGACGGAAAGTGTTTGGAATACATGCATTTAGTCTGAAAATGGTCACTGGCTGGTCGAAACTGGTTATGGCACTGTAATAATATCATGACTGTGTGTGTGTGTGTGTGTGTGTGTGTGTGTGTGTCTGTCTTTATAAAAACCCTAAAAGAACATAACCAGTCAAATACTTAATGTCCCATAACAGTACATAATTTTTTTCATGTACTGCACTTTGGCAATTTGTTAACTACACATGTTATCATCCATGCATGTGACACCCTATAGTACTAATATGAAGGCCAGGAAGGCTCTGCAGAGATTTTTTAACCTTTGTATTACAATCACGTTTTTAAAGACGGAGTCATATTGCTAATGACATACTACATATTCAATTAAATGGAAAACTATGCTTTAGTCACAAAATAAGATGCACTCTGTTAAATTGTTCAGCAGTGTAAGAAATGTGTAAACACCATTTCAAACAGGTGAGTACTATAACTGGATTAAAGAATCATCTTTCACAAGGTGTGACCATAAATTCTAAGAAATTTTGATATCGTTCATCTCTGTTTCTGAAATCTAAAAATTTGGGGTACATAACAGAAACCCGACAGGCCGCCAACACACAGGCACAACCACTGGCTAGGCAACCCTCAGTTCTGAGCACCAGTCATCAGATGGCATCCTCAAATTCAGACCACTTTCTGCTTCCATGCCACGTCTATCTGTGCACGGCACTAGTCCACCAATGACGTTACCCATCACTAAAGAGAGTGCCGGTTTCCATCGACTACACTGCTTCCATCTTGTACTGGCAGAGATGGAAATCCCTCCACTGACAGGCAAAAATATGATGCACTGCACAAACACTCACACTTACAATCTTGCAGTCAGACAATTCACTTCAGTTCCTGCAGCCAACTTAGCATAGCTCGTGCAATTAAACAATGGAACACAGTTCTTCTACAAGTTATGTTGATATGGTCACATTCTGATGAAGCAGTCGCTATCTATGGAGAAATAGGATCATTATCTAAGTGTCTGCACAATTACATTCAGTTGTAATGAAAATCTCGTAGACTGCCAAGAGACAGCAAAGTCAGTCAGATTTGATTGTATTGGGTTTAGGACATCAAGTGTCATCCATCAAACTGTGCCAAAGTAATGCATCATTTTGTGACATAGTCGTAATAAATGTTATTGGTCACTTCTTGCTTTGTTGCCACATTTCTCTTATAGTGCTGCCCTGTCAAGCAAGTGTTTAAGCACCTAGTTATAGTGTGCAACCTGACACCTTTACAGAATTATAGCACTAAAACCACTTTGGAATGAAGAAGCATGCAGTCACAACATTTCTGACAAGTTGAAACAAAATGACACAGATCATGTACACCAGAATCGAAATCAAATATTTCAATTATGCGATACCCAAACTGTAGCTTTTTGCATGTGCTAGTTATGTGCCATGGGCAGAGATAGCTGGGTGTGTTTGGAGTTTATTCTTCTGGAAAGCTTTTTACTCAGGATTGTGCTGACAAACACTAATTCCTTGACTGATTATCTTGAGTACTCAGGCTAGCCAATTGGTCACAAATTACAATCCTTGCTTAACTTGGGTGTGAGTCTGTCTTTCTTGTTTCTTACATTCCATCAGTTATGATCAAATTTTTTATAAAAGAAGAATACACCAGAGGAACCACAATGTCAAAATTTTAGCTGCTAAGTAATTTTTTAACAAATACCTAAAACTGCCTGGCAGTTGGCAAATTGTACACCTCTGCCAATAGCTGTAGCAGACAGAGTGTGCACAACATAGAGGGCACACAGTCTTAGTTGATTGCACATTAGTAAAGAAATAACACAGTACAACATTATCATAATTTGCAAATTTTTAAATTTTTAAAAAATCATAATAATTACCAGTGGCTGCTAATAGAATCTGTCTTTGTGCAGGTTACAGAGTTTCACACTATCATGGAATCCAATCCATGTTTTCGACCTTGCTGCGATGAAATATGAAGAATGTGGTATGCAACTGAAATCACCTACTTCTCATGAAGAACCGTTGTTGTTGTTGTTGTTGTTGTTGTTTTCAGTCTAAAGAAAATCCTGTGTGAGACTCTTCACCTCTGAATAACTACTACAACACACATTCTTCTGGACCTACTAACTGTATTCATCTCTTGGTCTCCCTCTACAATTTCTAACCCCCACACTTCCCTCCAATACTAAATTTGTGATCCCTCAAAGTCTCAGAACATGTCCTATTAACTGATCCCTTCTTTTGGTCAAGTTGTGCCACAAATTTCTTGTCTTCCCAATTCGATTCAGTACCTTCTCATTAGTTATGTGATCAACCTATCTAATCTTCAACATTCTTCTGTAGCAACACATTTCAAAAGCTTCTATTCACTTTTATCTGAATTGCTTATTGTACACATTTCATTTCAGTATAAGGCTAAACTACAGACAAATACCTTCAGAAATGACATCCAAACATTTAAATCTGTATTTGATGTTAACAAATTTCTTTTCTTCAGAACTGGTTTCCTTGTCATCGCGAGTCTACACTTATATCATCTCTTCTTCAGCCTACATCACTTATTTTGCTGCCCAAATAGAAAAATCATCTATTACTTTAATTGTCAAATTTCCTAATCTTACGCATAATTCCTTTAGCATCACCTGATTTAATTTGATTACATTCAATTATTCTTGTTTTGCTTTAGTTCACATTCATCTTACACCTTCCTTTCAAGACACTGTCCATTCCATTGAACTGCTCTTCCAACTCATTTGCTGTCTCTGACAGAATTATTTTTATTTCCTCTCCCTGAACTTTAATTCTTACTCCAAATTCTTGTTTGGTTTCCATTACTGCTTGTTCAATGAACAGATTGAATGACATCAGGGATAGGCTACAATCCTGTCTCACTCCCTTCTCTACCACTGCTTCCCTTTCATGCCCCTCAACTCTTATAACTGCCATCAATTGCCATCTAACTTCTGTACAACTCGTATAGAGCCTTTGGCTCCTTGTATTTTACTCCTACCACCTTCAGAATTTCAAAGAGAATATTCCAATCAACAATGCCAAATGCTTTCTCTAAGTCTACAAATGCTGTAAACATAGGTTTGTCTTCCCTTAACTTATTTTATAGGATAAGTCGTATGGACAGTTTTGCCTCACATGTTCCTATGTTTCTCCTGAATCTTCCCTCAGGTTGGATTTCACAAATTTTTTTTGTTCTTGTAAAGAATTCATTATAGTATTTTGCAACCATTACTTATGAAACTGTCAGCAACTGCTTTCTTTGAAATTTGAAATACTACATTCTTCTGGAATTCTGAGGGTATTTCGCCTATTTCATATATCATACACACCAGATGGAATAGTTCTGTCAAGTCTGGCTCTATCAAGGCTATCAGTAGTTCTGATGAGATATTGTCTACCTCGGGGGCTTTTTGGGCTTTTTTTGACTTAGAACTTTCAGAGCTCTGTCAAATTCCCCTCACAGTATCACATCTCCCATCTCATTTTCATCTGTATCCACTTCCCTTCTTGTAATATTGTCTTCAAGTGCATCTCCCTTGTATAAACCTTCTACATACTCCTTCCACTTTCAACTTTCCCTTCTGTGCTTAGGATTGGATTTCCGTCTGAGCTTTTGACATTTAAGCAGCTGCTTCTCTTTTCCTCAAAAACCTGTAATTTTCCTGTACGTTGTATCTATCTTTCTCTTAGTGAAATATGGTTCTAAATTCTTATATTTGTTCTCCAGCCATTCCTGCTTTGCCATTTTGCACTACCTTGCAAACTCATTTTTTAAACGTTTGTATTCCCTTTCACCTGCTTCATTTACTGTATTTTTAAATTTGCTCCTTTCATCAATTAAATTCAATATCTCTTGCATTATCAAAGTATTTCTTCTTGGTCCTGTATTTTTACCTATTTGAAACTCTGCTGCCTTCACCAATTGATCTCTTAAACCTATCCACTCATCATCTCCCTTCCCTTGTTCTAGTCAAATGTTACCTAATCCATCTTGGAAATTCTCAACCACCTCAGACTCTTTCACTTATACTGGTCCCATCTCCTTAATTTCCTACCTTATTTTTTCCAATTTCTTCAGTTTTAATCTACAATTCATAACCAACAGATGGTGACTCCATACCGCCCCTATAAATTTAAAACCTGGTTCATAAATCTCTGTCTAATCATTATATAATCAATCTGAAACCTTCCAGCATCTCTAGGTCTCTTCCATGTATACAACCTTCTTTAACGAATCTTAAACCAAGTGTTAGTAATGATTAAATTATGCTCTGTGCAAAATTCTATCAGACGGCTTATTGTTTCAATCCTTTCCACCTGTCCATATTCACCTACTATTTCTGCTCCTCTTCCTTTCCCTAATATCAAATTCCAATCACCCATCATTATCAAATTTTTGTCTCCTTTAACTACCCAAGTAATTTCTTTTTACCTCATCATACATTTCTTCAATCTCCTCATCAACTGTAGAGCCAGCTGGCATGTAAACTTTTACTACTGTGGTGGGTGTGGGCTTCATGTCTATCTTGGCTACTATAGTGCATTCACTATGTTGTTTATAGTAGCTTCTCAGTGTTCCTATTTTTTTATTCATTATTAAACCTACTCCTGCTTAGTCTCTATTTGATTTGGTATTTATAACCTGCTTCATCTGACCAGAAGTTCTGTTCCTACCGCCACTGAACTTCACTAATTCCCACTACACTTAACTTCAATATAGCCATTTCATTTTTTTAAATTTTCTAACCTATCTGCCCAATTAAATGATGTAACATTCCACAGTCCAGTCCATAGGATGCCAGTTTTATTTTTCCTGATGGTGAGATCCTCCTGAATAGTCCCTGCCTGGAGATCCAAATGAGGGATTATTTAACCCAAAAGGACGCCATCATCATTTAACCTGCAGACCTACATGTGTGTCATTTATTTATTAATTAATTTCTTGACAATCATTCAACTGATGTGGAAACATTAGAAGACACAGGAAATAACTCTAAAGATTCTGTGAATTGTGGTCCAAACAACCACTGTTATGCTTTAACGTCCAGAAATGAAATACAGTAACTTTCTAGGCCAAAGAAAATATTCAAAGAAAAGGCTACAAATCTTTTGGTTACATGTAGGGGGGAGAAAAAACAAGTTTAAGCAGTGTGCAAAGTTGGTTTCATTTCATAAAATCTGAAGACAAATTTTATAATGGAATAAGGATTTATGAGAAGTATGAAATATGTGCCACAATGAAACTCACAAGATTTAGAACTTTTTCGGAGAGTCAATGCACCTTTACCGAGAGAGATCTAGAAGACTGGACTCTCTTAACTGCAATGAGATGAACATTACTAATATCTAGGCTTCTTCAACCTGGATAAATATATTTAGGAAATTATATGGACAAGAAAGTCTTTCGATTACAAAGTTTGCCTCCCCAAATGAATGTGTATAGGAGATGTCATTAACATGTATTACTACGGAGGAATTCATAGCTAATATGACAATGATGCTTCTGTTATCCCCTCAGTCAGTCAGCTTTCATGCGAGAACTGCCAGGAAACTGCACTTTATGATTTTGAGCTTGTGCTGTCTATGAATGGTATGACCAATTTGTATACAACAATTCCAGTCATAAGTTTTAGTAGATTGCAGTTTTCTGTAGCTTTATACCTGTATTCAGAAACAGGAACAAAAATTAATGAAAGGATTGTTCACTTGCAAAAATTTTGTATCTACATAGCAAAACCTGGAAAAATGGGAGAGAATAATTTTCAATATTACATCCAGAATGTCTTTTACCATATGCATAACTCATGGTCTTTGCAATCTCTTGGCCTGGACATAACACCACATCTGCCTTCAAGACAATGATGAAAGGACTGTTAGTATAATGTAGAATCCACCCAGAACTAATAGTGTGATTCATTCTCTTGATAAAAATATTTTTCAATACCACAATGTGTATTTCAGAAAATTGTCAGACAACAATTTTTGATAGCCCTTTCTCATTTCAGGTTTATCAGTGGAACAGTACTGTCAAATCAGTCATTTCTGTATTACCAGTTCGTGTCATCACATTTTACAAATCAGATCAAATATCCCTGCTATGTAACACTATATGTAGAACAATGGCCATGACATTTTCTTACTCCATCCTAATTCTATACAAAAAACCTAGTAATTTCTGTAAAGTGCCTTAATGCAGTAATTTTTTTTATTTATCAGATGTGCCTGGTGTCAGGAAAATGTTTGTTTTAATCACCCGAGACACACTTCATGTTTTGTGATAATTACAGTGAATAAACAAGGAAGTGCTACCCAGTTAGCCAAATATACATTATTCAAAAATTAGCACAAGAATTGTGCTGAAGGAACTATTATAAAATATGTACTGTCTACAAACTGAAGTCCGATTGACAGAAGTCTCTATAATGTATCATCATACACCGCATAATTTTTTTTTTCCTCCTCTGGTAGTCAACTGTGTAACAGCTACATTTGAACAGTTTAGCTGTCAATATGAACCGCAAGTTATTCATAAAAATTATTACTTGAGACAGTTCTGGTATGGTTCAAGTGCTTAAAATTAACATTTATGTACTTTGGACTTTGCACTATGTGGTGATATGTTCTCTCATCACGGCTGTGTCTCCTAATTTTCCAATGTTTGTGCCATGTAGGAAGGGCTGTACAAACTGATGTTATAATTGCTTCTTTGTGAGGCAAAAATGAGTAACTTTGTCATTTTTTACACATACTTGTGGCTTGCCTTAGCATGCTAAAATTTTGACAATGCATTTCTTTTAATGTATTCTTGTGTGAAAATTTTCAGGGTCGACATGTCAGATTGGACCATCCCCTTGTTAGTTCAGTATGTAGCATGTAGATGTCATTTGCGTCAGTTTCTGTGGAGTTGAGCAGGCTACTGTCAGGCTGATGTTGACTGTAGCCTTTGTGCTGACCTTTGCCAAAGTGGCAGAAAATGTAGAAAGGATGCAAATTCACCATTTTATAGTGACACTAAGATGAATCAATGTAACCCATGGCAGAGATAACTTGAGCTTATTTAAAGACTTTTTTTATGGCATTTTATTGAATGTGATAAAATTACACACAATAACCAGCGGGGTGAAGAATTGTCTTTATAAGAACCACTTATATATTTACTTTTTTATGTTGTGTTACTGAGTAACAGAAACCAGAAACTTTACTGGTCAAAGAGAGATCCCATTTCAACTCCCTTTTTTGGTAACCTTTCCTAACAAGGTTCTGCAAAATCAAAAGGTATTTGAACTTTTCTAACAATCTTAATTTAAGTCAGAAAGTAACCTTAATCCAAAACTAAATAAAATGAAGTCCACTGCATCAAATTCAGCATACTGTGAAAGAAAAAAATGCATAGCTTGTGATAAAAGCCACATTAGTTGAAAAAGCACCTAATGAAACAAAAGGGAAAACATAGCCGATTCATGCACAAAACCAATCCATTTATATTTGCTCTTACTTGTTTCTTCACTCCTGTCAGAGAGAGAAGTGAGTTCACAATGCTGTTGCAGATCTTCCCACAATTCTTTCCCATTTCCATTAGGGTCAAACTGAACCATATGACTCACATTTACACCTTCCTAAAACAACATAAAATTTGAATGTATTAGGCTTAGAGGACAAACATGCAAGAAATATAGCAGCACGGACAGTTGCTCAGATTAATACATGGCTACAGGAAATTCACACACATTACCTCACAACAGAAATATGAAGATCTCCATATTCAGTAAGACAGTAGAAGTATTTTAATAAAAAGAAACACACATGATGCAAAGGTCACATATACTAAATCATATGAATAATCCAGTGTAACTACAATATAAATTATTTAGTATTATTTAATGTAAAAGATGTTATGCTGCAAACAAAAAATGGGTGTAAGAATGGTTATCATACCTCAGTCATGGTAACTAGTGGTTCATTTCATTGCATACAGAGTCTGAACATGAGCTTCTAAAACGCTTTTGTGATGAGTAGCAATTAAATAAATAAAAAATACGTTTACAATGTCACAAAAGACTATGGAAATCAAACTGGTATTTTGATATGTTGATTTCTCATGTTTTCTTCTGCCTGGTTTAATGGTTTTTGGCAATGCCAACTTTTTTCTCTGCCACTAACAAGTTGTCTGTCCAAGTGAATGGCTAACACCAAACTGTGGCTAAAAGACAGCAGTTGCTGAGCATGCTGCAACAGAGTATTTTAAGCTTCAACAACAGCTCCACAGCCCACACTATCAACACAACTTTTCTGAATTGTGCAGGTTGGAACTCTCCTTGCAACATTTCCTTTATCCCAGCAATCCCTCTGGCTTCAACCTTTGCTAGGCCTTGCCCTCCACTTGCCTTTATGTATTTTGCTACCTCCACTCATACCTCAAACACACCTTTTATCCTCTTCTCCCAAAACACATCCACCACCACCACCACCACCACCACCACCACCACCATATAATTACATGGTCAATAAAAAGTTATTTCAGAGCAAGTGTAATGAAAATCTTGATCTCCATTACAAATGCTGTTATAATGCATTACATGGAAAAATAAAATACATTTTTCTTTGTTTTGATCTGAAAGTGTTCTTGAAGCAAGAAACCAAAACTAGCCTGGAATTATTCAAATGTGACAATCAAACACGAAAGACAAGTTAAAACCTCACCTTTGCCTTTGCTGAAATGGCATAAGTGCATGGCATACCACCAACAGTGTGGTGTATTAAAACACCCTTAGCACTGTCAGTCTGAAATGCTTCACTCCAGCAACCTCCTGAAAGACAGAATTTTACTGTAACAGCATTAGAGGACACACAGCCAAAGAAAATTAGCATAGCAACATATAAATTGTAATATGTGTTATTTCCCAGAAATAATATGTGAGAAGAGGGGTATCTACATACCAGCTGCAGAACTAGGAAGACCAGAAATGAGTTAACAGATGAAGTGACTTAAAAAATAATGTTAAATAACATAACTTCTGGGTTGCCACAAGTTTCCCCAAGTGAAATTTACTGATTTTCAAACAAGTTTTAGCATTTTTTCCTGGCAAATTTTGAGATCTCATGGGTAAGTTAAGAATTAAGGTGAAAATCTGTCTTTGCCGCTATGGTACATAAACAGTAATGCAAATGAGGCAATATCTAAAAGAAATTTGCATGCAGATGGTGTTCCCTGATGTGAGCAAAATCTTAGGTACTAACATCAACATCTTTTGTAATGAACTGTTTTTAGATGGAGAAAGTAAGCCAAATGGTATATGCATTTCATTAAGACCACTGATGTTATTTTATTACAATAAAATGAAACACATTTTGTGAGAAACATACCCATTTCCTTGGACAAGATAGATTTAAAATACCTTCACTGATTTCAGGAATAACCTCAGAAAAAAATAAGCCTCCTGAAAGAAGTGGACAAGGTGGGGAAGAATTTTGTAAACCAACACTATAGATGACTGCCAATAAAAAGTTGGTTCTACTACGTTCGTTGTTGTCAGCTATTACCCACTGCGTTACAGCTATTATTTTACTAGTTTTTTGTGATTTTTCTTTCAATAAATATACGAGTACACAACATACAAACTGCCAG
The DNA here is from genome assembly GCF_023897955.1 of Schistocerca gregaria. Taxonomy (NCBI): domain Eukaryota; kingdom Metazoa; phylum Arthropoda; class Insecta; order Orthoptera; family Acrididae; genus Schistocerca; species Schistocerca gregaria. The sequence goes on along the minus strand of NC_064924.1, from coordinate 311,777,335 downwards.
GGACTGACAATTTTCTCCTTCTTGTTGTCCATACTTTCTAACACACAAACTACTTTTGAAGTGCCAAAATGTACTAGAAGTGCACAGTATACCATTAACAGTGTGGTCCATAGATAAACCATGAAAATTCACTGCATTACGCCACGAAACAGACCTGGCCTGCAGGCAGATTGGTGAAACTAGATCAGACAAGCAGGGCCTACACATTAGTGGGAACCGAATGGCTTCAAATTGGCAGGCCAAATCTGTTACAGATACCCGTAGACGTGGCCTGCGATTTTAGCCCATCACGGAAATCCACATGTGTGGCTGCTATCCATGAACTACAGGCAACATGTTGATGAAATGAGACCACTGTGATCTATCCATGCAACAGATAAATTGTTCAAATACTCTGAGAATCAGTAACAATGAGGAAAGGTAGCAACTCACCATAAAGATGATGGCTGAGATGCAGACAGGCATGTTGAAAAGACAATCACATTCTCACAACTAAATTTTCAGCCATAGCTTTTGTCATAAAATGAGATCCCACACACATTCACACTATCACTCACACACAACTCATGCACACATGACGGCCGTCTCTGCCCGCCGCATCTACAGTCTCTCAGAATCAGATTCAAGCAAACCCCTCCTCATGCCTCCCTGCCTCTCACTGGTAGCTGCTAGGCTAGTGGCAAGAAGTAGTGGCAGCATTGACTGCAAGCTGAGCAGAGTGGTAGGAAGGAGTGAAACCGTAGTAATGCGGGGGTAGGGAAGTGGTGCATGTACTCAGCTGCACCCAGACAGCAGCGATGCATGACACTTCAGTAAACAAACCATTGCATCTACTGAGACAAAAATGAGATTTTTCCAGTTTTTTTCCCAAATTTCCCTGATATTTCCCTGACGTGTTTGAAATTCCCTGATTTCCAGAACCTGTGGTAACCCTGAATTACTCTGGTTGCCTTTTTATTTCTGGTGTGAATTCTTTTTTAACTATTTGAGAGCTACATTTGAGACTTGGTGGCTGTCCCTCAGGTGCTGAATACTTCCTTTTCTACTCCCCACCCCCTCTATGGGTTTTGGACAGACACTGGGACAGTTAGGAGTCTATATTTACATTCATGTCAGGTGTATTTCCAGATGTATACACACGTTTACAACTGACATATATATACATTTTCTTTAGACTGGACTAAACAATTATTTATTGCTGAATTTTTTTGCAATACACCCTGAAGCATTGAAAAGCACACAGTTAAACTGCACTCTTCACAACACACCTTGTTTGTTGGCAAAGACCATTTTTTGCATGCATTGACACATCTTATAGGACACACTTTACATTTGCCACCACCTGCTTTTTTCCAACGCAGTGTGAAAGGTTTCGAAAATTCCTCCAACTACAATGAAGTGAATTTTTTTGTACTACATTTTTCTTGTTTACTTTCAGAAAAAAAACAAATGCTCCGACTATTACCATATCCTAATTATTTTTCTTTAATTTGCTGTACCACTTACAAGAGTTTTACATACTTTCCACCACTTTGATAAGCAAGTAACTTTCCTCAACTAAGCTCAGCGATTTGTTATATCAAATTACCACACACTGTTTCAATTTTAAGAAGCCAGTTTTTTGATCTCTTTTCAAGCATTTCAGTTTTGTGCAAAGACGACAGCATGCAAATTCTCTTTGTATTCTGCCATTTTGTAGCAATCACTTTTGCTGATTTTGAAGATATGAATGTTACGTCTCCTGTCTTCCATTTCTCCTCCATTAGCTTCCTTTCTCTGAATGTTCAACTGACTGTGCCACATGTATCTGTTGCTACATCATACTGCCAATAAAACAGATCATGGTCCATACACCAATTATCTATGAAAAATGTATGCCATTTTTTGTAAATAGGGTTCGAATAATGGGGCAACTGTATTTCCAGACATCCTGTACAATGATTATCAATGTCTGTTTCTGCTGCAACATAAACAACAGAATCTAGTAGAAGATACATCTCACAACTGCAGATTACAAAAATTTTAATACCAAATCTAATTCCTCTTTGCTGGGATGTACTTCATTACTTTTCAGATGACCTTTGATGACACCACAACCACAGATTATCTCTGCTGAGTTTCTAGCAGAAAGTTTTGATGAAAAAATTTGGAAAATGTATAATTTCCGAGAAACAATCCCAATTTTGAGGCTAGGTGGTGTCATGAAAGTATAGCAGACTAGACAATGGAAGATACCAATCTTTGTCTTTTTGATGTTGCCACTGTGGTAATAAGTAGAGATTGTGAAAATCAGCTTGTGTGGCTAGAAAATCATTCACAAAAGTATATTCTTCTTCCAAATTTGTATCAGTTGATGAACATAGAAACTCTTCACAATTTTTCACCATCAACATCTGCCCTTACTTATTCAGAGCTCAGGATTTTCTTATGTGTCATGATAAGCTACAATCTAATGAAGTTTGTACTCCAACACAGCTAAGCACTTAACATTCATGAGCCTCCAAATATATATATGTCAGCTGATGCCAACGAGGGCATGTTGGTGCTGAATTTTTGTGGTAGTCAACCACACTCAGGGCACAGCACGCTTCAATTGTTGTTGCAGTCCATTACAGCAGACTGCTCTCCTCACTTTCAGTTTAACACTGTTATTAACACGAAGTAACACTTGGCTGTACCACAAATAATCTGCCCGTCTACCTAAATCTGATTCTTCTTCTGAACATATTTAAAAGCTGACAATCTATATTAAGATTTATCAAATCTATGTCACATTTATCTGAAGGATAGTGTCAGCAGCAATTTGTGGCTGTTTGCTGATAATACTGTAGTGTATGGGAAGGTGTAGTTGTTGAGTGTCTGTAAGAATATACAATACAACTTTGACCAAATTTCTAGTTGATGTAATGAATGATAGCTTACTCTAAATGTGTACATTTACCGTATTTTATGGGCTATACGAATCGCCTCCTCCATGAACCATGGATCTTGCCATCAGTGGGAAGGCCCGCACGCACGCCTCAGTGATACAGATAGCTGTACCATAGGTGCAACAACAACGGAGGGGTATCTGTTGAGAGGCCAGACAAACATGTGGTTTCTGAACAGGGGCGGCAGCCTTTTCAGTAGTTGCAGGGGCAACAGTCTGATGATTGACTGATCTGGCCTTGCACTGATATGCAAAAGGTTAGCATCAATGGGTACAAATTAGCTGCACATGTAAGTAGAGATAATATGATGAGAGGAGGAGTTGCCATATATGTCAAAAGCTTCCACAGTGCAAAAAATTTAGAAACTAAAAAATTTTGTGTAGAGCAACATATGGAAGCATGTGCCACTGAACTTAAACTAAAGGATGGCACTTTCATAATTGTAACAGTGTATAGGTCCCCCTCAGGGAATTTCCAGCTATTTCTGGAAAACTTGGATGCTTTGTTGTGCTATCTGTCAGACAGGGGGAAGCAAATTATCATTTGTGGGGATTTCAATGTTGATTCCCTGAAAGAGTGTAATAGGAAGAATGACCTTTTAGTATTACTCAGTTCTTTCAATTTGAGCTCCGTCATTGATTTTCCTACTCGGATAACAAAGAACAGCAGTACATTGATAGATAACTTTTTTATAGACCAAGATAAGTTTAAGGACATAAATGCTTATCCTGTTGAGAATGGTCTTTCAGATCATAGTGCACAGCTTGTTACAGTACATGACATAGCTCCATGCAGTATAATAAATCAGACTTTCAAAGCAGTGCGTTCAATTAACAATATAAATATTGCAAACTTTAGGGAAAGCCTACAGCAGCTAGACTGGGATGAAGTGTATAAGGAACCCGATGCAAACTTGAAATATAACTTATTTCACAATACATTTTTAAGGGTATTTGAAAATTGTTTTCCCAAGAAAATAGTTAAACATAATTCCAAGAAAACATATAAAAAACCTTGGCTAACTAAAGGAATAAGAATATCTTGCAACCGCAAAAGAGAACTGTATCTAACAGCAAGATGGAGTACTGACCCCGAAATTGTTCAATATTATAAAAACTATTGTGCGGTACTAAGAAAAGTTATTAAAAAGTCCAGAAGCATGTGTATCATGTCTGAGATCAGTAACTCTGATAATAAAATTAAAGCAATTTGGAATATTATTGAAAGGGAAACAGGGCAACCAAGAGCACAGGAAGACTTTAGTGCAATAAAACTGAATGACAAGTGCACTAACAAACAATCAGAAATTGAAAATATTTTGAATAATCATTTTTTAAATGTTGTGGAGAAAATAGGATCTAGATCTTCACTAGAAGAGGCAAGGCTATTAATAGAAGAGGCCATACCTGCACAGTTTGAAACAGCTGTAATTCCACCAACCTCTCCCTCTGAAATCAGTAAAATAATAAACTCACTGAAAAGTAAAAGCTCTTACGGAATTGATGGCATTTCCAGCAAAGTACTTAAAGCTTGTTCCCCACAGATAAGTAGAATTCTCAGCCACGTATGTAATAGCTCTTTGGAGCAGGGTGTTTTCCCTGATAGACTGAAATATGCCATTGTAAAACCATTGCATAAAAAGGGGGATATGTCGGATGTCAACAACTACCGCCCAATCTCTCTTCTGACAGCTCTATCAAAAATTTTTGAGAAAGTAATGTATTCAAGAGTAGCCTCCCATATTTGTAAAAATAAAGTACTAACAAAATGTCAGTTTGGTTTTCAGAAAGGCTTTTCAACAGAAAATGCTATATATGCTTTCACTGATCAAATATTAAATGCTCTGAATAACCGGACATCACCCATTGGTATTTTTTGTGATCTCTCAAAGGCCTTTGATTGTGTAAATCATGGAATTCTTTTAGATAAGCTAAATCATTATGGTTTGAGTGGGGCAGTGCACAAATGGTTTAATTCATACTTAACTGGAAGAATGCAGAAAGTTGAAATAAGTGGTTCGTGTAATGTTAAAACAGCTGATTCCTCAAACTGGGGTGCTATCAAGCACGGGGTCCCACAGGGTTCGGTCTTAGGTCCTTTACTGTTCTTGATATACATTAATGACTTACCATTCCACATTGATGAAGATGCAAAGTTAGTTCTTTTTGCTGATGATACAAGTATAGTAATAACATCCAAAAACCAAGAACTAAGTGATGTAATTGTAAATGATGTTTTTCACAAAATTATTAAGTGGTTCTCAGCAAACGGACTCTCTTTAAATTTTGATAAAACACAGTATATACAGTTCCGTACAGTAAATGGCACAACTCCAGTAATAAATATAGAATTTGAACAGAAGTCTGTAGCTAAGGTAGAATTTTCAAAATTTTTAGGTGTGTCCATTGATGAGAGGTTAAACTGGAAGCAACACATTGATGGTCTGCTGAAACGTCTGAGTTCAGCTACGTATGCTATTAGGGTTATTGCAAATTTTGGTGATAAGAATCTCAGTAAATTAGCTTACTATGCCTACTTTCATTCACTGCTTTCGTATGGCATCATATTCTGGGGTAATTCATCGTTGAGTAGAAAAGTATTCATTGCACAAAAACGTGTAATCAGAATAATTGCTGGAGCCCACCCACGGTCATCCTGCAGACATCTATTTAAGGATCTAGGGATCCTCACAGTAACCTCACAGTATATATATTCCCTTATGAAATTTGTTGATAATAATCCAACCCAATTCAAAAGTAATAGCAGTGTGCATACCTATAACACCAGGAGAAAGGATGATCTTCACTATGCAGGGTTAAATCTGACTTTGGCACAGAAAGGGGTAAATTATGCTGCCACAAAAGTCTTTGGGCACCTACCAAACAGCATCAAAAGCCTGACAGATAGCCAACTAACATTTAAAAATAAATTAAAAGAATTTCTAGATGACAACTCCTTCTACTCATTGGCTGAATTTTTAGATATAAACTAAGTAAAAAAAAAAAAAAAACTTAATCATTAGTGTCATGCAATATTTTGTGTAATGTAATTTCTTGTACAGACATCTTTTATTAACCTGACACGTTCCACATCATTACGAAGTGTCGTATTCATGATCTATGGAACAAGTATTAATCTAATCTAATCTAATCTAATCTAACACTAACCAAAATGGCCTTGCTGTGGTGGTACTGCAAACGACTTAGCAAGGGGAAACTACAGCCATAATTTTTCCCGACGGCATGCAGCTTTACTGTATAGTTAAATGATGCTGGCGTCCTCTTGGGTAAAATATTCTGGAGGTAAAATAGTCCCCCATTCAGATCTCTGGACGGGGACTCCTCAGGAGGATGTCTTTATCAGGAGAAAGAAATCTGGCGTTCTATGGATCAGAGGATGTAATGTTAGATCCCTTAATCGGGCAGGTAGGATAAAAAATTTAAAAAGGGGAATGGATAGGTTAAAGTTAGATATAGTGGGAATCAATGAAGTTCAGTGGCAGGAGGAACAAGACTTCTGGTCCGGTGAATACAGGGTTATAATTAGAAAATCAAATAGGGGTAATGCAGGAGTAGGTTTAATAATGAATTTAAAAAAAAATTTAAAAAATTTGAGAGTGCAGGTAAGCTACTACAAAGAACATAATGAACGCATTATTGTGGCCGAGATATACATGAAGCCCACGTCTACCACAGTAGTACAAGTTTATATAACAACTAACTGTGCAGATGAAGAAGAGATTGATGAAATGTATGCTGAGATTAAAAAAAAAAAAAAATTATTCAGATACTGAAGGGAGACGAACATTTAAATGTCATGGGCGACTGGAATTCGATAGTATGAAAAGGAAGAGAAGGAAACTTAGTAGGTGAAGATGGAATGGGGATAAGAAATGAAAGAGAAAGCCGCCTGGTAGAATTTTTCACAGAGCATAACTTAATCTAGCTAACACTTGGTTCAAGAATCATAAAAGAAGGTTGTATACACGGAAGAGGCCTGGAGATACTGACAGGTTTCAGATAGATTATATAATGGTAAGACACATTTAGAACCAGATTTTAAATTGTAAGACATTTCCAGAGGCTGATTGGACTCTGACCACAATCTATTGGTTATGACCTGTAGAGTAAAACTGGAGAAACTGCAAAAAGGTGGGAATTTAAGGAGATGGGACCTGGATAAACTGACAGAACCAGAGGTTGTAGAGGGCTTCAGGGAGAGTATAAGGGAACAATTGACATGAATGAGGGAAAGAAATATAATAGAAGAAGAATGGATAGCTTTGAGGGATGAAATAGTGAAGGCAGCAGACGATCAAGTAGGTAAAAAGACGAGGGAAAGTAGAAATCCTTGGGTAACAGAAGAAATATTGAATTTAATTCATGAAAGGAGAAAACACAAAAATGCAGAAAATGAAGCAGGCAAAAAAGAATACAAACATCTCACAATTGAGATTGACAGGACGTGTAAAATGGCTAAGCAGGGATGACTAGAGGACAAATGTAAGGATGTAGAGGCATTTCTCACTAGGGGTAAGATGGATACTACCTACAGGAAAATTAAAGAGACTTTTGGAGAAAAGAGAACCACTTGTATAAATATCAAGAGCTCAGATGGAAACCCATTTCTAAGCAAAAAAGAGAAAGCAGAAAGGTGGAAGGAGTGTATAGAGGGTCTGTACAATTGTGATGTACTTGAGGACAATTTTATGGAAATGGAAGAGGATGTAGATGAAGTTGAAATGGGAGATATGATACTGCGTGAAGAGTTTGACAGAGCATTGAAACATCTGAGTCAAAACAAGACCCCAGGAGTAGACAACATTCCATTAGAACTACTGACGGCCTTGGGAGAGCCAGCCCTGACAAAACTCCAACATCTGGTGAGCAAGATGTATGAGACAGGCGAAATACCCTCAGACTTCAAGGAGATTATAATAATTCTAATCCCAAAGAAGGCAGGTGTTGACAGATGTGAAAATTACCTAACTATCAGTTTAATAAGTCACGGTTGCAAAATACGAACACAAATTCCTTACAGACAAATGTAAAAACTGGTAGAAGTCGACCTTGGGGAAGATCAGTTTGGATTTCGTAGTAATGTTGAAACACGTGGGGTAATACTGACCCTACAACTTATCTTAGAAGATAGATTAAGGAAAGGCAAACCTACTTTTCTAGCATTTGTAGACTTAGAGAAAGCTTTTGACAATGTTGACTGGAATACTCTCTTTCAAATTCTGAAAGTGGCAGGGGTAAAATACAGGGAGCGAAAGGCTATTTACAATTTGTACAGAAACCAGGTGGCAGTTATAAGAGTTGAGGGACATGAAAGGGAAGCAGTGGGAAGAGAGTGAGGCGTGGTTGTAGCCTATCCCCTATGTTATTCAATTTGTATATTGAGCAAGCAGTAAAGTAGCCAAAAGAAAAATGCAGAGTAGACATTAAAATCCATGGAGAGGAAATAAAAACCTTGAGGTTCGCCAATGACATTGTAATTCTGTCAGAGACAGCAGAGGACCTGGAAGAGCAGCTGAACGGAAAGGACAGTGTCTTGAAAGGAGGATATAAGATGAACATCAACAAAAACAGAACGAGGATATTGGAATGTAGTCGAATTAAGTCAGGTGATGCTAAGGAAATTAGGTTAGGAAATGAGATGCTTACAGTAGCACATGAGTTTTGCTATTTGGGGAGCAAAATAACTGATGATTGTCAAAGTAGAGAGGATGTAAAATGTAGACAGGCAATGGCAAGGAAAGTGTTTCTAAAGAATAGAAATTTGTCAACATTGAGTATAGATTTAAGTGTCAGGAAGTTGTTTCTGGAAGTATTTGTATGGAGTGTATGGAAGTGAAACATAGATGATAAATAGTTTGGACAAGAAGAGAATGGCTTTTGATATGTGGTGCTACAGAAGAATGCTGAAGATTAGATGGGTAGATCGCATAACTAACGAGGAGGTATTGAATAGGATAGGGGAGAAGAGAAGTTTGTGGCAAGGGATCGGTTGGTAGGAAATGTTCCAAGACATCAAGGGATCACCAATTTAGTACTGGAGGACAGCATGGAATGTAAAAATCATAGAGGCAGACCAGAGATGAATACACTAAGCAGATTCAGAAGGATGTAGGTTGCAGTAGGTACTGGGAGATGAAGCAGCTTGTGCAAGATAGAGTAGCATGGGGAGCTGCATCAAACCAGTCTCTGGACTGAAGACCACAACAACAAGATGCACCTTAGTTTTTAAGCAATTTTTTAAATAACCTTTTTATTATTAGATTACAAAGCTAGACAAAAAAATCTTAGGTTATAAAACTGAAGTGACCTACAAAATCCCTGAAAACTGTCTTCTAGCCTTTTTTCTTCTTCTTCTTCCTTCTCCTCTTCATCGTCATCATTGTTCTCTTCATATATAAGATGGTCTTCACTACCACTGAGAGCATTACTTATGCTGCACCTCTTCGAAGTGTCTTCACTCACTCTAAACCATGACTGCTTCATCAGGGTGTATACACAGACAAGGAAAAAAATCCCCCGTTTTTCTGAATTTACTGGTTAAAAAATACACTTTCACCTTGATAAAAATACACTTTTCCTGTGTTAAGTAACAGTATAGTTTTCCTCGGGATCATAAAACTTACCAGTCCTTTTAATGGTTAAGGTTTTATACACCGGCGTAGAACCTCCTGCCAGTTTAGGAAATGAACCCCAGAAAAAAGTGTGTTCTGGAAAGATCTTTATTTTGCAGCTACATGTACACTGTATATTTTCGTATTACAGAAGTATATAGTCGAGTTCAACCAAACGCAGAACATTAGTTTCCATAGCATTGAAATTGAGATCGCAACGCCATTTTGTAAGCCAATCATAGGTCATGTCACATGATCTCGCCAACCAATGATAGCAGATGACATTTACATGGGGCTCCCAAAACTGGATTTCATAAACAATCTTCCAATACCGCTCCTGGTTACTGATTTTCCAGTTTCGCAATCTATTTTCATTGTCACGTAAATGCGGCCGGTACTGAAACATGCTAGGGCTGTCTGCTTTCATCTGTTTTTTAAAAAAACTTCAGCTAATATTGAGGGAGTGACTTTTTGTACAGTGAAAGATACATAGAAATATGAGACTGAAGCTGTTTACACCTTGTCTTACTGACGAGAAATAGCAACTGTGCTGACTAAACCATAAACTGTATCTTCTGTTTTTCAGGTGTCATAGTTAACTGGGCTAGCAAATCCATTTCATACCTTAATGTGTAAACATGACAATGAAAAATGGTTTCCGAAATTCGCTTTTCATCTTTCAGAAGATGTGTCACATGTAAATGTAGTGATTCAGAGCATAGGACACGTGATGTAGTCAGCCTATGCCAACATCACTGTTAAGTAGTGCAAACACTCAAACAGGATATGTTAATGGTATAAATTAATGTACATAGTGTAGCTACAAGAAAAGCCAATCTTTTACATGCAATATTTGTCTTTTTTGCATGTGTTACACTTTTATACATCACACAAATGTGCCAGTAAAATTTTAAGTAATGACATAAATGTCTGGTCTTTTGGGCTCAAAATTCTTGTAAGTGGCTGGCGCTCAAAGTGTTAAGCTTTAAATGAAACTCAAACACTGTGATCTAAGAAATTCAAAGCACATGCACACACATAATATACCTCATATTGTGTAAAATGAAATGTACTTTGAAAGTAACGCTTTTCAAACAACCAATCGCAATATTTTCCAGCGACCTGTTAGAATTCGTTTTATCAGTTGCCAGACAGTGCCATAAAACGGCGTTACTGTACCTGCGCAGCTACGATGACGTAGATATGTTCGTATGTATAAGGCATTACAAGATCTTACATTAAGCCATAAACGAAACAGGACATCAGAGATACTCCAAGAGTATTTGAATTTCGTAGACCATACTAAAATGCATAATTCGTATGTCCAAATTCACAAAGAGGAACGCCCCAAGGTGATATTAAACTTTTCAGTGTGGTTTTTAGACTGCAAATTTTCTTGAAGTACCAGTATTGTATTATCTCATGTTTACTTCTTTATTATGGCATAATGTCATATGTCGCAAAAGATAACATTGTGCACTTGAAATTCCACAAACAGTTGACACTAGCCAATAAGGTTTCAAATAAACTGGCCTCCTCTGCAGAAAAGATTAATTAAAGTCAATTTTTTTAGCAAATTGATAAAAATAATTTCATTGTTCTAAAAGGCAATTAATACCAGACTGACAAAAACCTGGGAATAAAATAAATTCAGAAAACTGAAACTAATAATATATTTTAGCCTTCTATAATTATGTGACTATTTTAATTCACTTCATAGCTCCTGACCACAGAAATCCATTTTGTTCTTGAGAGCTGTAAACCAAGAGGAAACAGCAAAATCACAAAACGTAAAAACAGTTCACACGGAGACCACCCTTCATCCCACTATAACTCAGACTGCTTTGTGCAAGTGTGAATATGGCAGCCTGAGTGAACCAGAAAAATGTTTTCAGGTAGCATCTGGCTGCTTGTTGCTACTACTGATACAGCTCATGTCTAGTTACCTAGGATACAGCTAAAAGCCGCACTTCAAGTAGCCACAAGGGGGAGAAGGTACCACTCATATGCAATTCAACTGCACATGTGCATAAGCCCGCTGGCAGCAGCTCAAATGAACCTAAAGCCTAGTTTACATGACGATACTAGAATGCTGGCAACTGTGCTACCGGCCGCTGCGAATGGGCACTGTGCGTTTGCCTAGCTCGGTGGTGGAGCCAAAAGCTTTCGGACTGCACAGTTTGGAGGTTACGTGTTTCCATAGTGTGGACAAACTGAACTATGAACTGGAGAATGCAGAATAATGTTTCCTTTTTGGATATCTATGCTTTGCATAGGTGTTTGTGGGATTTCAATGATGCTGACTACAAAAATAAGCAACATATTGGTGCTCGTGAGACTAACATGTATGATCAGAACAATATCTGAGCTGCAGAGCAAAATCTATTGAATTAGGAGCACATATGCAACTGAATTAAGAAAAATACAAGCAAGTACAATTCTAGCTGTTAAAATGCTCTCGTCTATAAGACTAAAATCCCATTGAGTTGGCAGACTATTTTTTAAAATAATATTGTTGACAGGAGGGAAGGGTACACAAATCAAGAAGCTGCATTCTTTATTCAATATTCATCTATTTAAAACTTCAATCTCGTCACACGACAAGAATCCAATCAAATATTTACAGGAAATAAACAAGAGGTCATTTGTGCACAACGTGCTGCAACGGAAACACTTTCACAATTATGAATGGCTGCAGAGGCAGCAGGCTCAATACTTCTGCAGAGAACTTCCACAGGTGAACTATGATGGACAAAAAAAGAGGTCCGACACAATATTAGCAGGTACCCCTTGACTTTTCTCACCTCAGTGTATAGCATTACAGGACGAGAGTATCGAAGAAAGGCACGAGAAGGCAGAGGAAGTAGGAGAGGCATGTGCAAGGGAATGCACCCAGGAAGGAAAAAACGGCCACCATAGCTCAGGGGTCTGTTTGTAACACAAACGAACTCACTAAACAGCTGTGAGCTGCCTGGTGAGCTTCACACGCATGAAGAGACTACACAGGTAGCAGGAGCTGTGTTGCGTGGATTGGGTTGTAAGTCTCAGAAAGGCACAAACAGGGATTCTTATTACAAGTTTAGATTAAAGAAACATCAGGATTATGGTTGCCCTAAATTGTTGGTGCTGTGTTGGAAAAATATCAGAGCAGGTGCTGACAAAAAGCCCAGACCCTGAAATCATCATCAGGTGCAAAGTGCTGGCTAATGCCTGAGATAAGTACAGCCAAAGTTTTTACCAAGGAAGTAATGTCATTCAAAAACCAAAGCTTAAACTCAGTTGGTGGTAGCTTGTTTGTTGCTATTTTTATAAATTTATCCTGTAGTGAAATTGAAGTAGGTAGCTGCTGTATGTATAAATAACAGATTAAATTAATAATTTTTTTTTACTAATTCCCATCTCAGATCATATAGTTGGTGAAGAGTTCAAAGAAAACTGACCTATGGGTATTATGATGGATACGAGGATTAGTGACCACAAGGTCCTTGTAGTGCAGGGTATGTACACAGACAAGGAAAAAAAAATTCCCAGGATTTTTCCTGATATGCCGGTTAAAAAATATACTACTTTTTCCCAGGCAAGAATACACTTTTTCCATGCTAAGTTTCCCATAGATTATCCCTCGGAACTGTAAAACTTATCAATCCTTTGAATGGTTAACATTTTATACATTGGTGTACAACTTCCCAGCACTTTACAGGAGGGGAGGGGGGGGGGGGGGAAGAAATAGGGGAGAGAAGTTTTGGAAAGCCCTGTGATGTGCAGCAACATGTATACGCCGCATATTTTGGTATTACTGAAGAATAAATTCGAATTGCACCAAACACAGCACATTAGTTTCCTAAGTGTTGAAATCAAGATTGTGATGCCCTTTCATAAGCCAATCATATCTTATACCACATGATCTTGCCAGCCGATGACAGTAGATATTCAAAGCACAGGACATGTGTTGTACTCAGCCAATAGCAAGATCACTGTTACGTAGCGTGAACACATGAAGAGGAAAAATTTGTGGTTTACATTAATATACCTAGTGTAGCTACAAGAGAAACTAAGCTTTCATATATTTTATTGGTCTCTAAGATTAATAAGCTACAAGGGAAGCTAAGCTGTCACATGTAATATTGATTTTTTTGCGTGTGTTATACTTTAAGATACACCATACAAATGTGCCAATAAATTTAAAATAATGACATAAATGTGTGGTCTTCTGGGCTCAAAATTCTTCTAAGTGGCTGGTCCTCAAAGTGTTCAGTTTTACATGAGAGTCAAATGCTCTGTGATTTAAGAAATTCATTCCACTTTCTCACATGTAACATAATTCATCTTGTGTAAAAGGAAATTTACTTTGAAAGTAATGCTTTTCAAACCACCATTCGCAATAGTTTACCGAGACTGTTAGAAATAGGTTCATTTTAGCAATTGCCAGACAGTGTCAGAATACAGGCATTATTGCATGTGTGCAGCTGATTAGGAAGCCCCCATGTTCATATGTAGAAAGCAGAGATCTTACATTACACCATAAAAGAATCAGGACATCAGAGGATACTCCAAGAGAATCGGAATTTCATAAACCATACTAAAATGCATAATTTGGCTTGTCCATAGGGCAGACCTAAGGGTGGCATCACATGTCTCATCATTAAAATTCTCTCACCCTTCTCAGTCTCCCACAAATCAAGACACTCTCTAGTAGTACGAAGCACCATCTGTGTTCTTATGTGTGTGTACTTTCTGACAGAGCTCACAGCAATAAATACAGAGGAAATCAGTTTGTGCCTGGATACTACCACTCAGGACGACCCAGTCATATTGGCAAGAGACCTGAATTGCCATGTGAACATCCCTTCAAGGAAAGTGACACGTAATGAACTACTTGGAGGAGGAAGGCTTTGCATTTGTCAATAACAAAGCAACCCACACGTATTTCTGTCAGAATGGTGCAAGCACAATTGATCTCATATTTGTGAACTCCAAACTTAAACCACTAGAACAACGTATCATCCTGGAAATGGAAAAGAAACACCTACCAGTGGAAACACTGCTACAACTAGAGAACACAGTAAAAAAAAAAGGCCGAAAAATACAGTCAAGTTAAACAGGAAGGCAGACATATCAGCACTGGGCAGTGTCGGCACAGTACAATAACAACATTGCTACAAGGAGGGAATCTCAATGAAGCAGCATCATGGATGGAAGGGCTCATCCTAATGACAGCTCACACAGTAGACATAGCAAAACAGAAAGCGAAACCATGGTTCAACAAGGAATGTTACGAAGCCAGACAGAAAGCCATCAATGTCATGCATATAGCCACAAGAACTCAATCATGGGATGACTTGGGCTGCTATGGTGAGCTGAGGAGAAAGTGCAGAACCAAGATTGAGGAAATGCAAAGGGTCTTCTGGGAGGAAGAGGAAAAACGTCTAATAGAATCTGCGAGACAGAGACCGTACAAGGCTCTTCAGCCAAAGCAACCAAAATTCCCAGGCAACATCCCAATGAAAGTGTGGGAAAGTCATTTAAGGTCAATCCTTCTGGTTGACGACACACGCCTCCCGGTAAGAAGCCCCACAGCGACTCCAGCCCCTACAGAGGAGACTGAATTTCTCAGAGAAGAAGAAATAATCCACAGAGTTATAAGCATGAAGAACAATAAAGCATGAGGCCCAGATATCTATAACAAGCACCTGAAAACCATGCTCTCTGTACTAGTGATTCCACCCACAGCGCTCTTCAATGAGGGCCTGAAACAAGGAATTGTACCAGATCAGTGGAAACATTGGTGATAATTCTGTACAACGGAAAAGGTAACATGGCTGACCCAAGTGCATACAGAGGCATTGCACTACAGAACACCCTATTCGAGATCTTTACAACACTACTGTGCAAGCATCTTAGAGAGATCATCGATGAGAAACTCCCCGATTCACAGTTTGGTTTCAGATGTGGGCAATCAACAACACAAGCTGTATACAGTCTCCGAACCATATAGAAATGGCCTTAATGAACCGAAGAGGAAAGCTTCATGCAATTTTATAGACTACACCAAAACATTCGACAAAATCAGTAGATCCATTCTAATGAAGAAATTTTAAAGCGCCTTAGGTCCAAGACATTACCTGTTACCAATCATTAGAAATCTTCTCACTAACAACTGGGTGGAAATACATGATGGTAACAGCCACACTTCCAAATAGTCAGGAGGAGGAGAAGGTACTGCTCATAAGCGAGTCAACTGCACATGTGCATGAGCAAACTGGCAACTGCTCAAACAAACCTAATGTAAACTGTTGTGACATCACGCTCCTATAAAGTTGTTTATTGTTACAAAGTATTACAGAGTCTTTGCCCTAAGACCTTTAATATATATTTGCTGTTTGCAGACACTTGTGTGTGCATGATGTTTTGTTGTTATATATGGCGCATTTCCTTGGGCACTAAAGTTTTATATTTTTCTCTCGTTTATGTTTTATCAATGCAGTATTATTCTCCAATAGCAGGATACAGTAACATTCTTCACTACAGTATTAATTATTACCTGACAAAATATCAAAAATGTATTTGAAAATTAAAACAATGAAAAATTCCCGGAATCCCGAAAAATTCCTGGATTTTTCCCTGCTTTTTTCCCGAATGAAAAAATTCCTGGGGTTTTCCCTGATTTCCCGGTTGTCCCCTGTCGTATACACCTTGTAGTGAGATTGAATAGCATAACATCATCAAAATCCACCAAAACCAAACAAAAATATATCTTTTTTAATAAGACAGATAAACATTCGCTTAGAGCCTTGTTAAGAGACAGACTCTGTTCCTTCCAAACTAACTATATACTTATAGACCAGATGTGTCTTAAATTCACAGGAATACATTGGCCAGCATGAACAATGCAACACCCAATAAATGATCTGCAAAACACACCACTGAATGTGAGCAAATTATGTTTTCCCACTCTTGTAGTGCTTATTGTTGTACCTGAATTGTTGCCCTTTCATTCGCATTTCTGTGTAATATCTTTCTGTGATTGTTGTAATCAACTTTCTGGAGTAAATATGCCATTAAGCCCTGAACAAGCTGTGAAAGCTGTTGCTTCAGTGGAAGATGGCTGCTGCATGCATTATGTTGCAGAAGTGTTGAGGACTACACCTCCCATAATTTACAGAACTGTATGAAAGTACATGGAAACAGGAGGCTTTGCAAGGAGACCAGGAAGAGGCCCTAGAAATGCAACATCTGAGAGAGATAACCGCTTTTGACAACTTCAAGTTCTCTGCAACCGTCACACCACCATTACTACTGAAACACAAAATCATCCACCAGGTTTGAGGGGTCAATGTCAGTGAGAAAACCATTTATAGAAGACTGGAAGAAGCTAATCTTCAGTAAAGAAGACCTGCTACAGGTTCAGAACTCATCAGAAAGCATTGCACAGTCCGACTACATTTCACAAGGGAACATTTTGACTGGACAGCCCAACAATGGGATCAAGTGTTATTCACCGCCGAGTCACAATTTAGCCTCCAATCACATAATGGAAGACAGAGGGTCTGGAAAATGGCAGGGGAAAGGTATTCCCTCTTCAGGGCACTTCTGTGATGATGTGGGCAGGAATCAATGCACCTGTGAGGACGGATTTAGTCTTAGTGGAGCATGGGAGTCTTACCACACATTGGCATGTTGGGGAAATCCTTCTGGAGCATGTTTTGACTTTTTCTCCATTTATTGATGATGCAAAATGTCCAAGATTAGCGACATTTTACAGAAAATAAAGATGTAGCACAGGCCTTCAATGCAAGATGCTTTACATAATTCCCATGACAAAATACATCTCAACATCTGGCAGAAAATTCAAAGAGATACTGGCAGTGTAAAATACACAAGCAGCAACTCACAACACCACCACTGCATGACAGCAGTGGTAATGGTAATGGTAATGTGATCAATGACAATGTCACTACCACAGAGTTATTAAACACAGTTTTTTTTTTAATTTTCTTAACTAAAAGTGGTGTGTAGAACAAATTAGTTGCAGGCAAGCTCCTGTTTTTTCCCAATTACATTGCCGATTTACAATTTATTGTTGAAAATTCACATATACAATTGTATACTTCAACTAATTTAAGGACACAGGATCAGGTTTATCAACAATGGAACAATAGCTCATGAATACACACACAATGAATCCTGGATATGACTGAACTCTTGCACAAGGATACATTTGATCCATCGTTTCCAAGACCTTTCTCATGTTGCCAAGTGAGGGCACCAGTATAGTAACTATTTGAGCACGTATTATTCTTTCAGCATTTAATGGGGTGGCCTTTCATGACTCAGGAAACAGTTCTGTTGTCCAAACTAACTTTAACTTTAAAGTTTTGAGGAAGATTCCTTAGGATTTCCACTTAACTGGTAAAGTGTGAAGATAACTTTAAACCTAGCTCTCACATTGAAAAAGGTGGTTGCAAACTTCATTACTACTGAGGAAACTGAAGCGTCAACCATCCCTTTCAGCAACAGCAAGATAGCATACAAAACTGGGTGCTGGTTGGTGGTAGCAGTTAGCCGAGTGAAATATTTTGCAAGAGCATGGTCAATGTCGACTTGGCTCATCAAAACACTTGCCTCCTGCAATACAGCATTAAATGGGCCCTTTCGAGTTTTCCCCGAATTGTGTCTGACGGCCTCCCTAGCATGTGTTGGTTAATGAAACTATTAGTTGAGTTCAGGAGCTATTGCAAATCTCCTTTTGTTCTCATTAATTAAGTACTGCCATTTTTCCTTTATCACATGAAATGCTGTGATGTTTTGCACTTCAATCTTTGGACTTAGCTGCTTGTTCTTTGATTACCGAGCAGCACTCTACAGCCCAAAATGGGGCAGGATGTCTTCAAAGGTGTCATGAATATGTTGGTATAAGTGCATATTGTAGCAGTGTTTAAGTGTGTGGTCCATAAAGCATTTAGCAGGCATGAAGTTTCTGAAGACATGAGGCTCTCAATAACTTGACTGCAGGGGCAGAGGCAGGTAGAACAAAACAGCATATTGTGTGTATTAAAGCCCCCAGAAAATCAGGAGCTGTGGACTAAGTTCAGTGGGTGCCCCTCTGTCTACAATGCCATTAGACAAAAGATAACATAGTTACCCAATAAGTCAAGGGCACTAGTACAGTGACAGACAACAACCGAATTCCACTTTTACATAATGAAAGCAAAAATGCTTATCAACTAATGTATTAACAATAAGAAGAGGAACAAACCTGCTTTGTCTTCTTTGGTTCCAACACCATTCTTGAATGTAAAAGTGATGCTAACATGTTTGTCTTCTCCACTATTATTTTCTATAAGCCAAACAAATACCCCTCCTGGTAAAGAACTATCCTGCAAATGAGCAAGCAAGTACAAAAACTATGGCAAAACACTGAAATATTTTCTAATTCTAATACTTGCAAAATTTACAGTCTCTCAGTATGGAGCTTTTACACACTTCATCACATTCAACGTAACATCTATCATCTGCACAAAAAGAAATGTATGTCAAGGATAGATTGCTACAAACCATACAGAGGAAGTGTTGAGACTCAAAAAGAAATACACGTGAAGGAGAGATTGTTACAAACCATGTACAGAAAGCATTGAGTCACAAACAAACAATGGAAACTAATGTTAAAAAATACCAGCTTCTGCACAAGTGCTCCTTCAGAAGTAGAAACACACACACACACACACACACACACACACACACACACACACACACACACAATTCAACTCACACACAAATGGCTACTGTCTCTGTGCATTACGGACCAATTGCAACTGCATCTGGCACAAGCAGCAATGTAGCTGTGGTTGGTAGAGGGGATAAGGAAGAGTTGTGGATTTGGGAGAGGGAGGGTTAGCAGGGTAGGGGTGGAGGGAGAACCTAGTGCTGCCCCCTGCTGAGGGTGTAGGGATGTGGTGCGCACAGGATAGAGCTAACTACTACGGTGTGTGTGTGTGTGTGTGTGTGTGTGTGTGTGTGTGTGTGTGTGTGTGTGTGTGTAGGGAGGAAGGGGTAATGTTGAAAGGGGGGGGGGAGGTGAGAGGAGGAGGAAAGGGGGGGGGGAGGGAGGTGAGAGGAGGAGAAAAGAGGATGGAGAGAAGTGGAGAAGAGGAAACAACTATGTAAGGGCAATGGCACAATAGGAGGTGTGTGGGTACTCAGATGGGAGAAGGGAAGGGGATAGGCAGTCGGGCAATAGAGAGAACTGCCACCCGAGCAATTCAGAAAAGTTGGTGTTGGTGGGAAGAATACAAACGACACAGGCTGTGTAGTAATTTAAGTGATGCACATCGTACTGGACAGCATGTTAGGCAACAGGGAGGTCCAGCTGTCTCCTGGCCACAGTTCGGCAATGGCCATTCACACAGATAGTTTGTTAATTGTCATGTCCACAGGTGCCCCTGCCTTTTTACGGGGTAGGAGATGGCACTGCCAAGAATGGAGTATGTGAGAGTGAGAGGATGTATGGGACAGGGTCTAACATCTTGATCTATTGCAAGGATATGAGCAAAGACAGAAGAGGTTGGGAGCAGGTACAGACAAAATATTGCGTCATCTCAGCTTGGGGAAGAGACTGGGAAGGAGGGGGGGGGAGGGGGGAAGCAGCAGAATACCACTGTGGGAGGCATGGGGAGGAATTTCTCATTTCAGAACAAAGCTGTTCCAGCACTGTGCGGTACTGAGTCACAGGAGGAGTGCTCTTGTGTAGCCAGACAGTGGATATGTGGGGCATGTTAGATGTGGTAGGTGACTGGTGAGATTAGCATGCACACCACCACCTCAAAAACCTGTCCAATCTCTTCATTTCATACTCCTGCCTAGAACTATCACTATTCATTGTCCAGTGTTTCACCTGCCTTGCATGCATTTGAGAAATCCTGCCATCTTAAGTGTGGGGTGCTGTCTGTCCATCTGATGCTCCCTGGTAGTTGTTTCAGTGACTTCACACTTACAGTAGCCTGGGAAGGGAGGAAGGGGGGGCTTCTCCACAGAATGTGCTTCAGAACAGAATTATCTGATGGTCTTGAATGCCACATGCGGTCGCAATCAAGTTCTCTTTGTGTTGCGCATGCAGTAGTGAACTCAACATACTATTTCTTGTCTTTCTTAGTACCTATGGTCAGCTAAACATTTGTTCTGTTCTCTAGTTGTGCTTCTCACCTTTCAGTGTTCATGTTGTTGCTGGTGGCTGGCAATTCATATGCAGCTGGCAGAGGGCTTTTATAGAGAGAATAAAAGTGTTGTATGTTGCTTGTCTTGTCGGACATTTGGGAATTGAGTAAAGTTCCACAAGGAATGGTTCAACTGTGACATTTGAACAGGGATTAGATACACATGTGTTGTGTGTGCACTGGTAGTCCACCGGTCAGAATTCTTCCTGTCGTCAGCACCCACAAGCTGCTGTCAGAGGCAGTTCATAGGGAGTGTCAATGGCATATTTGCTCCTCCTTTCTTGACATTGTACTTTCAGAATATCATTAGTATAGTCCAAAGCAAGTAGTTCCACTGTGATATGTATTCGGTAATGAGGCACACATGTGTTATGTGTGTCTGCTAGTTTAACCATGTGAAAGATAGTGGTGTATAATTTGGCTGTCTTGTGTGTGTTAAGACCATGTAGCTACTGTTTAAATATGATGATTCAGTGTCTTAATGATACGACACGAGTTCTGTTTAGTGCCAAGGAAATAGTCTGAATGTTTCTGAGAGGAAGACTGTGACATATCCTGTGTATGTATGGTGTGCAATACCAGTCATCAAAATTGAGACCGGAGGTACCACTGTTCATTGCACGTCCACTTGGTGCCGTGATCTGTGGACATGTTTGTGAGAGCTGTCTCTGACACAGTATTTGTGTTATATTTGTCTGGTTGGGTGATCTCTGTTCAAACAATTCCCAAACATTCATAATTTCGTGCCAATGATGTGTTGGAGTGAAATGCAGTTGGTATCCCTCCACAAGTCTCTGTTTAATGCATAACTGACAGAAGTTTCAGTGTTTATGTCTCTTAGTTATTGTTCAGTGCTGTATTGAACAGAATGTTTTGTCACACAGTTTGCGAATTACGAGACGGCACGAGTTAGAGGAACAATGCATCTGATATTAAATTTTGTGTGAAACTCAAGAAAACCTTTACAGACACACACCAACTGATGCAGGAAGCCTACGCTGATGAATACTTATGTCGTACTCGGTGTTTGAATTGTTCGCACTGTTTAAAAATGGCCAGATGAAATTAACAATGACTCTCGGTCAGGACACACTTCGATGTCTACCGAAGGCGCTCATGTCAGAAACATTAAACAAATTGTGCACACCAATTGAAGACTGACTGTCTGAGAGATTGTTAAAGTATGTAACATTTCAATTGAAACATCTCATGAAATCCTGACAGAACATCTTAGACTGCATCATGTCACTGCAAAGTTCATCCCACGGCTCGTGAGTAAAGACCAGAAAGACCTTTGCCTCGCAATCTGTGAAGAGCTTTTGTATCATGCAAATGAGAACAAGATGTTCCTTAAGAGACTCTTAACTGGTGATGAGGCGTGGGTCTACCATTATGTTGAGACCAAGGTTCGCTCTTCACAATGGGTATGAAAAGGTTCTCCAAGACCAAAAATAGCTCATCAGGTAAGGACAAATGCCAAAGCCATGCTAGTTTTTTTGACTTTGAAGGATTAGTTCATCATGAATTCGTGCCACAGGGATAAACTGTTAATTGATGCTACTATCAGGATGTGTTTTGATGCCTGCAATTAAATATGAGAAGGAAATGGCCTGAAATGTGGCAAAACAATTCATGGCTCTTGCATCAGATAACACACCCATACATTTATCCCTGTTGGTCCATGACTGTTGCACAAAAAATGAAATCACTCTGCTACCTCATCCTCCATACTCTCCAGACCTGGTCTCTGTGGACTGTTTTTACTTCCAAAGTTCAAAGCTCCATTGAAAAGAGGATGATTTCCAACAACAGACGAGATGAAAGAAAATTCGCAGATGGCGCTTCATGTGGTCCAGCAAGAGCACACTAACAGGTAAGCACAGAATTTTTTTTGGATATGTTTAATGGTGTCACCATTGTGTTTCTGTTGTAATTTGGGGGGGGGGGGGGGGGGACAGACTTGTCTTTGATAGATGTGTAGTTTCAGAATTGTAACGGTGCATTCTGAGTGCCTTGTGGCTAACTGTATGAACATGTTTTATGTTTGTCCATGTTATGGTCATCTCCACAGTTATTTAGTTGACCTTGTGTAGTAGTAAAGGAAAAATGGACATGCATTTGTTGTCAGCATTGTCCACTTCTCTCAGTGGTGGACTTTAGGTCTCTCTTCTAAAGTCCTATGCCAAGAATGATTCTCACTTGGTGGAAATTGAGTTGTGTAGTATAAGTTATGGCTCGTGCCTATAAGAGCAGTCATAGTTTGTTATAAGGGGCTATTTCCATAGTTCTAAATGGCACTAAGCTAATTAAGATATTCACTGAATTCCCCAGTTTGATTACCCTACAGTGTGTCTTACAATGGCCACTACTTGCTTGATATGCATGCTAATTTGGATTATTAACTAGGCATTTAGAGAAACATCAGCTATGATACTATTTGATGGGGAATGTTTGTTTGTATCCACTCAGTGTTTTCTTTTTCTAATGTTAAAAATTTACTGTGAGCATATTTTCATTAATGCATTTCTTGTTTACCTTCATAGCATTGCATTAGGGAATGCACAATTATAAACATGAAGCAGCCAGAACTTGTAAAGATTTATGGTAAAGCTTAAGTACCATTTTGCACTATGGCTGAAAGAGCCATCAAACCTCCCCTGTATCCCCCGATAGCTGACAAACACTGAGCTGCATACCTACTACATTTACCATGCACTCAGAAACTCCCTCCTGTCACTCCACAGAAATCACAACCTAAATAAACCCAAAATACGATCAAGAATCTGCACTCAAAACTTTTTTTTTTTTTTTGCACAGAAATATCAGTTCTTTCCAAAGGCCTACCTTTTACCCCACTCTCAAATTCAATCATGCTTGAGTAATTGAAGGCATTCTCTCCTTCTCCCACTCCCTACAATGGAACACTATTTGCCACTAACCATAACAATCACACTCAATCCAAAACCAATACTGAGCCATACCTGACTCGGTTTACTCCTCCATACAACAGTGATCCACTCCTACTGCCATAAATCATCCCCTGTTAACTTCCTAGAATTTCTGTATCTCAAACTTTATTTCCAAATCCTTAAACATGGAAACCAACCTAACATCCACATAAATAACCACAATCCAGCAACTAAAATTGGACCTCGACCTTATAATCCTGCTTGCTGACAAAGCCTGCACCAATGTGGTTACGAATCAAGGCATTACCTCATGTAGGGTCTCCACCACCTATCAGATAGTTTCACCTACAAATCTTACAACAATGACCTCATTTTAGATATTCAGCAAGATCTACAGTCCCTTTGCAAATCCTCAAGTCCATCCCACAACCTCTTCCCTAAGTCTATCTCTCTTGTCACCCACACCACTGCCTGGATTTCTACCTTCTACATCCTTCCTAAAATTCATAAAGCTAACCACCACAACCATCCCATTAAGACTGCTAATTGTGCTCCCACGGAAAGTATTTCTGACCTTGCGGACCAACACCTTTAGCCTATTACCACAACCTACTTTCCAATACAAAAGACTTCAACCATTTCCTCCACCCACTTTCACTTTTGGTGTTCCAATGCCACCCAGCACAATGCTCACCACTGTCGATATCACCTCCCTCTACACAAACACCCCCAATGCCCAGGACCTTCATGCTATTTTTCTGACATCTGACTGAATCCAAACCTACAATCTCCTTCCTGGTCACAATTACCTTTCCACAATTACTTCTCCTTTGAGGGTATCACCTACAAACAAGCCCAAGCTACAACATTGGTGCCATCCTATTATAATCTATTCTTGGACCATCTACAAGAATATTTAGTAACCACCCAGTATCCCAAAGCCCTTACCTGGTTAACATTCACTGATGACATGATCTGGACAGAGAGTGAGGGCACCAGATACACATTCCTCCAAAACCTCAACACATTCTCCTCCATTTGCTACAACTGTTGCTCTTCAGTTCAACAAGTCACCTTCCTCGATATTTACTTCAACCTCAAGGATGTTTACATCAGTACCTCAGTCCACATCAAACCTATCAACCACCACCAGTATCTCCTCTCTGACAGCTTCCACCCATTCTAAACCAAGAGCGATCTTACATACAGCCTAGCCATGGTCATAGCATCTGTAGTGATGAGCAGTCCCTCTTTAAATACACCAAGAGTTTCATTGGGTCCTTCAGAGACCGAAATTACCTTCCCACCTTGTCCAGAAACAGATCTCACAAGTCTTGTCTCACCAGTCACCTACCATACCCACTATCCAGCCACAAATAATCACTCCTAATCATGTCTCAGGACAACCCAGGACTGGAACAAATGAATCACATTCTCAGCCAGGATTTCAATTACATTCCATCCTGTCCTGCAATTAGAAATATTCACCCCATCCCACTCATTGTGGAATTCCTAGTATTCTGCTGCCCACAAAACCTACGCAATAACCTTGTCTGTCCCTTCTCCCAAGCACTTATCTCATGGCTCATATCCTTGTTACTGACCTAGATGCAAGACTAGAAAGTTGCCCTGCAATGTTGCCACGTTAGGTACTGGCTTGTCTGGTATCCCAATTTCCTACTTCCACGAGTTTGGTTACACTTTGTTCCATGAACTCATTCTACTTTACATGCAATTATGAGTGATAAAGCCTAGTTACAACACAAAATTGAGTATGCGGCCTTAAAAAAAATATATTTTTCTCCTTCTAAATGACCTAGATTTTAATTCCAAGAAATTTGATGGTAGACAATTTCTTTGTGGAACAAATGGATAATGCAACCTTAAGAGTTACATTTTGAGCGCTACACTTTTACTGCATATTCAAGATAACAGGCTGATATATATATAGGGAAAAATCTAGGTTTCACAAAACCATCTGAACAAATGTATTTGGTATTAAAGTACAAAGGGCATTCAAAAAGTTTTGTACAGTCATCTCTAATTTTTTAGTTTTTGCAGGAGGAGAATGAAAGTTTTTGTGATCATACTTGGAGGAAGTCGAGGGACATGAAAGGGAAGCAGTGGTTGGGAAGGGAGTGAGACAGGATTGTAGCCTATCCCCAATGTTATTCAATCTGCATACTGACCAAGCAGTAAAAGAAACAAAAGAAAAATTTGGAGTAGGAATTAAAATCCATGGAGAAGAAATTAAAACTTTGAGGTTCGCCAATGACATTGTAATTCTGTCAGAGACAGTAAAGGACCTGGAAGAGCAGCTGAACGGAACGGACAGTGTCTTGAAAGGAGGATATGAGATGAATATCAACAAAAGAAAAATGAGGATCATGGAATGTAGTCGAATTAATTAGGGCGATGCTGCAGGAATTAGATTAGGAAATGAGAATTTAAAGTAGTAAATGAGTTTTGCTATTTGGAGAGCAAAGTAACTGATGATGGTCGAAGTAGAGGGATTATAAAATGTAGACTGGCAATGGCAAGAAAAGCGTTTCTAAAGAAGAGAAATTTGTTAATGTAAGTATAGATTTAAGTGTCAGGAAGTCTTTTGTGAAAGAATTTGTATGGAGTGTAGCCATGTATGGAAGTGAAATGTGGACGATAAACAAGAAGAGAATAGAAGCTTTCGAAATGTGGTGCTACAGAAGAATGCTGAAGATTAGATGGGTAGATCACACAACTAATGAGGAGGTATTGAATAGAATTGGGGAGAAGAGAAATTTGTGGCACAACTTCACTATAAGACGAGATCGGTTGGTAGGACATATTCTGAGGCATCAAGGGATCACTAATTTAGTATTGGAGGGCTACGTGGAGGGTAAAAATCAGAGGAAGATCAAGAGATGAATACACGAAACAGATTCAGAAGGATGTAGGTTGCAGTAGGTATTGGGAGATGAAGAAGCTTGCGCAGGACAGAGTAGCACGGAGAGCTGCATCAAACCAGTCTCTGGACTGAAGACCCCAACAACAACAACAACAACAACAACAACAACAACAACTTGGAACATTTAGCTATACATTGAGCCTACTCAATGTAGCCTCCATGAGCTGTGGTGCATCTGGCCCAATGTTCTTTCCATGACGTAAATGCACTATGGTAAAATTCTGGGATTGACTTTTACACCATCGCTTGACAGAGGAAATAAGGTCTTTCTCACAGTCAAATGTTTTACCATGCAGGTGGGCCTTTAGACGACCAAAGAGGTAAAAATCAAAGGGAGCTAAGTCCGGACTGTAGTGAGAATGAAGAACAATTTTCCACCCATTTTCCTCATTTTCTCCTGCATAATAAGGGTTGTATGGGGGTTTGGCATTGTCATGGTTTAATCTGATGAACTGACTCTACAGCTGTGGTCTGTGGGTCTTGATGGCACATTGCAGCTTGTCCAATGACAAACAGCAATGCTCCCAGTTAATTGTGGAGCTAGGTTCCAAAAAGTCAATGAAAATGACACCACACTGATCACAGAAATAGAAGGCTATCACCTTTCGACCTGCAGTTCTTGAAAGTCTTGGTTTCTTCTTCTGAGGGGACCCCGGATGACGCCACTCCACGGCTTGGGTCTTGCTCTCAGGTTCGGACAAAAACAACCATGTTTCATCCTGGGTAATGACACCATCAAAAAACTGTTTCCACTCTTCAGTAAAGGTCTTTATGAGACCCTTACACACATTCTTCCTCTTCGTTTTCATTTCTCTTGTCATAATCTAGGCACACAATGTGAACAGATTTTTCTGTATCCTGGTGACTATACCAGTGATACCACACTACCCAATGACAAATGAGTCATTTCAGCAGGCTGTTGCATCGTTACACATCTGTCATTTTGAATGATTTGATCAATGGTCTCCTTATTCACATCACTCACAGCTGTTGATGGTCTACTGCATCATCGATTGTCCAGCAGAGAGGAATCACCTTCTTTAAACCTCTGCAACCACCGCTGGATACTTCTGCAATCCACTGTGTCCTCCACATAAACAGGGAGCAACTTCCTGTGAATCGATGTAGCAGAGTCATCACCCATCATTGTTGCAACTTGACAACTACTTCACTGTCCATTATGGCTCAACTGTACATGAAAGAAAATACTTTTATATACCAACTTAAAGTTAAATGTTCCAAGTATGTTCACAAAAAATTTCATTCTCCTCCTGAAAAAAAAGAAAAAAAAATCCTACAGGCACATTTGTATAATGAATTTTAGTGTTCTAAATGATGAGTGTACTGATGAAGAGCCTTTAAGATCCGCAAATCTAATCCTTTTGGACAGTAGGGAATATCCTCAGTCATATTAAGGTGGGCTGTCAGAACAATAAAGTTGGGGGGGGGGGGGGGGTCATGCAAATCCTCACACACTGTGTGTTCCACAAGTAAATCTCATTCATACATGACATACAGTAATGCTGTCTAGATGTTACCAAATTAATTTTATTATTTCTTTAAAAAGTTTCACGCTAGAAGTTTTTCATTGTAGAGGTGAAAATTTCACACCTATTATAGTAATTTATTTTTTATCTCATGATACAGGGTGTCCCACTCAAACCTCCCTGATTTCAAGGATGCAGGAGAGAAAAACCACAGTAGATACGACAATGAAAAATGCACCATATTGTAGAGCATCTCAAAGAATTTATATTCCTGTATCAGAAGTGCCAAGTATCATCGCCAGAGAGCAGCATGGTTACATGGAGTGAAAATGGCGACGCCACAGCAGCGTGTGCAAGCAGTAGTGTGGTTTGCAGAAACAAAATTGCCGATTACTGTGCAAAGAAATTATCGTCGTGTGTATGATTGTGATCCACCAGATGTGAAAACAATTAAGGAATGGTATATGAAGTTTCTGGCAACAGGAAGTGTTCTGAAACATTCTGGCAGTGTACGTTATGGAGTTTCAGAAGAGACAGTGGAGGACATCAGACCAATGCTCACATAAGTCAATTCATCAAGCATCTATGCAACTTGATGCACCTCAATCAAGACTGCATTGTGTAGTTCACCAGTGTCTTCATATGTGTGCTTACAAAGTGCAAATTCTGCAACATCTGACACTGAACGACAAACCACACTGACAATTTGCTGCGGATATGCTGCAGTGTATTGATAGGGATGTAATGCACGACGGGATTGTTGGACCGTTCTTCTCTGTGGAACAAACGGTGAATGGGTCAGTGTATCTGGACATTTTGGAGCAGTTGTGTACCCTCAGATACAAGACTTGCAACCCAACATCATTTTTCAACAAGATGGAGCTCTGCCGCATTGGTCAATGGCTGTTCCCTAGTTCCTGAATAGGAAATTTCCCAATCATTGGATCGGATGTGAAGGACCCATTGCCTGACCACCACGTACACCCGACATTATGCCGCTTTATTTCTTCAAGTAGGGATCTGTGAAGGCATGCGTATATGCGACCAAAGTGGACAATATTCCTATGTTGTGACATCTTATCACTAATGTGATTGCACAATAACAGAGGAAATGTTACTGAGAACTTGGCAAGAAACTGAATATAGACTCAATATTTTTCATGCTCCAAATGGTTCACATGTAGAGTGGTGCATTTTTCATTGTCTTACCTACTGTGATCTTCTTCCCTCCTTCCCATATGTCCTACCCCTACCACCACCACCACCACCACCACCACCACCACCACCACCACCACCATCTACTCCAGTCTGGTCACTAACATCACCTATCCCAACAAAGGCAGGGCTACCTGTGAAACCAGTCACGTGATCTGCAAGTTGAGCTGCAACAACTGTGCTGCATTCTATGTGGGCATGACAGCCAACAAGCTGTCTGTCTGCATGAATAGCCACTGACATACTGTGGCCAAGAAACAAGTGGACCACCCTGTTGCTGAACACAGTGCCAAACATGACATCCTTCATTTCAATGACAACTTCACAACCTTTGCCATGTGGATCCTTTCCACCAACATCAGATATTCTGAATTGTGCAGGTGGGAACTTTCCCTGAAATACATCCTACATTCCCATAACCCTCCTGGCCTAAACCTTCATTAGTCACTGTCTTCATCCATCCAGCCCCTTCCATGTTCCCATTCCAGCACTACAAAGCCATCATTCCACCATCACACCCAGTCTTTTTACTTCTCTCCTTTTCAGATACGCCTCCCCCCCCCCCCCCCTTCCCCTTCCCACCTCTTCCCTGCCCTCCATCTAACATGCAGCATTTCACTGTCTGTCACCCCCACCATACTATCCCTCCCCCACCCTGCCCCAGCCACCTTGTTAGCCCCCCCCCCCCCCCCCCCCCCCACAGTCACCACTCCCAACATGCACTGGTGCTGCTACTCAGTGTGGATTCAGCTGCCTGAGACTGCAGTCATGTGTGTGGGTTGTGTTTGCATGAGTGAGCATATGTGCATGTGCGTATGTGTCCTCTATTGTAGATGAAGGCCTTAACGGCCAAAAGCTTTATTTGTGACAGACAGTCTTTTGTTGAGCCCATCTGCAACTTGGCATCTCCGCTATAAGGTGAGTAGCAGCTTTCCTTTTCATAACATTACTGTATTTGACTCCAGTGTCATTCATAAAAAATGTGACATGCAGTAACTATTTTTTCAGGTAAATGACACCTATCACTGACACCTGGCTGCATCTAGATGAAACACCCATTGTGAATAAAATCAACCACATCCACTAGATGACAAAGGTACACAAAATCCTGGAACATACGGTATGACTATTTTATATTGTTTGGTGTCATAAAAATGCAAAGATCTCTAAAAATAAAAATAAATACAAAAGGAAAAAAGGGAAAAAACTTATTCTCTTACATTATTAGGTATTGCAGAACATTTCATCAACATCTGAGAAAGCGTAGTGACAATTACATCTGAAATCTCACACATATGCAATGAACTTTCCTGAAATTTTTCACAGGTGCTAAATCAGAGTTTATAATGGGGAAAGACTTACCCTATGAACAATACCAATACATACCTTGTAATTGTGTGGTATTACTGGTGAAATCTGTCTACAAATTACACGTATTTTCTGCTCCGGTATGTCAAAAACCGTCCATGCCCGTGGATAAAGGCCACAATATTCAGCATTACTGCCTTCAAATTCCCAGTCCCAAGTTCCCAAGCATCCGTTTGGTTTCCTGTTGGCAATCACAAACAATAAAAACCACTTAATTAAATAGGAATGCAAATGTAACTGACTGACTTTCATGCTATTTGTAATAGTTTCCTAACACGTAATTTTAAAAATTGGTGTTTAAGTACCATACACCACACTTTCAAAATACTGTTTGCTATTGCTGCTAGTACCACCACCAAAAGAAGTCACTCTTAGCCACTGCCACAACAAAGTTCCTTTTGTTTGGTATCAATCTTAAGATTTTGTTATAATGTAATGTTGCATTGGCAGAGGTCTCCTCTGTCTTCAACCCATAAGTGATACACTAATGAACCAAGTTGAAAAGTAAGTATTCCAGAGAGTAATGAATTATACAAATGAAAAAGGATAAAATAACATTCATACTGCTGCACAGCAGAATAGTAAGTAAGCCCAGGAATAAAATGCTGTTAAAGAACCAATAGAGAGAGGTAAAAGGGACACATCTGTCAGATATGCACATGTGTTGTAACTGAATGTCAACATGAGCAGCCACAAATACAAACAAGATTTTGGCTCATTTCATCAGAGTATGTGAGAAGCAAGCCAAGATCAACTGATTCAGTGCTTCAACAACAATGCAGAACTGACAAAACGTGCTACTGCATTGAGGCTACATGTAGCAACTTCACTTAGACATGTCATAACACCACCATTCAGGATGCAAATTCACATAAAGAAACACTCAAATTCTGAAGCTAAACACTAGAGGAGGTACGGGTGCTGATATGCTCAGAAAACGAGAGCACATTTGTTCACTAGTGTGTGTGTGTGTGTGTGTCTGTTTGTTATCGCGTCACTGCCTGCTGCAAAACCTCTGCTTCCTTTTTTCTGGCAGTACTGCCTTACTATCTGTATGCTGAGACTGTTACTTGGGCTGTCCAGATTGCCACACGCCATCTCAACACAGAGGTATGCAGCTTTCTGGGGCCAAGCCTGAGAGCAGCTTCACTTATCAAGAGTGCTGATGTTGTGGGGATGCACAGTCACTACTTTCTCCTTTGAAGGATCTGCAGCACTGCTCACAGGCAGTGCGAGACCTGTGCTCAGCAAGTTCCTCACTGGGCACTAACGTGCCATCCCGCTCTTTCAAGCAGCATGGACTCTACATGGCAAGTGCTAGAATTTATCAGCACAAGAGTTAGCGTGCACTAGAACAGTATCAGTGAAGTGCGAAACATGTAGATGATTTAGCCCTAAAGCACAGCAGTGCAGTGAGTCTTGCTGGGCTGAGATACATAATGAGGATCAATACTTTTTTTTTGCTTGTTGATATTGTGTCACTATGAAGGGATCTTGCTTGTTCTGAGGTATAGTTCGAAATAGAGGCTACCCAATGACCAGAAACACATTTAGTAACTTTAAATGAATCTGTGGAAGTTTTTGAAAAATCAGGTAGCTGCATTACTGCAAGATAAAATAGAACAGAGGCATGTTATTGAACAAATGCTAAGGGAACTAGAGGCATTACATGCAGCAACAGGACTGATGACAGCACAAGAGGAGGATACTGAGACCACAGTTGTCCTACCTATTCCTACTGATCCTATGGCAGCTAGTCTACACCTTATTCTGGGAAAAGATCTGAGGATGCATCAGCTTTTCTGGATGATTTAAGGAAGCAGCTCATTTAGGGAACTGGTCCAACACAACATGTCTTTCTATGGCTCAGTTATGGCTAATAGGTGACACATACTACGAAACCCTTGGTGAGGCATAAACGTTTAAGCAGCTGGCTGAAGGGCTAATCCAAGACTATCATAAGCACGATAGTGCTAGATTTTTCAGAATAAAGCTCATTGCTTTAACGGAAAAACATAATGAATCATTAGAAGCATTCTCTTGCAAGGTCCTTAAGCTGAACTCGCAAATTCACGAACTACAGCACAATGCAGAAATGGACAGAGTCCTCTTGCAGGAAGCAGCAAAGTAGGACGTTGGACATATTCATGGAAGATATTTCGGTGGCTACGTCATGAAGAGTAAGAACAGAGAATCCTAGTGATTTGTCCTCTCCTATATGAACTGCTAAACAGTTAGAGGAAACAGGTTTTGTGAATGTAAAATGGAGTGGCCAAGGAATTTTCTCTTCTGATGTCAAATGCTACAGACACGGATAAAATGGGCCACGTGAAGATGCAACATCACCAGCCACAGTGCTTTTAATATGGCGAGGTTGGACATAAGATAAGTGACTGCAGTAATAGTAAGCGGGAAACAAATAATAAGAAAAAGTGTTCGTTAAATGGGAATGGGAGTGCCTTGACCATCAGAGGCCATTGCCAATAGAACAGTACACTGCAGGGACAAGTGTCGCGACAGATTGTTGCTTGATTAGTATAGCAAGAACATAAATTCTTGACAGACACAGGTCGACATGTGTCAGCTGTTAGTCTGGACCTCTCAGGTAGGAAGAGACATCAGTCTCCACTAAAAAGGTTACATGGACTTGGTAATGGTGAGATAGATTCATTGTGGAGAACACTGTTCACTTTTAGCATTGGGGCTGAAAAGTTTAAGCAGCTTATGGAGGGTTTGTCACACATTTGCGAGGGGTACTGTGCAATTTTCAGACACTATTTTCTGAATAAACATCATGCAATAGTTGGTGTTCCATGGTGTATGATCAAACTTGAGCAGAAAGCTGCTAGTGAAACAATGTTGGAAGGTGCACCTGTCATGAGGATTATATCAGCTAAGCCACGTACATGTACACTAAAAGTTAATTTCCACAATAATGTACTGGCAGGTACAGGAAAACTGATCTGGGTTAGTGTAAGTATGGCTTTACCGAGGGAATTGTCGTGCACGGTAGAACTGTCGACATTCGACAAAGAATTAGATACGTCACACTGTGTGGTACACAGGAGTGCAGTGTGTGTTTCGGATAAAGATGCGAATTTTTGGTTCTTGTGAGTTTAGGTAATTCTAGCATGGAAGAGGTGAGTCTGCCAACGGTCCTAATAATTGCCAGTTTGAGTGACTTGGAAGAAAACAATATTCACAGTTCAGGCAACTATGCAGCCACATGCACACCATTAACAATTTTGCACTACGGGATAAACACTTGCAAGGAAAAGGTATGGAAGACATGGAACCTTTATTGCTTAGGTTCATGGATTTGTTCAATCCAGTGGTTTTGTTATGATCCACACTGATCACACAGCATAGAATACCAACAGAAAGCAATGCTCTGCTACATAAGAAATCATACAGGGACCCAAGACAATTACAGTGCTAATGTACGAATTCATTGACCAGCAGTTGGCTGAGGATCCAGTGAGGATAGTCATAGTCAAAGGTGTGCAAACACTGTCATTTTGCCCAAAGGGTCACTGGTATCGAAAAATATAGGTCTTGTTTTGATTATTGCTTTTTACGTGCAAAAACTGTCACCAATCTGTATCCCATTCCAAACACCACAGATACACTCAACGATGTAGGTCAATGTAAATACTTTTCAAATAAGGATTTGAAGAGTGGCAACTACCAGCTTGAAGTAGTTCTGAAAGACAGGCCAAAGACAGCTTTTTCCACACCACAGGAACATTACCAGTCTCACAGAATGCCATTTGGATCAAAAAAATTGTAGCAGCTACATTTCAGAGGCTCACAGATTGAAACCTAAGAAATGTATGGTGTATCTTTATTACATAATCATATTTTCAAGGGATATGGAAGAACATGTGAAATGACTTAAAGAAGTCCTTAAACAGCAACAAACAGCACACTTAACACTCAATGTGCAGAAGTAGCATTTTGCTCAAATGGTAGCAAACTACCTACAGGTGAGTTTGTGTCAGTTGATCCCTGATGGTTGCAGTAGGATGGGTGCAGCGGCTTCACACTCCTACCTCAACCAATAACATAATGTGATTTTGTAAACCTCTCTATGGCAACACCTCAGTGTTATCACAGTCATATAGATGGCTACCGTTATTGCTTGTAGCTATTGGCGCTTCACCGCTGAAACTTGGCAATACCATTGCAAGCTGTCAGGGACATTGTCTTGACCACATAACATGTAATTAGCCAGCAACATGTAAAGACTGATCCACATTTAATATTAGCAGTTCATCATTTTGTACCACCACGGACTATACAACAGTTTCAAGTCTTTTTAGCCTCTGTAATTATTGTAGGAAATTCATAAGGGATTTCACACAAATTGCAGAGCCCCTGAACTGCCTATTATGAAAAGAACTAAAATTTGAGTGGTTAGTCGAGTTTGAGAAACTAAAGCATGCTTTAGTATCCAGCCCTACATTGGTATTTTCTAACTTTGAACAAGAGCTCATCCTGTCCTGTGATGCAAGCAATATGGCAATTGGTTGTATTTTGACCCAAATCATGGTTGATAAGGTTAGTGGCTTATGCTGACAGACAGTTGAATAAAGCAGAATGGAATTATTCAACAACAGAAAAGGAAGTATTAGCTTTTATGTATGGTGTTACCTACTTTCTCTGGTATTTGTAAGGACAAACATTTAAGGTAGTGACTGACCATGCACCCCTTAAGTGGTTACTGAGACTGAATGACCATACCAGTAGATTAACTCAATGAGTACAGAAATTATGTGAGTTTAATTATGAGGTACTGCATTAAGACGTGAAGTGCACACTAATGCAGACATGCTAAAAAGAAAAATTCATGTCCTACAAGCACTATGCAAAAGCTTGTCAGGATGGCAAAGAGCACAAGGAACAGACATAGATCTTTGGGCTTTTAGGTCGCAATCACTGTTAGTGACAGGTGACGTTTTGCTGTGCAGAAGTCAAAATGTGAACCGTGTGTGGTGGTTCCTGCATTATTTAAAAATGAACTTTTTCAACATGCTCATGGTCATTTGTTGGCTGGATGTAGAATGATAGACAGATGCATAGCAACAAAGTTTTGGTGGAGAACCAGAAAGCAAGATATGCCACGTGCGCAAAAAGCAGAGCTGAATCACCAACATGTGCCATTGCAAAGATTACTAGGAGCAACCAAAACTTTCAAAATGCTTGGTTTACATACCTTGGACCTCTCAATATGGCAGCAGCTTGTAACATATATTCTAACAATAATAGATCATTTTCCTGGTTTGTAGCAATGACAGAAATTCTGGACCAACAAGCAAGCACAGTCAGGAACTGATGGTTAATAACTGGAGACTAACATTTGGTTTTTCCTGATAATATACATTTGGTTTTTCCTGATACTATAAAGATCAGGGTACAAATTTTATGCCAGATCTTTTGAACTAGTTTTTCACCTGCTTCATATCTGACAATTTCACACTAGGCTTTTCTATCCACAAGTGAACGGATGTGCCAAATGGGTTCACCATACATATCTGAATACGATAAGCAATTATATGAATAGTCAACATGAAAATTGGGACACACATTTACAACGTCATCTCACCATACAATTAAAAAATACACAGCAGTACAGGTTGTGTACAGTAGAAAGATGCCATCTCCTTTTGAGGTTTGGAAACCTGAATTAGGTGACAACGAGGAGTAAGCAACAAAGTTTACAAAACTAATAAAAGAAGTGGAGGCAGTGGGTCAAATGAGTGAATACAAAAGCACTCTAGCATCAAGAGAAGATGAGAGAAAGGAAAGGGAAACTACCATAGTACTTAGTAGGCCAGTGAGTTTTGGTAACTGAACACCAAAAGGAAGAACAAAAGTTTATAAATAAGTATCAGAGCCCATATCTGATGCTACAGATGACATCTGCCAATGTGAAGATACAGTTTCTGATGAAAACACCGATTGTTCTGTAAGCTGATTCAAGACCTTCTGTGTAGTAGCAGATGCATTCCCACTGAATAAAAGCTCTAGGAAGGAAAAGACGCCACGAGTTAGAAATGTTCAGGATTCTGATAGCTTATCATATGCATTAAGATCATGTGTTTAGTTTCCTTCTATAACTGTGTACACTTGTTTCATTCCAACTACAGGGATTTGTTCTGTTTTGTTTTTGGGACATTTAATCTTGTCTGTGCTAGGTATTTTAATAAGTTCATACTGTGTAGTATTCAGTAGTATTCTGTTTTGCACCAACGCTTTTGGAATGAGGGAGGTAAAGCGACAAGAAATTCCTTTCTCTCAAGTGGCATGCCAGCAGGGGCAGCCAGGAAGAGTATGATAGTTTTGCTAGTTACAAATTCATACTAGCAAAGTAGTAATAATTTCAGAGAACAGAGAAAAATATGCACTGATGTCCAGAGAAGAGTTACAGGCTTGCCAGCAGAAGAGTATTTCGGCCTGTCCAACCAGAGTGGTCTGGACTGTCACGCATGTAAAGTAGAATTGTTTCTGGGGAAATACAAAACGACAGTGTTGGAGGAAGTATTAACCCCTTATCCACATTTCAAAGAATAAGAGTGCACTATATACATTCATAATACACTCCAGAGATAAAAAATTTCCTTCACTCAGTAGACTAACTTTTTGCAACACAGAAGGGGTATATTTCCACAGAAAAGATGTTATAGCACATCCAAAAATACTATGAGAAGCAGCTTAATCAAGTTATAAACGTAAGCATTTCAGCTAACAGTAATATAGTGGTTAGAGTCATCATTTGTATAATTTATATTTACTACATGAGAAAAATTGTGCAACAGCCAGAGTTACTTTTGCATGAGTTACCTATTGTATGGTCTGGCAATATTACAGAAAACACTACAGAGTAATAGAGGGAATCATAGGATTAATACAATATTTTAAAGATTTGTGAGATTGGCTTTAGTTTTTATAACAGGAATATTCCATGAATAAAGGTTTAATAAGCAATATAGACTAGTGGGAGGTGTGAAAATTCAGGACTAATTTGTTAAGGATTGGGGAATATTGCACATACATGCAGGAATAGAATTTGGTAAGTAAACAATGGAGATGGCTAAATGGGGCAGGTCTGCCGGTTATGCAACAGTGTCGTAACTGTATATCAACAGGAGGGGCACGAAGTACAAACCAGCTGAGAGTTCATTTCATCAGAGTATGAAAGACACATTCGACAACAGTGCAAATCTAACAAAACAATCTACTGTAATGGGGGGCTAAATGTAGCAACTACGCTTAGAGATATCATAGAAACACCTTTCAGGAAGCAAACTTTTCAAAAAGTAACAATCTGAAACCCTGAAGATAAACACTAAAGCAGCTGATAGCGCTGACAGGCTCAGAAAACGAGACCACATGTGTGTGTGTGTGTGTGTGTGTGTGTGTGTGTTGGGGGGGGGAGGAGATCTCAGCATCACCCACTATAAGATCTCTGCTTCCTTCATGCTCATTCTCAAAGTTTTCTTCATGCTCATTCTCTGAGTTAGGTAATTCCATTTACATTGTTGATACTGATGGAAGACCAGAGCTAGTAAGTAGCAGGATGCTTTGGTGAATTCAAGAAGTGTCTGCAAGCTGCTGCCAACTTGGAGTCCACCACTGCAAACCCACAGCTATCTGGCTGTGGAGAGGACTTCTGATCCGCAAGCCACAGTCTCGGTCCCAACAGTAACTGACTTGAAGATGTGGGGAAGTTCCTTGCCAGCCATCGACATGCCAACCCGTGTTTCTAAGCAGTGCAGACACAGCACAGTCACTGCTACGCATTGCAGGAAAGACAATAGAGTGACTGTAAAATTCCCACCAATAAATTATTGTTAATTGAATGATGTTTCATTACTACCCCGCTGATATACAGGATCACTCACCTCCACTCTCCATTCAAGCTCCCATTGACAACGCAACCCCAGCACAGATCATAACAACAATTTTACATTATGGAAACAGTTGTAGAAATTTGCTCCATATTTTAAGTGACCCAAATTAACAGCTCACATGAAGGAAATAATCACCAGGTAGAGCAAAATCGTCATCAAAACAGTCAAAAGAAGGCTACTTAAAGATCAGTGTCACCAAACAAGGCCTGTCTTCAGCATGAAATACACACAATGAAAGAAACTACAAGATCCAATAGTATCTCCAGTATTGTGACATGCAAAATCCAAAACCAAATGAATACTGACACACTACAATATAGAGGAGTGAGATAACTACTCATCATATAATAGCACTGTTGAGAAGTGGCCAAAGCCACAAAAAGCTCAGCTCTCAGTTTAAAAAAAAATTGTTCATTTTTCCACGCAAGATTTTATAAACTGAAACATTGCAACAACCACTACACATCTGAATAAAATCCTTTTTGGTGTTAGGCCACATCACAATGATAAAATAAATTAATTGTAAAGATGACATTTCAATGATCTCAGCAGTGGTTTTCATAGCTGCCCTGAATAATAATGCTGCAAAGATGGTAAAAACATCAGTATTTTATTGTATGATAAAGATGTGGCCTAAAACCCAAAGGAATTTGATTCAAATTAACATTGCACATGAAAGCCTACACTCTTATTTCATTACATAACACCTAATTTATTTAGGCCAAACACAATCAGAACACTTTCATAACTACTTATACAAAACTAATACATAAAACTTGCTGCAAATAACAACCACAATTTCAGATGGGAATTGGAAAACACCGCACATGGTATGTTCCAATCACGTACAGAACAATGTGGCAGTCTTTTGAACCAGGAACACTAAAAATGTTAGTATATGTATTTTCAATGACCATAAAAAGTACCTACTCACTAATTATCAAAATACAATGCATTCATTCAAAAACATTATGCAAGATCTTAATATACTTTATCATTTAAACAAAAGTCACAGAATTGATTCTGTAGATACATACTGGTGCCCCAAATCTCTCTCTAAAAAGTGACACCAGAAAGAAATTTAAAAAATAATTAGGGGATCAATATTTAAAAAAAAATCAAACACAATGTACAACAATTATGATACAATACTTAATCCCGACTATTCTACGGACTAAATTACTTATGAGAGGCATTAATAATCAGTCAGTTCGATGTTCCTTAGATAATTCAATTGATTCCTATCAAAATGATACAGAAAAATCCACAGTCTGAGTAAATAGCTTCATACTGGCCATTTACAGATAACTAACAAGTACAACTTCTTAAATTTAATACAACTGAACATTTTAGTCTTTCAGACTACTATAATATTAGTAATACAAACTGAACTAGTATCAGAAATATCTTTATCTTGTGAACAACATTGCCACAAGCTGTGCTGCATGCAGTGCAGTGTTGCAGTTTGCATTGTTGGCTGGTGTGTTGCAAGTCATCAGTTCAGATCAAACTGTTAGCGATTATTTGTTATGTTGTTTTTATCATTTCTGGAAGGTTCTCAAAATTTCTTATGTTTTTAATATTTATACATTCTAGACTATTTGATGTTTCTACAAATTACAAAACACTCTGTCCAGGAAGTCAGTTCTCCTTTGGCTGTACGTCGTCGTCTGGAATAGTTGTGCCTTCAGGCTAAGGGTACTACTTCACTGATGGCCCTTCTTTCTGATTTAGATTTGATTATGGTTAAATGTGACACTGTCTGTTGGAGCTACCATGTGCTCTCCATCACTGTGGTTCCAATTATGCAACCTAAAAGCCGTCACTCCGTGACTGTAAAGTTTCAATGGCACCACAGAAGCTGGCCACTATACGATTCTCGGACAGCCATCTACTACAATGAAACTTTTGTTAAAAAAGTTACAATCATGCCGTTCATCTGTCGATCTTTAATGCAATGGATTGCTCTCAAGGCCTGTATGCTCAGGTAACTAATGGATTTCAAAATAGCAAAAATTCAGCTTGTGATGGGTCAAAGGTGAGTGAGAGACAGCCATCTACTACAATGAAACTTTTGTTAAAAAAGTTACAATCATGCCGTTCATCTGTCGATCTTTAATGCAATGGATTGCTCTCAAGGCCTGTATGCTCAGGTAACTAATGGATTTCAAAATAGCAAAAATTCAGCTTGTGATGGGTCAAAGGTGAGTGGTTGATGCTACGAGGAAAATAGTCCCAGAACATCAGTTAAAGATCAAATGCTACTGGATAACAATACGTTAATGTGACCATTTATTTATGTATTTTGTTTTCAGATGTAAATCTTGTACAAAATGTGTTGTACGTGTAAAAAAGAGAGAGAAGCTGTAAAATGTCAATGTTAACAGTAGCCAGCAATGTGGACACTCCGTGACTGTAAAGTTTCAATGGCACCACAGAAGCTGGCAACTATACGATTCTCCAACAGCCATCTACTACAATGAAACTTTTGTTAAAAAAGTTACAATCATGCCATTCATCTGTTGATCTTTAATGGTTCCTAAGTTTTTTAGCACAGAATTAATGTCAGATGTGTAAAGATTTTAGTCCAATGCTCCCGGGATAATTGAGTACCAGATGGGCAAATCACCTTATAATGTGGTTTAAAGTTATAATAGAAAACTGATCAGGTCAGGTCATTAATTTACAGGGTAATAAATCAACTGACTTTTCATTAATTAGTAATTGAAGCAATCTGTGCAGGGAAGGGAAATTTATGTTGAGGAAAACCTTTAGTGGTCACAGACTGATCATTTCATCTTTATCAATTCAAATCAGAGAGATTTTGGTCAGAAGCATCACCAACTGATTGCCAGTGTGGGTGTGGCTTGGGTTGTTTTGAGGGAGGAGACCAGGCAGCAAGGTCATCAGTCTCATCAGATTGGGGAAGGATCGGGAAGGAAGTTGGCCATGCCCTTTGAAAGGAACCATCGTGGCATTTGCCTGGACTGATTTAGGGAAATCATGTAAAACCTAAATCAGGATGACTGGACACGGGATGGAACTGTTGTCCACCCGAATGCGAGTCCAGTGTGCTAACCACTGTGCCAACTAGCTCCGTGATTGCCAGTGTGTAGTAGTTTTGCTTGTGCAGAGTCTCATCTATTGAGAATGATGTCTGCTAGTTGATACGGGAACAATTTTGATAAGTCAGCTTGGGCACTGGTGATAGACTCAAGAGTAGATCTGATAGTGTATCAGTGATTACAGTTGAGGCAGCAGACAGTTTTGAGTTGCTGACAGACACTCTAATATCCCGGCCAAAAATTTTATTGAATTCTCCACCTTTATATGTGGTCTTGCAGAAATGTTACAAACCAAAGTACAGCTTTGTTAGACACTTGTTTCACACTCTGGAACGAGTTTCCACTTATTCTCGAAACCTATAATTGGGAGTATTAGTTTGATTAAAAGACAATGCCTGAAGAAGTTGACAATTGTATCACAGTTGTTAATTGGCATGGACCAAGTGGTAGCAGCATTAATAACTGTTTAAGAGGCAAGACCAATCTAGGACTGTGTCTAATACTGGCACCCTGTTTGTAGTGGTTGAGAGAAACTAGAGAAATAAATTCCATCTTGATACAATACAAAATTAAAGGTATGATTATCCTGATAATAAAATGATATTCACAAACATGAGATCACATCTTAAAAAAATTCATGGGGATACTTAAAATACAAGGCAAGAGGAATGATAGTTATTTCACCGATAAAAATCCAATACCTACGAATGAGGTTTTAATTCTAAACAGACAGAAAAAGTAAGGATATGAATATGGAGTCAGATAGATGTGATTACAGAAAAAATATAAGAAAAATACAGGCCTTCTTTTGTTATGAAACATAGAAGATTTAACAGAGATGTAAGGACTCCCTTGTCAGAGATACTAGTGCTAGCTAGTGCTAAATTTATTAGGAGAGTCTTCCGATTTTGTAGTGGTAATTAATTCTTCCCTTTGCAAGTTTGTTGTATTGTAATGTTGAAGAAAATCTCTGCCACCAGTCTAATGCACCATGAAGAATGGGCTCAGCCAACTTGGATTTACACCGCAGCCATCAAATGACAGCCTAGCTACTGACCAAGGTAAATCAACTCCTTCAACTATTATGCACTGCTAAAAAACATATATTTGGAATACAGAGAACAGCATGCCAGTATATTTCCACTGTAGATTTCCTGTACACTTATACTACTGCAGAGAGAGAAGAGGAGATTTTGTGACTGCTATGATGTCTGACATAAACCATTCTAACAGTTCTGACAGTCAGCACAAGACAATTACAATAGACCTGTGGGATGAAGCCCACTCCCCTATGCTAGATAATGTCACTTCCCAACATGCTGGAATACATCCGTGTCCTAAGGTACCAGCCACAAGCATGGCCCTCAAATTCAGGGAAGCTTAGTGATGCAATCACCTATCGAGTTGAGGTCACTGCAGATGCAAATCCTCCTTGGATGGCAGCCACCAAGATGTCAGTAAACCTCACTGATATCATCAGCAGCAAACAAGTCCAGGCATTAGTCAACTCAGGAGTTCCCTTTCCTGTAATGTGGATCATACCACCACCACCAATTAAAGAAGACTATAGTCAATGATACAAAAACTATGTGCTAAAGTTGCAAATGGGAAACATGTTCAGCTGATAGGAACATATTATAGGTATCCGATCAAAGACTCCTATAGTTGTCAAGAGAGAGCCAATTAGGATGTGGTAGTGAGTTCCTAGTTATGCTTTTAAGCGCCAAGAAAACGTCATTAACTAACTCATTTACTACGCAGTAATACATGATTGTCTTCCAAAGTGCCATGCCACACCCCTGCTAGCAGAGCAGGGCCTCATCAGTGGCAGAAGGCCAACTTTCGCTCATCTCACAGTATCTCCAGAACAGCAAAGCATCAGGTGGCAGCAGCTGCATCACAGACGGATATTGCCTGCAGAATCTGGCGGCCTCCAGCTCTTTGTACCCATCTCCAAAGTGGTTTTGTGAATGTCGAAGATTTGCACTCATGAGTCTCTCCAAAGGTTCACTTGAAGTACTCACTGGCTCATGAAGAGTTGGCTCTCTGGCGCCATTTAGGAAACAGGAGCCAACAGCATTGGGTTCTGCCAGAAGAATGGGATGAGCAGCAGCAGTGACACTTGAAGACGGATGACGGACAGTGTCCAGTTCACGAATGTCGAGCTTCCAGCAGACATCCACAGTGATAGTGGCCTCTGTGCCCCATAGTGCAGCCTTGGATGTTAGTAGTACAGCTGGCAGCAACAGCAGCAGTGTACTTTCAGTCAAAGTTTTAGTTCCACAGACAATCGGAGACTGCTAGGCAAGCCGAAGGTCAACCTCCATAGCCTCCCCTTTCACTGGATATACGGAACTGATACACAGGCTGAGACTATGTACTGGGCAGTGTTTTGAGACTATTTGCTAGGCAGTCAGCAATCAGCATTCAGCAGTTAGACATTTGCTAAGAAGTGTTGCAGTGGTGGAGGTGGGTATGATGGCACATATCCTGCTTTTTTTTTTTTTTTCTATCATCTCTCCTACTGACTTCAGACTTTTGCAACTTCACCTTTCAGAGGCTCTTTTCTGCTAGCTGAATACTTAAAGTTGTGCTGTACTTAGCCTTCCTTATGAAACTCTTCTCTGTCACTAGTATGACGATATCTCTCAGCTTCCATGATATAATTATGCTTTGCTTGCAGAGTTGGGTGCCAAGTCCTTCCCCATGCTGTGACAGCTTCCATGTTTACTGCAACTCGCTTAGCCATTTTCCCCTAGCTGGAAGTCTATTGGTCACTGACACAGGTAGTCTGCCTTCCAGGAGCTGCCAAGGCAGAATTTGGACAAACTTTTAGTGCCCACCGGGGATACTATCCTGAGGCATAACAATATAACTCCAAAAATTACTACTAATGACTGAACACAGACAGCCCTTAAAATCTGTTATTTTAACAGAATTTAGTTGTTGTGTTATTCCTG
Source organism: Schistocerca gregaria (assembly GCF_023897955.1). NCBI lineage: Eukaryota > Metazoa > Arthropoda > Insecta > Orthoptera > Acrididae > Schistocerca > Schistocerca gregaria. Next base: position 311,732,703 of record NC_064924.1, on the reverse strand, counting down.
GGAGGGAATTCTTTGAGGCACCACAAGCAGTCATAGGCTATGGAAGATCAGAGCTTCAAATTGATAAATGTATTCCAACACACACAGATGACAATTATTGCTCTGTAGAGTTGTTTGCCACTGTAGACGATGTTATCCTGCAGTCATCAATAAGATGCATTTCAACTGTCAATCTATATGCTCATTTACACTGTGAAGCTTTTGTCACCTGCAAAAGCTACTCAGGCTCATGAAAGAAATCTGCATGTTAGTGGTGATTATAAGCATCGTAGCTGGCCAAGGAGAACTTTCAATCACTAACTGTCATAAGTAGTGCATAGGAGCAGCCAAACCAGTCCAGGAAGGGTAGCTTAGGGCCACTGACAAAGAATCTTGTGCCACTATCACTAAAGTCTACGTAGGGGAGGAACCTACTACTGAACTGCCAAAAGGATCCAACCTCACAAAGGAACAATGTCAGTGAGTGCTAACCGTTCTGCGCCATTTTTGGACACTCAAATGTGGAGGAGAGAAAAGACAGACCAAACACCCTGTGGTAAAACACCATATTAACACTGGGTATCGTTCATGAATTAGCCAGAGCACTCATATAGCATTTCGTTGGCTAAATGATGCATAATATGGGAGAATGTGGAGAAGATGCTGCAAGTTGAATACAACGAACCTTCATAGAGTCATTGGCCCTCTGCCAGGGTCCCAAGGAAGGCACGCGTGTTACAAAAAAGAAGGTAAACCGTCTGCTGCACACTGATGACACCCTAGACTGCATGAAAGTAGCAAAGTAACTCTCAACTAAGGCCAGGCAGGCAGGCTGTTGACAAATCGGGGTGGATGAGGCTGACAAGGGAAAAGGCTGCCTTCACAAGTCCTTATGGACTCTATGAATTCAAAGTTATGCTGTTTGGAATCTGAAAAAGTGCTTCTTCATTGGCCAAGAAATAAAAATCTTGGGGCATCTAGCAAATGGTGGAGTTCATCCCAAGCCAGACAAAATGATAAGAGCAATCACAAATTTCCTGACACCTTAGCAGATTTGTGATGTGCGGAGTTTTCTAGATATGTGCTCGTACTACTAGAGATACATAATGGACTTCTGCACCAATCTACGTCCCTTGTAATTACAACTGCAGGAAGATGTTGAATTTTCCTGGGACAAGGAACAAGCAAGCTCTTTCTTTGATCCTAAGTCAAGTCCTAGCATTTTATGACAAGACAGTACTTCACACCAGTGCTAGAAGTTATGGGGTGAGTACGATTCTAGTAAAAATTCAGGAACATGCTGAAGAAATGATAGCTAATTCTTCCGGAGCATGCTACAAGTCTAATAGGAAATACTCTATAGCTGAAAACAAGCGTGTTGCAGTTGTTTGGGAATCGATCCATTCTGGTAGTACCGATTTCAAACCATTCAATGTTGACACACTCCACTATTCTCTATACTGGCTGGCTGGTCTGAAATATCCAATGGACCAACTGCTGAGATGGGGACTGAGGCTTCAGGAGTACAGAATCACACTGATATACAAGAAAAGGGTTATAGGGTTGTAAGGAATTCTGACTGCCTTTCAAAGAATCCATTGGCAGAATACACCAACATGGGCAAAATTTCAGCTATCACTGCATTAAACTACATTGTTGCTAACAGAGGGAAGATCCAGCATTGCTGAAAACCACAGAAGCCTTGAGGAATGAGGAACCAACCAAAGGAGATTTCCAATTAATAAATACAACCCTTTATAAGTGGAAATATGATCTGATGGGGCATAATGGTTGCTCATCATCCCTGTTCATCTACAGCTAGCTATCCTGAAGTTTTTGCACAATGTTCCAACACCTAGTCACCTGGAATTCATGAAGATTCTAGACAGAATTAATGCAGTTTTTATTGCATTAACCTTTAGACCGCAGGTGGGCAACTGACGGCCTACAAGCCAAGTCTGGCCTGTGATTGGTTTCAATCCAGTCTGTGGAAGAAATTCCAAGTGAAGCTAAAATGAACATTTCCCGAAGAAAAATAAAAAAAGAAAAGGAAAAAAGGGAAAAAAAAGGAAACACGAGGGTTTTGACAAATAATTTGTTAGTGTTTCATGTCAGAAAGGGGTGCAATTAATATCTTATTTCTACCAAATTGGAATAGACCTACTGGAGAGGTTTCCAAAGTTAACAAATGAGAATCAATGGATCACAGTCTGCACTGAATATTTCATCTGCTATGCTGTCACCAAAGCTGAACCAACTGCTAAAGCTCCAGAAATTTTGGGTTCCTTGTAGAAGACATCATTTTGAACCATGAAGCACCCCCTTGTGACAGTCTCTGACTAGTGACAAGTTTTCCAGTCAAGACTTCTATCAGAAGTAATTTCACATGGTGACATCATCCACAGGACATCAACTGCCTAGCATCCATAAACAAATGTCTCTCAGCACACTCTAATAATATGTTGTCAGATATGGTGCAATATATGTTGATGTCTAACAGAGAGATTGGTATACACTGCTGATCAAGACAGTCACATTTAACACGGCAAAGCAAGACATTACACACCTTACACTATTTGTTTTACACCACAGTCATGAGGTTGCAATGCTAATGGATACACTGTGTCCATTTCAGCCAGATACACATCAATCATTGTGACAGTTTTAAGATTTCATAATTATGTGCTAGACACAGGTAAAATTACAGATGGTTCCCAACCAAAATGAGTGCAATAGCTCTACGAGTAAAATTAAAAATTACGATAGAAAGCACACACATGCGAAAAAATCGGTACTTATTGTGATACTACTTGCCTGGCATATTAAATTATTAAAAACAGTGATAAGAAGCGTGAACACTGAAAAATACAAAGATAAACGTGTGTGTGTGTGTGTGTGTGTGTGTGTGTGTGTGTGTGTGTGTGTGTGTGCGTGCGTGCATAGTATCAACTACCAACACTGAATATATGCAAGAAAAAAGGATGTTCTCCCACTGTTATTGTGAAAAAAGTGCTGATAAAGGAATAATGTGTCTAGAATATGAAACAGTTTACAACTATGAGTGTGCAAATGTTAGTCAAAACCAAAAGACTTGGTTCTGTTTGAATTTCTGTAAAGAAATAATGCACAAAAAAGTGAACAGCAAAGACACTAAAGACGACATTATAGTGTTTCTATTACATGAAGTTGGGGGGTAAAGCTAAAAAATGAATTTCAACAACAAAAACAATAGTATGATACATATAGTCAAAAATGCCAGAAAACTGTGCGAAGTAGTGTTGAGTGCATGGAATGCGGAAACATATTCAATTTTCGATGTGGGAAAGCAGATACCTCACTAAAGGGACAACAGATAATCAGAAAAATCTGTAACTATGATGAATGTAGGTCAAAAACTATTAGTCTTAAAATATGTACCATACTCTATTATAATGGACCTGAAGATAATGAAACTCACTCAAACACATCTGAAGCCAAACACAAGAAACAGAACAACATGGATTGTGGCACAAAAAGTGCACATGCATTTAAATCATCTAATACAAACCAAATCAAAAATTCTTGTGGCAACCCACATTAGACGATGCCTGCTTTGAAACTGAGTACAACAAACAAAATAACAAATGCAACAGATAAAGAACAAGATGGAACACAGAGTCAAGAAATATCAAGAGAAAAAACAACACACATCAGAATCTACTCTGTTGATTTTGGAAGAGAGGTTGCTACAAAAACAAAGACCCTGACAACTCAAAAAAAAAAAAAAAAAAAAAAAAAAAAAGAGTAAAATAAAATAAAATAAAATAGAAGGCATAGCGAAACCCAGAGCAAGATTCAACGAGATCCTCACCAAAATTGAAGATTGCAGTACTCTGTCAAAGAGTGACTTTGTAGTTCTTATAGGAGGTGCCAATGATGTATACCATAATAAAACAGCTGCAGCAACAACAGCACTGAAGACAACACTGGGCAAGTTAACATATTATTTAAATTACCTCATCACTATGATTTAATTGAATCATCATGTGTAAATAGAGAAATAAGCAAAGCTAACAAGTATTTTGAAACAATCTGCAAACAGTTTAAAAATGTAATTCTTTTAGATATTAAGGAATGTTTTATGTGTAACCATCAGCCCTCTGACAATTGTAACTGCTCGAGAACTTGTCATACCAAGCCATAGTGAAGGCCTAAGTTGATTAGGAAAACCACTGCTGGCCCAAAAAATACTTAGAGTGGTAAATAATAAATTATCTTGTAACACCAATTTAGAACATACATATCAAAACTCACAACCAAATCAGGGAAATGTATAAGGCTGAACACGCTTGAAATGTGTCAGACTTGGTCGAAACAAAGAGCTTCAGAATGCAATACAAAAAACACACTAAGTAAATAATCACACTAAGCCCAATGCACACAATGTACCACCTTGCAGCAAAAATGAACTACTTTTGTTACATATAAATGTGCAAGCCCTAAGAAACAAAGTAGTGAACTGTAGAAGTGGCTGAAGGAAATTAAGTGTGGCAGTCTCTTTGTGAATGAACATTGGATTAATAGTGCAGAAATAAGCTTATTTGTACCAATTGGCTATTTACTGGCAACAAGCAATTGTAGACCAAACAATGCCCATGGTGGAGTGTCCATTTATATCAACAAAAATTTGAAACTAAAATATTCAATCATAAACCTCACAAGCCTGTCTGTTGAAGCATCTGCCTTGGTTATACACACTCAGAAACTCATTACTGCAACAGTTTATTGACCACCAGCTTCTGATGATGAGATATTTGCAGAAAACTCCCTTAATTACACTTACTGACTGCCAAATGTAAGGAATATAAAACATTTATCACACGAGACATCAATATAGATTTAAGAGTAAAGAGAAAAACTGGTACACATCCTAAATATCTTAAGATCAATGAATTACTACAGCTTAAATGAAAAACCGACCAGAATGGAGGCATGCCTTGACAGTATAATTATCAATGTTTGAGGAATCAAGTACAGTGGGATACCACCAAATTAGGACTATTTGACCATGATGGGATATGGCTCAAAATTGGAAACCTGACACTTGATGATACTAGGATGACACCGAGTTCTCAAAGAAGAGAACACTAAAATAATTAGAAATGTATTGAGTAGAATAGAATGGGCTAGAATACTAACAATCAGCAAAGATATAAATGAAAGCTTTTCTGCATTTATATCCAACATAAAAAATACATTGGACAGTAAATGCCATCTTATTACTAAGAGATGTAACCCTAGCAATATGCATAAACCACAGTATACAAAAAAGTGGTACATCCCACACCTCAATAAAATCAGAATCCCTTTACTCTTGCTGAAGGGCAAAATTGAAAGCAGTCAAGAAAACAAGAGTAGATATATAAACTTAAGAAAAATATACAAATCTGAAATTAAAGCAGCAAAAATGAAAGCAAATGGAAGAGTATATTTTAAATTCTAAAAACAAATGTAAAGCTGCCTGGAACATAGTTAAAAGTGAGATAAACATGGAAAAGGAAGAAATCAGCAACCCAATTAATTGCAACACTCTCAATGAACAATTCATAAATTCAGTAAATGCCCACGTACCAAAAAGTGATGATTTAACTGATACGGAAGCTTTTCTTTTGCAATCACAGAAAAAAACAGATGAAAGATTTAACTGGAGTAGAATATCTGCTGCAGATACAAATAACTCTGTAAACAAGCTTAACAGAAGACTACTATGGATTCAGTACCTTTGTAATAAAAGCTATAATCAAGGAAAGCAGAACTCCGATGGAAGATGCCACTAAATTCTAGTTCATTTTCAGCCAAGTGTCTGGATACTTTTGATCACATATTGTATTAAGCCTGTAAAAATGTCTTATATATTGATGATTTGACCATGATCTCCACAGGTGAGAGTATGCAAGAGGTGGTAAATAAAAATAATGAAGTTTTTGAAAAATGTAGGATGTGGTGCATTGCTTACTAGTATAAACAACACAAAAACGGAGGAAATTTATTTTAATCTGAAGGCACAGAAGGAAGAGAATCACAGTGTCAAACTACTGGGACTAAAATAGACCAAAGGCTCTGATGGGATGGCCATATAAGCTAACCAACAGGCAACATTGCCGATATGATATTCCTGCTGTATAAAGTCAGATGTTCTCTCAGTAAAAGTTTACTGATGCTTTGCTACTATGCATTTTTTCAGTTACAGCTACAATATGGGATTGTGTTATGGGGTAATTCGACAGGTACAAACTATGTATTCAAACAACAGGAAAAAAAGCAGATGTATACAAGGACTGGGTCCAAAAGAAACCTGTAAGGAGCACTTCAGCCTATTAAATATAATGACCCTCCCAAATTTCTATAAGTATAACTGCTTAATATGCACAAAAGAAAATATACGACAATTTACACAGAGAATGAATTTACATTTGCACAGCACTAGAAACAACTGCATGCTTGATATACAATATTCTAGGCTGTCACTGACACACAACAGTCACAAACACCTAAGTCTAAAGTTATAAAATAAACTGCTACAATCAGTCAAAACCCTCACCTTCTTTAAATTAAGGAGGTTAAAAATAAAGCATACTATTCAACTGAAGAATGTCTTGGAGGTAATTTGTAAGGAGTGTATAAAGAATTAAATATGTAACTATCATCAACTAAATGTGTAAAACTGTGTAATTAATTCCTGAATGAAATAAGCAAAGAAATAGTGTAACTATCATTAACTAAATGTGTAAAACTGTATAATTAATTCTTGAATGTAAACCATGTAATTATTATTAATGAAATCTTCTGATTAGTAATAAGTTTATGTACTTATGTATATATGTAAAAAATTGGTAACAACTATACTTTTACGAATATGTAAAATGTATTTTGACAAAGCCAATTGCATGGTAAACATGCTGAATGGCTAATAAAAAAACATATAACATAGAAAACACTAACTGTGTGTGTGTGTGTGTGTGTGTGTGTGTGTGTGTGTGTGTGTGTGTGTGCGTGTGCGTGTGTGCGTGCGTGCGCGTATGTAAAGAAATTTAAATCATTAAAGCTTACCGGCATGATGACAATACCTTCTGGTACAATATCTTCTTGTCTGTAGACTGTATGGTAATAATGAACTGATTGGCATGAACTAATGCATATTCGTAAACACCTGGCTTCAGTTGGTATCTACAAAATTCTCCCTTAAAGCCACGACCAATTGTTCCACAGCCAATGCCACCCAAAGGTACTCCTACAACAGTAAAAAGGAGCAACTGAAATAAAAACTGACACTCAGGCAACAGCATCTGCAGCTTTCCAGCAACAACACTGAAAAGTTCCAGGTAGTATGAAAAAATACTGAGAGAGAGAGAGAGAGAGAGAGAGAGAGAGAGAGAGAGACCTTATCTGATGGTCAAGAACACATTCCATTTCTTTATCATGCACCTGTCTGCAAGTTGTCCCTTCCGTCCTCCCTATCATTATCAACATGAATACTGAAAGCCATTCAAAAATCCCAAGCCCTGTTTCTCCACATCTTGTCAGTCTGTCCAAATAAATATTATAGATAAATAACAATTTTTACACTTTAGATAGCCTATACATTTTATACACAAATTCTTCCTCCAGTACAAACTACATCACTTTAGATGGCCTATACATTTTATACACAAATTCTTCCTCCAGTACAAACTACATCACCTCCATCCACCACAGATCTGTTTTAGTGTTTAAGCCATCGGCTGTAAACTAACTAGGATGTCTACCTGTAGTTTTGTGGGTATACCCTTTTATGTTTCTTACATATTTGACATACATGCATTCTTTTTCCAGTCACCTGGAACTTTCCACTCAGCGATAGATTCATAATAGCACAAGTTAAGTATGAGGTAATTTGGGTTCCAGCTGGACCAGTGACTTAATTGTTTCAACTCTTTCAGCTGTTCTTCATTGCAATCCTCCAGCACAAATTATAACATTACATATATTTATCTTCTTCCTTTCCTGCCATGTCTAGCCCCCATAGGAACCAGTCTCTTTTTTTTAACACACTGACTGCCATGAGGCCACCAGCAACCACACCAAATCCTCTTGCCTGACACAATCTTCCACCTATCAGCAGCTGCAGCAGAGACACACACCTACCACCCTGTGCCTGGCCAGGCAAGGAAACATCCATCACTGTGTGTGACAGTCAAAGTGTTAAACTTCTTTCACACTGTGTGTGTGTGTGGGGGGGGGGGGGGGGGGGGGGGAGGCAATTGCACATGCACTCATTTAAACATTTAAATAACTTATCTGCTGTCTGCTGCTCAATAACTTAACTTTAGACTTCAAGATTTTCCGATTTTCTTTGTTCACTGTGTTGTTATTACTCTGCTCTGGCTCTTTCAGTATCATGCAAGCATATCGCCAAGTATTTCTGTATTAATTATTTCATTAGTACCAGCCAAACATGGACGAGCACTTTAATTGAAGAGTAACCTTTTTCTTCCCAAATGAAGGAAGTACCTGCACTTAATGTTCTCATATTACCTCTTACCAGGACAAATTTAGTCTATATAATTTCTATTAAGAACTCCTGTACCAAGCTGTGTGATTCTGTATATGTGGAATCAGAACATATTTTGAATTTGATCACTGAAAATTACAGAATTTTCTATTGAATGAACGAAGAGAGCATCAAATATATTTCAAAAGTTTTACCTAATGATCTCAACATGTTACATTACAGTGTAATGACTATGAATAATATTTCAGATTTTTCTGAACACCTGTTTTCTTTATTTCTGCAGCTTTGTGAATTTCTGTCTTGAGAGCTCATAAATACATCTGTTCATATTCATTCTTGTTCTCGCTATTTACCTCTTTCTTCAGAAGTGTGATATTGCAATTACTCCCATTTTTATTCATCGCACACATTACCTTTTTTTCTTTTTTAAGAGAGTCAAATTTCATTCTAAAAATAATAGGTCCCCTTTCAAATAAAAACAAGCAATGATGAGGCCATTCCCCAAATGTGAAACCCCAAATGCATTTTCTGAATACATTACTGGAGCACACTATAAATAAATTACTTTATGTCTCCATTACATATGAAATGTCAATAACTGCACAACAATATAACAAGTAGTACTTACCTGAAAAAGTTTTTGGGCAAAGAAGCCAATCTCAACTACATAACAACTAACAAGAAAGAGTGTTCCTATCCATTGTAATTTTCTTTTCTCTGTGTATTTTCTATGAATTCTCTCACAAATTTCTGTAATTAACACAAAAAAATATCAAAAACTAGACGTGGTTTGGCAATGTTTGTTTCTACATAAGCCTTACTGGTTTGTCACATGGGAACATTTATTTCCTTAGTGGTCAACTTACAGGAACATATATCTATCAGTTGCACACGACAACAACCTATATAAACCATTTGCCTCACACAACATTCAGCAGTGAGGAAACAATGACAGCCATCAAAGAAATGAAAGCAGGCAAGGCATCTGGTTTTGACAGCATCCCTTCATAATTCCTAATTCGCAGTAGGAAGCATGTAAAAAATGGCTAGCAGCTGTCTTTACGATATTCTCCAAACTGGTAACGTACCCTGTGATTTGAAAAGAGCAAAAATCATAGCCACCTTAAAACCAGGTAAACCAAATGACAAACCACAAAGATATCGACCTACTGCTTTACTTATACACTATATAAAAATTGTATAACAGAATCAGCCACATAATTTTCCAAAACTTGCCTGTTATTATGCCGAAACTGGGGCTGCACCAACCAGATTCTCTGACTGATAACTTATACTGAAGCAGTATTCCAAAAACACACAGAACACTTCAATTTTGTGTATAGATCGCACAGTAGCCTCATTACTGCATAGACGTAAGGGGTTACATTCAAACATTTAAGTCATACCATGTCTTAAAACTGAAAACCTCATCACTGCTATGTTAAGTAAAAGAAGCTTCCAACGAGTAACAAGATGAGCCCTCTAACAAAGTTTGATAAAGGCCTCCCACAAGAATCAGTGCTAGACCCCTCTTCTGTTTTCCCTGTATATAGCAGACATGACTAAGACAAATAGTGGAATAAGTTCTAACTCAATGTACAAATAGGGATTAACAATATCGCCCAGCTATGACTGTGGTGCAGAATGGCATATTTTTCAGTGCATCCTATGTACGTACCCAAATCGATCCAGAGGAGTTCCTGTTAGGAACCTAGACATAAGTTGTGTATGGTCAGCAGTTGGATATAAGCCTGTGACCTGTGCATTGTAAATATTGTAATTTTAATCAATTTATAGTCATAAATTTCTTCCCTATCTGTTAAACATATTTATATGTGTTATTAAAGAAAATCTATTTCCTTATGTGGTGTGATCCTAGGCACATGCTAAATAAATAAATATTCTCCTAGACACAACACCTGATCCTAAAAGCAGGATGCTACTCAGCATTTTTCTGCAAGTGTACTCTTGCTGTTGTAAAAGTCATTCAACAGTTTTAAGACTCTTTAGAAGTCAAACAATGATTTCTTATTGCTAAAGAGACCTTTCTATCCTCCTCAGGAAACAGTATCATAGCTTTAAGGGAGTAATGTCAGACTTACAACAATAACTCTTACGGGAGAAACATGATAGCAAAAGTAGTAAACATAACATGACATGACATAAACATGATATCAGCATGCACCGAAGGACAGTGAGTGCGGAATTCAATAACATTACAAAAGGGTGAAGTATGCACCACTGGATATACAGAAAAAAGGGCTGTGTCGCATGCAATGGAACAAACATCGTGCAACCACGACTTGCCACATAATTGAAGGGTTGAGCGGGTTACACACACATAAGCAAGCCTGAAAATATTGCTAAACTGCTGTCAGAAAAAGTTTTCTTCGGACCCAATTTGTGCAGAATACACGTACAGTGCCGTAGCTATGCAGGTAGTTAGGTGTGTGTGTGTGTGTGTGTGTGTGTGTGCGCGCGCGCGCCCGCGCCCGCGCCACTACGGGCCTTCTGCATCACTCATTACTTAATCACCAGACTACAGATTCAAAACTGTGATCTTTCATCCACAGCCAGCCCTATGAATTGCATCCATCATTCTTTCACCTCTGCCACTGTTTCGACAGTCATGAAAAAGAGTGAGCTGCAGGGTGGTCTAGAGTCGAAGTTAAGCTATTGGTCCCACTATAACTGGCTGAGTAACTCAGTTCTGACATCAGAGAAATGCAATGACATACCATCTCTTTAAACATCATAGTGTTCAAATCGGTCATTGGATTAATGACAGATTTATCTTCAAAGATTTTTCAATTGCCATATTTACACTGCACTGCCCCAATTAGCACAAAGTTAAAATACAATGAAAATATAGCACTAAATAATGCACTGCTAACCGCAGTTCTACCAAATGTTTGTATTTTGATAATCACAGGAGCTGAAGAATATATTTACCACTTCTTCCATTAAACATGCTTTTAAGTAATTATTTTGTGAAATTTTTGTATATTTCTTTTCAATATAGTCATGTGAGCCAGTCAATATTGCTGAAAATGCAAATAAAGCAAACTAACCATATATCTGTCTTCCTGTCACCATCTTCAGGTAGTCCATAAGAGGTTTCCTCTGAGCTCTATATATCTTCATGACATACCAAAGATAACTGAAAATAAAAAGGGTATGAAGTTAAATAATGGCATAAAATGAATTATGTAATACTACAAATCAACTGTAAGGAACCAATTACATCCTCTGTTTTCCTCTTTATCATAATCTTATCATAATGTTGGTGTCCATCAAAAATAATGAAAAACTAATTTTCTGCTATTCTTTCAGACCTCTGCAATACAGAGGAGTCCTTGAAGGCACCACCGACCCAGCAGAGATCATTACATATGCTCAACTACTCAATTCATCCACTCGGTCATTGAAGGAATGTTAACAGCTAGCTATTGCCAGTCTGTTTTCTGTCTGATATACAACAAACATCAAAAAATTTCCAGATGGACTTGCTAGTTAATAACACTTACTACCTTTCTTACCTTTAGCAGAATTTTGGTGAGATTAGTTTTCTACTGGCTAGTTACTAACATTGACTAGCTCACTGACTTAATTTTGCTGTCTCGCCAAGAGCACATAATTACAGGCTATGTACTACATTCTGTTCAATTGGTTACTTAGTACTTTCCAAAATTTAATAAGTTTTTATGTTTACTGCCAGGAAAGTGATGACAGATGAGTCACAGAACACCACCATCTTCAATTGTGATATTCACATATGACAGGACTTAACAATGGCTGTATATCTGAAAGCGTTACAACAACAACAGACAAATGGAATGATGAATATGTGGAAGAACATAAGAAGTACCAAGGCCAGATGTAGCACACAATTGGCTACACCAGTCCCTCAACCACAATTCACAGCAGTGGATCAAGCACCTCCTATGTATTCAGCGTTCCATCCAGTAAAAGATGACAGGTGAAGGTACAAGTAACTAATACAGCACTTCAAAACAGATAAAATAATGGACTCACTGAGGCATCATGATTATTTTTCTCTCCTGAGATCAGCCAAAAGGACTTCAAGATGTGCTGTAGAGAGATTCTGCAGTACTGGTAACAGTGTCAACAAAATTTCAAGAAGTGTTATACTTTCAGAAATTGATTTTAAGTTTCCAGCATATGCGTAAGTTAGCATATCATTCATGGGTCGCAGACCTCCTACACATTTCACTGTAGTTCAAAACTGTTATATCAGAAAGCCTGGTAAGAGATATTAGAAGCAAAGGACCCATGACTGGAAGAAGTGCTTAAAAGACCTCCAGTATTTGAGTTAGCAAAGTCATTTAACAGTAAGTTAAAAAAACAAACTGAAATTGGAACAATGATTCAATGTGATCACACCAAGCCTCACCACCACCACCACCACCACCACCACCACCACCATCCTTGTTAATTTTAGTTAGAAGAACAACAGGAACAGAATCTGGTTCATCATAGCACTGCAGAACAAACAGTCTGATTCCACTGACCGTAGAAACAAGCATGAGCTTCAAGGTACAAAACAGCTCTGTCCTTGGTCTAGACTGTTTTCAGAGTAAGTCATGTGAGGCAAGATTTTCCATTTATCATCTCAGTATGTCACTCCTGCCACAAACATGATTACACACCAAATCTCTGAAGGGTCAAGTTATTGAGTCGACAATCAACTGTGTTATTGTCATACATTGTTCCTCGCAAAAAGAGCTGCATGCATGACATGGCAGATTGTGATCATTGTAGGCAGGCAGGTAGATTGTAGCACACATAAGGAACGGTTACATTTTCAACTCTGAAGGTGCACTAGGTGGCCATAAAATCTGTGTATTAGTATGGCTTGAGACTTCTGTGGTTGTGAATAGAAGTGTCCAGACATCACGGCATCAAGTTTTACAGGTCTTGGATATCATCCTGTGATACCCCATCCCATGCTACTTGCAACTCAGCATGCAGTTCCCACACATTGGTTGAATGACATGGCATACTCCATAGCACTCCATACATTCTTGATCAGGGAGAGATCAGGTGACATGACTGGCCGTAACAGAGTATCCACAACTGCAAGGCACACTCTGGAGGTGCAGTGATACAAGGATGAGCATTGTCCTGTTGAAACTGGGCATATGCATTCATGAATGGCAGAGCCACCAGTTGCCTGACCTCCTCCATGTGCCGTGTGGCTGTCAAGGATCCCTTCAGCAACACTAATGGTCAATGAGCATCTTATGATGTCACTTCCATACCATCACACTAGGCTGGCAGGATGTGTGATGGCAGACCACGAACTGCTCTTCATGACACTCTCCACAGTGCTTCCAGACACAGACCCAGTAGTTGTCCCCTCCCAGGCACAAGTAAACTCATCACTAAAGATGACTCGGTGTAAATCTGCAGACCCCATGTCTGTCACTGTTGACAACAGGCTAGTTGAACACAATGCATAATGATTCATGGGTGACAGTGACAGGTTCTGTAATGGTTGGTGTGCAAAGAGCCCTGCATCATAAAACTGTCTGCTTGTGGTACTAGCACATGTGGGATGTTGCACAGAAGGCAAGACAGCCCACTGAATAGCACCTGTCCTTGCTGTTGGATCTGTTCAAGCACCGTGGACAATACATTTATCCTCCCTCCTTGTGGTGCTGGCCAGATGTCCAGATTCTACATATCACACATTCATGCCTTCCGGAATTCATTGCTACCAAAAATGGGCAATGGTGGTGTCCATATGACCATTGTGGTGCACAACACGAAATATGACCACCCAAATTCCTGCAGCACCTCTGAAACTCATCTAGCTGGGCAACTCACTAATCAGTAACAAACATGTCACTTAGGAATAGTGACAAGTGCAGGTGGTGATACCCACTGGCCAGCACTGCTGTTTGAGAGTCCTCTTACATCAACTGGTAGACACAGCATCATGGCCCCACTCTCATGCTCCTTGAGTGCACAGCTGACCATGCCAAAATAATCAATGGCATAGCTGATAGTGTTTACCATACCCACACAGTTTGGTGGATCATTCGGGCCTTCTTTTTTGATGATCAGTGTACATCACAAAGATAGAGTGACGAACAGCACATTATATCATGGTAGCCACAGATCGCAAACACTTACTGTAACCCCACTTACTGTAACTCTTTGAATTAATCAATAGAAAGTGTGAATCCAAGAATATGTAGTAACATTAATCAATGCAGATACATACCATGATTACAGTTGTTTCAGAAGTGGCAAAGCAGCACTTTAAATCATTTAGTAAACAAACAATTCCTATCAAAGGAATGTTTGTGACCAAGGTCATGTACAAGAAAATGACTCAAAATATCAAATTTTTAGTAGTGGTACAAAATGAAAGTTAGCTTGTCAACTTGTTACCAGACAAAAAATATTCGCCTTATGGAGAGGTACATCTACACTTGTCCTAAATATGCAGCAACTTCACCAGCCAGCTCTGATAGCCAATTTCTTCGCCTGGCCCACTCTCAGAGAGTCCTTGTAGCATATTCATGCAGAGTTAGTTATGTCCTAACCAAATTTCTAACCATCAAGGGTATGTCACTTACAACTGCAACTTATAATGGGCCAAATTCAGTGTTACACGTCCAGACCAACAGGCAGGCACAATAGATAGTGCAGTGGTAAAAACAGCGATAAAAATAGTGGAACAGATCCCTACAAAAACTTCACTGAATCTATTATTCTGTACATATTGCACTATGCCACGAAAAGACAAAAGTCTCACTAACATACTCCATGGGAGCCAACCGTCAACCTTGCAGCATATCCTAAATTCCTATCAAACACATGCAGCGCTCCCCAATTCTTGCTTGGCACTCTGGGCACACACTTTTTCAAAAGTAGCATGCTAGACAAAAGGCGACCAATGTCTGATGATGTACACTACAGCCATCACAGAGGGTACTCTTCAGTGTCATTGAACCTGTAACCACGGTGATGGTGATGACCCAACAACCTAGGGTGATTGCTACCAGAAAATGTACTGTTGGACATCTCATGGCTTTCTGCTAGAATATACTGCAAACAGTGTGGGGAAAGCAGCCTCATTTCACCATTGGGGATATTATCTCATATGAGTTGGTTCACAATTGGTACATGCTGTCAATAGGAAAAGTTTATTGGGTGGTTCTTAGGATGACTCCCATAACTGTGTCCACTTAAAAAGCAGACACAGATGATATATCCATTCAAATGCTGTCACCCATGACAATGTTCAAGAACATGATACAGCACTGTTTTTGTTGGGATCTCTTTCACTAATTTTATCACTTGTTGCTTTCGTCTCTGCACCATCTATTCCGCCTACCCATTGCACTGGAAGTTAACACTGAATTGGGCTCATTATCAGGGTGCAAAGTTATCTGTTCCCCACTACCCCACTGGCCATCAAATACTTGTGCCTCTCATAAGGAGGGATTCTGTGTTCAATAATAATGCTTTTAGTGACAATGAACCTCAGAAGCCTTATTCATGAAGACACCCTCAAGAGACAAAAAATGGTTCTGAGCACTATGGGACTCAACATCTTAGGTTATAAGTCCCCTAGAACTTAGAACTACTTAAACCTAACCAACCTAAGGACATCACACACACCCATGCCCGAGGCAGGATTCGAACCTGCGACCGTAGCAGTCCCGCGGTTCCGGACTGCAGCCCAGAACCGCACGGCCACCGCGACCGGCTCTCAAGAGACACCTCGCTGCTAACAGCAGTACCACTGCTGACTAAATGAAAGCAGGACATTGCTGGGCCATACATCTCACTCTCTCATGTGGTTAATGACCACAGCAGGCAAATATCAGCAGCTCAGTTTTCTTCCTGTGAATGCTGTGGACATCAGGACATCAAACACTTGCCAGACAGATCCATTAGTTGCCACCACTATCTATCTTTGAACCACCATTGGTCTTCTGCTGGGAATGTTTTGTACAAGCTCTTTACTTACCTTGGCTCAGCTCACCAGAGGTAAAATTTAATTGGCTATGCATCATTTACTGTGATTATTCCATGTTGTTTGTGTCTTGGCAAATCTAGTAAATGTTGTAGTAGTTCTGACAAATATCATAAACAGTCTTTTAAATGGGATTTAATTACTTTACATTACAAAACTTTGATAAAATAATAATGGAAAAATTGATATTGGAACTAAATTACATCCTTTTTCAAATTTATATCAGGATCAATATTCCAGAACTGTTGAGCCTCACGGAATAAGAGTCATTGGATTCTTTTGCAAACAACAAATAAAAAAATTATATAACACATTCAATTTGATTTAAGTAGGGAGACTTTGCTGGCTTTTCTAACATTAACGCTTTTGAGTGTCTTCACAGCCCATTTTTGCTTGTTTTTTATGTATGCATGCAGAAGTTAGCACGTGCAAAGTGGATCTCATCTGTTGGACAATAAGACTGAATAGTGAGCAACTTATATTATTCTAAAATACAAGCATGTTACTCTGAATACATGCCTGGATGGAACTACAGCCAGTTTCCCCAATAACCTAGTCACAGTCTGTCATCTCCAAACAGCCAAGCTTATCCTTCCACTTTGTGCTATGGTAACTATGTGATGTGGAGAGTACCTAGGGTTATCAATAGTCGGGAGGATTTCATGAACGATGGACCCACTCCACCAAGAGTGTCTTTTCACCGTCCACCTAACCTTTGTAACCTGTTGGTTCATCCCTATGAAATACCCAGACCACCTTCCCTACCCTCTGGCTCCTACCCTTGTAATCGCCCCCTGTGTAAAACCTGTCCCATGCACCCTCCCACCACCACCTACTCCAGTCCTGTAACCTGGAAGGTGTACATGATCAAAGGCAGAGCCACGTGTGAAAGCACCCATGTGATTTACTAACTGACCTGCCTACACTGTGAAGCCTTCTATGTGGGAATGAGCAGCAACAAACTGTCCATTCGCATGAACGGACACAGGCAGACAGTGTTTGTTGATAATGAGGATCACCCTGTGGCTAAACATGCCTTGGTGCACAGCCAGCACATCTTGGCACAGTGTTACACAGAACGTATCTCTGCCTACGTAGATCAACACCTTCAACCCATTAAATGCAGTCACCCATCCTTCATCAAAGACACCAACCACTTTCTCGAACACTTGGAATCCTTACCCAGTTTGTTACCCCCCGGAAACCATCCTTGTAACCATTGATGCCACTTCCTTATACACAAATATCCCGCACGCCAAGGGCCTCACTGCAATGGAGCACTTCCTTTCACGCCGATCACCTGCTACCCTACCTAAAACCTCTTTCCTCATTACCTTACCCAGCTTCATCCTAACCCACAACTTCTCCACTTTTGAAGGCCAGACATACCAAAAATTAAAGGGAACAGCCATGGGTACCAGGATGGCCCCCTCGTACGCCAACCTATTCATGGGTCGCTTAGAGGAAGCCTTCTTGGTTACCCAGGCCTGCCAACCCATTTATTGATGACATCTTCATGATCTCAGTACCTCCATTATGACAGCTGCCACCCATTCCACATCAAACGATCCCTTCCCTACAGCCTAGGTCTTCATGGCAGATGAATCTGCTCCAGTCCTGAATCCTTGAACCATTACACCAACAACCTGAAAACGCTTTCGCATCCCGCAACTACCCTCCCGACCTGGTACAGAAGCAAATAACCTGAGCCACTTCCTCATCCCCTCAAACCCAGAATCTCCCACAGAAGTGCCCCACTTGTGACAGGATACTTTCCGGGACTGGATCAGACTCTGAATGTGGCTCTCCAGCAGGGATAAGACTTCCTAAAATCCTGAAATGAGATCCATCCTTCATGAAATCCTCCCCACTCCGCCAAGAGTGTCTTTCCGCCATCCACCTAACCTTCATAACCTCTTAGTTCATCCCTATGAAATCCCCAAATCACCTTCCCTACCCTCTGGCTCCTACCCTTGTAACCGCCCCCTGTGTAAAACCTGTCCCATGCACCCTCCCATCACCACCTACTCCAGTCCTGTAACCCGGAAGGTGTACACAATCAAAGGCAGAGCCACGTGTGATAGCACCTATGTGATTTACCAACTGACCTGCCTACACTGTGAAGCTTTCTATGTGGGAATGACCAGCAACAAACTGTCCATTCACATGAATGGACACAGGCAGACAGTGTTTGTTGGTAATGAGGATCACCCTGTGGCTACACATGCCTTGGTGCATGGCCAGCACATCTTGGCTCAGTGTTACACCGTCCGAGTTACCTGGATACTTCCCACTAACACCAACCTGTCAGAACTCTGGAGATGGGAACTTGCCCTTCAGTATATCATCTCTTCTTGATATCCGCCAGGCCTCAACCTCCGCTAATTTCAAGTTGCCGCTGCTCATACCTCACCTGTCTTTCAACAACCTCTATGCCTCTGTACTTCCGCCTCGACTGACATCTCTGCCTGAACTCTTTGTCTTTACAAATGTCTGTGTGTGTGTGTGTGTGTGTGTGTGTGTGTGTGTGTGTGTGTGCGCGCGTGCGCGTGTACACCTGTCTTTTTTTCCCCCTAAGGTTAGTCTTTCCGCTCCCGGAATTGGAATGACTCCTTACCCTCTCCCTTAAAACCAACATCCTTTCGTCTTTCCCTCTCCTTCCCTCTTTCCTGAAGAAGCAACCGTTGGTTGTGAAAGCTAGAATTTTGTGTGTATGTTTGTGTCTGTTTGTGTGTCTATCGACCTGCCAGCGGTTTTGTTTGGTAAGTCACATCATCTTTATATATATGATGTAAATAAAATAGAAAGAAACTTCCACATGGGAAAAATATATTAAAAACAAAGACTCCAAGACTTACCAAGCGGGAAAGCACCGGTAGACAGGCACAATAAAATAACACACAAACACACACACACAAAATTTCGAGCTTTCGCAACCGGTGGCTGCTTCGTCAGGAAAGAGGGAAGGAAAAGGAAAGATGAAAGGATGTGGGTTTTAAGGGAGAGGGTAAGGAGTCATTACAATCCCGGGAGCGGAAAGACTTACCTTAGGGGGAAAAAAGGATAGGTATATACTCGCACTCGCGCACGCACACACACACACACACACACACACACACACACACACACACACACACACACACACACCAATCCATACATACAGACATATTTGTGTGCTATTTTATTGTGCCTGTCTACCGGCGCTTTCCCGCTTGCTAAGTCTTGGAATCTCTGTTTTTAATACATATTTAATTTGTACGAACAGGATACAAAAAGCATTGTAATATAATAATACAACTCACCAAAATCATGTGAGTGTCTAAAGTCTGATATAATTACTAAGTAATTAAAGAATGCAGTCAATCAAATTGTTTGCAGCAAACATTTTACGAAGTTTTGATGCGAAAACCAATTTATTTGAACATACTAATTCTATCAAACGTGTTGCCACTATCTGTCAAACTAAGTTTTGTGATTAATCTCAACGAAGTTCATAGACTTCAACTGTAAGTTCAATTGTCTATAGTTCAAACAATACACAGAAAGCTTTTGAAATCATTGCATGTCATATAAGCATCAGTGGTGATAAAAACAGGGCTCAGTTAGTCTTGCACCACCCTCAGGTCAGTTTTACATCAGTCCTGGATGAGATTTTGTGACAATAAATCTGTATATGTATTTTTAGAAATAAATAAATGAAAGATCAAATCCACTGTGTTGCCTGCATCATTTACTACTTAGTGAACCACAAAAACTGTCTTGATAATGCTAGATGTGGACACCAGATATATTTCAAAAAGGAAAGGATATTTATTTTTGGAGAGCTACACCTCCCATTCAACAAAAAGCAGATATGACAGTTAAGTATACAAAACTGTTCCCAGAAGCATCAAAACATTTTAATGTCTATGAAAAATCTGAAACTGAAATCCAGTCTCTGCTGAAAACAGTCAATCTTCAGCAATAACATCAGCATGGAATGAAGCTTGGCCCACAGCACTGGCATTAAAGATTAGCAAAAATCTCGGAAAGTGTAGGTACCAAAATTCGAAATGGATAAACTATAAAATGCTACCAGACAGAAGCACACAAATACCTAGGTATTTTGCCATTGGACATCACGCATGATCATGTAAAAAATATTGTCAGCAAATGGTACACACACACAGAGTCAGGAAAATTTTGAAAGACAAACAATGGGGGCAATACCAACAAGGCATTCAAATATATGGGACATACCTATCATGAGGTACAGCCATTGTGAACTGGACCAAGTGGAGTTGGATAATCGTAACTGGAAAGTGAAAAAACTTATGACAATTCACTATGCACTCCACGCTTGCAGTGACATTCTCAGAAAAGCAGACAGAGGATTCTTGCAAGTGAGGTAGATGAAGAAGAAGAGAAACATGCACTGGCAGACTAGGTGAAAGACGTGTGAAGAGTCAGCTCCACTTAAAGTCAATAACAGCAAGCTCCTAGAAGTACAACAAAATGAATCAATACCAAAAAGCTGCACTCCAATGCCGGACTGATGTCCTGCACAATAAATCGCTGCATGAGCAGTGTTTGGACAAGATTGAAGGCAGAATAATAAAGAAAAGACTTGGTATTGGTTGGCCAATGGAACCCTACAGACAAAAACTGAATGCTTGGTTTTTGCTACACAGGAACAAGCCATGAGAATCAATGCCTTCAAAGCCAGAATCAAGAAATCAGCAAAAGATCCAAAGTGCAAAGAAGCTGACACAACAATTGGCCATACCTTCAGCTGTTGCAAAAAGAATGACAAGCAAAGGTACTATGATGTAGCATGAATGATCCACCGGAAATTACACCAAATTACCATCAGCTGGTGGTAATGAACTGGTGGGACCCTAAGCCAGAAAAAGTTGTCGGAAATGAACATGCCACATTACTGTGGGACTACTCATCTCAGTGTATCGAATGCTGGAACACCATATACCAGACAACACAACTGTGGAGGAAAAGAATTGTGGATCGCCAAGATTGGCAACCCAGATGCAGGAAAATCAATGAGAAACAAAGACTATGGTAAAACCAGTGAAAGTGGTCCCATTGGTTCTCAGCTCACTGGGAGCAGCGTTAAAAGATGATAGAGGGTACTTTACAACGAGTGGTATTGACAAAATATTCATCTGCCAACTACAGAGAAAGCCATTTTACTGGGATTTGCATGAATCATCTGCTAATACATCCTGTAGCCCTAGACCTTTGGATGTATCCGGATTAGTGACAAAATATGAAATCCAGCATAGTAAACTTATTTGCTGTTTTTACTGTCATAAACAGTATGTATAATAATAATTATAATAATTATATTAACAATTGTTGTTGTTGTGGTCTACAGTCCTGAGACTGGTTTGATGCAGCTCTCCATGCTACTCTATCTTGTGCAAGGTTCTTCATCTCCCAGTACTTACTGCAACTTACGTCCTTCTGAATCTGCTTAGTGTATTCATCTCTTGGTCTCCCTCTACGCTGCCCTCCAATGCTAAATTTGTGATCCCTTGATGCCTCAGAACATGCCCTCCCAACCGATCTCTTCTTCTTGTCAAGTTGTGCCACAAACCCCTTTTCTCCCCTATTCTATTCAATACCTCCTCATTATTTACGTGATCTACCCACCTAATCTTCAGCATTCTTCTGAAACACCACATTTCCAAAGCTGTTATTCTCTTCCTGTCCAAACTATTTATCGTCCATGTTTCATTTCCATACATGGCTACACTCCATACAAATACCTTCAGAAACGACTTCCTGACACTTAAATCTATACTCTATGTTAACAAATTCCTCTTCTTCAGAAACACTTTACTAGCCATTTCCAGTCTACATTTTACATCCTCTCTACTTCAACCATCATCAGTTATTTTGCTCCCCAAATAGCAAAACTCATTTACTACTTTAAGCATCTCATTTCCTAATCTAATTCCCTCAGCATCACCCGATTTAATTCGACTACATTCCAGGATCCTTGTTTTGGTTTTGTTGATGTTCATCTTATATCCTCCTTTCAAGACACTGTCCATTCCATTCAACAGCTCTTCCAAGTCCTTCACTGTCTCTGACAGAATTACAATGTCATCGGCGAACCTCAAAGTTTTTATTTCTTCTCCATGGATTTTAATACCTACTAAGAATTTTTGTTTTGTTTCGTTTACTGCTTGCTCAATATACAGATTGAATAACATTGGGGATAGGCTACAACCCTGTCTCACTCCCTTCCCAACCACTGCTTCCCTTTCATACCCCTCGACTCTTATAACTGCCATTTGCTTTCTGTACAAATTGTAAATAGCCTTTCGCTCCCTGTATTTTACTCCTGCCACTTTCAGAATTTCAAAGAGAGTATTCCAGTCAACATTGTCAAAAGCTTTCTTTAAGTCTACAAATACTAGAAACGTAGGTTTGCCTTTCCTTAATCTATCTTCTAAGATAAGGCGCAAGGTCAGTATTGGCTCACGTGTTCCAACATTTCTATGGAATCCAAACTGATCTTCCCCGAGGTCGACTTCAACTAGTTTTTCCATTCGTCTATAAAGAAGTCGCGTTAGTATTTTGCAGCTGTGACTTATTAAACTGATAGTTCGGTAATTTTCACATCTGTCGACACCTGCTTTCTTTGGGATTGAAATTATTATATTCTTCTTGAAGTCTGAGGGTATTTCGCCTGTCTCATGCATCTTGCTCACCAGATGGTAGAGTTTTGTCATGACTGGCTCTCCCAAGGCCGTCAGTAGTTCTAATGGAATGTTGTCTACTCCCGGGGCCTTGTTTCAACTCGGGTCTTTCAGCGCTCTGTCAAATTCTTAACACAGTATCGTATCTCTCATTTCATCTTCATCTACATCCTCTTCCATTTCCATAATATTGTCCTCAAGTACATCGACATTGTATAGACCCTCTATAGACTCCTTCCACCTTTCTGCTTTCCCTTCTTTGCTTACAACTGGGTTTCCATCTGAGCTCTTGATATTCATACAAGTGATTCTCTTTTCTCAAAAAGTCTCTTTAATTTTCCTGTAAGCAGTATCTATCTCACCCCTAGTGAGATAAGCCTCTACATCCTTACATTTGTCCTCTAGCCATCCCTGCTTAGCAGTTTTGCACTTCCTTTCGTTCTCATTTTTAAGACGTTTGTATTCCTTTTTGCCTACTCCATTTACTGCATTTATATATTTTCTCCTTTCATCAATGAAATTCAATATTTCTTCTGTTACTCAAGGATTTCTACCAGTCCTCGTCTTTTTACCTACTTGATCGTCTGCTGCCTTCACTACTTCATCCCTCAGAGCTACCCATTCTTCTTCTACTGTATTTCTTTCCCCCATTCGTGTCAATTGTTCCCTTATGCTCTCCCTGAAACTCTCTACAACCTCTGGTTTAATCAGTTTATCTCCTTAAATTCCCACCTTTTGCAGTTTCTTCAGTTTTAATCTACAGTTCATAACCAACAGATTGTGGTCAGAGTCCACTTCTGCCCCTGGACATGACTTACAATTTAAAACCTGGTTACTAAAGCTCTGTCTTACCATTAGATTAATCTGATACCTTTTTGTATCTTCAGGGTTCTTCCATGTATACAACCTTCTTTCATGATTCTTGAACCATGTGTTAGCTATGATTAAGTTATGCCTCGTGCAAAATTCTACCAGGCAGCTTCCTCTTCCATTCCTTACCCCCAGTCCATATTCACCTACTATTTTTCCTTCTCTCCCTTTTCCTACTCTCGAATTTCAGTCACCCATGACTATTAAATTTTCGTCTCCCTTCACTACCTGAATAATTTCTTTTATCTCATCATACATTTCATCTATTTCATCATCATATGCAGAGCTAGTTTGCATGTAAACTTGTAGTACTGTAGTAGATGTGGGCTTTGTGTCTATCTTGGCCACAATAATACATTCACTATGCTGTTTACAGTAGCTTACCCGCACTCCTATATTTTTATTCATTATTAAACCTACTCCTGCCTTACCCCTATTTGATTTTGTATTTATAACCCTGTAATCACCTGACCAAAAGTCTAGTTCCTCCTGCCACCGAACTTCACTAATTCCCACTATATCTAACTTGAACCTATCCATTTCCCTTTTTAAATTTTCTAACCTACCTACCCGTTCAAGGGATCTTACATTCCATGCTCTGATTCGTAGAACACCAGTTCTCTTACTCCTGATAATGACGTCGTCCTGAGTAGTCCCCGACCGGAGATCCGAATGGGGGTCTATTTCAACTCCGGAATATTTTACTCAAAAGGACGCCATCATCATTTAATCATACAGTAAAGCTGCATGCCCTTGGGAAAAATTACCGCTGTAGTTTCCCCTTGCTTTCAGCTGTTCACAGTACCAGCACAGCAAGGCCGTTTTTGTTAGTGTTACAAGGCCAGATCAGTCAATAATCCATACTGTTGCCCCCTGCAAATGCTGAAAAGGCTGCTGCCCCTCTTCAGGAACCACACGTTTTTCTGGCCTCTCAAAAGATACCCATCCACTGCGGTTGCACCTACAGTATGGCCATCTGTATCGCTGAAGCATGCAAGCCTCCCCGCCAACGGCTAGGTCCGTGGTTCATGGGGGGATATATACATTAATTATAATATTTTCAATAACCAACGAGTCTAGTTCTACAACTCATAGCTATCCGACAAGTACATCAGAGAGAACACTGTACATGCTTCTCAATAAAGAGAAGTTTCTTTTCTTGAAGATGTGGAGTGATGGTAACCAGCACCATGTAGGCATCAATGGGCAGTAATTACCCTCACAGACAGATGAAGCTTCTGTCCACCTCTTCAGTTAACGTATATGGGTTCTTGACACTGACATTTAAAATGGCTCAGCTTTGGTCCCTAGTAATTGCAATATGTCTCTGTCTTCTCTTGACAACTTCTTATCCACATCTTTGTAGTTTTCTCTGAGACACCAGCTGCTACTGCAGGACAAGCAATGAACTAACTGTATTCCCACATGCGATCCTTAGCTCCCTGTTCAAAAAAGTCCTTACCATTACTTATTTCCAGGAGTTTATCTACCTGTTAACGTAACTTGCTGGTAACACCCGACAATCTTTTGCTGCAATGAAGCAATGGGCAAGTGGTATTTGTGTTTATTGACAGATCTTAGCAGGAAGAAGGGATGACCACATTTGTGATTACACCCAGTTCTCATCATGATGTACATTTAATTGTGACTTCATAATCATTGTTAACAAGGCAGAGGAAGAAAACTAAAGAGGAAGGTAACAATATGGAATATTTAAATTCACATTTGCTACACCTGCACATCTGAAATGAAATTCAGTTGTTGCAGTAACCAGCAATGTAACACAATAAAGCCTTAACAGTCATGTCAAGTATGTGTAGCCAGATAGCCAACCAGAAACACAAACTGAATGAGCCAAACTTTTAAAAAACACCTCTCACATTTCAAACAGTGGAAAATCAGGATGGAAAGTTGCTACTCACCATATAGCAAAGATGCCAAGACCCAGCACGGCACAAGAAGAAGAAAGTCGGAAAGTTATCTTTCAGTCAACAAGGCCTTGTTGGCCTAAATTTCTGACAGTCTTTTTGTTGTGCCTTTCTGAGACTCAGCATCTCCACTATATGGTGAGAAGCAACAATATTTTTCATCATATTGTTACCTCTCATATTTCAGCTTTAGTGACAGGTAGATAAAGTAATTCACAATAGGGTACCTAACCAAATTTCTACAACCAGATTAGTATGTCACACAAAATGACCAATAGTTCCTGTTTATGTGTACTTTCCTTCACATATTACAAAAAGTGCTTTCTCTCCCACATGTCACATCAGGGAAGAGATCAGAAAAATATAAAATCTTTGAACTTGTCTCGTAGCCTGATGAAATAAGACACAAGATTCATTTGAAAAAAAAAAAAGGAGTTGTCCTCTTACCATCAAATATGATACACTCACAAAAGAAAACAAGATAAGTTTACACTGTAAACCACAAGCACCTGATATAACCATGCCTCACAAATGTGGGAAGTCATGTCAGAGGGTAGTATCCTGCACAGACATGAAACTCAGATTTATCTTGTCAAGATGATCAGAATTTGTTAATCAATAACCACATATATTGAATGTTACATCCATTCACACATCCTTCATGTCATAGGAAATGGCACTGTATGACATGTTTTTATTACAATGTTACAAGTAACTTATTACACAGATATCCTAAAAACAATGTATCTAATAAAATAATGAATTTTCTTCCTGTTTCTATATGAAAATATCAAATTCTGGAGACTTCGCAATATCTTTTTCCATGCAGATATACACTATGCGATCAAAAGTATCTGGACACACCCAAAAACATGTGTGTTTCATATTAGGTGCACTGTGCTGCCACCTACTGCCAGGTACTCCATATCAGCTGCATCAGTAATCATCATACATTGTGAGAGAGCAGAATGGAGCACTCCGCGGAACTAACGGACTTCAAATGTGGTAAGGTGATTGGGTTCACTTGTGTTATATGGCTGTACATGAGATTTCCACACTCCTAAAAATCCCTACGTCCACTGTTTCTGATGTGATAGTGAAGTGGAAACGTGAAGGGACACATACAGCACAAAAGTGTACAGGCCGACCTCCTCTGTTGACTGACAGAGACCGCTGATAGTTGAGGAAAGTCGTAATGTGTAATAGGCAGCCTTCTATCCAGACCATCACACAGGAATTCCAAACTGCATCAGGATCCACTGCAAGTACTGTGACAGTTAGGTAGGAGGTGGGAAACTTGGATTTCATGGTCAAACAGCTGCTCATAAGCCACACATCACACCGGTAAATGTGAAACAATGCCTCAGTTGGTGTATAGAAGGTAAATATTGGACGACTGAACAGTGGGACAACATTCTGTGGATTGACGAATCACAGTACACAATGTGGCAATCTGATGGCAGGGCGTGGGTATGGCGAATGCCCGGTGAACATCATCTGCCAGTGTGTGCAGTGCCAACAGTAAAATTTAGAGGTGGTAGTGTTATGGTGTGGGCGTGTTTTTCATGGAGGGGGCTTGCTCCCCTTGTTGTTTTGCATGGCACTACCACAGCACAGTCCAACATTTATATTTTAAGCACCTTCTTGCTTCCCACTGTTGAAGAGCAATTCGGGGATGGAAACTGCATCTTTCAACACGATCGAGCACCTGTTCATAATGCACGGGCTGTGGCAGAGTGGTTACATGACCTAACATTCCTGTAATGGACTGGCCTGCACAGAGTCCATACCTGAATCCTATAGAACACCTTTTGGATGTTTTGGAATGACAACTTCATGCCAGGCCGCACTGACTGACATCGGTACATCTCCTCAGTGCACCACTCCATGAAGAATGGGCTGCTATTCCCCAAGAAACCTTCCAGCACCTGATTGAACGGATGCCTGTGAGAGTGGAAACTGTCATCAAGGCTAAAGGTGGGCCAACCCCATACTGAATTCCAGCATTACTGATGGAGGGCATCACGAACTTTTAAATCATTTTCAGCCAGGTGTCCGGATACTTTTGATGACATAGTGTATCAATTGCTCAAAAACAGTTTTGCAACACCTGAAGAGTTATGTCGCTTAGATTCTAGAGGAGCATGGAATGATATAACAACTTTCATTGGACTAAAATAATAAATTTACTGTGAAGGAAAAATAAAATTATAATCAAAATAAAGGAAGTCTGTTCAAAAGGGTACATCAGTGAAGTCTATATCTGCTGCTGTGTAACACTCAATACCATTTAAATATCATTTTCCACTTATGGCCATAGAAATCTCTTTCTTCTCATCACTTCCCTTTCCATCTTTCTAGAGCGGCAGGTGGGAAGTGATGGCCTTTAAACAATTCATATAGGCCATGGATCTATATTACAAGAAATTTTATACCATGCTGATCCACCTTACACATTGCAAGATGCTTGAATCATCCTTAGCACGCTCTCCATGAGGTGGTGGTGATATTGCTGTTCAAGCCTGTTTCTCTCCAACAGTGACACTAAGTTATCCAGTGTGTGAAAGAGGTCCTTTGATGGCACAATGCAAGCTTCAACTGGTCACAAGTTTGAACAACTGGACTCATGTCAGCATATACCACTGGCCAGTCCCTGAAGTTGACTCATTCCTCCTGGAAGATGTGCTCAACCTTCTCCAACTAGCCCTCTTTCCTCAAGGGGGCACACTGTGCCTGCATATCATCTGTCACTGAAATGTTGGCTGTATGGCTGCACAATACATCAAAGGATCTTGTTCTGACATTTTACAGCCTTCATATTCCCTCAATAGCAACCACAAAAAATGACTGAAACATTCCCATGCTGAAGGTGTGGGACTGCATGCCTAAGATGGTTGGTTGTTTGGTTGGTTGGTTGGTGAAGGAGACCAGAAGCGAGGTCATCGGTCTCATCGGATTAAGGATGGACGCGGAAGGAAGTCGGCCATGCCCTTTCACAGGAACCATCCCGACATTTGCCTGAAGCGATTTAGGGAAATCACGGAAAACCTAAATCAGGATGGCCGGACGCGGGATTGATCCATCATCCTCCCGAATGCGAGTCCAGTGTGCTAGCCACTGCGCCACCTCACTTGGTGGTGCCTGAGATGTTCACTGGTTCCTGGCCACCTCAAATTTCTCTTGCCCACCCTCTTTGTGCACCATGGTATCGGGAGGTTTGTACTGTTGATCATAATAATACCTGGATAGCGTGGAGATGGCTGTATGTTTTTTTAGTTGTTTTGAGTCAACACAGCCCTCCCCATTGACTCCAAAATGACAGTGTGTAGTTCTGTCTTTTCTTCTCAGGGTTCCTACAAGTCATAATTTCCATACAGTTGGTACCAGCTGCTCATGACTGTGGGGCGACCTCTGTGAGGAACACCTTCAGTGTTTTGGTTCTCACAACAGAAGCTGAATATTTGAGTGATATCGGTGTGGTGCACATCAATCCGGTGAAAACTTCCCACAATGAAAATCTTTATTGCCATAAAGTGACAATGAATATACAGTCTAATCTTGAAATGATCCTTTGCGACATATTGACATACTGAACAGTGTACACAGCCTGCACTGGCCCATTCAGTATTTGAGATCTAGCACACACTAGTCAACTGCACTTAGAGAATGCAGGTTTACTTTTACCTCCATTACAAAGGCAGCAGTGTTTAGCAATATCTTGTGGTCAAAAGACTATGAGAAAGAACTTAAACACAAGCTATGCATATCACGAGTATGGTGCATTGGAAAATAGATATTATAGTGTAACCACCGCAACACGTAAACCATAACACGGCAGGACCCACAAGACAATGCAAGGTCTGTCCTCAAATATAGCTCTTTTCCCTTCATCTGGGATGGGGATCAAGTAGGTAATATGTAATTCTATTTACAAATGGTAATCAAATTAAATGTCAGCATTATGTGAAGTTATTTTAAACTGCAAGAAAAACTGGGAAAACAAACCACATGTAATATATATGATTTTGGAAACATAACCTGGTATATACAACTTCTTTTATGAACTGCTTGTGCCATTGGGACTAAAATCCACATTCATCCTAAGCTAAAATATTGACTCTGGTAATAGTTGAACTATAGATGCTCTTCTACTGGTAACCAACTTGAGACGAAACACATTGGAATTTAATCCAATTGTTGCGTTTTCTGCTCTCAAGATTTTTTTTTTTATTTGTGCTTTACTTTCTACAGCTAATGCAGCTGCATAAACATATGTAATATGTACAGGAATATGTCGTATTATTAGTTATGCAAAATCTCATTTAAACTTTTTGCTGTTGTATTTTTTCTGAATCAGACAACACATCTCATTAATTAATTCAGTTGGTAACAAAGATTTCAAATAATTTAGACCCTTAAAATTTTATTTCAAGATAGATGTTATACTCGTAAATAGGGGATTTCAGAAGATGTGTAGTAATAATGTTACCTGTATTTTTGTGAATTACTAACCTGACATTTTTTCATAAACCAAACAACAGTGGAGTCTTAGAGTCCATGCAAAATATTAAAATCAAAACTAGTGAAATTTCAATGCATTATGTAATTTAAGGAGTCACGCCATTTTTCTTATACCTGTCTTTAAATAGTCATCCCTCCCCCAAAATAGTGTCTGCGGCCAGCAAGTAACCGGGTAACACATCTATGTTGGGTTGGATTAGTGATACATGAAGTTATGGTGGTTATGGGAAAAGCCTACTTCTGGAGATCATACAGTTAACATCATTATGTTGGTTTGTGTAAAAGTTTGCCACCAATATTAGTACTCATAAATAAATATGTCTTTTAATATGAAGGTTCTGAAATTGCAAAATATTTTTGCCCCTTAACAACCCATGTGAAATAGATAACATGTAATTTCAAAGCACTAGTATTCCACCACCATTATTTACTGGACAATTATTATTCCTGGTGATATTACTAGGAATCATTTTGTGTGCACTGTTACTTCTGTGTTCTTATCACTCTATGAGTGGCTCTGTGAAGTTCAGTTAAGTGCTGTGACTCTAATTAATGCTGAATTAGTTCTCATCTGGATATGTTTAAAGAGGAACAGATGCCCATCTCTTTACTTATATAAACTGTGAAACTTTAACAGGGCATCAACTATGGAATAGTGCAAAATAAAGTGGGATGAGCCACTTTAAAAATTAATTGCTTGTTCAGTCTATATCATTTGGCACTACCCTTCATAACATCAGTTTTCAGAATATCTTTCCAAGATAGCAAGACATGAGATTTCAGGTTTCATCAGAACAATGTGCAGCATCTAATTACAGTTAAGGGGACCATTGCAAAGAATATCATGATAACTTTGCAATTTGGGGAAAATCCTTTCTTCTGGTCTGGTGAGTAAACAATGCTACTTAGCTTTCATAAATGTTAGTTTTTCCTCAAGGAGGAAAGAAGAGTAGGTTGGAGTTTGAATAATCTTTCCTTCCTTTTCAACCTTACCCATCAACCTCTATTTTCTCAATTCTAAAAGTGGTTATCATCAGTACTTGGAATTTCACCTTCTGAAATTAAAGTACGGACTACTCATTCTGTTTCTGTGTAATTTTACAATCCAAGAAAAAGGAAATCTAGTGAGCCACTAGTAAAAAGAAAAGCCCAAGAACCTGATAATTTACGACTGAAAAACTTAAACATCAGTTTGAATTCACATGACATAAAAACAAAGTGACATGATATAAAAACTGAAAGTGCAACATACAAAGATTTAAAATTTTTAAATATTGTAAACGAAATATGCACAACTCAGTGAGCTTATCAAATTAAATTTACTTAAATACATATTCACTGATTTAACACAAATGAACCCCTCATACTGATATGAAACTTCCTGATGGATTAAAACTGTGTCTCATCTTGAGCATGGTCATATCCAAACCACGAGTCTTGACTTTCACAGTATTCAGTCATACCTCAAAAATACATTCACAAGTTCAATGCCAGTATTTAACTGCCAAAGAGTCCTCAGCAACAGTATGTACTTTGTTATGAAACTTCCTGGTGCATTAAAAATTTACATATATAACTTGTTTTATAACTTACAACATACTTGCAAGTAAGAGATGCTAAGACACAGGTTTGAGTTCCTACCTACCACTGACTTTCAATCTACCAGGAAGTTTCCAATACTGTGGTATTGGGACAATACTTACTTATCAGCATTTCTACATGGCTGAAGTACTGGTACAAATATTAACCTGAAGCTCTCAAACAAACCAGTTAAAGCCAGTAGGGGTGTGGCAATCAAGCTTTCTAAAAATCAGACTGGAGTCTCTTACAAGAAGTAGGAACAACATAAAAATGGAACATAAGGAGGGAAAACCAATAAAAATACATTGCAAGAAAATTTGCTAGTTGTGTAGTCTGTCTATTCCAGTCCATTACTACATAATGACAACTGACAGCTTACTGTTCTATGGGTAAGAAAGAAAAGACTATGGAAAAGAAATCCCCAAAATTTGTAATATTTCCCAAAACTGAGATATGTTTTAAAATTAGCTGGGACAAGATCAACTGTGCTCATACTGCCTGTCTAGAAAATTCTCCTGATGTATTACCATATTCTAGCAGATTAGTTAACCAGTTAAAAAAAATCTTATTTTTTCCCCGTCTCAAAATGAGGAACACAAAACTAACTAAGCTTCCACAGTGCTCCTAGCTTGTAATGGATCTTACCCACCCATGTTAACCATTCCTCAAATGCACACTGTGTCTTTCAGTGTGACCTCAATTTTAGAAATGGAGGCCTGCAAAGCTTGGTGGGTCAAATTATACTACAGAGCAGTTTACGTGATGGCTGGAAAGTGAATGTCAGTTCATGAACCCTTCATATTTCCTCCTGTAACTAAAAATGGGAAGCTGTTTATTTAGCCTGCAATTTAAAAAAGTAATGGATTCACAATACATTTTCAACTACAGTTGCCACTCAAGCAGCTTTATAAAACACTGATGATTACCAAACGGATCCCTACTGCCAACATGTTTCATGCAGCAACAGTGGCTTGATCACAAGATGCTCCTTGCAAAAAAATCTCAAGCTGTTGAACAGTGCTATTTCTACTGTTTCATTACATTGCAGTTTTATTTGCAAAAGCAAGATTCTATTTTCCCAAAACTTTCAAACTCCTGCCAACTGAGAATTACAGTGCAAGAGAATAGGGGGTGAAGAACTGCCCTTGAGCTGTGATATTTACTTGTTCCAAGTACAGTGAAATCATCCCTGTCCTGAATGTTACTGCAATGGTAAAATGCAACAAATTGGTTGTACAGCATTTATTCAGGTTTATGAAAAACTACTTTTGAGGCTTATATTTCATCAACACTTTTTCCAATAAAACAAGTAAACACTGGGACTGTAAAATGCAAGCCATCACTGATATTCCACAAAGCAATGTCCACAAAATGCAGGAGCCCAGACCAGAAACCTTTTGGTTAGGGGTTGAGGCACCTCCTCAGTTTATGATGCTTCCCTAAATACATCTACATGTGCTCTAACCCTTTCCCATCACAGAGCACTTTCACTTTCCTACAATCCACCTGAGCTGAGATTGCTTCTATAACCCATTAGGTCACTAGAAGAAAACTGAGTATGTATGACTTCTCTCAAAGTATTTAGTTACAAGTTAGTGGGGAATTAATGTGTTCATCTGTCTTGATTCTGCACTTTTCCCAACTCACTTCAGATGGAAGCTGGTATTGTTCCTCTGATATACCTTGGCAATTTTTTATAGCATTTTTGTCCTTTTTGTTCACTGCTTCTGTCTTAATGTATAGCTTGACCTCTTTCCACATCCCCGACGATTCTCCTCCTTGAAGGGACTGGAGGAACACATCGGATGAATGAATGAAGTTATTGATTTATTAAAAATAAGATCACTGTGACAGATCTGCATCTATGTCTATACTCTCCAGGTCACCATTAAGGTACCTGGCAGAGGGTACATCCCATTGTACCAGTTATTAGGGTTTCTTCCTGTTCCATTCATGTATGGAGCGCAGGAAGAATGAGTGAGTGAATGCCTCTGTGCATGCTGTAATTATTCTAATCTTACCCTCACCCTATGTCAGCGATACGAACAGGGCTGTAGTATATTCCTGGAGTAATCATTTTAAGCTGGTTCTTGAACTTTGCTAAGAGACTTGCTAGGGATAGTTTATATCTATCTTCATGAGTCTTCCAGTCCAGTTCCTTCAATATCACCGTGACATCCTCCCACAGATTAAAAAAACCTGTGACCATCTGTGTTGCCCTTTTCTGCATATGTTAGTCCTATCTGGTAAGGGCCTGACAACTGAGCAATATTCAAGACACCATCACATGAGTGATTTGTAAGCAATCCCCCTTTGTAGATTGATTGCACTTCCCCAGTATTCTACCAATAAACTGAAGTCTATCACCTGCTTTACCCATGACTGAACCTATGTTATCATTTCATCTTCCTACAAAATGTAGCATCCAGGTATTTGCAGGAGTTGCAGGATTTGTCATAGGATACTACTTTTTTTTCCACTTTGTGGAGTGGAAAATTTTACAGTCCTGAACATTTAAAGCAAGTTTCCAATCTCTGCACCACTTTGAAATCTTATCAAGATCAGACCATATATTTGTGCAGCTTCTCTCAGATAGTATTTCACTATAGATAACTGCATCATCTGCAAAAAGCCTGACTTTACTATTAATATTGTCTGTAACATCATTAATATACAACATGAACAGCAAGGGTCCCAACACACTTCCCTGAGGACACACTCAAAGTTGCTACTTTCTGATGAACACTCTCCATCCAAGATAACATGCTGTGTCCTCCCTACCAGTACGTCCTCAATCCAGTCACAAATTTCACTTGATACCCCATATGATTGTACTTTTGATACGAGGGCTGCTATATATATTTCTGGCCTAGGCAACACTAAGTGTTGCCAGGTGCAATCTGACATTTCCATTGGAAAGTTTGACATTTTTTAGCATAAATGTACTCAGAACTTTTTGACTTACGACAATTTTTTTTTTCTTTTACAGGGACTTGAAGAAATCAATTTGGCACAAAAATGGAATTAAATCGTGAACATTTTCGTGCAATCATTTTTCACAACTTTCGACGTGGATTATCACGACAAGAGTGCATCGATGAACTTAAATCTTTGTATGGCGACGAAGCACCATCCTATAGCACTGTGAAAAACTGGTACAACGAATTCAATCGTGGCCGACGCTCGCTCAAAGACGAATTCCGTGAAGGTCGTCCAAAAACAGCCGTTGTGCCAGAAAACATCGATGCCGTACGTAAACTGATAATGCAAGACCGTCATGTGACATACCGTGAGATAGAGGCATGCCTAGGCATTTCTCCCACCAGCATACATTCGATATTGCATGAACACCTGGCCGTAAAAAAGGTTTGTTCTCGTTGGATCCCGCACAATTTGACAATCGCTCAAAAGAAAGCTCGTGTGGATTGGTGTAAAGAAATGCTGAAAAAATACGATCGCGGTGCTTCAAAAGACGTTTATAAGATCGTCACAGGTGACGAATCATGGATCTATGCGTATGAGCCCGAAACAAAACAGCAATCGACCGTGTGGGTCTTCCAAGACGAGCCAAATCCAACGAAAGTTGTTCGTGGAAGACGCACTTCGAAGCAAATGGTCGCCTGTTTCTTCGGCAAAACTGGTCATGTGGCGACTGTTCCGCTTGAGCAACGTAGGACGGTCAATTCTGAGTGGTTCACCACCATTTGTTTGCCTGAAGTTTTCGGAGAAATTCGAAAAATGAACAAGAGAAGACGAATCATTGTGCACCATGACAATGCGAGCTGTCACACATCGGCTCAAACCAGCGCCTTTTTGACCGGCCAAAACGTCGAAGTGATGGGTCATCCGCCGTACAGCCCTGACTTGGCACCCAATGACTTCTTTTTATTCCCACACATCAAGAAAAAAATGCGTGGTCAACGATTTTCGTCGCCAGAAGATGCTGTTGCAGCATTCAAAAACCATGTTTTGGAGGTGTCTCAATCGGAGTGGAAAAAGTGCTTCGAAAATTGGTTTGAGCGCATGCAAAAGTGTATAAATCTTGATGGAGAATATTTTGAAAAACAATAAACCATTTTCGTTGATAAATATTCGTATTTTCATTATTAGGCCAGAAATATATATAGCAGCCCTCATAATAAGCGTAAGTGGGGTAATGGATCAAAAGCTTTTTGGAAATCAAGAAGCATTGCATCTGCTTTGATCCAAAGTTTTCAGTACGTCATGTGAGAAATGTGTAAGCTGGGTTACACACGATCAATGTTTTCCAAATCTGTGCTGGTTGGCATTCCTTATGTCACCTCATTCAAGACACCTCATTATGTTTGAGTTCACAACATGTTCCAAGATTCCACAACAAACTGATGTCAAGGATATTGGGTGGTAATGCTGTGGCTCAGTCCTACTGCCCTTCTTATAGATGGGTGTGTCTTGTGCTTTTTTCCAAAAATTGGGTGCAGTTTTTTATTTGAGGAATCTGCAACAGATTATAGTTGGAAGAGGGCAGAAGCTTTGATCAATTTAAATGATTTCAGAATTTTCTCAACACCACTGACACTAATACTTATTTCCTTCATCTTTCCAGTGGCAAGAGGATAAAATTGGAACAATTCCCCTAGATTTTCCTTTGTTAAGGAACATTTGAAAATGGAATTAAGCATTTCAGCTTTTGCTTCGCTACCCTCAATTTCAGTTCCTGTCTTATTCACTAGGGACTGAACACCAACTATGAAGACACTAACAGCCTTTACATAGGACCACAATTTCTGTGGATTTTGTGAAATAGCCTTTGACTATATTCTGCTATGGTAGTCACTGAAGACATCAAGCATTGCCTTCTTGATGCCCAAACATGTTTCATTCAACATCTCTCTATCTACAGCCCTAAGCTTTGTTTTACACCTATTATGCAGTAATCTCTGTTGCTTTAGAAGTTTCTTTACAGTGATTATATACTATGGAGGTTCCCTCCCATTATCAACTGTTCTACTGGTTACATTTCTATCCAGTGCATGGTCAACTATTCTTTTAAATTTGAGCCAGATTTCTTCTACATGATCCTGGCCTGTGCTGAAGGTTTCATGTTCCTCATGGAGATATGACACTACAGACTTTTAATGTTGTTCACTGAACATATATATCTTTATGCTTGTTTTAGTTGTCCTTCATACTTTGGTAATCATTTTTGCCACAACCGCGTCACAGTCACTCATACCAGTTTCGATATGGCATCCTCAAATAGGTTAGGTCTTTTGTTGACATTAAATCCAATATATTTCCATCATGAGTGGGGTTCCTGACTATCTGATCTACCTAGTTTTTCACAGAATGCATTCAGTAAAGTTACACAGGATGTCTTATCAAACCCACCAACAACAACATTGTAATTTTCCCAATTAACTGTTGGATGATTAAAGTCTCCACCAATGATTACAGTATGCCGGGGGAACGTACGTACAAATGAATGAGGTTTCTCTAAAGTTTTCAGTTACATCATGTGATGAGTCTGGTGGGGGGGGGGGGGGTCGAAGGACCCATTAATCATTTTATGCCCACCCCTGATACTGAGTCTTGCCCAAACAATCTCAATCTCATATGCGGCTTCAATTTCTATCTCGATGGATTTGAGTTTCTTGTCTACTGCAACAAATATGCCACCTCCTTTTCCCATTTGCCTATCTTTTCGATATACATTCAAATTTTCCCCAAAAATCTCACTGCTATCAATCTCAGGCTTCAATCAGCTTTCTGTATCTATTATTATGTGAGCCTCACTGCTTTTCATGAGCACTTCAAACTCTGGCACTTTTTTGTGAATGCTTCGGCAGTTAACCACAAGGATTTTAACACACACGCCTTTGGGAGGCCTTTCTTTCGGTCTTATACTGATATTTCTGCATTTCCCACAGCTATTGTTATGTGGACTGGAGAGCCGCCTAATCTAAAAAACCTTGTGTGCACCCCACACATGGTCAGCTGCCTGTGTAACAACCTCTGATGTGTAGAGCACACCTTACCTATTCAGAAAGACCTTACAGTTCTCAACCACATGGCGCAAGTCCAGGAAGTCGCAGCCTAGCTTGTCACAGAACCTTCGAAGTATCTGATTCTGTCTGTCCATTCAACTCAGAACCAAAGGGCCACGATCAGGTATTGGGGAACAATGCTGTAAATTGTGAGTTTCATTGAAACTCCATGCGCAAGGCTGGACTCACTCTTCTCTGCCAGTTGCTGAAATAACCCAAGAATGACCTCTGAGCCCAGATGGCAAGCATAATTTCTTCCAACATGCGCCACAATCTGCAGTTCCTTCAATGACTGCTGGAATAGTCTCTTCAAAATGTTGAATGAGGCCCACAGGCATACACACTAAGTGCACCTGGTGCCCTTTCCTGTCCCTTGCTGTAATTTTGCTTAGGGGCACCGTTATTTGCCATGTGTTTGAATTGCCGACTTTTAATAGACCCCTGCCCTTTTGTGTCTGTCTCCTCCTGATACCAGACAAAACAGTTTCCCCAAAACAGGTGAAGTGGGTCCCACTGGCTCAGTTTCAGTTTCAAGCTTGTGGGTTAGGGGGTTGGTACACTGCCCTAAATCCTCCCTGGTTCCCGTCCACGCAGTAGAAGACGCCTAGATCTGTCACTGACACACCACTTGCTGTCAAGTGGAAGACTAATGACACGTCCCATACTTTCTGCAGTATAGGCAGGATCAACAGGAGAGGATAGTACTTGAGGTACCTCTTATATAAGTATCACAGGTACACAACTCTAGAGAGCTCTTCCAACACACCGATTCACAGCAGCTGCCAATCATTAGACAGTATTCAGGATGATTTCCAGCTGCTTATGAACATCAACCAACTCACTTCTTGTTCGAGAACAGCATTCATGGTAGGGCTCCATTTCGATTAGTGGAATGTATCATAAAACAGTGAACTAATAACTTTAAATTAAGTCTGCTGATTATCTTTTTATCTGGTGAGCTAAAAAGTTCCTAATTCCCTGTAAGAATTGAAGCAAATACACAAAACAAGATTTCTATTAGGGCGACATGAATAACTGTGGTAAAAATTACTAGTTTTCAAAACTTTTTGATGTTAATTATAGTCTTAAACTAGAAAACAGAGTTAATATATGATTAATGCAGGTAATATACACGCCTGGAAATTGAAATAAGAACACCGTGAATTCATTGTCCCAGTAAGGGGAAACTTTATTGACACATTCCTGGGGTCAGATACATCACATGATCACACAGACAGAACCACAGGCACATAGACACAGGCAACACAGCATGCACAATGTCGGCACTAGTACAGCGTATATCCACCTTTCGCAGCAATGCAGGCTGCTATTCATGCAGGCTGCTATTCTCCCATGGAAACGATCGTAGAGATGCTGGATGTAGTCCTGTGGAACGGCTTGCCATGCCATTTCCACCTGGCGCCTCAGTTGGAGCAACGTTCGTGCTGGACGTGCAGACCGCATGAGACGACGCTTCATCCAGTCCCAAACATGCTCAATGGGGGACAGATCCGGAGATCTTGCTGGCCAGGGTAGTTGACTTACACCTTCTAGAGCACGTTGGGTGGCACGGGATACATGCGGACGTGCATTGTCCTGATGGAATAGCAAGTTCCCTTGCCGGTCTAGGAATGGTAGAACAATGGGTTCAATGATGGTTTGGATGTACCGTGCACTATTCAGTGTCCCCTCGACGATTACCAGAGGTGTACGGCCAGTGTAGGAGATCGCTCCCCACACCATGATGCCGGGTGTTGGCCCTGTGTGCCTCGGTCGTATGCAGTCCTGATTGTGGCGCTCACCTGCACGGCGCCAAACACGCAAACGACCATCATTGGCACCAAGGCAGAAGCGACTCTCATCGCTGAAGACGACACGTCTCCATTCGTCCCTCCATTCACGCCTGTCGCGACACCACTGGAGGCGGGCTGCACGATGTTGGGGCGTGAGCGGAAGACAGCCTAACGGTGTGCGGAACCGTAGCCCAGCTTCATGGAGACGGTTGCGAATGGTCCTCGCCGATACCCCAGGAGCAACAGTGTCCCTAATTTGCTGGGAAGTGGCGGTGCAGTCCCCTACGGCACTGCGTAGGACCTACGGTCTTGGCGTGCATCCGTGCGTCGCTGCGGTCCGATCCCAGGTCGACGGGCACGTGCACCTTCCGCCGACCACTGGCCACAACATCAATGTACTGTGGAGACCTCACGCCCCACATGTTGAGCAATTCGGCGGTATGTCCACCCGGCCTCCCGCATGCCCACTATACGCCCTCGCTCAAAGTCCGTCAACTGCACATACGGTTCACATCCACGCTGTCACGGCATGCTACCAGTGTTAAAGACTGCGATGGAGCTCCGTATGCCACGGCAAACTGGCTGACACTGACGGCAGCGGTGCACAAATTCTGCGCAGCTAGCGCCATTCGACGGCCAACACCGCGGTTCCTGGTGTGTCCGCTGTGCCGTGCGTGTGATCATTGCTTGTACAGCCCTCTCGCAGTGTCCGGAGCAAGTATGGTGGGTCTGACACACCGGTGTCAATGTGTTCTTTTTTCCATTTCCAGGAGTGTATATGGCTACTCCTCTTTAAGGGAAAACTAGATGCAACACAATATGTTAGTTAGAATATCTGCTACAATAACTAAGTTACAAACACCCTTTTGCTACAAATTGCATGAGCTTGTGCAAAAGGTCAATGGTAGCATCAGAAAATTCTCAAAAACATACATTCTTTGCATTGATATACAACAAAAATCAGGGGTGATGTGTTCTTTGGCTGAACAGTGAACCAAAAATGGTGATTTGATACAAAATAAATTACATATCCAATACACTCATACCGGTTGCTATGTAGTTTTGTAAGTGTCCGAAAATTCTCAAAAGAAGCTATTTCTCAAGTAATTGTACAATGAAATTAGAGAACGATTGTTATGAAAGAGGATAAGTCAATTGCTCTAAAAAATTTTAGAACAACACAACTAAGTTTAAGCCTACAATTGATAACAGTACAAGTTTATTGCGGCATTCACGAATGATCGAAATTTCACAATATATCATGATACAAATGGGTGACTGACATGATCAATGACAGATGATGCAAAAGTGACACAAAACAGTAAAATAAGTGAATCTAGACCTTCAAATTGGCACACGATCTTGTACATGCAGTCTCACCCAAAGGAAAATCTTCAGTCAGTTTGGGCGTGTCGCATGGATTTTTCTCTTAGTTGATTGTGTGCACACTTCTACAATGACATGCCAAAAAATAACACTGCAATGTGAATTTAGCTCAATAAAAATTGCTGAAATGTGCATCAACAACAAAGCACATCTTTCACCTGTTAGAGTTAACAATGACACTTGCATGCAACCAGTAGTCAAACTTAGCCAAAAATCATATTATGATGTTCTGGAAAAATTGTAGGAATACACAAACAAAGAGGCATCGTGAGCTGTGCAAGAACAGATAACTCTTGTATCAGGAGAAAGTGCCTGCTAACAATTCATTATTAGTGAAGCAATGTTTGGCCAGTAAAGGCATCACAGTCTACAAACAGGTGCCTTTCCTGAATTAGTACCAAGTGACTTTTTCCTGTTGAAAATCAAACCAACACTTTAAGAGTGGTAGACATAAATCCAAAAAGAGTAGAGCTCCTGTAGAGCCTAATGGAAAATGAGGGCCAGTGCAAATACAGACATATGAGGACTTGCATAGGTCCTATTACAAAGACATCCACCACTTCCTGAACAACTCTGCAGCATCAGTTGTTTTACGTTTGTATCAGGCTTCACATGCTCTAGTTTTCTTCTCAAATTTGTTCCTACGTTTTCTCACTATCATATTACAAGCCAAATCTGAACATAAGGATGCATTGCACTTCAGCACATGATTCCAAAGCAATGTCATTGCGAAATACCCAGTTATTTTCCTCTGTCTTACAACTGCCCCCCCCCCCCCCCCAATCCCTCCCCCACTCTCTCTGTATCTATCTATAGATCTATATTTTCAAAACATCTGAAATTAATATTTTTATTCAATTAATTCGTTTAAATGCACACTTTTCTTTCATATCTAATTCTTAGCTGCATCACTTTACTCATCATACTTACCTTTTCATTTGCTCTATTTTTACTTTAATTTATTCTTTTTAATCTGAAACCCTTGACCATGTGGTCTGAATATTTTTATATACTTCATCTGATATAACATATTCCTGTTCGCCAGGATATATTTTGTCAATATTATAGCAATTCTTATTTCTATTGCCCATAATGCTTGAATTTTGTTTTATTTATAATACCTCTTTCTGTTTAAATTTTCATCTGCATTATTTTGAGCAAGGTACCAGAAGAATTTATGTTTTAAATATTTGTCTGACAATAACCATCCACAAAATTTTCACCTTGTAATGAAAAACAAATTTTTGACCCCATTGCACAATGGATACAAATAGATTACTTTGTCGCTTAAAATATTTAAATGTTATGACAGATAAAAATATTTAAAATCACATGGATGAAGTTTCTAACTGAAACAACAATAAAAGTAAAAAATGAGAGCAAATAAAATATTTAATATAATAATTACAATGACACGGCAAATGATTAGAAATAAAAAAATATTACATTTAAGGTAATTAACTGAATAAAAATAACAACTGCAGTAGTTTCAATAAACATGGAAAAATGCCAAGATTGCACTCATTTGAACCCACAGCCTTCAGTCCACCTTAACTTAACCACTAGCCTCTAGTGCTGTTTTGATAATTTTGTTAATTTCAAGACTCTAGAGAATCACAAGAAATTCCTAAATTCTATTTTGTGAATTACTCCCACAAGGGTGAATGGCTGCAGGAAGGATGTGGTATATATGGCCCAACTTACACCACCGTATAGGTGCCTTCAAAGAGTCAATCCCACTCCTGGGTATGTCTCCTCATTACAGCATATTTTCAATTAGCTTGTTTCAGGAGTTCAAACTTTTCCACCAAGCTTTACCCATTTGATGCCACCTTTGGCACGATCAACGGTGTGACGTGTCGTGGAGTTAAAGCAATGAGGTCTTGGTAACTCACAGGAGGTAGATAGCACTGCATCTGCACACTCAAGTCACCTCATTCCCGTAAATTATGGGGAGAGGGGCTATGAGCTCTGACGCTATGTTCAATCACATCCCAGATGTTTTTTTTTTGAGTGAGGTGGAGGGGCCAGCACATAAACTGGACTTCGCCACTGTGTTTCTTGAACCACTCCATCACTCTCTTGGCCTTATGAGATAGTGCATTAACTTGTTGAAAGATGTCACCGCCAACAGGAAACATGATTGTCATGAAA
The DNA here is from genome assembly GCF_023897955.1 of Schistocerca gregaria. NCBI lineage: Eukaryota > Metazoa > Arthropoda > Insecta > Orthoptera > Acrididae > Schistocerca > Schistocerca gregaria. The sequence continues at coordinate 311,689,217 of NC_064924.1, read as the reverse complement.
GGGTGTATGTGGTCTGCAAACAATATATGATACTCCTTGGCCATCATGGTGCCTTGGACAAGCTCCACTGGACCCATGGATGCCCGTGTGAATGTTCCCAAAGCATAATGATAATGGAGCTGCCACCAGCTTGTCTCCCTCCTGTAGTAGATGTGTCAAACAGTTGTTCCCCTGGAAGATGATGGACTTGCTTCCCATCAGCATGATAAAGAAGGTATCGGGGTTCATAAGACCATATAATGCTCTGCCAGTGTGCCAACATCCAGCGCCGATGGTCACGTGGCCATTTCAGTCACAGCTGCCGATGTTAAACAGGTTGGCAGCCTCTCCAGGACTCACCATCTTCCTATGATGGATGCTACGGACACTACCAGAATTCAGTGTCTTTGCTTCAATTCACTGCATGCAAATGCAATCCTCTATGTTCCCCCCAGATGTCTCAAGACTCGTAATGAGACATAGCATGACGCTACCAATATTGTAACTGCTAAAAGATGACTGCATGTTGTGACAGCTAGCAAGTGATATACCTTACTGTATCAAAGACAGTTCAGTTATTGAACTGAACAGTGGCTTTGTTGAAGTGAACTCACAGGATACAAAAATACATATAATTTTATTACTCTGTACATACTGTGAAAAAATGTGTTCCTGTTTTATTCATTTATTAAATGTTTTAATATGTCTTAGTTAGGCCTGCAACTTTGGATCAACTATGGAGAATAAGTCCATTAAATAAGGACAGTACAGGAAGCCTGAAGCAACCTTTTTGGAGGAACTTTCACTACATTCACCAAACGTGTTTTAGGGAAGCCTCAGTAAACCTACATCAGGATGCCCAGTAGTATTCAAACCAAACTCTTACCAAACCTGAGTCCATTGTTTCAGTCACTGCATCACTTTCCATGAGAGTATACATTAGGTGTCACTGATGCTGACATATGAAATAAAATTTGTAGCAATTTTAGGACACGATCTCATCCTTTGCTGGATATAAGTCCGTTGCTCCGTCTGCATTTACTAGGCAATCTTGTATTTTAATAACCGTTTAAATTTTGTGTCGATTAGTTTGTGCTCTGTTCTTGGCACAATAGTTTTTAGCACGGATAGGGATTGCAACTGCTGTGTTCGGATGCAGGCTGAGTTGGCATCCCTTCGCTCCCAGCTTCAGGCAGTGTTGGCTTCGGTCACACAGCTTGAGGCTGTTGCCAATGGGCATCACTGTGGGGGTCCGGACGGGGGTTTGTCGGGGACGGCCAGCTCATCCCACGCATCCCCCAATCTGACTACGACTGTGGCTGCCCGGGATACTGCCCACATTAAGGCTGATCCCTCACCTGTGGTAGAATGGGAGGTCGTCTCGAGGTGTGGCAGGGGGCGAAAGACATTCCGGAGGGCTGAACAGAAGGCCTCTTCAGTTTGTCTGATGAACTGGTTTCAGGCTCTGTCTCAGGCTGATACTGATCTTCGGACAGACATGGCTGCTTGTCCTGTTCCAGAGGTTGTCCCTCAGTCTGCAAGATCCGGGCGGTCACAGAGGGTGGGCTTACTGGTAGTTGGGAGCTCCAACGTCAGGTGCGTAATGGAGCCCCTTAGTGATATGGCAGCAAGAGAGGGGAAGAAAACCAATGTGCACTCCGTGTGCATACTGAGGGGAGACATTCCAGATGTGGAAAGGGTCCTTCCGGATGCCATGAAGGGTGGTCGCTCATGTCGGCACCAATGATGTGTGTCGCTATGGATCGGAGGAAATCCTCTCTGGCTTCCAGAGGCTATCTGATTTGGTGAAGACTGCCAGTCTCACTAGTGGGATGAAAGCAGAGCTCACCATCTGCAGCATCGTCGACAGGACTGACTGCGGACCTTTGGTACAGAGCCGAGTGGAGGGTCTGAATCAGAGGCTGAGACGGACCTGCAACCGTGTGGGCTGCAGATTCCTCGACTTGCACTATAGGGTGGTGGGGTTTCGGGTTCTGCTGGATAGGTTAGGAGTCCACTACACGCAGCTACACAGGTAGCAGGGGTTGTGTGGCGTGGACTGGGCAGTTTTTTAGGTTAGATAGCCTCGGGCAAGTACAGAAAGGGCAACAGCCTCAAAGGGTGTGAGGCAAAGTCAGGACATGTGGGGACCAAGCAGCAATCGGTATTGTAATTGTAAAATGTCAAAGCTGCATTGTTAAAGTACCGGAACTTCAAGCGCTGATAGAAAGCACCGAAGCTGAAATCGTTATAGGTACAGAAAGCTAGCTGAAGCCAGAGATAAATTCTGCCGAAATTTTTAAGAAGGCACAGACGGTGTTTAGAAAGGATAGATTGCATGCAACTGGTGGTGGCGTGTTTGTCGCTGTTAGTAGTAGTTTATCCTGTAGTGAAATAGAAGTGGATAGTTCCTATGAATTATTACGGGTGTAGGTAACACTCAATAGCTGAGCTAGGTTGATGATTGGCTCCTTTTACCGACCTCCCGACTCAGCAGTATTAGTGGCAGAACAACTGAGAGAAAATTTGGAACACATTTCACATAAATTTTCTCAGCATGTTATAGTCTTAGGTGGAGATTTCAATTTACCAGATATAGACTGGCACACCCAGATGTTTAGGACGGGTGGTAGGGACAGAGCATCGAGTGACATTATACTGAGTGCACTATCCGAAAATTACCTCAAGCAATTAAACAGAGAACCGACTTGTGCAGATAACATCTTGGACCTACTGATAACAAACAGACCCAAACTTTTCGACTCTGTAAGCGCAGAACAAGGAATCAGTGATCATAAGGCTGTTGCAGCATCCCTGAATATGGAAGTTAATAGGAATATTAAAAAAATGTATTTCACTGCGGAAACGAGATCAGGCTGCACAGACTGAAATGCATCATATGATTTATTTATACCTGAAAACTGAGGGTGGAAAGGCCCAAGCCTTTGACAACAGACAATTACAAACTTTTGTAATATGTAATGAGAAAGCTCATTTAAGAGAAAAGTACCCATGGCACTTAACAGTTCCGAAAGTTAACTTACAACATAGAATTAGGTTGACAAATACAGTGAATGAAAGGGAAATGGCTCATGCCGCCTGAAATGTAGTACCATCAGAGCTGAAACTGGAGCAGCTTCCTCATATGGCCACCAAGACAGTGAACAAGCAGCACCACTAACCAAGCGATGAAGAAATACACATTTCTGAGACACAACCTTTTTGCCATCACCTGAGGCACTTGTAACACAGTATCACAGATCATGAACAAACACAATGCACACATGAATACATATAGTAGTGAAAGCAGGAAAGGTAACTAGTGAAATCGTGGAAGAATTTCCAACAGAATCTTCAGCCAAAATATCAGCTTGCAAACAGAACTGACTTGGATTTTGTAGTTTCTCTTTGGTGGCATAAGTATTGATCATAACAAGGCTGAAAGTTCAAATGGGTATGGGATGATGTTCCCTCAAAGATGTACATGGCACTATATTTTACACGACATTAACACACACACACACACACACACACACACACAGTGAAATTCACTGATTAAGTACAGTGACCAGTCTTTACACAATAAAAAATTATTAGCACAATTATCCAGGCTCGAGCCCACTATCTTTAACACTCACAGTGGCGAAGTCAAATTACAATTGTGACACAAAACAAAGTTCAAATTTAGTCATCACTATCCTGTATTAAATTATTACTTAGGTTTACATTATAGTAGTTCATTATTCATTGAAATCAGTACATAACACAAATCACTGACTGTAACAATTGATCAATCTGATGACAAAGATAGTCCACAGTACTTGTTGATCACATCACAGTTCACCTAATATGTCCATTAATTTAAGTCACAAAGATCATGTGAAAGCAATTTCCTATCAAAGTTCATGAGTTTTACTGCCAGCAGAGTATGTATTCTTCTGTGCAGAATATTCATAATAGAAATATGGGTCAAACAATGAAAGCACAATTGGCGTAAGTGTTACTAGTCATCTCTCAAACTTCACACTGACTATTTCATGACTGAATGGTCTTATAAAGGCCAGCATAGGAATGATCTGTTAATTTTGGAAACTATACAATACAATTAGACTAGTTTGAAAGTTACTGTTTTTGATTAACTGTAAAAATTAACAGAATTATGGATTACAGAAAATGTTGCAGGTTACAAAATCAGGGACACTGTTTTTCTTCTGCAATGTGAATTCCCTAATGTACTCAAACACCACAGTGGAAACAATGGTAAATTATATGACAATGTTAATTAGTATGTCAATCAATCAAAGCCATGTCATTTTGTATGTAAAAATTAAGATAACAAAAATAAAAAAGTCAACGTTTAGAAGCCTAACAGTGGTTATGCCAAAATCTGTGATAGAAAATGGTACTGGTCCAGACCTGAAGTTTGATTATTGTGGAAAATAATTAGTTCTTAGTAATTTAAAAAAATATTCCTACGAACAGGAGATGCTTCACTTTTCACATGGTATGAGTCTCTCTATGAAATGATGCTAATTATGTCACAGGGTTTTGTATGAAGCCAACCATTGTGCTAACATTCATTAACTGTTGTTGTTGTTTTTACTGTCATAATCACTGTCTTCAGTCTGAAGACTGGTTTGATGCTACTCTAGCCTGTACAAGACTCTTCATTTCCAAGTAACTACGTACTTCTGAATCTGCTTACTATGTTCAGCTCTTTGTCTTCCTCTGTGATTTTTGCCCCCCACACTCCCCTCTAATACTAAATTGGTGATCCCATGAAGTCTCAATGTGTCCTACCGGACGATCCCTCCTTCTAGTCAGGTTGTGCCACAAATTTCTTTTATCCCCACCACAATTATATTCAGTGCCTTCTCATTAGGTATGCGATCTGACCACCTAATCTGCAGCATTCTTCTGTAGCACCACACTTCAAAGGCTTCTTTATTCCCATGAGTCTACAATGTTTATCACCTATATTTCACTTCCATATGTGGCTGCACTCCATACAAATACTTTCAGAAAATACTTCCTGACACTTAAATCTATACTTGATGTTAAATTTCTCTTTTCCAGAAAAGCTTTTCTTGCCACTGCCAGCCTGTGTTTTATATCATCTCTTCCAACCATCATCAGTTATTTTGCTGCCCAAATAGAAAAATTCATTTACTACTTTAAGTGTCTCATTTCCTAATCTAATTCCCCCAGCTTCACCTGAATTAATTCTACTATATTCCATTATCTTTGTTTTGCTTTTGTCCATGTTCATCTTATATCCTCATTTCACGAAATCGTTCATTCCATTAAACTGCTCTTCCAAGTCCTTTGTTGTCTCTGAGAGAATTACATCAATTGCAAACCTCAAAGCTATTATTTCTTCTCTCCGAATGTTAATCCCTTCTACAAATTTTTCTGATGTTTTCTTATTGCTTGCTCAATATACAGGTTGAATAACACAGGGAATAGGCTACAACACTGTCTCACTTCCTTCCCAACCACTGCTGCTTTTTCATGCCCTTTGACTCACATAACTGCCAACTGGTTTCTTTACAAATTGTAAATAGCCTTTTTCTCCCTATATTTTACCCCTGCCCCCTTTAGAATTTGAAAGAGAGTATTCCAGTTAATATTGTCAAAAGCTCTCTATAAGTTTACAAATGCTATAAATGTAGGTTTGCCTTTCCTTAACCTATCTTCTATGAGAAGTCATAGCGTCAGTATTACCTTGCATGTACCTAAGTATCTCCAGAATCCAAATTGATCTTCCCCGAGGTCAGCTTCTATCAGTTTTGTCATTCTTCTGTAAAGAATTCATGTCAGTATCTTGCAACCATGTCTTATTAAACTGATAGTTCAGCAATTTTCACACCTGTCAGCCTCCTCTTCCATTTCCATAATACTGCCCTCAAGAACAAGTGCACCTCTCTTGTATAGATCCTTTATATACTCCTTCCACTTTTCAGCTTGCCCGTCTTTGCTTAGGACTGGTTTCCCATCTGACCTCTTTATATTCATACAGCTGCTTCTCTTTTTCAAAAGGAGTTTCTAATTTTCCTGCAGGCAACATCTACCTTTCCATTGGTGACGTATGATTCTAAATCCTTATATTTGTGCTACAGCCATTCCTACTTAGTCATTTTGCACTTCCTGTCAACCTCATTTTTTTAGACATTTGTATTCCCTTTCACCTACTTTGTTTACCACATTTTTATGTTTTCTCCTTTCATCGGTAACATCCAGTATCTCTTGGGTTACTCAAAAGGTGCTTCTACCAGCCCCCGCCTTTACCTACTTGATCCTCTGCAGCCTTCATGATTTCATCTCTCAAAGTTATCCATACTACTTCTACTGTATTCCTTTCTCCTCTTCTTGTCAGTCGTTCGCTAATACTCCCTTGAAATTCTCTACAACCTCCAGGTCCCATCTGCAAAATTCCTACTTTTTTGCAGTTTCTTCAGTTTTAATCCACAGTTCATAACCAACAAACTGTGGTCAGAGTCCACAGCTGCCCCTGGAAAGTCTTACAATTTAAAATCTGGCTCCTAAATCTCTGTCTTATCATTACATAATCAATCTGAAATTTTCTGGAGTCTCCAGGCCTCTTCCACGTATACAACCATTTTTTAATTCTTAAACTAAATGTTAATTATAGCTAAATTATACTCTGTGAAAAATTCTACCAGGCGCCTTCCACTTTCATTCCTTTCCACCTAGTCCACATTCACTCACTATTTTTTTTCTCTTCCTCTTCCTGCAATCGAATTCCAGCCTCCCATGACTATTAAATTTTCGTCTTCCTTAACTATCTGAATAATCTCTCTTATCATACATTTCTCCAATCTCATCATCTGCAGAGCTAGTTGGCAAACAAACTTTTTCTGCTGTGGTGGGTGTGGACTTTGAGTAGCTTGGCTACAATAATGCATTTAATATGCTGTTCATAGTAGCTTATCCACATTCCTTTTTTTTATCGATAATTAAACCCATTCCTGCATTATCCCCATTCGATTTCGTTTATATAACCCTGTTTCCCCAGCCACCAAACTTCACTAATTCCCACTGTATTTAACTTTAACCTATCCATATCCCTTTTCAAGTTTTCTAACGTACCTGCCTGATTAAGAGATCTAACATTCCACACTCTAATCCGTACAACACCAATTTTGCTTCTCTTGATAACAACATGCTTCTGAGTAGTGCCTACCCAGAAATCTGAATGGGGGACCATTTTACCTCTGGAGTATTTTACCCATGAGGATGCCATTATCATTTAACCATACAGTAGAGCTGCATGCTCTCAAGAAAAATTGTAGCTATACTTTCCCTTGGTTTCAGCCACTCACAGTACCAGCACAGCAAGGCCATTTTGGTTGATGTTACAGGGCTAGATCAGTAAATCAGCTAGACCATTGCCCCTGCAACTACTGAAAAGGCTGTTGCTCCTCCTCAGGAACCACACTTTTGTCTGACCTGTCACCAGATACTCCGTCCATTACACAGTGTATATTAAGTCCGGAAACACTTTCAATTATTTATTGCACAAGAATCAAACATTGTACAGATATCATACATGTGTTATTTTGAAGAGAAACTCTGATACTTTTTTTCCATGTATGCCGCTACAGCATAGTTAGGTAACTTGCCGATAGTCAGTGCTAGTCACAAACATGGCGCGTTCAGGTGCGAAGCAAGCTTTCTGTGTGTTGGAGATGGACAGAAACAAGTGTGCTACAACTGTTCAATGGATGTTTAGAACCAAGTACGGTAAGAAGCCACCAACAAGGAAGGCCATTTACCACCGACACACAAACTGAAATATGAAAATTATGTATTATTTCAGACACAAAAAGTGGTGGAAAAAACTAAAACAGCACAGCAGAGAGCTGTGGGTGGCTGATCGCTGAAATATAAAGAATAAATCAGCAATTCTGGAACACACTAAAATCTCCAGCCTAAAAACTTTGGCTGCAGGCCAGGCATTTCACAAACATTCAGCACACTCATCTCTTCATCGGCTAAAATAGAGGTCAGATCCCCACGTAAATCTGCTTCTTCCCATTTATCACAATATAAAATGCATTCCGTTAAATTGTAGCATGTTACATGCATCATGCACTGGTGGGGGGGGGGGGGGGTATGGGTTTTCCCACTGGAATATGAAACCATCACAAACTGGAGCTTATCTGTCACTGTAGCCACTCCTCCTACCACAAATGCATGAATCTCTGACTCACGAGTGAAATGACAACGTGCTGGGGAATAGCACATCACCTCACATAATGTCTCCTACAGGCCTCCTTGATCTGCCTGTTGATTTCCCTGAATTCCCACATGCCCCTGTTTCCACAAGAATGATACCTGCTTCCCCCACTGTTTAAGCCAGTACAGTTGGCCATCTATGAGTTGGACCATTTTCTCAGCCGGACATATGTGCTACAATGACCAATGACTGTAGGGCACTATGGGAATCAGAGCACATGAGAAACTGTGTGCCTTCTTGACAACTCACCTTCTCCAATGCCTTCAAGATTGCATGGAGCACTGTGGTAAATACAGTCTATTCATGAGGAAAGCAAATCCTGAAGATACAGTGGGCAACACTACTGAATACACTGGAAAGTCCCCATTTGAAGCCATGAGTATACACAATTTCAAAACAAATTTGTGATGCCAACCTAAAAATATTAAAAAAAAACAGAAATTGAAATGTATAATCTGGAACACAATCATTTTTAATTCGTCAAGTCTAAAATAAATTGGTCTCTGTAAAAGTCAAGTTGCAGATCATCTGGTCCAACATTGGTATAAGACTTTCAAAACAGCCACACCCACTTCTAAAACACAATCTTTTGTCCGAATTCCTTAGGGCCTTGTTGTTCTTTGTCAGTTATGGAAAAGCATTTCCATTGGTGGCCAAGCAATGGTATGGTGGGCAGGTGTTTGACATGGTAGTGTTTTACAGGCATGTTGAACCATTAGGATTTGTCATTTGATGTGAAACAGAGGTTTACTAGCCTCAGCGCAAAGGCTCAGTATGGCAGGATGTGGCCCGTTCAGAAGGTCCCAGATACCAGTAGAATCCCCCCATGGTGCACCACATCTAACAACATATTTAAATAAGAGTATCATGCCAACTCATATACCTTGCACCCATAAACACATCAAGAATGCACAAATGGTCTGTAAAACTGGATCAGACAAGTGCATTCTAGTCCTTATAAACTGTGGCTAAGAAATTATAAATACCGAGTGCTTTTAGGATCTTTTTTTAGTGGCAAACATGTAAAAAGTAAGAACAGCAACTCAGTACAGTTTAAAACAGAAAGTGAACTATTACAATAATGTACACAGACTTATCGAAGAAAAAACTGAAACCCTCTTCTCTGCCCATTTCTACAACTGTCTAAAAGTCAGTTGCAAGTGATGAGCTGTTGCTGCAAGGCTCAAAGAACAAAAGACAGAGAAGTCGTCGTCAAACAAAGAATGGTGAACAGGACATTTAACTACTGACATGACACTATTAATAGCAACAGCAAAGACAGTTACACTTAAAACACTACATTTAGGAACACTGTTCTCCTGCTCAAACTCTCAATGTTGAAAGAGACATGCAGGACTTGATTACATTACAGGAAGGCCTGTTGTATAGCCACTTCTAAGAGGGCCAGGTTTCCAAAGGTGGAGCAATAATTCCTGAAGCCACAGTGAAAGCTACTGAGGAGCTGCCTGGATTCTAAGCTTCAGGGAAGGTGGGAACTGACCATCTGTTACAAGGTCTTTCCTGTGCAGCTAATTAGGGCAACAATACAACAACAATTCCAATAAGTATGGTCTTTCTTGGGTTGCAAAGTGGAATTAAAATTGCCTCTAACCACGAGTTGAGAAAATGGCCTGAAGCCAAAATACCGTTTACGAAGGCTATGAGGATTTATTTTCTCCATCCTGAGAAGGGCAGTAACATGCTACACTGAAGAGCCAAAAGAACTGGTATAGGTATCTTTATTCAAATATAGAAATACTTGAACAGGCAAAACATGGCACCGCAGTCAGCAATACCTACATAAGACAACAACTGTCTGGTGCAGTTGTTGATTGGTTACTGCTGCTACATTGGTATCAAGATTTAAGTGTGTTTGAATGCGGTGTTATAGTTGGTGCACAAGCGATGGGACATAGCATCTACGGTGGCGATGAATTGGGGATTTTCCCATACAACCATTTCAGAGTGTACCATGAATATAAGGAATCCAGTAAAATATTTAATCTCCGACATCACTGGGGCCGGAAAAAGATCCTGCAAGAACGAGACCAACGATGACTGAAGAGAATCGTTCAATGTGACAGAAGTACAACCCTTCCACAAATTTCTGCAGATTTCAATGCTGGGCCATTAGCAAGTGTCACCAAGCGAACCATTCAATGAAACATCACTGATATGGGCTTTCAGAGCCAAAGGCCCACTTGTGTAACCTTGATGACTGCACAACACAAAACTTTACGCTTCACCTGGGCCCATCAACACCGACATTGGACTTTTGATGACTGGAAACATGTTGCCTGGTTGGACAAGTCTCGTTTCAAATTGCATCAAGTGGATGGACGTGTACGGGTATGGGGACAATCTAATAAATCAGTGGACCCTGCATTTCAGAAGGGGACTGTTCAAGCTGGTAGAGTGATATGTAATGGTGTGGGGCATGTGCAGTTGGAGAGATATGGGACCCCTGATACATCTAGATACAATTCTGACAGGTGAAACATACATAAGCATCTTGTCTAACCACCTGTATCCATTCATGTCCATTGTGTATTTCGACAGACTTGGGCTTTCCAGCAGGACAATGCGACACTCCACAAATCCAGAATTTCTACAGAGTGGCTGCAGGAACAGTCTTTGAGTTAAAACACTCCTGTTAGCCAATAAACTCCCCAGACATTAACATTATTGAGCATATCTGGGATGCCTTGCAACACGCTGTTCAGAAGAAATCTGCACCCCCTCATACTCTTACGGATTCACAAACAGCCCTGCAGGATTCATGATGCCATTTCCCTACAGCTCTACTTCAGACATTAGTCGAGTCCATGCCACGTCATGTTGCAACACTTCTGCGTACTCGTGGGAGCCCCTACATGATATTAGGCAAGTGTATCAGTTTCTTTCGCTCTTCAGTGTATGATGAACCTTATCATGACCAGCTGAAATGGCATCAACAGCAGATAAAGAGAATATAGGTCCCACATGGAGCAGCGACAGCTGTATTCTACGTTGGTAGCAGAACTGAAGTCCCAATTGCTCCTCTCAGTAGCCATTCAGTAGCATAACAAAGCTGAATTCACACTGGCAGTGGTGATAACTATTGCGAAATGAGCCATCATCACCTGGGCAATGTCTCATAGGTTGGTCTGAAGATGACCACTTCCCATCACAGGAGCCACGGGGTACTTTTCTGTCTCTCTCAGAAATCCTTCTGATGATCTCCCACATTTGTGGTGGTCAGGAACTGCTGCAATGATCTCTCTCTAATAATTTGGTGCTCCCAAAAGACTGCAAGGTTCTCTTCAGTTGGCTGGTACTTGAACCTACACAAAGCCGTTCGCTTGGTCTTTACTGCGGAGTAACATTCAATGCCCCACAAAGGGGCAGGCTGCCTCTCCACCTGGCATGAAGATTGCGGTATGGGTGCTCCTGTGCCACAGTGGTATTACAATCCATCCATTCCTGAATGCTGTCGTAGTGTTAAAACATAGCAATTTGGCCATAAAGCATCAAGTCTGCCTAACTGAGCACCCACCGTGGTGGTGGCTTTCTTTCAGGCACCATCTGTCTGGCACTTGAATACAGATCAGGAAGTGATCACTTGAGTGCACTTCAATGAGCACTTCCTACTGAGCAATGATTGCATGGGCTGGAGAGCACACTACGAGATGGATAACAGTGAACGCCCCTGTTGCAGAGCTTAAGTTCATGCTCTGTCCCATGTTCAGCAAATATGCAAATGATGGTTGGCTGATTTTTTTTTTTTTTTTTTTTTTGGGGGGGGGGGGGGGGTAGGAGGAATAGGGGACCAAACAGCAAGGTCATCAGCCCCACGATACCAGAGTGGTGCATCCAAAAGTAGACGTGGACCAATGTTTTTTAATCCAGTCGGGAGACCCATGGCAGTAAATTTGATAAGCCTAAAAATGTAATGGACATCTTTTGCACTGTCAATTACATTCAAGAATGACCACAATTTTACAACATGCAACACCCAGAATAGAAAACTGGGCATAGCAGAAAGGAGGCAAAGCTAATCTAAAAGTGATTAAATAAAGAGTAAAAGAGGGATGAAAGAGTAGCCTGGTCAAAGAGGCAGGGTCGATGATCCTCTAGACCTAGCATGCAGTGTGAGACACCCTATCTCCAACCCCACCTTGCCTTGTTTTGATGGTAGTTTAAAACTTTACAACTGAGAATAAATACCACTTCCTATGGAGAGAACTGAGAACCAGTTCAATGACCCAGACTCGTCCGCCAATATTAGTGGCAATGAATATGGGAGTCTGCTTTTAGTATGGAGGGCAAAAAGGTTGGGGGCATTCCACCAAGATATGAGCTACTGTCTCTAAAGCTCCACAACAATGTGTGGTTGGCTCATTACATAAAAGAAAACTATGGGTTAACATGATAGGAACAATGTGAAGATGTCACGGGACTGTGGATTCCTTCCAGGAAAGTGGAAGGAACAGCACCATGCTGCAGTAGTCTCCTTGACTGAGCTGAGTTTATTAGATTGGTTAGTAGCCCACCAGATGTCATTTCCATTTCGAAGCAAGCAAAAGTCTTGTGTGCACCCGTAGATCCACACCTGGGCTCAGCAAAGCGAACAGGCAGTAAGTGCTACTCTAGCCAAACGGTCACACAGTTCATTCCCTGGGATACCCACATGACTTGAGACACGGGGAAAGATAACTGAGCTGACAGCACGACAAAGGTCAGCAAGAAGGTCATGAATAAATGGAGATCAAAGGATGGCAAGAATGGCATCAGTCAACAGCCTGGTGACTGCTCACTGAGTCAGTACATATTAAAATAAGATCAAGGAGGCCCATTTAATAAAATGGAGAGTTCTATTAATGACTGTCAGCTCTGTAGTAAAAACACACTACAAGTTCCCGGCACCAAATGTCATTTGATGCTGGTTGGAAATGTAAAAGCATATCCCATCTGATACACAGTTCTAGGGCTGTCAATGTAAAAGATGTTAGTATTTCTTGGAGAACAGAGTGTAACAGACACCAAAAGGTTGTGGGTACAACCGAGACTTTATAACCTTGGAAGAGTTCGATTCTAGTCCATGGCTTGGGCACCATCCAAGAGGGGTGTACAAGAAAACATGGGGAGCACAATAAAGGAATTGGAGATAGAGATCTTGGCCGAGGGAAGTGAGGCACAATCCAACTACTATTATCACATAAGGCTGATATCAGGTTGACGACGACCCTCATATGTAAAGAGAATAGAATAAATTCGATGATCGAAGAATTATTGAAGGGCAATTGGATAGGAGACCAAAAGCTGGAATTATCAAATCTGCAGAAGGAAGATCCCCACTTTAACAAGGAGACTGTCTACAGGAGTAGTTTGACTGGCATCACTGGCCAGATGCATGCCACGATGGTGGGCTGGGTCTAACAGTTTTAAAGCTGAAAGAGTCATAAACCTGGCAACCACAGTCGAGATGGGATGAATTTAAGACACAGTAAATATGGATTAGAGTTTCAAGATATGCACCCCAAGATGTGTGCAAGGAAACAGAGAGCATGAAGCTTCTGCACACAGCTAGTGTTCAAGTGACGAATATGGGAGAGCCAGATCAATTTTGATCAAAAAGGAGGTCCAAGAAATGGGACTGTTCTACAACATCTGGGTGCTGCATACATAAATCGTGTTCCGTGTCAGGATGGACTATGGCACAATGACAGAAAATCAATCACCCTCCGTTTTCAGAGACACTTCAAAACCATGGGGAAGAGCCGATGCAGATGCCTGCCAGGTAACACCTTGGAACTGTCTTTCAGTAGAGTCTACCGATTGAGAGCTGTACCAACCTAAAACTCGTCGAATTACAACACAGGGGTGACCAGGGGCCCAACAGGCTACTAACCACAAGAAAAAGAGTGACACTAAACACAGAGCCCTTTGGGACGCTGTTGTCTTGGACCTGTGGGGAACTGAGTGAAATGCAGACTCTAACCTGGAACAACTGGTGGGATGAAAACAGACAAATAAAAATCAGTATGGTGCCTCGAAAGCCACAGTCATGAAGGGTGAGTAAAATGTGGTAATGCCACACAATGTCATATGTCTTAAGCAGGTCAAAAAAAATTGGAAGGAGGAGTTGGAATTTAGAAATAGTCTGTTGGACTGCTGTTTCCAACCTAAGGAGATAGTCGGTTGTGGATTGTTCAACTTGGAAACAAAACTGACAGGGGGACAAAAGGCACTGAGATTCAAGAAACCAGCATAAGCTGTGGGCAGCCATCCTTTCGAGCAGCTTATGGAGTATACTGGCCAGTTTAATCCGCCGGTAACTATTGAGAGATGTTGGTTTCTTGCCTAGCGTAAGGATTTGGACAATTATGCCACCTTTCAATTGCAAGAGGAAGGCACCTTCGAGCCAAAGATGGTTGAAGATCCTTTGAAGATGCCTTTGGTGGGTAACATTCAGCTCTTGGGTCATCAGATTGTGGGTTGAATCAGGGCCTGGGGTTATGTGGGCCTGAAGTAGATCCGGTTCAGTGAAAGGTTCATTATAGGATTCAACTTGATTTGGAGTGAAACACAAGGGGATGTCTTCAACTTGTTGAAAGGTAGCCAGATAGGGAGAGGATATCACTACTGTTGCAAGGTGTTTTGCAAGAACTGATGAATCTGTACAAAGCCAGTCCTGTAGGACAAGACCCGAAACAGCTGTGGAATGTTGGTAGCCAACAAGACCAGTGAGATTGGCTGACACACGAGATGCAGAGGCATACACACCACAGAGGAGACAGCACTCCCTACATTTCTTCTTGCTGTGTTTGATTAAATATCGAGCCTCAGCACAAACTCACTTAAAAGTGATAAGGCTGGTCTGTGGAGGATGACATTTAAATCGTCGTAGGACTCATCAGCAATCCTGAATAGCTTTTGCAATATCTATAGTCCACTACGGGACTGGAAGGTGGTGGAGGGAACCTGCAGGATGGGTAATAGCAGTTCCAGTAGTGTGCATGATCTAAGACACCTTGCACAAGCTCATCAATAAAATCTGACAAGAGAGGAGGTGATGTATCAGCAGAGGCATACAAAAGGCAGTTGGCTCTTCGGTGTGTCCAACTTGGTTGTCTGTCTGTCTGTCTGGTTGTAGCAAGGAAACAATAGGATCACCGGAACGTGGTCACTGTCACAAAGGTCGTCATGTTGTGACCAATGTAGCAAACCTACAAGATTAGGGGCAGAGATTGTTAGCTCTACAGTTGAAAAGGTGCCGAGGGCAGCACTGAAATGGGAAGGAGAATTGTCACTGAGGAGGCACACATCATGGACTACGAGAAGCTGGTAAATTTCAAAGCCCTTTCCAAAGAAAGTTGTATTCCTTCACGTAGGGTGGTGTGTGCTGAAGTCCCCAAGCAGGAGAAAGCGGGGGAAAGGGCGGACTTATTGGATTAATGAGGTAAATTCAGCGTAGTGAAAACTGGCATGCCGGGAGGCATGTAAACACTACAAATGGTGATGGTGAACACTGAGATCATTTGCACCCACACCACTATTGCTTCCAACAAGGTGTGAAGGGGAATCCATTCACAATGGCATCTGTACAAACTACAGCACAGATCCGACCACACACACACTCTTGGGACTGGTGCGGTTCCAATAAAATGCATGGATAACTATGGAGAGTTGGAGAATGGTCACCAGTGAAATGCATTTCTTGGAGTGCTATGCAAACCATAAAATAAGAAGAAATAAAGTGTCTAAGTTCTGACAAATGACAGTAGTGCCCATTACAATTCCACTGCATGATCACATAAATGGTGGCCAGTTTCGGTGTGAAGGGGCCAGGAAGGCCAGTCCTGCCAAAGGATCAATGCCTATCATCAGTGGGAATGGAACTACATCCAGAAACATCGGCTCAGAATCTGACTGTGTGGTGGTATCTGGCACCTCCAGGGGCACCAGAGGACCCTTGTCCTGAATCTTATTTGTCTTTTCTTTTCCTTTGTCACCTTTGGTGGGTAAGGTTCATCCAAGGGGCTATCCACATTGAATGCTGAGACAGATGAAGAGGAGACTGCCCTGGGACACACACGTTGTTGCTGCTTCAGGCATTGTTTAACATCGGGCCTCCAGTCCAGGTGTTGCCAGGGACAGGTATATTGTGTCACCAGTAGACTTCCAGCTAAGGGCGGGAAGTGTTTCTCGAAGAAGGTACCGCAGGAATAATAGGGGAGGAGGGATGGTGGGAGATCTGGTTTGGGGAAGGTTGAGGTACAGGGAGAGGAGGGAGGGCAATGGTCATGATGTTAACGTAACTGGTCATCACACCCACAGGATGTACGTGTTCATATTTCTTCCATGCCAAAGTATATGACAGATGGTCAATAGGGTTGTATAAGTGGATCATCTGTTCTGTCTTGAAAACTGGTGCATGTGGAGTGACATGTTCCACACAACTGTCACACAAAACTGGATTTACACAAGGAATACATCCACGGAGTGATCGTCCACAGTTGCTACATTTTGGGTCTACCATGCAGTGGGATGAGATATGCCCTATGTATAAATATATGAAGGCAGTGAGACATACAGTTTCATATCATATCTGTACACCATGACCTTAATCTTCTCCAAGAGTACATTCCTTTCAAAGACTAAGATAAAGGTGCCTGTAACCATACAATTACTCTTGGGATCTTTTTTTGTGTCTGATAAAATGTATGCCATTCCCTGGAGATTGGTCCAGAGTTCCTCATCCATTTGGAACATAAGAACCCTGTAGAAGATAATTCCTTGGACCATATTCAAAGTTTTGTGTGCAGCAATCATCACACGTGTGTCACCTACATAATCACATGCCTGAATACCTAAGGATTGGGCAACAGAGGAAGCTTATTAATAACAAACCATTTTGCATTTTTCCTAGAGACTCCACTTATCCAAATTCATCTTCAATGTTTTTGACAAAAAATTATGGTTTTGTTGCAGTAAAAATATCCCCATCAGTTCAAGTACTAATCATTTATTGGGTGAAGTATTTTGCCCCCAGATGTCTGGCTTGTCCCCCTTCCCATGGCGTAGCCACAAAAGGAGACATCATGGGATCGTATCTCTCTGCATTATAATAATCTTTCCCACCTGAAGAGACTGCTGGGGATCCATGGTCAACAACAGAAGAAAGAGTAATTCGTTTCATGAGTGAATCTTCTCCTATGATACCACCCACCCTGCAAGGGGCTCTCCGCCAAAGGTGCCACCCAGCCACAGCAATGGCCACTGGACAGCAAAACAGTTGCCCAGAGTCCCCATGCCCCAGCCATAATGGGCACATCTTCCTTGGCTTGTGCAGACAGTTGCCAGCTCAGCACCAACAGTGTCATCCCTGTGTGGTCAAGAAACCAGTACTGTCTACACAACGTAGTGGCTACCGTGCTGTGTTTTGAGCGTAGTTCCAATGCAAGAAAGGATGCAAAGAAAGAATGCACACAAGATGGAATAAACGCTGAGCTGAGTGACCTTCCCTGCACGATCCCCACTTTTGTAAAATTTGGTAAAAGAGTAGCAACACAAACCCAACAAGGGGACCAAATAGTTAAGAATGAAAAGTTGCAGAATGACAGAAGGGAAGTACACAAGTGTCCAAAATCAGAAACCAGATCCAAGCACAGTTGGTACTAAGACTATCCAATGGAAAGGCAGAGAGGAAAAAGAATAGTAGTAGAAGAATAGGATTGTACCATGGAAAAGGAAGTAGCACTGCAAGACCTCAGGCCCCATATCTCACAAAAGATATAAACCTTCAGGATAAATACTGATAATTCAGGAAGTTTTCTACTTCAGTGAACATCCACTTTCCCCCTCCCGTAGAGTTTCTACAAGACACACTAGGCAGGTCTGCATATGGTGGGGCAAAAGAGATAATAAAAAAGCTGCATTGCTCACTAGAAGCACAAAGAATTATTTCAGTCCTAAATTTCCAAAAAGGCCAGAAGCAAATTATGGAAAAATTTTAACCCTATTGTCATCAATAAACAAAGCAGCAATGATCCAAAACTTTATTATTTATGTAGGTACCAAGTACATGAAAAGCATAAGTTATGCCGGGTG
Organism: Schistocerca gregaria; assembly: GCF_023897955.1. Taxonomy (NCBI): domain Eukaryota; kingdom Metazoa; phylum Arthropoda; class Insecta; order Orthoptera; family Acrididae; genus Schistocerca; species Schistocerca gregaria. The sequence continues at coordinate 311,670,886 of NC_064924.1, read as the reverse complement.
TTGGCCCTGTGTGCCTCGGTTGTATGCAGTCCTGATTGTGGAGCTCACCTGCACGGCGCCAAACACGCATACGACCATCATTGGCACCAAGGCAGAAGCGACTCTCATCGCTGAAGACGACACGTCTCCATTCGTCCATCCATTCACGCCTGTCGCGACACCACTGGAGGCGGGCTGCACGATGTTGGGGCGTGAGCGGAAGACGGCCTAACGGTGTGCGGGACCGTAGCCCAGCTTCATGGAGACGGTTGCGAATGGTCCTCGCCGATCCCCCAGGAGCAACAGTGTCCCTAATTTGCTGGGATGTGGCGGTGCGGTCCCCTACGGCACTGCATAGGATCCTACGGTCTTGGCGTGCATCCGTGCGTCGCTGCGGTCCGGTCCCAGGTCGACGGGCACGTGCACCTTCCGCCGACCACTGGCCACAACATTGATGTACTGTGGAGACCTCACGCCCCACGTGTTGAGCAATTCGGCGGTACGTCCACCCGGCCTCCCACATGCCCACTATACGCCCTCGCTCAAAGTCCGTCAACTGCACATACGGTTCACATCCATGCTGTCGCGGCATGCTACCAGTGTTAAAGACTGTGATGGAGCTCCGTATGCCACGGCAAACTGGCTGACACTGACGGCGGCGGTGCACAAATGCTGCGCAGCTAGCGCCATTCGACGGCCAACACCGCGGTTCCTGGTGTGTCCGCTGTGCCGTGCGTGTGATCATTGCTTGTACAGCCCTCTCGCAGTGTCCAGAACAAGTATGGTGGGTCTGACACACCGGTGTCAATGTGTTCTTTTTTCCATTTCCAGGAGTGTATTTCTTTCATCTCTGGCAATGTTTGTCAATATGAAAAAGTGATGAGTTATATCATAATTTCAAATCCACATTAAACTGTAGGTCCCATTAACTGGTTGTGCACGTCAGTTCAATGTAGAAGCAAGGTAATGGCATCCTACACCTCACTAACCATATCCATTAAAGTGTTGTAAGGTTAGAACTAATCTATAGGTTGATGGCAGCTTTTCTGACAACAGAATGCCTTAAATTTCTGAAATATTTATATTATATTGCTTATGTGAATTATATTAGAGCCTGATACATTTAATTACTGTAATGCCTCAATTTTCTTGAGAACATTGTATGTTGTTCTAGAGATGGAGTGGTTTAAATTATTGTATAATCTATTACAACCCAGATTTATGTATCTGAAGATGGTAATATATGCTTCCAAAACTAGTAATTCACTAATATATTAACATAGCAATGTTGGGAAAGTTTTCATATGAGGACTACAGTGTGCACCAACTGATCATGTAAGGTAAACACAATATTTTTAATACATTCTACAGAGTTGCTGTGTACATGTGTAGCCTACCCACATCTGATTCCACTCTGCACTGACATTATACCCTTGAAGCCTTTGTGGAGGTCGGTTTTGGTTCTAATATTATAATTACATTTTGAACTTTTTAAAGAAAAGATAATATTAATTGCTAAAGAATATTCATGAGTGTATATAATGTGAAACAGATGTAAAAGAATGTTCAATACAAGTTGTTGGCTTTGACCAATGACATAGGAAACATGAAACAAATGTCATAAAAAATATGGCAACCACAATGTGATGTTATTGGTGACTTTTTCAAAATCAGTTTTTTCTGCTTTCCAATTAATTGGCTTGGCCAACTAACAATGAAACTTTGAACATATGCGCCAAAAGGTGACATGACATCAGTCATTAACATTAAATCACTTGTTTATACCACATTCCTCTTTACCTCTGTGAAACTTTTAAAAGAAATTCAAGATTTTTTAAAGAAGTCTGTGGGTGTTGTAGAACTAAATGATATCCATGATTCAAGTCTTCTAAAAAATATTTTGTAGTACATTAATATAACGACAAATGCATAGTAAACTTTTTTTAACTTCAGATTACCTGCAGCTTGGGTGTAGAATTGCGAAAGAAGCCCAGCACTGGAGAAGTCATAGCCGGAGATGAGGGAGTAGAGTTACAATACTTCTCACAGAGGTGTATTGCCTTTGACACCTTGTGAACATTTTCCGCATGCATTTAATTCAAATAAACAGCAAATAACACATACAATCATCATTGTACAATGGTGTGTGAGATGCAGATGAATCATGGAAACATAACTTTTAAAAAGACACTGATGGGTCTCATCTCTTCTTTTACCCAATATTATCATCTTAACAATACACAAAAAGTCCTGCTGGGAACACATTCCACATCACGGATATCTCTATGGATAACAATTACAGTACCATGGGCACACTGGATGACTGTATTCCCCTGACAAAGCCTCTCAGGCAACAATCTCACCATTAATGTTGAACAGACCTATTTAACTGGTGAATTCTTTGATATCTGGACCAATTTGTGTACAGGTGGACATCCCATCTATAGCAGTGGCCATTGCAATGCATAAACCACTTGTGACATTGTTCCACTGCAGAAAGTATGAAAATTGTGCATGTAAAACAAAATAACTTATCTGCTAATGGTTCACATTTGGTGCCATTTCATTATTTGTGACGTGACACTTTAGCATTTAGCAGTTGAGACAACACTTTTAATAACGCTTTATGGTCCGGGCACAAAATGGTGATGGCAGTTACAACATATCATTCAGATACTGAGTTAACAGCCTATTTCTACTTTATCTTTAGTATGTTTAAGCCACATCCATTGCTGTAAAGTACAGGATTTTTACTGGTGGTTGCAAATATCTGCGAGTACACGCACCACAAATGCCACTGTCTCCTTACACCATTAAAACCACATATGTTGAATATGATGTCAAACACAAAATTACTTCATGCAAAGAACAGAATTTTTGTAAATTATAAAACTTATGTCTTCATTATTTTCTTACAACCACTGAACACACAGCTGATAGTAAGTTAACTATGAATAATGCCATCAGACTTTCCCTGAAAATGGAAAGTGTAACGCCCTCAAATTGCCATATAGTAAATAATTTAACATAAGTCAAAAGCAGAGGAATAATACAAAGCCTATATCATGAACAGTATGAGTTATGCAAGATATTCAAATACTAACAAGACTTTCAACACCGTAGATTTTCAATGATTATTATGTCAAAGAAATTGTGAAATATAATATGGAAAGACATTTACTGTGCATGACAGACATCTCTTGTTACGCCGCATTATTCACCAAATATGCTCTATTTACAATGGTTCCTGAAAACCAACTTATTCATCAAAAATTCTGCTCAGTTCAATCACTGTACCACAATGAAATTCTCAAATCCGCCATGTTGCACCCTCAGCACATCTGCAACAAAACAATTCATTTATACGCCCTTCTTTTTATAATAAATATGCCAGTGGCACCAATTTTGCTTATGCATCCCCAATTCTCCCCCCATGAACCACACCCACACAACAGCAACTTGGCAAGGTGGGATGATTTGTGTGTGTCACTGGTACGACGGAAGGGTATCGGTGGAGAGGCCACACAAACATGTTGTTTCAGAAGAGGGACAGCAGCCTTTTCAGTAGTTGCAGGGGCACTAATCGGGATAACTGACTGATCTGGTCCTGTTGCATCAGCCAACATAGCCTTGTTTTGCTGGTGCTGCAAACAGCTGAAAGCAAGGGGAAACACTATGGTAATTATTTTTCCTTAAGGGCACACAGCTCTACTGTAAGATTAAATGATAACGGCATCATCTTGGGTAAAATATTCTGGTGGTAAAATAGTCCAGCATTTGGATCTCCAGGTGAGGATTATTCAGGAGGATGTTAACATCGGGAAAAACAAAACTGGCATTTTATGGGTTAGAGCCAGAAAACTTAGATCCCTTGATTGGATAGGTAAGTTAAAAGAGAATTTAACAAGGGAAATGGTTAGGCTGAAGTTATGTATAGTGGCAATCTGTAAAATTCAGTGGCAAGAGGAACAAGACCTCAGTTCAGGTGACTACAAGGTTAGGTTAGATTAGATTAGATTAGATTAGATTAGATAAGGTTATAAATACAAGATCAAACAAGGGTAATGCAGAGGCATGTCTAATGATGAATAGTAATCTGGGTGAGCTACTATGAACAGCCTCATGAATGCAATATAGATAAGGTAGACACAAAGTCAGCTTTGCAGATGGAGAGTGAAAGAATGTATGATAAGAGAAATTATTCAGATAGTTAAGGGTGACAAAAATTAATCATGATGCAAAACTGGATTAATATAGTAGGAAAAGGAAGGAGAGGACAAATAGTAGTAAAATATGGACTGTAGGAAAGAGATGAAAAAGGAACCCACAGAGGTAGAATTTTGCACACAGCAAAAGTTAATAACTGCTAACACATGGTTTAAGAATCAAGTAAGAAGTTTGTATAAGTGGAAGAGACTGAGACACAGAAATGTTTCAGACTGATAACATAATGACAAGATAGCTTTCCGAACCAACTTTCAAACTGCAAACAAGGGCATGTATAGACTCTGAACATAAATTTACTTGTAATGAACTGTAGATTAAAACTGAAGAAATCGCAAAAAAGTATGTAATTAAAGAGATGGAACTTGGATGAGAAGGAGTTTGAGAGTATTTCAAAGGGAGTGCGATACAAAGTGACTGCAACATGGAAAAGAACACAGTACAAAATGAATGGATAGCTTTTAGAGAGAAATAGTGAAGGCCGCAGAGCGTCAAATACGTAAAAAGACAAGGACTTCTACATACATACGCTGCAAGCTACTGTATGCCGTATGGTGGAGGGTAACCTACACCACTGTTAGTCATTTCCTTTCCTGTTCCACTCACAAATAGAGGAAGGTAAAAACGACTATACATGTCTCCACAAGTTCCCTAATCTCTCTAATCTTACCTTCAAGGTGTTTATGCGAAATATATGTTGGTAACAGTAGAATCATTCTGCAGTCAGCTTCAAATGCCAGTTCTCCAAATTTTCTCAATAGTGATTGCCATTTGAGTTTCCGAACATCTCACTTGCATGTAACCTGAACCTACTGGTAAAAGATCTAGCAGCCCGTCCCTGGATGGCTTTGATGTCTTCCTTTAATACAACATGGTGCGGGTCTGAAATACTAGCAAAACTCAACAATGCATTGCATTGATGTCCTACATATAGCCTTGTTTACAGATAGGCCACACTTTGTCAAATTTCTCTGAATAAACCCAAGACAATCAATTGTCTTTCCTACTACTATTCTTACGTGCTCATTCCATTCTATACTGCTTTGCAATATTACATCTAGATATTTAATCAACATGACTGTCAAGCAGCACACTACTACTGCTGTTCTCTAACACTATGGTGTTTTGTTTTTTATTTACTCGTCTGCATTAACTTACATTTTTCTACATCCTTGGGTTTCATTAGTGGTACTGAATTTAACTAATGGCAGGATACACAGTAAATGATGGAGCCGAAAGGGTCTAAAGACATTAAAAAATGAAACTGACAACAAAGAACAGTATGGCTAAGCAGAAAGGGCTAGAGCCAAATTTAACAATATATATGCTTATGTAACTGAGGGAAAGATAGATAAACACCTACAGAAAAATTGTAGAAAAGAGAAGCAGCTGTATGAATATTAAGAATTCCAGCAGAAGGAATATGTAGATGGGCTATAAGAGGGAAATGAAGTTGAAGGCAACATTACAGAACAGAAAGAGGAGATAGATAAAGATGAGATGGGAGGAATTTGGCAGAACACTATAAGACCTAAATCAGAACATGGCCCCTGCAGTTGATGACAACCCATCTGAAATATTTATATACTTGGAAGAGCCAGCCATGACAAAACAATTCCACCTGGAATGCATAATGTATGAGACAGGCGAAATACTTTCAGGCCTCGACACGAATGTAATAATTCCAATTCCAAAGAAAGCAGGTGCTGACAGGTGTGAATGTTCCACATTATCAATTCAATAGGTATTGGTTACAAAATACCAACAAGAATTATTTACAGGAAGGAAAAACAGAGGAAGATAAGCTTGGATTACAGTGGAACATGACAGGCAATACTGATCCTATGACTTTTCTTAGAAGATGGTGTAAAGAAAAGCACATATGTGTCTACAGCATTTGCAAACTTACAGCAAGCTTTTGACAATACTGAGTGGAATACCTTCAAATTCTGAAGGCAGCAAAGGTAAAATATAAGGAGCAAAAGATTCATTCTAACTTGTACACAGACCACACTACATTGTAAGTGTCTAAAGGCATGAAAGGAAACCAATAATAGAGGCAGTGAGAAAGTTGTAGCCTGTCCCCTATATTATTCAATCCTACACTGAGCAAGTAGTAAAGGAAATGAAAGAAAATTTGGAAAAGGAATCAAACTTCTGCGAGAAGAAATAAAAACTTTTGAAGTTTGTCAATGACAATGTAATACTGTCAGAGACAGGAAAGATGATTAGGGTATAACATTGTGTCGCCAGCAATGCCACTAAAGATTGAGTATGAGCTCAGATTATGAAAGGACAGGGAAGGAGATCAGCTGTGCCTCTTTCAAAGCAACCATCTCGGTATTTGCATGGAGCAATTTAGGGGAAATTACAGATCACCAATTGGGGAATTGATTCGTTGGCCTCCTGAATGAAGGTGCAGTGAGCTACACCCTACACCATCTCCCTCTGTGACAGCAAAGGACTTCAAAGAACAGTTCAAAGGAATGACAGTGTCTTGAAAGTAGGATATAAGATGGTTTCTGTGTAAGATGTACAAAGCAAAACAATGCTACAGGAATGTAGTCTAATTAAATTACATTAGGAAATGACACACCACAAGTTGTAGATGAGTACTGCTATTTGGGCAGCAAAATAATAGCTGACAAAAAAAAAAAAAAAAAAAAATTGTTGGCAATATAAATTTCAGAATTAGGAGGACTTTCCTGAAGGAACACGTCTAGAATGCAGTCTTGTACAGAAGTGAAATGAGGGCAATAAGTAGTCCAATAACAAGGCGAGACAGGGGAGAAGAGCTTTTGAAATGTGGTACTATAGTAAAATAGTAAAGGTAAGATGGTATATTATACGCCTAATGAACAGGTGCTGAATAGAATGGGGAAGAAAAGAAATTTGTAGGCTCGCACAAGCTGACTAAAAGAGGGGATTGATTTATAGGGCACATCTCGAGACATCACAAAATTGTCATTTTGAAACTGAAGGGAAGTGTGGGTGTGGGGGGGGGGGGGGGGTGAAAACTATAGAGGGAGGTCGAGTGGTGAATCAGTATGCAGGTTCAAATTGATACCGGTTGCAGCTGTTATTTGGCACTGAAGAGGCTTGTATAGAATAGTGTAGTGTGGAGAGCTGCATCAAACCAGTCTTCAGACTGAAGACCACAACAAAAAACCATATGCAATCGCCTGCCTTATTAAATTTCAACTATATCTGCCAAAAATACTCAAAGGGGGTTTGGTTTGGTTGTTTAGGGAAGGAGACCAGACAGCGTGGTCATCGGTCTCATTGGATTAGGGAAGGAAGTCGGCCGTGCCCTTTCAGAGGAACCATCTCGGCATTTGCCTGGAGTGATTTAGGGAAATCACGAAAAACCTAAATCAGGATGGCCGAACGCTGGATACTCAAGTGTGTTCACATATTGAATGAAATTAATAACTGCAATTATTAATCACAAACAATTAGCAATATAGCTATACGATTCCAGTATTACCAGTAAGGCGCAAAACATTTTCTTCCACAAAAAAATTCTGAAACAGTTATAGCAAAATAACAAACTTAGAGCAACTGTTGTTAATGCTGTACCTGAAAGGGATTGCTATTTGTCATTAGATAAAACCAATGATTTAATGAAAAGTTTTGTGTAACCATCTATCAGTAAGTAGGATATTGGTTCATACTTGCAACACAGACCTTCACGCAAGTTCTTCCAACGAAAATAGAATACACTCTTTCACACTAGCCCTCAGTGAAAATTAGTTTTAAAATTTCTTAAAAAATTGTTTGTTGTGGAGTGGGAGTTGCAAGCCTGTCTCACACTTGGTCATCATTTAAAAAACACATTCAGTCTTTGAAGAGTTTCAAGCTCAAATGTTTTTCACCATTCCAAATCGAAAGTCATTAAAAGTAATATGTTGCTGCAGTATCTCAAAAACACTCAGTTATGCACATTACCAGACTCCAATGCAGAATATCCGTATCATGCACCTAATGTACAAACGTCTTTGAGCATCAAATTAATATTAACTGACGAAAGATTTCTCAAACAGATTATGAAAACATGCAGTACCCACTGAATCGGGGGGGGGGGGGGGGGGGGGGGGGGTCCGACGACGACATTATGGTGTCTACTAAATCTTTCCACAGCGCTGCTACTGTTTATTGCAAACATTAACAACCATTTTCCAAAACCACAACTGTGATTTCATAATGATTGCCAATAACAGCTAGAACTATCGGTACATCAACTGTTTGGTGTAAGATGCCAATAATACACTAAAAATGTTCCGAATTCATTCACCAGTACATACACACAAACGAGAAAGAATAGGTAATACCAGTTTTATTCATTTCCACAACCTACAAGACTTCTGCAAAACACGTTTCGTATCAACATTCACTTAGGAGTAACTGTACCAATTACACTGCACATCCCTGGAGGCTTAAGCGTCAAGCTGAACTGGAGAAATGTTTTCCTTATACTACAAATTGTGTCAACGTGGTTTCAAGAATTAGCACCTTAAATAATAGGCAAACATTCTTGGAAATTACCAATGTGTTAAAAACATTTCATGACAATTTACGTTTAAAATGTTTCGACAAAACACGTTTCTGACGTGGAGGAACAAATATTAAATAAACTGTGGGACGTAGTTTCTTTAGAGTTCAAATACATGCACGAGACAATGTCTTCAACACAAAGCAAATTAGTATTTGGATTTTGATTACTTATTTAATACAAATAACATCTTTTCATAAAAATCTTCTTGTACACTCGGCAGTTTGCACCAGCCTGAAACTGAAATTTCATACTTTTGACAACTTTTATTGTCGCAAGGCAGAAGGAAAACTGATGGGAAGCCAACCCGGTTTGGAATGTTTACTACTTTCTGAATGAATTGACTGACGTTTCCATAACAGTTGTTTATATTTGGTGTAGCTTGTCCTCTATTCAAACTTGTGGAACATGTGCACTATAAGTAAATGAAAGCAGGTATATAACAATAACAGCGTACCGCGATGTCAGAGGAAGGAGGGCTACCACTTGTTTTAGCGTCGGTACAATATGTGGATTTCTCCTCTCTGGAAATACGTGATCCAATTTAACTTTCCAACCAAATTGTGGAACTGCAAAACGTGTAGCATTACTGCCGAGCGCACTGCTTCCTTCGTCACCCATTTTCATCAAGTATCAAACTATCACAACGCCCTTGTGTAAATCTCGAACCCATAGTTCATGAGATTTCTGACAACCAGAGACGATTACTTAATGCTTACGTACACGACCAAAGGTCTTTGCTAATCAATGAAAGACGGCGTACTGTTTTACATTTTATTGTTATTTGGCCTTCGACGCTGCTACACACTACAACCATCACATTAAGAAGTTTTCAGATTGCAAAACACGATGATCTTTTCCAGCATACGAACGACTTACGGTACTGCAACGGCAACTGGAGCAAGACTGTGATCAAAAAGTCACAGTTGCTGAAAAATAACAGCTACAAATAAAATAGTTTCAATAAAGCTCGAAATAGTAATACAAATTTCTAAACTAGAAAGCTTTGCGAAACTAGACTATAAGGTGCAAAGTTTTTATTAGCTCCCATGGGGGCTCGCATACTTCGCGATACCAGCGTAACATATGAAATAAGGACAGATTTTGATTTTTTAAATGAGGAGTGCTCCTTCGAAAGTTGAGTTGAACTAAAAGATATGAACACAATAGTCATCAGTTTACAGAATTCCGGGAAGTGCAGTAACTGCAACTTTCTTGTCCAAACTACAGTATCTCCTTATTAAACTTAAGAAAGAAAGAGGAAAAATATCATCACACCAGCTGATTTTAATGTAAATATGATAAGTCAAGATAATGTCTCAAAACAGTTTGTTGACATAATTCGGAACTCTGGTTTTAAACTAAATTTTTGCGAATTCACCATAGAAAATGCCAATTCAGCTACTTGTATAGACAACATCTTAACAAATTGTGTCTTCGACAGTGAAAACATGTCCTGTTTAGACTTAGGAATTTCTGAGCATTCAGCGTTGTTTATTCAGCAGCAAGAAAAAAATAAACCAAATGTTAAGAAAGGTTTTATGAAAAGAAAGTGTAGTAAAAATAACTTGAACCTATTCCGTAACAAGAGAGATGCAGTGAAATGGCCAATAAATAATAGTGTGTCAAGTACTGAGAACTTCGATAATTTTGTAAGAAGTTTTGGAGAGGTATTCAATGAATTATACCCACCAAGGATCTGTCACCAAAAAGTTAAAAGTAAATGAAACTGGATTACTCCAGGCTTCAAAGTATCTTGTGCTCAAAAACAAGTACTACACAAAGAAACGAATCACAATAAAACACCTGAATTTGTTAGCTATGTGAGATGTTATAAAGTTGTATTTAAAAGTGCTGCTAAAGCTGCCAAAAGAATGTCAAATGATAAGTTCATATTAGGACATAAGAATAAGTCTAAACCAGTATGGTCTGTTATTAAATCAGAATTAGGTACAACAGTTAACCACCAGGAAATTTCAAAAGTCAAACAAAACAATGATACTATTTCAAACCCTGCTCAAATAGCTCAGTGTTTTAAAAAGTTTCTCATAAATGTAACAAAATTTGATATGAATGTGACTACTTATCAAAACGGTGAATTTCTTTGGTCTGGACAGGAATAGTTGACCTCCTTGTGGCATTTAGTTAAGTCTCAGGCGAAATGTTGCAGGGTAGGATCAGACACCAACCAAAGTAATTAAATTTGTATATGATAAAATAGCACACCAACTGTTCTTAATAATCAGTCAGTCATTTGAGCAAGCCAACTTCCCTGATGTGCTTAAGTCTGCAGGGATGAAACCACTACACAAAAAAGGATCAAGAGAGGATTTGGGAAATTACCGCCCCCATCTCTATCCTCCCTGTGCTACCCAAAATATTTGAAAAAATAGCTCCAGTCCAGATAACAAATTTTAGTGTGAAACATTATGTTACTCTTACAAATCAATATGGGTTCCAAAACGGGAAAGCACCACGAGTGCTACTAATGAATTCATTGAAAAAAATCTGCTCATCAAAAGCAACAAAGTAGCAAGTACCTTCTGCGACCTTACAAAGGCATTTGATTCTGTGAATCAATCCATGCTGCTTCATAAACTAGCCAGACATGGCATCAGACAAAATGCTCTGCAGTGGCTCAGGTCTTATCTGACAGACACGAAGCAAAGGATAATCATAACATCTAACACCATAAATTTTGCATCTCAGTGGGATATAATATCACAAGGAGCCCATCAAGGCTCAATCTTAGGGCCAATATTGTTTCTCTTTTACATAAATGATAGTAGTAGTATAGTTTATTCATCCATCGACAATGTACATTGTTTGGATTTCATCAAAGAACATATTATAACAAAAATAAGATAATGGTGTACAATACCCTACATAATACAGTGGATCATTTTACTTATCACAATATTTTTGAGCAATACAACTTTCATTACTGTAATAATATAAAAGTATGAGAATGGTCTTTTACATGAAATACATTACAAGTAAATAATTGACTTAACACTTTTGTTTGGGCCCTTTTACATGAAATACATCACAAGTAAATAACTGATTTATCACTTTTGTTTTAAAAAAACTTTGAGGCTGTGGCAAGCATTTGGTTTATGGTACTATTGACATATAGTAGATGAATGTAGTTACTTCCTCAAGGTTACTGCAGATATTCATTTATACTATAATAGCAGTTGGTCATTGGGAATTTAAATATTGGTTTCTTGAATACAGACAATGTTTTTATTTCTTTGAGTTGAGTTGGAAGTTTGTTGTACAAAATAGTACTCCAAATATTGGTTTGTTTTTGTGTTAAAGCCTTGTTTACTCTTTTTATGTGAATGTCATTGCGCATTCTTGTATTGTAGGAATGAAGATCTGAGTTGGTTTTATAATTATCATTGTGAATTTTTATATTAACAACACTTTTTTATATAGAGGCATGGTAAGGGTAGAATATTTAGGTGCTGAAATAACTGTTTGAAAGGTGTTAGCCTTGCGCTGTTTGAAATTATTCTAACAGCTAGTTTTTGTAAGCTGAAGATGGCTATCATGTTTGCCTTATTATGACCCCAGAGTGTTAGGCCATAGGTGATAGCAGAATGGATGTAAGCAAAGTAGACACACTCTCTACTACACACAGTACTAATTATGTGTAATGCAAAGCAAGCAGAGCTTAACTTGTTATTGAGGTAGAGAATGTGGGATTTCCAGTCTATAGTTTCATCAATTTGCACAACTAAGAATTTTGTGGCAGCAACCCTTTCAGTTTGTTTATTTTGAGTTTTGAGGTTCACATCATGATGAGACATTGTTTTCCGGTAATGAATATAATTAGTTTTGAAAGGTTATCCTGTTCAGTTCAAACCAGTTTTGTATGTATTCTAAAACTACAATTGTAGGTGTTGTCAATATTCTATATATGTCTGTTGTGTCGTCAGCAACAAAGTTATGTGCATACCACTGATTGGGATCTTGATATCATTAATACATATGAGAAACAAGAGAGGTCCTAGAACACTGCCCTGAGGTACTCCGATTGGTACAGTCTGCATGTCCAATCTGTACCCAACGCTTTGGTTTTTATTGTTTGCTCAGGTATTTTTTACTACCTGTTATCTATTGTGGAGAAGTGACTGAAACCATTGTAATGCAACTTCTCGTATACCTATAGCTTCTAGTTTGTCTAGTAAGATATCATGATCAGGAGTATCGAATGTCTTCGATAAGTCCAAGTTTATTTCTACTGTACTGTTATTTCTGTAAAGTCCATTACAATGTTTTCATGAATTGGGTAATTGCTGTTTCTGTACTCATGCCTATGTGAAAGCCATGTTGGTTTTCAGACAAGAGATTGAATGTTTTGAGGTAATTTGTAATTATATTTTTCATGACAGTCTCTATTATTTTTTAAAATACAGATAACAGAGCTATTGTTGTATAGTTTCCAGGTTCATATATATTACCCTTTTTATACAATGGTTTCATTTTTGAAATTTTTAATCTTTGTGGGGATGCCCCTTCTGATAATGACATGTGTATGACATGTGAGAGTGGTTCTGCTATGACACTAGCACATTTAATTATGACTGAACCTAGTACCTCATCAATTCCAGAGGAAATTTTATTCTTCATTGTTTTTTTTATTATCTTAAGAACTTTTAATTTATTTCTGGGACATAGCAATATTGAGTTACCACTTTGCTCTCTTTGAACTGTGTTACTACTATTACTAGCAAAATTTTTACTCAGATTGACTGGAGTGTTTATGAAATACTCATTTATGTAATTTGCTAGAGTACCACTTCTGAGTAACACACCACAATCATCTTTTAATATAATGTCATCTTACTTTTTAACACTTTCGACTTGTTTTCTGTCCCTATGATTACTTTTTCATTGTGCATTGTCTTGGCTGTTTTTATTACTTTCTTATAAATTTTCTTATATTCCTTCTGATAATGACATGTGTATGACATGTGAGAGTGGTTCTGCTATGACACTAGCACATTTAATTATGACTGAACCTAGTACCTCATCAATTCCAGAGGAAATTTTATTCTTCATTGTTTTTTTTATTATCTTAAGAACTTTTAATTTATTTCTGGGACATAGCAATATTGAGTTACCACTTTGCTCTCTTTGAACTGTGTTACTACTATTACTAGCAAAATTTTTACTCAGATTGACTGGAGTGTTTATGAAATACTCATTTATGTAATTTGCTAGAGTACCACTTCTGAGTAACACACCACAATCATCTTTTAATATAATGTCATCTTACTTTTTAACACTTTCGACTTGTTTTCTGTCCCTATGATTACTTTTTCATTGTGCATTGTCTTGGCTGTTTTTATTACTTTCTTATAAATTTTCTTATATTCCTTCTGATAATGACATGTGTATGACATGTGAGAGTGGTTCTGCTATGACACTAGCACATTTAATTATGACTGAACCTAGTACCTCATCAATTCCAGAGGAAATTTTATTCTTCATTGTTTTTTTTATTATCTTAAGAACTTTTAATTTATTTCTGGGACATAGCAATATTGAGTTACCACTTTGCTCTCTTTGAACTGTGTTACTACTATTACTAGCAAAATTTTTACTCAGATTGACTGGAGTGTTTATGAAATACTCATTTATGTAATTTGCTAGAGTACCACTTCTGAGTAACACACCACAATCATCTTTTAATATAATGTCATCTTACTTTTTAACACTTTCGACTTGTTTTCTGTCCCTATGATTACTTTTTCATTGTGCATTGTCTTGGCTGTTTTTATTACTTTCTTATAAATTTTCTTATATTTCTTAACATATTCTGCAAAATGTTCATCTTGGTTGTCTTTTCTCAGTTGATTGAGAAGTTTTATCTTTTGACTGGATACTCTGATAGAAGGTGTTATCCACTGGCTGCTGTTCCTTGGTATGACACTGATTCTTGTCAGTTTTTTTGGAAAACACATCTCAAATATGGACATGAAAGTATTATAAAATGCACTGAATGATTCACCAGTAGATGATTTTGAATATATTTCTTCCCAGGTTTTTTTGCTGACGATTGAATAGAAATATTAACCTTTTGTGGGTAGAAGTGCCTTTTATATTCCCTCTTGTATTTAACCACCTCAGGTACAGAATAATTTATGCATGTTACTAGTGTGTTATGGTCTGAAAGACCTGGGTTTACATTTTGTGCCTTAGTAACATCATTTTTTATATCTGAGAAGTTATTATCTAATAGGGATGAAGATGACTTTGTTATTCTAGTGGGGTCCATGAAGAGTGGTTTCATGTGAAACCTGTTTAAGATTATCAAAAGCTGTCTTTTTTCTTCATTTTCAATTAACAGGTTGATGTTAAAATCCCCACATAGTAATAAGTTTACTTCACTGTTATACAAAGTGTTTAGCACTGCTTCCAAATTTTAAAAAAAATATATTTTGTCACCTAGCAGGAACCTGCATATTGATATGACAATTAGTTTTTTACGCTTCTCTTCAGATTTTAGCTCTATGATGCATGATTCAAAATGTTTCTCGATATTTAGATGGTTTGTTTCAGATCTAACTTTATACTGCAGCCCAGCCCTAGTGTATATGCATACTCCACCAGTTTTACAAACACTGCAGCAATAATGAGATGCTAATTCACAATTGCTTATATTTATAAGACCTAATTCACTGATCCTGCACCTATGTTCTGGTAGACAAATACATGAGATATCTACAAAGTTGTTTAGGGCGACTTCTAATTCTAACAGTTTATTCTTGAGACACTGAATGTTTTGACTCTTTTTCTTGAAAGTTTTGGAAGTATTTTTTATTTTGTTAATACCTAGTGAATTGCTGCTTTGTTGCTGATTTTTGACACTTATCTGCAATTTTTCAGGCAGATTTGTCACAATCTCTTCCTTTTCTTCGTCTGGTGCCATAAAAAGTCAGCACTTAGTGAAGCAGCTGTACCTAGCCTTTGGCTCCTCTTCAGGCAGTGTTGATCAGCTGCTACTGTTGTTGGAAGTTCAGTGCCTGCTGCTGTTGGTGCAGTTGGTGACACATTTTCTCGTACAGTGACTATGTTTGCTTTTTTTACTGCTACTGTTTCTGCTGGAGGTGGAGCTGCTACTGTAACTGATGTTGGTTTTTCCTCAGCTACTGATGGTTCTTCTGCTTTTGGTGTAGATTTAATTGTTATTGCTGTTTATCCTGTTGTTGTTGTTGTTGTTGTTGTCATTGTAAAAATTAAAGAATGCCAGGATAGACAGTCACCTAAAAATTTTGCAATAATTAGAAAAAAAACTGAAGCTATATTTTCATTTACCAATAACATTTTGGAATGCTTTGCAAGAAGACATTGCCTGTTGGCATATTTTGGAACCTGTCCAAGGCTTTTAACTGTGTCAATCATAAGAATTCTTATACCGTATTAATTGCAGATGTTCTGAACTGCTTCTTTATTACTAGATCTGTGTTATTTACCAGGCATGACTGGACATTTCACAGTAAATTCTCTATCAATAAACTTCAACAAAATCAATTAACTTCATATACCGGGCGATCAAAAAGTCAGTATAAATTTGAAAACTGAATAAATCATGGAATAATGTAGATAGAGAGGTACAAATTTACACACGTGCTTGGAATGACTTGGGGTTTTATTAGAACCAAAAAAATACAAAAGTTCAAAAAATGTCTGACAGATGGCGCTTCACCTGATCAGAATAGCAATAATTAGCATAGCAAAGAAAGACAAAGCAAAGATGATGTTCTTTACAGGAAATGCTCAATATGTCCACCATCATTCCTCAGCAATAGCTGCAGTCGAGGAATAATGTTGTGAATAGCATTGTAAAGCATGTCCGGAGTTATGGTGTGGCATTGGCATCGGATTTTGTCTTTCAGCATCCCTAGAGATGTCAGTTAATCACGATACACTTGCAATTTCCGGTGACACCAAAGCCAATAATCGCATGGAATGAGCGCTGGGAACCTGGGAGGCCAAGCATGACGAAAATGGTGGCTGAGCACACGATCATCACCAAACAATGCGCGCAAGAGATATCTCATGCGCCATCTGTCGGACATTTTGTGAACTTTTTTTTCCCCTAATAAAACCCCATGTCATTCCAAGCATGTGTGTCAATTTTTACTTCTCTATCTACATTATTTGGTGGTTTATTAAGTTTTCAAATTTATACTGACTTTTTGATCACCCTGTACATTCTGATCATAAAAGCTTACAGAAGACAAATGTTGCACATGAGAGCAAGTGGATACAGAAGGTCCATATAGATATAGCCTTAACTGGGAACACCACACCCCAAACCTTGAAAAGGCTTTGCTCAGCAACATTTGCCATCTGCATATCTCCAAAATCAGAGACATCAATGTCTCAAAGTCTGCCAACTTTGGCTACTTCCATTCATTAATGTGTTACAGAATAAGAAGTCTTTGCAAGTCAGAAAAAGGTTGTCCAAGTTTTGTGCGGAGTGCCTCCAAGAACCTCATGCCATAATCTTTTTAAGCAAAAAGGGATACTAACCACTACATCACAACATCTCTTTTCAGTCAAGGCACTCATGCTTCACAATTTGTCTCAATATTAAACAAGTGGATCATACCATAATCATAACTGAAGAAGGAAATGTGATATACACTGTGACCAGAGAAATTTGTCTCTGGTGTAAAAAGGTATGGATAATACCATCATCATAACTCAAGAAGGAAATGTGATATACACAGTGACCAGAGGAATTTGTCTCTGGTGCATAAAGGTGTAGAATACACAAGCACAAAAGTCTTCAAAGCACTCACATGTAATATTAAGTGTCTATGATGTAATAATATACTATTTAAAAGTAAGCTAAAGATGTTCTTGCTCGAAAAAAGTTTCTGTTCTCTGGACGAATTCCTTACCAGAGATAGATAAGATTATTACTCATGTATTTCAGTGCTGCTGCAATTACATTAATTTGTGTTCAGTAAGACAAGAAGATGGTCTTTTTTACTTTACATAGAACTATTTGCATAATATCTGAAAATTGTATTTTACCTTGTTTTTGTGAGTGTAATTAGAACTTACTAATTGTGTTTTTTATTATTATTTTCTAATTTTTATCCTTAATCTTTGTTTATGGTTCTAAATGACATGAACACAATAATGAATTAATGTTTTGACTCATTCCACATCCAGGCATTACCATGCAAACAATGGATCTATGGAATACATATTGCAAAATAAACAAATAAGTTGTCTTCTACTTGTTATGATCAATGGTTTTGTTGGAGCAAGTGTAGTGGGAGTTCACTGGAGAAGGCACTTCTCTTTTGAAAACAAAAAAGACAATAGGAATAGTTTGACAGAAGAGCAAGATGCTGGGCTCTGTGCCTGTGGAATGAGTTAGTTTACAGCACACTCTCACGCAAACACAACTTACACATATGACACATGTGTTTGTGTGTGTGTGTGTGTGTGTGTGTGTGTGTGTGTGTGTGTGTGTGTGTGTGTGTGCACACGCGCATGTGCTCTCGTGCATCTATTGTTGATGAAGACCAGTGGCTGAAAGCTTTAATTGTGAAAGTTTTTTAGTTGTGCCTATCTGCGACTCAGCATCTCCGCTATATGGTGAGTAGCAACTTTTCTTCCCATAATATTGTTACATTCCATCCTGGATTTTCCATTGTTCTGTTTACAGGATATGTATATATGATATTGTTAACATTAATGAGCACATTATCACTTTATTATTCTCATGCAACTGCACTTAAAACCATTCCTTTTTTCTCCTACCTGTTTTTAAGTAGAAATTTGTCAGTGGAATAGAGGGAGTTGTCCAGAATAAAAATGGTTTTAAATTAGATTTAAAATTTGCTTTGGTATCTGCCAGACAGTTTTTGGGGAAATGATCAAAAATTTTTATTCCATCATATAGAATTTCTCTCTGACAGCTTTAACAATGGGTATCAAAGGTCATTTTACCCTCTGGTGTTGAAGGTTCTGTTCTTCTCAAGATAAATTTCATTACAGAAAATATGGATTGTGATGGCACAGTTAAAGTGGTTAGCTTATTGAAGAGGTACCTATATAATGTCCGTGGGTGAACAGTACACATTACTTTTACTGCACATTTTTGTGCAGTCAATACTTTCTTTCTACACAATGAGTTAACCCAGAAAAGTATTCCGTAAGACATTATTGAGTGGAAATAAGCAGAATATTTCAGGAGGTTGATACATTTGTTTCCAGGATTAACAATTACACAAAAAGCAAAAGTAGTCAAGTTTCACTGTTTGAAAAGCACAGTAATATGCCTCTTCCAGTTCAAGTTTTTATCAATATGTACACCCAAAAATTTGGAGCATTATACCCCATTTACTGACTCCCACTTGTGTTACATCAATTATTGCTATGACTCTATTTGTTCTACTGAACTGAATTTATCATGTTTTTTTTTTTTTTTTTTTTTTTTCAAAATTTAGAGAGAGTCCATTTTTGAGAGAACCACTTAATAGTGCTTTTGAATATATCATTACCACTTAATAATCCTTTGGAAAATATCATTTACTAAATCCTCTGTTGCTTTTGCTTTTATTATGATACTAAAGTGTCAATTTTTCTTGTTGTATGTTAAGTCGAAGATCATTCACATATACTGTACAAGGAATTGAACTCTGTGGGACTCTTTTGTGATTTTTACCCTAGTCACTAAAATTTTCTACCTTTCTGATATTGTCTGACTTGTTCAGCACAACCTTTTGCATTCTGTTTTTCAAAAACAGTTCAGACCAGCTGTGTGAAAAGCCATCAGTTCCATAAAACTTGAGTTTTTGTAGTAGAATATTATGATCTACGCAACTGAAGGTTTGGAGAGATCACAAAAAATACCAACTGGCAATATATTATTATTTAAGGCTTCTTCTGTTTGATGAGTGAATCTATAAATAGCAATCTCAGTTGAGCAACCTTTCAGGAATCGAAACTGTGATATGCTGAGCCACTTAAGTGTGCAACTACTTTTTACTACATTACTTTTTTGAACATTTTGGAAAAAGATGTTAGTAAGGAAATTGGGCAATAATTTTTCAAGTCCATCTTGTAATCTTTCTTATGACATAGTATTTTAACCTGTCTGGAACAATTCTCTTTGCCAGTCATACATTGCATGTATCACTGAGGTTATTAGTTACTTAGTTATTTATTTAGCCATCTGTGGACATTTTAAAATGTATGGATGTTGTCCGTTGCATACATTCATATATTTATACAGTTTGTTGTTACATGTAGTTAAACATTGTGACATATGAGTTATTTACAATCATTTTTGCTCCTTATCAAAATATTGTGAAATAAAAGCTATTTACAATCATTTTGTACTAAGAAATTCACTTATAGTGCAAAAGCAGTGTCCCTTCAAAAACAATTTAAGATTTTTCATAAATCGGTACATGTTATCTGCTTCTTTTATTTTCTGTGGCAGTTTATTATACAATTTTACACCTTCACACAAGAAGCTATTTTGTGTCTTATGTTTATTCTTTCTGTCTAGGTGATGACAGTGACTTGTTCTTGCACTATAATTATGAAAACTGCTATTTGTGCTACAATTTTCTATATCTTTCTTGATGTACACTATGGTTTGGAATATAAACCCACAAGGAACAGTTAGAATTTCCAACATGTTGAAAAGTTCTTTGCAGTGGGCCTACTTGCGACTTTTTGTTATAATTCTTACTGCTCTCTTTTGCATTTTAAATACTGTTTGTAAATTCTGAGCACTGTTTCCCCAGAAAATAATACCATAACTGATTGCTGAATGAACATAACTAAAGTCCACAGTTCTCAAACATTCACTGCTGCATACAAGGACTCTAAGTGCATAACATGTTGTGGACATCTTTTTCGAGAGTTTCATAGCATGTTCATTCCACTTCATTTGGCTGTCAGCGTGCAACCCTAAGAATTTTATTGTGGGTACATCATCTATGGAGATGTTATCTAGTTTTAAATTTAAGGGACTCTGGTTTCTGTTTATTCTAAAGTATATTGTATTTGTTTTCTTTATTTTGAGAGTTACTTTGTTTTCCTGAGACCATTTGTGAACATCCCTCAGCACTTCAGTAGAATTTTCCTACATTTGTGCTGGTGTCTTACTGGTGATTACTATGTTGCTGTCATCCGCAAACAATATCTTCTCTCCATGGCTGAAATGTTGCGGGAAATCATTTATATACACCAGGAATAATACAGGGCCCAGTTCACTTCCTTGAGGGACCCCAGTATTGATATATTGTGGATCAGATATATGTTTCTCGATGTACTTTGATCCACTGGAGACGTGTGATCTCTACTGACTGTAATCTGTTTTATAGATATGAAAGAAACCATTTGAGAACCACTCCCCTTATGTGACAGCTTCTGGTGGTCAACTGTATTAAATGCCTTAGACAGGTCTAGGAAAAGGCCAGTTACATAGCTGTTCTCATCTAGTGCTTCTAAAACTGTTTTTGTAAATTGTGCTATTGCAGATTCTGTACCTCTACCAGGCCTGAAACCATGCTGGTCATTGCAGAGGAGTTTGAATTTACTTAGATAGCACAAAAGCTTGTTTTTCATTATTGTTTCTATCACTTTGAAAAGCATGACAATAGGGCTATTGGTCTGTAGTTCTCAAAGTTTCCTGTGTCACCTTTCTTGTGAACTGGTAAAATTTTGGCATGCTTCAGATAGTCAGGGAAGCAACCAGTTTTGAAGGATTCATTTATGATTTCTGTTAGTGGAGCTTTGATATTGTTTGTGCATTTTTTTAGCACACACACTGGGATTTCATCTGAACCTGCCGAGATTTTGTTCTTTAATTGCCTTACAACATTGCATACTTCTTCCTCAGTAGTTGGAAGCAATACCATTGAGTTTGCTATATGCTTTTGTATTGGTTGATTAGCACCTTTTGGAAAAATTTTCTGTAAGTTCGTTGCAATGCTGCTAAAGTAATTATTCACATAATTTGCTGATTCTTTCAGGCTACATTCTAAGTTTTCCTTGTTCCTGATTTGTGTGTTTGTACCTCTGTGCTTCACAGTACTTGTTTCTTGTTTCACTACAGCCCATGTAGCTTTACTTTTATTATTGGTTAAATGTATGAACCTATCATTGGCTGATTTTTTTGCTGTGTTGAGTACCTTCCTGTAGATCCTTTTGTAGTTTTTGTAGTAGTGCAAAAACAACTGGATCACTATTGTCCTTTTTAATGGAGTTTAGCTATTTACAAGTTTGAGCACTTTTTCTAATTCCTTTAATAATCCATTTATTGTTGATGGGTGTTCAAATGGGAATTAATGCTTTGGGGAATGTTTCTTCAAATTTTAATTTTAATTCAGACATAAAATTGGAGAACTTGCTGGTCACTTTAGTTTCTATGTATACTCCTTCCCAACTTTCATGTGCTAACTTTGAGGAAAACTCTTGCAAAGCTGATGGAGAGTAGACTCTTTTATACACATGCAGTTTTGTATGTTTTTTTTACACAAGCTTTTACTTTTATGATTTGACCTAGATGGTCAGACAGTCCCAAATTTTTGACAAGTACATCACAGTTTTCTCTGCCTACATCTGTAGCTACATGGTCAATGGTAGATGATGAATGTGTGGTTATTCTTGTTGCACAGTTGACTAGTGATGATAGACCAAAACTATGCAGGATATTCAAAATGTGTTAGTGGTGTCATCTGTTTTATTTGTATTTATGTTAAAGTCCCCACACAAAAGGATATTATGTTTCAGAGACAACACTAGTTCTAGGCATTGTATAAGTTTTGAAAAGAATATCTCGAAATTACCACTGGGAGAATAATATACACATAATATAGTTAGTTTCTTGGGCATATTGATAGCAACTATCTATATTGCTGACACTTCAAAGTCTTTGTCTACACTTAGCATGATAATATCATTTCTGACTTTAAACTCAATGCTGTTCTTAATATAAATACATGATCCTCCACCTTTCATTGTGTTTCTGCAGTAAGAACATGCTTGGACATATGAGGGTAAATTAATACATAAGATTTCACTGTCTTTACACCAATGCTCTGTAATACAGATAACAGTGCTGTCTAAGATTTGCAACTCGACATCCAGCTGTTACACTTTGTTTTTTACACACTGAATATTTTGGTGGAGTACTGTTAGACATTTAATGTTACTTATCTTGGTGGTTTCTTTTTCATCATATCTGCAATTAAAAAATCCTTCAGATGGGAAGGAGATATCCTTTTCTGTCTACTTGCTGCCCCATGGATGGTTGTTTCAGTGTCTGCTGCTGCTCCTGCTATTGCTGGAATTTCTGCTGTTACTGCTGCCTGTGATACTGCTGTTAATGGTGATGCTGTTGTTGGCATTGATGTTCCAATTATTGTTTGTACTGCTGCTCCTGCTATTGCCGGGATTTCTGTTGTTACTGCTGTCTGTGATGCTGCTGTTGATGGTGATGCTGTTGTTGGCATTTTTGCTTCGGTTTATTATTAATTCTATGAAATTGAAAGTGGAGGGGGAAGAAAGGAAAGGATTCTGTGTAGTGTCTGTTCTTTTGGAAATGGATTAATATAATTACTTATTAACTTGGAAGAACTTTCGAGAATTTAGTTTGAAATTCCATTAACCCACAAGAGCTTTTGTTTTTTAGAATTTTTATAAGTATTAATTTCAGTGAAGGATGTTGGTGCTACATCTAAGTGGGAAAGCGTGTACATGATATGAAAGTCTCAGGAACAGGTTTCAGCTGACGGAACTGAGAATGGCGGAGCCTCAAACTGCACAGTAGGTGAGTCTGTGGAGAGACAAGACTAACAAATTGTTCCTGAAGACAGGTTGCAACCTTGGCTGCAACAAAGCAGATGGTTTCCTGATCTGACTTTGTAACAGTAATCAATATGGAAGTGCTATGTTTGTGGACTAGGATTAGCATCTTCGACTAGTTATCAAAATATTCTGGGTTCAAACCCTGAATAAATTTTTAATAAAAATCATTAGCAATGGTGGCTGAAGACTTGCAGTTATAAGAAGTCACCCTCATTCTGCCAATGGACATCTCAAAGAGAGTGTAGGAACAGACAGAGGTTCAGGGCACTCTGCTGCCCTTATAGTGGTAAACTGCCCCCAAAAAGCAGAAGAATGAGGACTGATCAATGGCATGAGGATGCAGAAGGCAATGGAAACCACTGCATTAAAGACATGTAATTTGTATCCACAGGACATGTGGCCTATGATTGAAAAAGTGTCATGATCATCTCTCCATTGCACAATATTCTGGATTACTCCCCATTCGGATCTCCAAGAGAGGATTCCCAAGGGGAAGTGAGTAATGAGACAAAGATGGAATAATCAGCTAAGGGATAACAGTCTACAAGATGAAGCATGGGAAGTCATTAAGTTTGAACTAATAGGAAAGCTAGAAAATCTGAGAAGGGAACTGCGAAAGCTCAATCGAAATATAGTGGGCATCAGTTAAGTGAAATGGAAAGAAGGTAAGAACTTTAGGTCAGAAGAAATAAAATTGTACAAATGGCTCTGAGCACTATGGGACTTAACAACTGAGGTCATCAGTCCCCTAGAACTTAGAACTACTTAAACCTAACTAACCTAAGGACATCACACACATCCATGCCCGAGGCAGGATTTGAACTTGCAACCGTAGCAGTTGAGAGGTTCTGGACTGAAGCAACTGGAACCACTTGGCCACCACGGCCAGCTTGGTCAGAAGAATATAGTCTAATATCAACAGCAGCAGCAAATGGTATAGTGGGAGTAGGATTCATTATAAACAGAAAATAAGGCCGAGATTGACCTACAGTGAACAGTTCAATGATAGGATTGTTCTCATCAGATTCAACAGCAAAGCAACCTTGACAATGATAGTTCAGGTATACATACTGACACTGCAAGTGGAAGATGAAGAGATAGAGAAAGTACATGACAATGGTTAACTCAGTAAGTAAAGGAAGATGAAAATCTAATAATAGTGAGAGATTGGAACACAATTGTAGGTGAAAGAATAGAAGAAAGGATTATGGGAGAATATGGTCTAGGCAGTAGAAAAGAGAAGGCACAAAGACTAGGTCTACATCTACATCTATGTGATTACTCTTCTATTCACAATAAAGTGCCTGGCAGAGGGTTCAATGAACCACCTTCAAGGTGTCTCTCTACCATTCCACTCTCTATCAGCACGCGGGAAAAACGTGCACTTAAATTTTTTTGTGCAAGCCCTGATTTCTCTTATTTTATCATGATTGTCATTTCTCCCTATGTAGGTGGGTGCCAACAGAATGTTTTTGCAATTGGAGGAGAAAACTGGTGACTGAAATTTCATGAGAAGATCCTGTTGCAACAAAAAATGCCTTTGTTTTAATGATTGCCACTCCAATTCACGTATCATGTCTGTGACACTATCTCCTTTGACTTCTGCGATATATTTGCAGATATTAATAGCAAATTCTCTGTTCAAGAATCAGAAAAGGAGGAGATATATAGATATATGTGGAGAAGACCCAGAGAGATGGGAAGATTCCATATTGATTATATCATGATCAGACATGGATTTTGAAATTAGATAATGGACTGTAAGGCATACCAAGGAACAAATGTAGACTCAGATCACAATTCAGTAATGATGAAGAGTAGACTGAAGTTTAAGAGAATCATATGGAAGAATTAGTGTGGAAGGAAGTGGAATATTGAAGTACTGTGGAATGACAAGACTCATTTGATGTTCACTAAGGATGTGATATTTAAATGTTTATTTTGGCTTTTCAGCATGTATACCATGCAACTGGCATCATCAGTTAATGTTATACATGTAGATGTACTTTTTAGTTATATACAGTCACATGTTCTTCCAGTTTCATATTATGTATTTAGTGTATTTACATTTTACGTGAATGAAAAGTTATATTATGATGAAACAACCATGATACTCTTATTTACTAGTAATTAGGATTTTGTCTCTGATTATGCATGTTCTTCAGGTTACTTTGAAGCTATTCTTCCACTGAACAATACATACATACATACGTACTTTTCAGGTAAAAAGGTTGAAGGGAAAGGAAGAAGGGTGAAAGAAAGGACTGGAGTAGGAAAAGGGTAGATTATGGGAAAGTCACCCAGAACTGCAGGTCAGGAAAGACTTACTGCATGGGATGAGAACAAAAGCAAAATGCAAGTAAGATAACTTTACAATCTATCAACCCTTGGTCATGATGTGTCAGCTGCCATTCATGTGCTACATTCGTGCCTTCGGCAGTGGCAGCCATGATGTCATTGGCAAGAAATCAGTTAGGCAAATTTGTGCTAACCTTGAATTGTTTTACAACTCTAATCAGATATTAAATATGTATATAAGAAGACTGCATCCTCTGTCAGTGCAGTCAGTGCTCTAATGAACATGCTACGCAGTCTTTAGCGTGAACAGTGAAGCTTCTAAGAGACATAGGTAAAGTTATCTTATTTGCATTTAGCTTTCTCTCTGAGCATTGCCGTATGAGTTCACACAATTCCAATGACTGCAGTGATGAATTATTGCCTCCGAGCAGCAATTAACAAATTAATATTTGATAGTGACAGTGAGAACAAGAACAGAAACAGAGACTCTGATGAAGTTTTTATTCAACACTGTGCAGAATGGGCTTCATGCATAGAAGAAAGAATACTTATACAAACAAAATATTTACAATATGGTGGTAAATGGTACTATTAAAAGGTTTAGGTGTATATATAATAATGCTCTAATGAAAGCTGTACAGAACAATACTTTTAAATAATTTACAAGAAATGTGTAATTTGAAAGAAATTTTAATTGGAATACATTGGCATTTAGAAGATATGATCATTTTATGAGAATCTGTTCATTGAAAGAAGTAGAATTAAAACCTTAGACAAGATTTGATACTATGTGTAAGTTGCATTATATAATAAAAATTGTTAATGTTAATCAAACACAATATTACTGTTTATGACATTATGACCAAATTCATAAATTGATTTTATACAATGTTCGATGCATAGAATGTTGTTTAAATGTAATTATTAATATGCAGGATGAAGGTAAATTATGAGCATTAACTAACCTTTGATGAAATTAAAAACAAACATGGTAACATTAAGAGTGCAATGGGAATTCCACTATTAAACATGGAGGAAAGAGCAGATGGATGGAAAGAGTTCATTGAAGGCCACTATGAGAGGGAGCACTTGTCTGATGACTTGAGAGAAGAAAGACCTGGAACTGATAAGGAATATGTATGGGTTCATGTCAGAATAGATAAGAGCTCTAGAAGACTTGAGATCAAGCAAAGCAAATCAAAAGGGATAGATAACATTCCATTGCAATTTCTAAAATCTTTTGGGGAAGTGGGAATGAAATGATTATTCAAGTTAGTGTGTAGAAGCTATGAGACTAGTGATGTATCATAAGACTTCAGAAAAAATCATCTTCATAATTCCAAAGGTAGCAAAGGTAGATAGGTGTGAGAACAACTGCACAATCAGCTTAACAGCTTATGCATCCAGACTGATGACAAAAATGTCATACAATGAATGTAAAAGAAAATTGAGGATCTATTAGATGATGATCAGCTTGCTTTAGGAAAGACAGAGAGATAGTGCCAAATCTGCACTTAATAATGGAAGTAAGACTGAACAATAATCGAGATATGCCTATTGGATTTGTTGATCTATGAAGAGCAGTTAACAAATGTGAAATGGTGCAAAATGTTGAACATGCTGAGAAAAATAGGAGTAAGCTCAAGGAAATAGGATTGATAATAAGTACAAGAACAAAGAGGGAACAATAAGATTTGAAAACAACGAACAAAATGCTCTGATGAAAAAGGGTGTAAGACAGGGATGCAGTCTTTCACTCCTGCCGTTCATTCTCTACATTGATGAAGCAGTGAGGGAAATAATAGAAAGGTTCAAGATTGAGATTAAAATTCAATGTAAAAAGATATCAATGATAAGATTCACTGATGACATTGCTATCCTGAGTGAAAATTAAGAAGAATTACAGGATGTGATGAATGAGTGAGTACAGAATATGGATTGAGCATAAATCAGAAAAAGCCAAAAGTAATGAGAAGTAACAGAAATGGGAATATCAAGAAACTTAACATCAAAGTTTGGTGATCACAAAGAAGATGAAGTTAAGGAATTCTGCTACCTCAGAAACAAAACAACTAATGACAGATGAAGCAAGGAGGACATAAGAAGCACCCAAAGAGGGCATACCTGGCAAGAGAAGTATACTGGTATCAAACACAGGTCTTAATTTGAGGAAGAAATTTCTGAGAATGTACATTTGCTGCACAGCAATGTATGGTATTGAATCATGGACTGTGGGAAAACCAGAACAGAAACAGAATCAAAGCATCTGGGATGTGAGGCTATAGGTGAAAATTGAAATCAGGTGGACTGATAAGATAAAGAATGAAGAGGTTCTTGATAGAAATGGCAAAGTGAGGACTATTTGTTTATTTGTTTGTCCTTTGAATCGTTTTTGTACAAGACATGCCCAGGCTGATGCACAAACATACACTCGATACTGGGCTGTTCATAGCATGATGTGATGGTTTTATGACATGAGGTGATGTCATGGGTACCTGCAAACATAATTTTACATAGTTATTAATTATTTTCATTCCATTTCTTTCTCACATATACATAAAACACATGCCCGGTGGCCTAATTAAAGTAGAGTGCACAGTTTGCTTATTTTTAGGTGCTATACACTCAAAATTATTTTTCACATATTCTACATTAATGTTTACTACTTGTACAAAATTCATTTCTGCAATTGATTTCATATTTCTTTTTGCACATATAGGCCAAAAATTCAGATACTGTGTAAAAATAATGATCAAGCAGGAATGTTTTCAGAGTTTTATTAAATAAATACAGAGACTTGCTGTTCCTTATTTCTGGTAGCAGACTGTCATATAGCTGGATCCCTTAATTAAATGATGAGTTGTTTAAGGTGAAGGTACACATAGTTTGAACATGGAGTTTCATTTTTTGTCTTGTATCAGGATCATGAACATTCACTTTCTTAAAAATTTAAAAATATTAATTTTTACAAACCCACATGTTTCTAGTATGTAGAGTATGCCAAGAGGAAGAATGAGAGAACTTTGGGAGAGACATCTGCAGCTGTCAGTTGGCTTGGACCTGTTCATTATTCTTTCAGCTCTCTTCTGGGTGAGGAGAATGTCTTTGGTATGTGTGGAGATTCTCAGAATATGATAGCATACTGAAATACTCTATGGAAGTGTGCATAGTAAGCAGTAAGGACAGTCTCAGTGTTTGTGCAGCATGTGAGGCTTAGCACACTTGTTTCAGCTTACTGTTCATTATGCTGATGTGTGTTTCCCACTTTTTAGTTCTATATCAGGCATAAATTTTGTGGTTCCTGGAAAGCACTGACAAGAAGAATTGACAGGATGATAGGACATGTGTTCCAGCACCAGTGAATAATCTCCATGATACTATAGGGAACTAACTGTACAGGCTACAAACTGTAAGGAAAGACAGAGACTGTAATTTATTCAGCAAACAGTTGAGGACATAGGATGCAAGTGCTTCTCTGAAAATAGGAGCTGGTGCAGGAGAGGAATTTCTAACAGACTGCATTACACCTTTCAGAATACTGATGACTTCTTTTTTCCCGCAAACAGGTGAAAGCAAATGAAATAAGGAAATCAATTGCTACTTTATTTCATGAGAATAGGGTATAATGGTGTAGAAATTCTCTCTGCTAAAAAAAATCCAGAGATAAAATAGTTCCCCTTCAAGTCATCCGGGGGGGAAAAAAAAATCTAGCATTCGGCAGTTCTCTCTAGTACCGTGGAGGTTATTGCCTGATGTCATAACACATGTTCCTCTCTTTGCTGATTCTGTGGAGAACCTTCTCATTCCTTTGCTTCCAAGATAGCAGAATTTTTTTGCTTCATCTACTTTGTGTCCACCAAACTTCGATATTAAGTTTCTTGCTATTCCTATTTCTGTTACTTAATTCCAATCTGGAACCTTTCTATTATTTCCCTGTATGCTTCTTCAGTGCAGACAATGAACAGTAGAGATGAAAGACCATATAACAGTCTTACATCCTTCTTCATCAGAGCAATTTGTTCTACGTTTTCCAATCTTATTGTTCCCTCTTGTACTTATTATCAACCACATTTCCCTGAGCTTACTCCTACTTTTCTCAGAATGTTCAACATCTTGCACCATTTCAAATTGTTAACTGCTATTTATAGATCAAAAAATCCAATGAGCATATCTCAATTATAGTCCAGTCTTGCTTCCATTATCAAGTGCAAATTAGAAACTCTCTCTCTCTGGTGCCTTTATCTTTCCTAAAGACAAGCTGATCATCAACTAACAGATACTTAATTTTCATTTACATTCTTATGTATTACATTCTTGTCAGCAGCTTGGATGCATAAGCTGTTAAGCTTATTGTGCAATTGTTCTAACACCTATCTACCCTTGCTATCTTTGGAATTGTGTGGATGATATTTTCTGAAAGTCTGATGATACATCACTAGTCTCATAGATTCTACACACTAACTTGAATAGTCATTTGGATTCCACTTCCCCCAATGATTTTTGAAATTCTGATGGAACGTTATCTGTCCACTTTGATTTGTTTGATCTGAAGTCTCCCAGAACTCCTTTACTTATAAATTTTGACCTGAACCTATGCATCTTCCTTATTGATTCCAGTTTCTTCTTCTGTCAAGTCATCAGGCAAGTGCTCCCTCTCATAGAAGTCTTCAATGAACTATTTCAACCCACTTGCTCTTTCCTCTGTGTTTAACAGTGGATTTCCCATTGCACTCTTAATGTTAACAAACTTGCATTTAATTTCACCAAAGGTTGTTTCTCAGTTTTTTTTTGTTCTGAGTCAGTCCTTCCAGTGATGATTACTTTTTCAATTTTTTCACAATTTTTCTGCAGCCATTTCACATTGGATGCTGCACACTTTCTATTTATTTCATTTGTAAGTGATTTATTTTTCTGTATTTCTGTATTTCCATGAAGATCTTTTTACTGCCTCCTTTTGTCAAACAGCTGAAGTATTTCTTCTGTTACCCAAGGTTTCTTCAGAGTTACATAAACTGACCAGCCAAAACATTGTGACCACTGACCACCATGAGGTTCAATGTCTGGTGGTTGTGTTGTGGGCACATGACATGGTAAGGAATGAATACAAGTGGAAGAGAGATGAATGGGCAGCAATTATAGCAAAGATATGGAATCCACTGATTTAAGCATTTCTGACAGAGGCTACATTGTTGTGGTACTATGGCTGGAAATAAGAATGCCTGCAATGCCTGCCTGCAATGCCTGCCTGCAATGCCTGCAACGCCTGCCTGCAATGCCTGCCTGCAATATCTGCAATGCCTGCAATACATGCCTGCAATGCCTTGCCTGCAATGCCATGCCTGCAATGCATGTCTGCAATGCCTGAAATGCCTGCCTGC
Organism: Schistocerca gregaria; assembly: GCF_023897955.1. Lineage (NCBI taxonomy): Eukaryota > Metazoa > Arthropoda > Insecta > Orthoptera > Acrididae > Schistocerca > Schistocerca gregaria. The sequence continues at coordinate 311,639,590 of NC_064924.1, read as the reverse complement.
AATGCATGCCTGCAATGCCTTGCCTGCAATGCCATGCCTGCAATGCCATGCCTGCAATGCCTGCCTGCAATGCCTGAAATGCCTGTAATGCCTGCAATGCCTGCCTGCAATGCCATACCTGCAATGCCTGAAATGCCTGCCTGCAATGCGTGCCTGCAATGCCTGCCTGCAATGGCTGCCTCAAATAGCTGCCTCCAATGCCAGCCTCCAATGCCTGCCTCGAATGCCTGCCTCCAATGTGTGCCTCCAATGCCTGCCTGCAATGCCTCCAATGTCTGCCTCCAATGCCTGCCTGCAATGCCTGCCATGCCTGCAATTCAATGCCTGCAATGCAATGCGTGCAATGCAATGCCTGCCACGCAATGCCTGCAATGCAATGCCTGCCATGCAATGCCTGCCATGCAATGCCTGCCATGCAATGCCTGCCATGCTTGCAATGCATTGCCTGCCATGCCTGCAATGCAATGCCTGCCTACCTGCCTGCAATGCCTGCCTACCTGCCTGCAATGCCTGCCTGCCTGCCTGCAATGTGCAATGCCTATCTGCCTGCCTGCAACGCCTGCCTGCCTGCCTGCCTGCAACGCCTGCCTGCCTGCAACCCCTGCCTGCCTGCAATGCCTGCCTGCCTGCAACGCCTGCCTGCCTGCAATGCCTTCCTGCCTGCCTGCAATGCCTGCCTGCCTGCCTGTCTGCCACACCCTGTTCAACTGTCATTGTTGTACATGGAATTCCACATCACATGAACTCTATGTGTCCTTATGTTGATCCTACGACATCATCAATTACAATTGCAGTGTGCACAGCATTACTGAGTTTTCACCATGGATCAGTATAAATGTGTTGCCTGTCAAATTTATGTATTTATTGTTACACCAGGTCGACAGTTGGGTCCTTATGTGCCATCAACGAGGTGAATGGCTGCATGAAACATGCACTGTGTCGCAGATGCAAGCCAGTGAGGGCAGAATTATGTTACGGGGTACATTGAGAGTGTCATCCACGGGACATACATCTACATCTACATCTACATGACTACTCTGCAATTCACATTTAAGTGCTTGGCAGAGGGTTCATCGAACCACAATCATACTACCTCTCTACTATTCCACTCCCAAACAACGCGCGGAAAAAACGAACACCTAAACCTTTCTGTTCGAGCTCTGATTTCTCTTATTTTATTTTGATGATCATTCCTACCTATGTAGGTTGGGCTCAACAAAATATTTTCGCATTCGGAAGAGAAAGTTGGTGACTGAAATTTCGTAAAAAGGTCTCGCCGTGATGAAAAACGTCTTTGCTGTAATGACTTCCATCCCAACTCGTGTATCATATCTGCCACACTCTCTCCCCTATTACGTGATAATTGACGGCATCGTGACAGCACTAAACTATATGAACATTACTGCGGACCACCTCCATTGATTAATGCTTGAAGTCTCCCCCTATGGTGATGAAATCTTTCAGCAACATTTGTCCAAGCTACAGGATCAGAATCATGCTGCAGTAGTCTGAGGGGCGAACTTACATTGATATCTTGGCCAGCAAATGTATCTGACCTGTACCCACTGGAACATGCATAAGGTGCCAACTGCATGTCCATAAACCACCATCACATAATTTGTGTGAATTTCTTGACTTGTGTGTAGACATCTGGCTCTACATACTCCTGGAATCTTGTTAAGGACCTTTAGAATGCATGCCAAGCAGAATCTTTGTTGCACCACATTATAAAAGTGGCACAACACACTATTAAACAGGTGGTCATAATGTTTTGGCTAATTGATGTACATTGTACCTATGTCTGACTATCTGACATCCGTGATTGTCCTCTTTAATGATGCACACTCTTCTTTAACTGAACTGCCCACTGTGATATTCCTTATTGCACTATTCACTATTGTCTGTTTCAGCTATCTCTAACTGTAAAATGTGCAAAACTGCTCTCTTTGCAGATGATATGACTATGATCTCATCCAGTAAGATATGCAAGTAGCTACAGAGAAAAATAAACTGTTTGAAAAAAGCAGTCAGTGCCGTAAAGCTAACTAGCTATGTATAAAGAAAACAATGGCAGAGGAAATATATTATAACTTAAAGGCACAAAAAGGAGAGCATCAAAGTACCAGACTGTTGAACATCATAATACTTCAAAGATTAGATAAGATTTGATTAGATTAGTACTTGTTCCATAGATCATGAATACTTACTTCATAATGATGTGGAATGTGTCAGGTTAATAAAAGAAGTCTATACAAGATATTCACAAAATATTACATGACACTTAATATTTTTATTTTTATTATTTATTTATTTTTGTGAGGGTTGGAGAAATTACCCAATTACTATATCCAAAAACTCATCTAATGAGTAGAAGGAGTTGCCATTAAGAAATTATTTTAATTTCCTTTTAAATGCTATATGGCTATCGGTCAGACTTTTGATGCTATTAGGTATGTGACCAAAGACTTATGTGGCAGCATAATTTACCCCCTTCTGAGCCAAAGTTAGATTTAACCTTGAGTAGTGAAGATCATCCTTTCTCCTAGTGTTGTAGCCATGTACACTGCTATTCCTCTTGAATTTGTTCGGATTGTTAATAACAAATTTCATAAGTGAATATATATATTGTGAGGCTACAGTGAAGATCCCTAGCTCTTTAAATAAGTATCTGCAGGATGATCTTGGATGAGCTCCAGCAATTATTCTGATTACATGCTTTTGTGCAATGAACACTCTTTTACTCAGTGATGAGTTACCCCAGAATATGATGCCATACGAAAGCAGAGAATGAAAATAGGCGTGGTAAGCTAATTTACTCAGGTGTATATTGCCAAAATTTGCAATGACCCTAATAGCATAAGTAGCTGAACTCAAACGTTTCAGCAAATCTTGTGTGTTTGTTCCAGTTCAATCCCTCATCAATACATACACCTAGAAATTTTGGATATGCTACCTTAGCTACTGATTTCTGATTGAAGTCTATATTTATTAATGGTGTCATTTCATTTACTGTGTGGAACTGTATATACCGTGTTTTGTCAAAGTTTAATGAGAGCCCATTTGCAGAGAACCACTTAATGATTTTCTGAAAAACGTCGTTTACAATTTCACCAGTTAATTCTTGTCTGTTGGGTGTGCTAGCTATACTTGTATCATCAGCAAAAAGTACCAACTTTGCATCTTCATGAATATAGAATGGCAAGTCATTAATACATATTAAGAACAGCAGAGGACCCAAGACTGAACCTTGCGGCATCCCATTCTTGGTTGTTCCCCAGTTTGAGAAATCATCAGTTTTTTGCAGATTATGTGAACTGCTTATTTCAACTTCCTGCGCTCTTCCAGTTAGGTATGATTTAAACCACTTGAGCACTGTCCCATTCATACCACAGTACTTGAGCTTATCTAGAAGTATTCCATGATTTACACAATCAAAAGCCTTTGAGAGATCACAAAAAATCCCAACGGGTGACTTCTGGTTACTCAGAGCATTTGATATTTCATTAGTGAAAGCACATATAGCATTTTCCGTTGAAAAATCCTTCTGGACGCCAAACTGACATTTTGTTAAAACTTTATTTTTACGAAGGTGTGAAGCTACTCTACAATACATTACTTTTTCAAGAATTTTAGATAAGGCAGTCAGAAGAGAGATTGGGTGGCAGTTGTTGACATCAGATGTATCCCCTTTTTTATGCAGTGGTTTAACAATGGCATACTTCAGTCTATCTGGGAAAATACCCTGCTTCAGAGATCTATTACATATGTGGCTAAGAATCCCACTTATTTCTTGGGAACAAGATTTTATTATCGTGCTGGAAATGCCATCAATTCCATGTGAGCTTTTATTCTCGAGAGAGTTTATTATCTTCCTAATTTCAGAAGGAGAGGTGGGTGGAATTTCAGTTGTATCAAATGGTGTGAGTAAGGCCTCTTCTATTAACTGCCTTGCTTCTTCTAATGAATATTTAAATCCTATTTTCTCTACAACATTTAAAAAATGACTTTTCAAAATATTTTAGACTTCCAGCTTGTTGTTTGTCAAGTTTCCATTCACTTTGATGGTAATGCCATCATTGCCCTGTCTCCCTTTTAAGGTTAGAACATATTTTTATTCCTTTAGTAAGCCCAGGTTTTTGCATTGTTTCTTATAATCAGATTTAACTGCTTTCTTGGGGAAACAGTTTTCAAATTCTCTTACAAGTGTCTCATGAAATAAGTTATATTTTAAATTATAATTAGATTTAATTAAATTATAATTAGATTTAACTGCTTTCTTGGGGAAACAGTTTTCAAATTCTCTTTCAAGTGTCTCATGAAATAATTTATATTTTACATTAGCATTTGGTTCCTTGTACATCTCATCCCAGTCTAACTGCTGAAGATTTTCTCTGAAATTTCTAATTGTTGAGTCATTAACTGAATGCACAACTTTGGAGGGTAGTTTTGAATTACCGAATGGAGCTGCGTCATATACTGTAACCAGCTGAGCACCATGATCAGAAAGGCCATTCTCAACAGGACAAGAATTTATGTTCTTAAATTTATCTTGGTCTATAGAAGTGTTAACTATGAATGTGCTGCTGTCCTTTACTACCTGAGTAGGAAAATTAATGATAGATGTCAAATTGAAAGAACCAAGCAAGACTTCCACTCTTTCAGTGAATCAACACTGAAGTCCCCACAAATAAAAATTTGCTTTCCCCTATCTGACAGATAGCACAACAAGGCATCCGAGTTTTCCAAGAATAAATGAAAGTTTCCTGAAGGGGATCTATATACTGTTACAATTATAAAAGAGCCCCCCTTCAGTTTAAGTTGACATGCACATGCTTCTCTATGTTGCTCTAGACAAAGACTCACAAGGAATGAGTACATAAAATATCTGCAAGTGTAATTTTTTTACTGTATAAACTAAGGTATTCATCAACAAAAAATCACTGTTTCTTTGTTTGTATGCATTCTTGCAGTCACAGCTGCATTGTAGAGTACCGTTATGGGTTTTCACTAGGTAAAAACTGCAGTTCTAGATGACAGAAAAAAGCAATCAGGTGTTTTCAAGGATTGGGTCCTATATAATCCGGCAAAAAATACTTCAGTCATCTCAATATCATAACACTCTCATGTCTTTACTCCTAGAACACATGTATGTACATATGCATAGCACCAGAAACAACTGCATGTTAGACACATCATATTCAAGGCTGTCACTGATACATAATAGCCACAAACATGTAAGACCAAATATGTATAATGAACTTCCACAATCAGTAACAATCCTCATTCTAAGTGTGTGTGTGTGTGTGTGTGTGTGTGTGTGTGTGTGTGTGTGTGTGTGTGTGTGCGTGTGTGTGTGCGTGTGTGTGTATCTTGTCAAGGAACAAGAGTGGTAGGATGTTTATAATGCTGATAACATAGGTGATAAATATAATGCTTTTCTTAACACATTTCTCATGCTCTTTGAGAGTTGCTTTCCATTTGAACATTCTAAATACGGTACTAGCAGTAAAAGGCAGCCTGGGTGGCTGACTAGTGGAATAAGGAAATTGTGTAGAACAAAGCAGGAATTTTATAAAAATGTTAGAAGTAGTCACAATCAAGCTACAGTAGCCCATTACAAACAGTACTGTAAGGTGCTTAAAAATGTTATTAGAAAGGCAAAGAGTATGTGGCATGCAAATAGAATAGTTAGTTCACAAGATAAAATTAAAACCTTATGGTCAGTTGTCAAGTCAGTGTCTGGTCAGTAGCACCAAATCAACAATATGAAGTCAGTTCATAGTAAAATATTACTGTCACTGATAAATCAGATATATGTACAGTATTTAACAATCATTTTTTGAGCATTGCTGGTGAACTGAATACAAATTTAGTCTCTACAGGGAATCATATAATTCTCTTGGCAAATGCTTTTCTGAGATTGATGTCTGAAATACTCCTCTGTGATACAGGCAAGTTGGAGATTGAGTCAATAATTAAATCACTGAAGATTAAGGACTCTCATGGGTATGATGGAGTACCTATCACAATATGAAAGTACTGTGCTGCACATGTTAGCATTGTATTTAGCCATTTTTTGTAATTTTTCCTTTAGGAATGGTCAGTTTCCTGAATGATTTAAGTAGTCACTAGTAAAGCCACTTTATAAAAAGGGAAAAAGGATAATGCAGACAATTTCAGACCTATTTCTATGCCATCAGTGTTTGCTGAAGTTATTGAAAAAACTGTGTATGTATGGATAATTGATCATTTTATACCACATCATTTGCAATTTTGATTTTAGAACTCATTTAATAACTCAAAATGCTATATTCTCTGTGAGATACTGGATGGGTTAAACAAAAAGTTTCGAATGCTAGGTAAATTTTTTGATTTAACTAAGGTGTTTGATTGTGTTGATCACAAAATATAGCTCCAGAAGTTGGATCATTATGGAATATGGGGAGTGACTCACAATTGGTTTACCTCTTACATTAGCAACAGACAGCAGAAGGTCATTATTCACAGTGAGAATGGTTGTGGTGTTGGGTCTGAGTGAGGTAGATCAAATGGGGGGGGGGGGGGGGGTGCCCCAGGGATCAGTGTTGTGGCCACTTCTGTTCGTTATTTATATAAGTGATATGTCCTCTAGTATTATAGGTAACTCTAAAATATTTCTGTTTGCTGCTGATGATAGCTTGGTAGTAAAGGATGTTGTGTGCAACATTGGCTCAGATTCAAGTACTGCATTTCATGACATAAGTTCATTATTTGTAGAAAACAAACATACACTAAATCACTGTAAGACTCAGTTTTTACAGTTTCTAACACACTATTCAACAAAACCCAACGATTTAATTTCACAGAATGGGCATATGATTAGTGAAACTGAACAGTTCAAATTTCTAGGTGTTCAGATAGACAGTAGACTGTTGTGGAAAGCCCATGTTCAGGATCTTGTTCAAAGACTTAATACTGCCATTTTTACTATTCGAATGGTATCTGAAGTAAGTGATCGTTTGACATGAAAATTGGCGCTTGTGGAGGAGCTCTGAGGGGCTGCGTTCTCCCATAGGTGTGGTCCGGTATGCCATCAGGAAAAATATCAACGTCTCCTCCGCAGGAAATTTGTGCACATACTTTTTCACCTGTGTCTTAAATGTGCACACCATGCACTCGGCTTCCCCATTCGATTGTGGATGAAAGGGGGGAGAGCAAATGTGCCAAATACCGAAGCACCTACAAAAATCCTGGAAGGTCTGCGACATAAACTGAGGTCCATTGTCCGAGACCAGGGTGACTGGCAGACATTCCACAGGAAAGATGTTTGCTAGTGCCTGGATTACAACCTCTGATGTGGTTGAGGAGCAGTGAACCACATATGGAAATCAGGAATAAGCATCAATGACAACGAGCCAAAAGCCATTGAGAAACGGGCCCGCAAAATCTATGTGAACACGTTCCCATGCCTGGGCTGCAGGCGCCCATGAAGAGAACGCTGACCTGGGAGATGCCTGTTGGCTCGCACCCTGGGAACAGGTGGCCACCAAGTGCTCAATTTCTCTCAATACCAGGCCAGTACACATGTCTGCGAGCCAAGGCTTTAGTACGGGAAACACCCCAGTGCCCCAGTGAGGACTTCCCTTCGCAAACTTGCAGGAACAACCACGCGAGGAGCTGTATCATCGGTAGCCAGAAGGAGAACTCCCTCCAAGATGGAGAGGCGGTCTCGTAGAACAAAATAATTATGAAGAGGGTCCGAAGCCCGACCAGGAGGTCAGGGTGATCACCCCTGCTAAATGAGGCGAACTACTTGGTGGAGAACCGAGTCAGCTGCCGTTTCCCTGGCGACTCTAGAACTAGTGATCAGGAAGCCATCAAGTGCTTGGCAGGACGCCACATCCAAAAGAAAACACATAATCTCCTCTCGATTGCACATAGGATTCGGGCCCACCGGAAGACGGGAAAGAGCGTCTGCATTGGCATGCTGTCGGGTAGGGCGAAAATGAATGTCATAACGGTACTTAGAGAGGAACAAGGCCCAGCACTATAATCTGTGGGCCACCCTATCTGGAATCTGAGAGGCAGGGCCAAATAACGACATTAACGGCTTATGGTCAGTGATTAACTGAAACTTCGTGCTGTACAAGAAAGGGTGAAACTTGGTAACAGCGTAGACAATGGCCAAAGCCACTTTTTCCACCTGGGAGTAATGGGTCTGTGCGGGACTAAGAGTTTTAGATGCAAATGGCAGTGGCTGCTCAGAACCATCTGCGTTGTGATGGGCCAGGACCGCCCCCACCCCATACTGCGAATCATCTGTAGCCAGGACCAACGGCTTATGGGGGTCAAAAGTAGCCAAACACAGTGCTGACGTGAGGAGGCCTTTCAATGAGGTGGACACTCGCTCGCATGCAGGCGACCAATCAAAAGGAACACCCTTGCGCAGAAGGCAGTACAGGGGGCAGGCGATGGTGGAAGCCCTGGGAATGAACCAGTGGTAATAGGCAATCTTGCCTAAAAAAGCTTGTAACTCCTTCAGCGAAGCAGGCCATGGAAGTTCGATGATACCTTGGACCAAACTTCCTAGCGGCTGGATGCTGTGCTGAGAGATTGTGTAGCCCACATACTCAATGGACAGTTGGAAGAAGTTTGACTTACGCAGGTTGCAACGCAAGCCCACGGACCTGAATTTGAGAAAGAGGGTGTGAAGGTTGTGCAAGTGTTCCTTCATGCTGCGGCCCGTGACAATGATGTCGTCCAGGTAATTAATACAATGAGAGATTGTCGACATGTCGTGCTCAAGATAACACTGGAATATCGCTGGGGCACTGGATATTCCGAAGGCCAACCGCAGGTATTGGTAAAGGCCAAACGGGGTGTTGACAACCGCCAGCCGTTTGGGGTCCTCATCAAGAGGTATCTGGTGATAAGCCTCCGAAAGATCGATTTTCGAAAAATATTGGCCTCCCACTACGGCGGAGAACAATTCATCAGCATGACGCAAAAGATAGGGGTCCACCACCAATTGGGAATTAATGGTGGCCTTGAAATCACCACAAAGACGTAAGTTTCCTGAGGGTTTCCTGACAATAACGAGGGGCGAAGCCTACTCACTAGAAGAAATGGGAAGAACAACCCCTGGGGCTGTCAGCCAGTCTAGCTCGTCTTTTATCTGAGGGCGGAGAGCCAAGGGGATCTGCCACGTGCATAGAAAATGCGGGCGAGCCGACGCCTTCGACGTTAAGTGAGCTTTAAAGTCAGACACGCCCCAGGCCCTCCTCAAAGATATCCAGAAAGTCAGAGATCAAAGATTCTAATTATTGATAGGGAACGTCTTCGGAGACCAACTGTATGATTCAGTGATAGAAAACCCGAAAGCTTGAAAGGCATCCAAGCCAAAAAGGCTAGCGGAGCTTGCATCACTGACAACAATAAAAGTAATAGGCCGAGTGACATTGTTAAGTCACGTCGGTAGTGAATTGACCCAGTAGGGGAATGAACTGTTTACCATAACCACGTAGACGCCGGTAAAATGGCGCCAACGGGGGCAACCAAATGTCGGAGTAAGTTTGTGCATTCAACAACGAAACTGCCACCCCCGTACTTACTTGCAGCTGTAATCGGCGCGACCAAACCGATACCTCGATAAAGAGTTTGTGGGGGGATCCTGGCCCAATGAAACTGCCTGAATGTCAACATCCATGTCCTCTGGAACTGCTTCCTTCGATTCTTTCGAGGCTGAGCGGCAAACTTTAGCAATGTGTCCTTTTTTATTACATTTGTGACAAACAGCCCAACGCTGGGGACACTCCAACTGATCGTAATGTATCTAGCATGACGCACAGGACGGTAACAAGGGCCGGTGGCCGGAATGCTGTTTACACGCCACGCAGGAGTGGCCGTAACAGCCGGATTGTACCGCTCGCACGTCGTCCACCCCGGACGCAGTGGACGCGGCCGCACCGCCCTGAACCGCCGCGACGTCGCACCATGCTTCCAACTGTTGACTGGCGGTGTGAGAGACTTCATACGATTGAGCAATGGACAGGACTTCCTCGAGAGAAGAGTCTTCTAACTGCAGGGCCCGTTGCCGGACCTCCCTATCAGGGGCCGAACGAACAATGACATCGCGCACCATAACGTGGGCATATGACTCTCGCGACTGCTCCGTGACAAAATGACACTTGCGACTAAGACCGTACAGGGTAGTGGCCCACGCCCAGTAAGACTGATGGGGCTGCTTCTTGCATTGATAGAACTCGACCCTAGCCACCACAACATGCGTGCGGCGGCAATAATATGAAGACAGTAATGAGCACAATGTGTCAAAAGACAAGGACGAGGGTTCCTGCAATGGCGCTAGCTGGCTTGATAGAGCGAGGGAGATAGCCAAGACAAGAAAAGAGCACGACATACCTCCACATCGGCAACATGAAACGCCTGGAAATGCTGCCAAAGGCGATGTTCATATGCGTCCCAATCCTCCGCCATCTCGTCATACGGGGGGAAGAGAGGAGGGAACGGCGCTGGAGCAGACGGTGTGGAGAGCAACGCCAGAAGCACTTGTTTCATGGTGGCCATGAGCTCCATCTGCTGCTCAACCAAAACCCGCACTAAATCTGCCATGCTGCGGATAAGCTGCGAAACCGGATCAACGATGCAACACGCGAAAGAACGACCCTACTCGTCACCAATTGTGTAGTAACACGGTTCACGCTTACGTCGCACTTCCTAGTAGACCGGGAACTGTCTTATAGGCATGCCCTATGTGAACTGACTGGGCACGGCCCGTGGTGCCTGAGTTGTTGTTGTTGTTCCGCTGGCAGAGGTCGCGGCTGAATTCTCGCGTGCCCTCTGGTTGATGGGACTCTATTTGCGGCAACTACCGTCCTTGACGTGCCGTGCCGATGTGCGCCTCCCGCGATCTTTCTGGTAGCTACTGCACTACCAATAAACTGAAGTGTATTATCTGCTTTACCCACGACTGAACCTATGTGATCATTGTGTTTCATATCCCTACAAAGTATTAAACCCAGGTATTTGGATAGATTGGCAGATTCCAACAGTGACTCATTGAGATTACAGTAATAGGATGCTACATATTTTCATTTTGTGAAGTACACAATTTCACATTTCTCAACATTTAAAGCAAGTTGCCAGTCTCTGCATCACTTTTAAATCTTACCAAGATCTGACTAAATATTCATGCAGTTTCTTTCAGATAGTACTTCACTATAGATAACTGCATCATCTGCAAAAAGCTTGATTTTACCAAGTGGTAACAACTAAACATTCTCTATTTAACATGTTATAATATGAAACTAATTACTGTGCAAGTACCAAACATGGTAGCATTAATGTCCCGAATATGGGGTGTATGATTTCCATGTGTCACAGTGCCACTGTCCTGTTCCAACTATGGCCACCAGGTGCCATAATCGGTCATCTAGATTCATGGTCTGAGACACCTGACCAGTCACATAGCACATGTTGGTGTGTCAACATGAGCTTTGACAAAAGGAACAGGGCACTATTGGTGAAGATCTATTATCAAAGCCACAGTAATGCTGCAACTGCACTTCAAGAATATCACTGGCTGAAATGATTATGGAAGGGTCCACTTTCTCCACCTGCTGTGTGGAGCATGATGAAGAATTCTGAATCAACTGGAGAACTGGGTGTCACACCAGTACGAGGCCAATGACCAGTTGCACCACAGATGCTTGATGAAATCGCTGTTGCTGTGGCAGAAAACATTGTGAGCAGTACCTGATTATCAGGCAGTTGAAGATCCCATGGTCCACTGTATGAAAGGTGCATCAAACCATTCTCAAATGGTATCTGTACAAGATTCATATCATACAGCAGCTTGCATCCCAGCATGCACAACAACATGTTGACCTTGGTCTCCCTTTCTCACAAGTATTGCTAGCAGTGGACCATCCTACAGACAAAGCTCAGTTTTCTCTGACAGGTGACGTGAACACACAGAATTGCTGAGTGTGGGGCTCTTCATCTCCAGTCACTGTGCATGAAGTTCCTCTATATGGTGAACATGCCACCATATGATATGGCTTCATAGCTACATTCATCAGTGGGCCAATCTTTTTGTAGCAGGTTGGCAGTCAAAGACCAAAGACGTGAGCTGTGACCTGCAATATGCTTCCCCAGCACATCATACCTGCCTTACAACAGAGAGACACATCAAACTCAACAGTTTTAATGCAAGATGGGTCCCCACCACACATCACTCATGAAGTTCACCTGATTCTCTGAAACACATTTGGAAATGATAGAATTATCAGCTGATTGTTTCCAAATGCATCGCTAGCTCGATCATCTGATCTCACTCCCTGTCATTTCTGGTTGTGGGGCTAACTGAAGGACAGGATTTACAAGGGGAATATTCACACATATGGTTATTTGAAGCATGGCATATCAAGAGAGGTAGTCAGCATACCTATGGACAAGCTTTGTTCTGCTGTGCAGAATGCCTTGATCCAAAGCTTTCAGTGTGTCATGTGAGAAAAGTGAGAGTTGGGTTACACATGATAGATGTTTTCGAAATCTGTGCTGGTTGGCATTCAGGACATCCTTCTGTTCAAGATGTACCATGGCAGCACATTAAAAGTGTTTCAATTGAATTGATTCTGCATTATTTCTCTTCCCCATGTCGTTGACATTAATGCCAGCAAATTTGTTCTTCGTACAGTAATTAGTTTCTGTGTTATAACATGTTAAATAGGAAAAGTTTAATTATAACCACCTGATACTATTACTATTGTCTGCAAGGTCATTAATCTACAACATGAACAGCAAGGGTCCTAACACATTTCCCTGGGGCACACTCAAAGTTACTTCTACACCTGAGAATGATTTTCCATCCGAGATAACATCCTGCGTCCTCCCCACCAAAATGTCCTCAATCCAGTCACAAATTTCACGTGATACCCCATATGATCATACTTATGGCAGTAAGCATAGGCGTGATGCTGAGACAAATGCTTTTTGAAAATCAAGAAACACTGTATCTGCCTGGCTTGCTTGATCCAAAGCTTTGAGTATGTCATTTGAGAAAAATGTGAGTTTGGTTACACATGATCGACGTTTTTGAAATCTGTGCTGGCTGGCATTCTGGATGTCCTTATGTTCAAGATACCTCATTAGATTTGAGTTCAGAATATGGTCTAAGGTTCTACAACAAACTGATGTCAAGGATATTGGACAGTAGTTTTGTGGATCATTTCTACTACCCTTCTCGTAGATAGGTATGACCTTTGCCTATTTCCAAGAACTGGGGATGAGTTTTTGTCTGAGGAATCTACAATTGATTATAGTTAGAAGAGGGGCTAACTCAGATGCAAATTCAGTGTAGAATCCAACAGGGATGCCATCAGGCCCTGGAGCTTTGTTCAACTTAAATGATTTCAGCTGTTTCTCCTGGGTTTTCCTTTGTAAAGCAACATTTGTAAATGAAGTTAAGCATTTAAGCTTTTGCTTTGCTACCCTCAATTTCAGTTCCAGTTCATCTCTATAGACTGGACACTAACTTTGGTGCCACTAACAGCCTTTACATAAGACCAGAATTTCTTTGGGTTGTGTGAAAGATCCCTTGACAATATTCTGCTACAGTAGTCATTGAAGGCATCACTCATTGCTCTCTTAACAGCCTAATGCATTTCATTCAGTATATCTCTACCTATAGCTCTACTCTTTGTTTTACATATATTATGCAGTAATCTTTTCTTTAGAAGTTTATTTACAGTGACTGTATACCATGGAGGTCCCTTCCATTATGAGCTGTTCTACTGGGTACATATGTATCCAGTGCATGGGTATTGAGATACCAACTAACAAAGGAATAATTTAATTGGAAAGAAAAAACAATCTACTCACTAAGTGGCGGCAGAACACACACATAGAAGAAAGTTGTAATTAAGCAAGCTTTTGGAGCCTGTGTCTCCTTCAGTCAGAAGAGCTGAAGGGGAAGGAAGAGGGGTGAAGCAAAAGGACTGGAGAGGTCTAGGAACAGGGGTAGATTTCAGGAAAGTCACCCAGAACCACGGGTCAGGGGGGGCTTACCACACTGTATGAGATGGAAAGACTGATTGTTGGGGACTGCAATGGATGAGATTTGAACATCTGAGAGCTTAAAGGTGGAATATAGGGTAATATGCAAGGCAGAGATTACTGTTTATACATCATGCATGAGTTAATAAGAGTGAAAAGCTAAGTGCATGCTGCGTAACAGTGGTGCAAGGGGGACGGTGAAAAATAGATGGGTAAGATGATGAAAGATGTAGGAAACGAAAACAAAGTGAAGAAGAAAGTGATTACTGTGAACAAATGATGAGATGGAAGAAATTAATGTAAATTATGGCCAGGTCAGTGGCAAGAATCAATGACATGCTGTAGTGCTAGTTCCCAGCTGCGGAGTTATGAGAAACTGGTGTCTGGGGGAAGAATACAGATTGCACATGTGGTGAAACAGGCACCAAGTTCATGACTGTCACGCTGTAGAGCATGCATTGCACAGGATATTGTGTGTTGTCCGTACACACCCTTTATACTTGAAGAGGTCCATAAAGTCTTGTGCCTGGGCTGTTACTGTTCATTATTTATGTATATCAACAACATCAAGAAACTTACCCGGTATTATAACTTGTAAGTCCATGCTTCAGCAGATGAGACTTTGAAGCACTAAAGCAAAAATGTGAAGGGTTCTGTAGAATATATGTGATTTAGAGCAAATGTATTGGAAATTAATTACTCTAAAACTATAAATAGTATTAGAGAAGGAAAGTTGCTACTCACCATATAGCGGAGATCCTGAGTCATGATAGGCACAACAAAAAGATTCACATAATTATAGCTTTTGGCCATTAAGGCCTTTGTCAGCAATAGACACACACACACACACACACACACAAAACTTGCACACATGTCTGCAGTCTCAGACAACTGAAACCATTTTCAGTTGATGATGGATAATGAGTCTTGCTTGAATATGAATGAACAATTTGAAGAATGTGTACAGGACAAGAATAAGAAGAAAAATAAATGGATTACATATGGGAACTACATACAGGAACTCACTGGCCATCAACCCTTCAGTCTTCAGATGCATCTCTGGTTTGCCAACACACTTAACAGGCCTGTTGGACATTTTTCCTTACGGAGCTGACTATAACATTAACTTCATATATTAATGTGTTAAATCCATACCTATGCAATATCAGAAGCAGAAGGTGCAGGGGAAAGTATCATCTTGCAGCAATACCCTGACATTGCTCTTGGCATCACAGCTGAAAATTTGATACAGTACAGGATGGATTAAGTGGTGACAACAATCCCTTTACTTTAATCCATATTTTTCTTTTTTGACCATCAGAGCAAGAAAATTATATACAAAGTTTGTATCAGTTACCACTGGAAACTAAGTTAGACTCACAGAAGTTGTTCAGTCAGTTACATCAGATGTTCTTCATGGATTGTACATCTCTCTCTCTCTCTCTCTCTCTCTCTCTCTCTATCTATCTATCTATCTCACTCTGTTTCTTTCCATGTGTGTGTGTGTGTGTGTGTGTGTGTGTGTGTGTGTGTGTGTGTGTGTTATGGGAGCAAGGACAGTTTGTGTATCAACAATTTGTGTGTGGGACATGTAGTCAATGTTTTTCTTTTCTATTTCAGAGCAGAGCACTACTTCTAAATCATTATTGTTATCTTATTATATATAATGGGTTAAACAGAAAAATCATGTATGAAACACACACAAAAGTATTAACAAAGTGACAGGAAAACCAGTGACATAATATCTCCTGACCAGAGAAATCTACAGAAACGGGAAAATTGTGAAGATTCTTCGCAGAATCTCACAACGAAATATGTAGAAACCGAAATCCACATCTTGCAGCTAAACATCTACAGCATTATTGGTCCTAATAACATTGTTTGGACAACACTGTAACACATTCTTTTAGGTATTGACATTGTCACGCTAACACCCACGTGATGCTATTAATTCAGTTTAAAATAGGCAGAGTGATATGGACTACACCCCATTACAAAATGGGTCATGTGTTTAGTTTATAATTCCATTCCTTCAGAGATGTTTGAAAACAGCTCACAAATGTGGTGTCCTTACTGTTACTCTTTTTATCATTTATCAATTCTCCTAGGACTTTAACTGATTTTTTATCTTTATTTGAGCCCCCTCACAGTCCAAATAAACTTCTCAAACTCACAATTCTACAACTAGTAGCATGCATCTCTGTATGTAAGAATTATGCTCGTCAGCAGGATATATTTTCAAAATTACTAACAACTAGTGTGATTACAAATGCTTGAATAAATGCAGAAGCACATTTCACTGTGTTTGGATGCACTGTCTTTTGAGATATTTAAGATACAAATGCTGAGCCTACATACTTATCACAAATAGAACAATGAAATTGACATTATGAAATAGTACCAAGTTGGAAATGGTGGTTTTGGAGTGACAATTCTAACTTAAGTCAGCTTTTACATAATTCTGCATGTCTCTTCTGTGACAGTACTAATCTCAATTGCAAAATATATTTTCTTTTTTTATGTACAAAACCTGAACATCTATATACATGACTCTTGTCGACTGAAGTACCTCTAAATTTAGGTGCAACATTCCTAATTGTATACTATCTTTACTACCTACCCTTCAGTGTCTTATAAGCTATTGTTAAAATCAGACAATGGAAACTCCATGTTGGGATATCAACAATATAAATAAAAGGCAGATGGCTACTGACCGTAAACATGTCATGTTGAGTTGTAGATAGACAAAATGGAAAGACAGTTACACATTAGCTTTTGACCAAAGCCTTTGTCAGAGAGGGAAACATACACACACATTCATTCAGACAAACAAGCACACCTCATGTACACATCACCACCATCCCTGGTAGCTCAGACCTAGTTTGTTATATACACACCATTGCTGCATTAATTATTAGATTGGATTAGATCAGATTCAGTTTTCCCTCCATAGACCCAAAAATGTGATGGTTTTATGTGGATGTGTAACATGTCAGAAAGTATAACTTAAAACATTTGAATATAATACTTACTGTCCTGATCATTTGTCAGGAGATTGTCAAAATAGGTGAACACAATGTGGTAAACTGAAACAGCTAACATTTACAGAATTAACGTACTGTCAGAATGAAACACTGTTATGCACTATTAATAAATTTATTATATACAAAATACCTTATCTTGACTGTTGTGAACAAGTGCTGTCAAAACTGAAATCTAACAGACAATTTTACTTAAGCTGGCTTAACAGTCTCTGTTAAGATATTCATCTATGGAGTAGAAGGAGCTGCCTACCAACAAGTCTTTCAAATTCTGTTTAAACTTTGCTTTATCTGAAACCATGTTTTTAATGGTTGCTGGCAATTTATTTGAAAATGTTTGTTTCTGAATACTGGACCCCTTTTTGGACTAAGGTAAATGATTTTAGGTCTTTATGTAGATTGTTCTTATTCCTAGTATTGATACTATGTATTGAGCTATTGGTTGGAAATAGAGGTGTATTACTTGCAACAAATTTCATTAAGGAATAAATATACTGAGAAGCAGTGGTTAGAATACCAAGTTCCTTGAACAGGTTTCTACATGATGTGCTTGAATTTATGCCACAAATGATTCTCATCACATGCTTCTGCACCCTAAAAACTTTTGCTCAGTTTGATGAGTTGCCCCAGAAAATGATCCCATATGACATAATAGAATGAAATTTAGCAAAGTGTGGAAGTTGTTTTATATTTATATCTTCTACATCTGACATCATTCTTGTGGCAAATACAGACTTGTTTAGGTGCTTAAGCAGTTCTGTGGTAAGCCCTTCCCAACTGAATTTATTATCCAGTTATAATCCCAGAAATTTAACACTGTCAACCTCCTCGATTTGAATGTCTTCATATGTTATACACATGCTGGAAGTAAATCTCTTACAGGTTCTGAACTGCATATAGTGCGTATTCTCAAAGTTTAATGACATTGAATTTGCTTTAAACCAGTTTTTAATGTCAGTGAAAATTTGATTAGCAGCTATTTGTAAGTCTGTACTTGACTTTCTGCTTGTCGCAATGTTTTCATCATCTGCAAACAAAACAAACTTAGCATCTGGCAATGTAACAGATGAGAGATCAATAAGTAAACAAGAAAAAGCAGTGGACACAAGATGGAACCTTGAGGCACATCACATGTAATTAATTCCCAGTCAGAAGGAGACTGAGTGCTTACTGCATAGGTATTTCGCAATGACACCCTTTGTTTCCTGTTAGAAAGATAAGAAACAAACCATTTCACAGCATTGCCAGTGACACCATCATATTCTAATTTACTTAAGAGAACGCTGTGGTTCACACAGTCAAAGGCTTTTGACAGGTCACAGAAAATGCCAGTAGCCTCTAACTTTTTATCTAATGAATTAAGTACATTCTCACTGTAAGCGTAAATAGCTTTCTCTATATCAGAACTCTTCAGAAATCCAAACTGTGACTTGGACAATTTATTATGTGCAGTCAGATGCTTAAGGAGATTGTTGTGTTGATAGGTCATATCAACCATGATTAACACCATTTTTGGACTCTTATTGCTCTGCCGAGCCTCCATGTTAGTTTTTAGTTCTGTTCTGTGTCTCAAGCTGTGTATACGTTTATGACTAACTACAAAATATATCTCTATGTGGACTTTAATGGAGATAGTTATTGCATTTGACCGATAATCATATCCCGTTTCCATACTGGTGACACAGAAGTTTCTACATCTTCCGCGACTTCCGCGCCAGGTGTTGTAAATCAACAGGTTATGTGCACAATACCATGGCTACCTCACCCAACACTTTGTTTGAAGATTTGGAGGCCCAACTACGATAACCAGGCCACTCCAATCTGTCGCCAATGGGTGGCTCTCCACTAATCGACAGGGATTCCCAATCTCCAACCAAGTTAACCTCAAACGTTGTTGTTCTACAACGGTCGAGTGCTACACTGCTAACTCAAACAATGGACTCAGATTTCATGTCACCAGACTGTGTTCGCCAACATGTGAAATGTGAAGTGGATAATTTTTAGAACTGTGTAATTACCAATTGATTGTCTAATGTTCAAAGTGATCTACATTTGCACACGTAATTTGACTCTCAACAGGCCGCAACGTCAGTACAGTCGTGCCATGTGCAACGCTGCCATTTGTGCAAAATGTACACGCTATCAACCTATTCTGGTTTTTCCTCACTCATAAACTAATGACAGACATTTTCATGCATCAAATTCCCCTTGCTCACCCAGTAGACCTGTTGCATATCCTCACTCACCCTGGCATCTGCAACACCACATGGCTTGTATCCAAGCGTTTCATTTGGAAAAATATTAAACAGGACTGTCAGACCTGGGCATGCAGCTGTATCTCCTGCCAACTCAAGAAAATCAGCCGCCACACCTCCCCTCCACTAGGCAAGTTTGACATACAGCAAGGAAGATTTCATCATATACATATGAACCTTATTGGTCCACTACCACTGTCGGAGGGCCACAGATATATTCTCTCCCCAATCGACTTGCTGGGTAGAAGCTGCTCCTTTACCCAACATCACTGCTGAAACCATGGCAAAGGGTTTTGTCTCCTCATGGAAGGCCAGTTTTGGCTGCCTGACCACCATCACCACCGACCAAGGTCGGCAGTTTGAGTCTGCCCTGTTCACCATTTTATGTAACATCTGCGGCATTAAAAAAATTCATACAACAGCCTACCACCCGCAAAGCAACGGATTAGTTGAACGGTGGAACCACACCCTCAAAATTGCCCTCAGGTGCCATGACTGTCTCTGGTCTAATGAATTAAGTACATTCTCAGTGTAAGCGTAAATAGCTTTCTCTATATCAGAACTCTTCAGAAATCCAAACTGTGACGTGGACAATATATTATGTGCAGTCAGATGCTTAAGGAGATTGTGGCATCTTTAGGTCATATCGACCACAATTAACTCCATCTTTGGACTCTTATTGCTCTGCTGAGCCTCCATGTTAGTTTTTAGTTCTGTTCCGTATCTGAAGCTGTGTACACGTTTATGACTAATTATGAAATATATCTCTATGTGGAATTTAATGGAGATAGTTATTGCGTTCGACTGATAATCATGTCCAGTTCCCATGAGATGCTTGAAGACAACCTTTTCAAACATTTTTGAGAAAGCCAGCAAAAGTGATTTTGGTTTATAGTTTGATGGTATCTCTTTATCTCCCTTCTTTTAAAGAGGCTTAACATTAGTATATTTTAGCCAGCCTGGAAATGGTCTACTGATAATAGATTGATTACATAAATAACCTAAGATAGAATTCAGCTTGCATGAGCACTCTTTAATTAACTTCATGGATATGTTATCATATCCACTGGAATACTTAGAGGTCTTGTTTTTCTTCTTAAACTGATGCTCATAACATTATGGTTATCACAGCACTTGCTGATTGTTGGACACAAAATGGGTAAAATGGCTACAGCTTAAAATGCACAAGCTACAATTTTGCTTAAAATTATTCAGTTTCACTTTCATTTTTGCTCACAGTCATCCATTTAACCACACTTAATCACCTAACTGAAAACTGAAAACATGGTCTCTATCCTATGACCTTCTGAAATGGGTAGATTGACAAAAAATTGAGATAAATAAGTTGTCCTGACTAGTCTCCTCCACAATAACTTAGGGACCACATAAGTCATCTCACAAAAACTTGAAAGTATAGCATAACCATCTGCTAAAATAGAGAGCAAGTCAGCTGTTGAATCAGTTGCCATCACATTGTCTAGATTCAAAACAAGTTCTGATAAAATGTGGTGTATAAAAAGTCTTACACCACAAGTACTAGATGCTGCTGAGTCATCTCAATGGAGAAGAAATGTATTCACCAGGTGCAGTATCTAATAAGGTATGATAGCAGGGCTTCATTCTGTTGGAAAGAACAGTACATTGATCAGGTTGTAGCTCTATAAATCCTGGAGGAGCCAAAGTTTTATTTCTTTATTTTTATTTATGTATTTATTTATTTGTGTTCTGTAGATCCAGTATACAAAGAATTGTGTGGATGTGGAACGAGTCACAATTATACTTGAGAACAGTTGCCGTCTTATATATGCTAATAGATAAAAATTGCAAGATATGTAAAGAAACAAACTATGTTAACAATTACAAGCTTAGGCACTTCCTAAAGTAAAACAGAGGTATAAAACAAAACAATAATAAATTACAATTATTCCACATTAAGTTATAAATGTTCTAGAAGTGAAGTACATTGTTATTCTGACATTGGTCATAATGTTCAGTTACAAAGTGGTAACAGCAAATATTATGTCATTGTGCCATGTTTGACTTACTTTATATAAGTGTTTATGTCAAACAAATCATCAAGAGAGGATAAAGAGTGTTCCAGAAGATATTCTTTTAATTTACATTTAAATTGTGGTGTTACACTAGTAAGATTTTTTTTTGTCTATAAGGAGTGTATTAAACATCTTTTTGCTTGAGCAGTGTTCACCTCTTTGTACTAGGATCAAATTTTTTTACATCCACATGCAAGTCATGTTTTGATCTTGTGTCATAGTCACAGTGTTTCTTCATGATTCCCTTTTGGTAAGTTTTTTAAAGCTGAAATGATAGTTTTGCAAAAATTAGTACTTCCTTAGAACATTACCCTTTAGTGTAACGTGCTACACATATTTACCTAGTAAACACACAGTATTGTTTCAGTGTTACCATGTTAAAAATCAATGAACATGCATATTCTGTCAGAAATCAGTAATTCTGACAACAGAATTAAGGTGATATGGGGTGTAGTGAAATGAGAGACAAGGTCACGGAACAAAATAATATCACTACTGAATTAAATGGAAGGGCTGTAAATGGTGGGTTCATAGGTAGCAAATATTGTCACAGAAAAAGCTGAGTAGCACCTTGGTGTAGTGGTTATGATACTAAACTTTTTTCATGGAGGGTTGTGAATTCAAACCTCATCTGGACTATACAATTTTAATTTCTATATTCAGTTCAAATACATTCTAGAAGTATCTACAAATCTCAAGAATCATTCTACTGGAATTTTCTGTAGCTGTATATATACTGTAAGTGTTCTGGCCGGAGGCGGTTTGCTCCATGCTCTTGTATGTGCAAGTCCTGAATAAACCTTCGTTAAGTGAAGTTAGTGTTCGTCATTCATCTAATTACACCTTCTTCTATGTGACATTATTCTGGTGGAGACACTGTGTATTGGAACTTGTGATAGTGTTCATTATTGGAGGTGCTGGGTATTGGAACTTGTGATAGCGTTCATTATTGACGACATAGTGGCTCCCATCAGGCCATGACAGAGCTGCCATTTTCGTGGCAATAAACCTGAGTTCAAGCATATTCAACAGATCACAATCTATCAGAGACAGAAGAAGAAGAGGATGTTATGATGACAGCAACTGTGTGCCACCACATGAGACATTCTTCCAGGTTCTCTGGTGATGATGGCCAAGGTATATGAACATATAGCAAAATTTAACAAATGGGATCACACCGTGTGTTTGGCTAGCATATTTTTCAACTTAGACGGCATTGCCAAGCAATGGTGTGAGATCAACGAGGAGAAGTTCACAAGTTGGGAAGTATTCCAGGTGGAACTGCGCAAGTGTTTTGGCGACACACAATGACAGAAATGCAAGGCTGAAGATAAATTAAAGTGCAGGGCACAGTGTCCAGGAGAAACTACAGCATCCTACATTCAAGATGTTTTGGAGCTGTGTAAAATAGTGGATCCTAGAATGAAGGAAGAAGATAAGGTTGCACATCTCTTGAAGGGTGTTGATGAGGACCTGTATCAAGCCCTACTCCTAAAGGAGGTTTTGACTGCAGACGACTTCATAAAATGTTTGCCAGTATACTGAGACAATGCATCAAAAAACAATTACATGCAAGAAGTTTGAACAGCTTCAAAACATTGTATCAATGTCTGTGATGAAGGAAGCAACTGATTTCACAAGTGTTCTTCATCAGATAGTGAGAGAGGAAGTTCAGAAGGCACTTGGATTGCACGGCGACCAAAACACTGAGATGATCCAAGAGGTCATAAGGGAGGAAGTGGAACAGACATTGAGCCCAATCTCTCGTCCTCATTTTCCTTTAGAACGGTGAAAAAGTCGAAACCCAGGCGGAGTTACGTTCCTACAATGCCACAAGAGGAACCTGTTTGGGCACCAAGGAAGACTGACATCTGGAGGACCCAGGATAACCAACCAGTATGTTTCCACTGCAGATGACCAGGACATGTGATGCACTATTGTCAAGAAAGGTAGTGGATATTTGATGACACCCACACCAGAAGACAGCAGACCAATCTTAGCCGACACCAACTCCAGAACAATGAAGATGAACGAGAAGATGTGGGTGCAGGATGATGTAGGTCACCATCGTCGCAAGCTATCTCCTGGAGAGGATGCTACCCAATGTGCCAATCAAGTCCTCCATCGTTGTTTAGAAGCTCCAGCCATTCCCCTAGCTGCCAAAACCTCAAAAACTAAAGTGCGACATTCCTTGGAAGTGAGGCTGCTGAAGAAAAAAATCCTCCGCCGTCGATCCTTACAAAAATGATAAGAAACTGCAACAATATCTTTATGGATGGCTGACCAGCCGAAGCTCTTGTGGACTCTGGAGCATCACATTCAGTCATTTCAGAGAAGTACCATTGCTAGTTGCAGAAAACCATATTCATCGACAACAAAACATCTCAGCTGAAGGTGGCTAATGGGAAATACACTCCTGGAAATTGAAATAAGAACACCGTGAATTCATTGTCCCACGAAGGGGAAACTTTATTGACACATTCCTGGGGTCAGATACATCACATGATCACACTGACAGAACCACAGGCACATAGACACAGGCAACAGAGCATGCACAATGTCGGCACTAGTACAGTGTATATCCAACTTTCGCAGCAATGAAGGCTGCTATTCTCCCATGGAGACGATCGTAGAGATGCTGGATGTAGCCCTGTGGAACGGCTTGCCATGCCATTTCCACCTGGCGCCTCAGTTGGACCAGCGTTCGTGCTGGACGTGCAGACCGCGTGAGACGACGCTTCATCCAGTCCCAGACATGCTCAATGGGGGACAGATCCGGAGATCTTGCTGGCCAGAGTAGTTGACTTACACCTTCTAGAGCACGTTGGGTGGCACGGGATACATGCAGACGTGCATTGTCCTGTTGGAACAGCAAGTTCCCTTGCCGGTCTAGGAATGGTAGAACGATGGGTTTGATGACGGTTTGGATGTACCTTGCACTATTCAGTGTCCCCTCGACAATCACCAGAGGTGTACGGCCAGTGTAGGAGATCGCTCCCCACACCATAATGCCGGGTGTTGGCCCCATGTGCCTCGGTCGTATGCAGTCCTGATTGTGGTGCTCACCTGCACGGCGCCAAACACGCATATGACCATCATTGGCACCAAGGCAGAAGTGACTCTCATCGCTGAAGACGACACGTCTCCATTCGTCCCTCCATTCACGCCTGTCACGACACCACTAGAGGCGGGCTGCATGATGTTGGGGCGTGAGCGGAAGACGGCCTGACGGTGTGCGAGACCGTAGCCCAGCTTCATGAAGACGGTTGCGAATGGTCCTCGCCGATACCCCAGGAGCAACAGTGTCCCTAATTTGCTGGGAAGTGGCAGTGCGGTCCCCTACAGCACTGCATAGGATCCTACGGTCTTGGCGTGCATCCGTGCGTCGCTGCGGTCTGGTCCCAGGTCGACGGGCACGTGCACCTTCCGCCGACCACTGGCGACAACATCGATGTACTGTGGAGACCTCACGCCCCACGCGGTATGTCCACCCGGCCTCCCGCATGCCCACTATACGCCCTCGCTCAAAGTCCGTCAACTGCACATACGGTTCATGTCCACACTGTCGCGGCATGCTACCAGTGTTAAAGACTGCGATGGAGCTTTGTATGCCATGGCAAACTGGCTGACACTGACGGCGGCGGTGCACTAATGCTGCGCAGCTAGCGCGATTTGACGGCCAACACCGCGGTTCCTGGTGTGTCCGCTGTGCCGTGCGTGTGATCATTGCTTGTACAGCCCTCTCACAGTGTCCGGAGCAAGTATGGTGGGTCTGACACACCGGTGTCAATGTGTTCTTTTTTCCATTTCCAGGAGTGTATGTAAAACCTACAGGAAGATGTACCATTCGTGTGTGTATAAATGGCCATACACAGACCTTAGATTTCATCATCGTATAACAGTGTAGTCATGACGTCATTCTCGGATGGGACTTTTTGAAAGCTTCTCAGGCAATTATAGATTGTGATCGCTCAAAGATTACGCTAGATGAAATGAGATACCGTGGACAGGAAGATGCTCATCTGTGTGTGTGGAGACTATGTGTGCTGGATGAAGTGATCATTCCTGCAGTCAGTGCTAGAGAGGTAACTGTGTCATGCATGAACCCATGGATCCTGTACTGGCATGTAAGAGAAGCATACCACTGAAGAATAACTTGGTCATCCTCGCCTCTGATGTCTTGTTTAAGAAGAGCAGTGAATTGTGGATAGTTAACTGTTGCCGAGAACCACAGATCCTTCCAAGATGCATGTGCATAACAAACTCTGAGCTGTTAACTGAAAAACAGCTGAGTGTCATAGAAACCTCCCATGCTGAGTCTGGGGGCGAAATTAGCGCTACCACTATAAGACAAGATCATCTAGCTAGACTGTCACCAGATCTCACTAAGGTACAACAGAAGAAACTACTTGCCATTCTTCAAGAGTTTTCTCAATGCTTCAGTCCACAGGTGAAGAGCAATTGACAATGATGCACTGAATTAGCACCGGAGACCATCAACCAATAAGCCAGAGAGTATATCATGTGTCAGCAATGGAACGTCAAATAATTCAGATGAGGTAGAGAAAATGATGAAGAATGACATCATTCAGCCTTCACAGTGCCCATGGTCATAAGCAGGAAGAAGGATGGCAGTTGGCACTTTTGTGTTGACTACAGGAAGCTTAATAAGATAACTAAAAAGGATGTTTGCCCTCTTTTACAATTTGACAATACACTAGATTGTCTGAAGGGGGCTAAGTTTTTCTCAACCATGGACATGCACTCAGGATACTGACAAATTGAAGTAGATGAGGCTGATCATGAGATAGCTGCATTCATCACCCTGAGGGCCTGTATGAGTTTAGGGTAATGCCATTTGGTTTGTGTAATGCACAACTTTTGAATGGATGATGGATAATCTTTTAAGGCACCTGAAGTGGATGACGTGTCTTTGTTATTTAGATGAGATTAGAGTGTTCTCAGAGACATTTGATGAACATATAAAAAGACTGAGGTATGTTCTTATGTGTCTCCAACAAGGAAGACTGAAACTTAATCCAAGAAAGTGTCTCTTTGGAGCAAAACAAATCAAAATACTTGGACACCTTATGTCAAGTGAAGGTGTGTGGCCAGACGCAGAAAAAGTGAGATCTATAATGGAATTTCCTGTTCCTAAAAGTATTTGAGATGTGAGAAGCTTCCTTGGATCATGTTCTTATTACCATCATTTTAACAAGGACTTTTGTATCAAAGCCAGGCAACTCCAAGAGTTGTTTAAAGCTGATGCTAAATTTATCTGGGGTGGTGCTCAACAAGATTCTTTTGAAGTGCTGTGAAAAGCTCTGACGACTGACCCTGTATTTGGTCTGTATGATGAGAGAGCGCCTACAGAACTACACACAGATGTCAGCAGGTATGGGATCAGTGCTGTTCTGGTGCACGTTTCAGATGGAAAAGAGAAGGTTATAGCCTATGCTTCTAGGACACTTATGAAAGCTGAGAGGATCTACTCAACTACAGAAAGAGAATGCCTTGCTGTGATCTGAGCCATGTGCAAATTTCGACAGTATCTCTATGGAAGACTATTCACAGTTGTTAAGACAATCATTTGCTTTGTTGGTTGACAGGTCTTAAGGATCCAACAGGACGACTTGCCAGGTGAGCACTACATCTTTCAAGAGTATGGCATTACCATAGTGAACAAAAGTGGAAGAAAACACAAAGATGCTGACTGTCTCTCAAGAAACCCCATGAAAGTCCATCAAGACTTTGATGAAGATAGTGACTGTCTCACTCCACTCCAGGATCTCTCTACTGAGCAGAAGAAGAACGCCAAGATATCTCAAATTATGCTTGCCTTAAATTGGTCAGAGGATGTGAAAGGACAATTTAATGTAGTTAATGGATTACTTTGCAAGAAAAACTTTAATCCATTTGGAAAGAGGTGGCTACCAGTGATTTCTAAACACATGCGCTTAGATGTTCTACAGAATTTCCATGACACACCTGAGGTCAGACATTTAGGATTTATTAAGATATATGATAGGATCCACAAGAGATTTTTCTGGCCAGGTTTATTTAGGAGTGTCCATCACTAGGGGAGTGAGGGGCTTGTTGTAACAGTTTTCATGAAAACTAATATATCTTGAGATCCATTGATGTCATTATTTTACAATGAATTATTTGCTAGAAGAAGTGTGGTGTTACAACTTACCTCAAGCTTGGGGCATGTTGTAACCTCTACTGGGGTAAGTAGTAACGGGAGGGGGGAACCGACAATGATACCTTTAATCATTTACTCTTAGTTTATTGTTAACAAAATTGACATCTTTCTAAAGTAGGTATTATGTAATTCTTATCAAAAATCAACTTAAATACACTTTTTAAGTAATCAACACCTAACAATTAAGTAATTTACAGTTTTATTTAGTTAAACGCTACTTATAATCATCATGGCACTTTTCAATCACAGTAAGTAATTAAATTATTTATATCTAAGGTCCCCCCATGAACCATGGACCTTGCCGTTGGTGGGGAGGCTTGCGTGCCTCAGCGATACAGATAGCCATACCGTAGGTGCAACCACAATGGAGGGGTATCTGTTCAAAGGCCAGACAGATGTGTGGTTCCTGAAGAGGGGCAGCAGCCTTTTCAATAGTTGCAGGGGCAACATTCTGGATGATTGACTGATCTGGTCTTGTAACAATAACCAAAACGGCATTGCTGTGCTGGTACTGCGAACGGCTGAAAGCAAGGGGAAACTATGGCCGTAATTTTTCCCGAGGGCATGCAGCTTTACTGTATGATTAAATGATGATGGCGTCCTCTTGGGTAAAATATTCTGGAGGTAAAATAGTCCCCCATTTGGATCTCCGGGCGGGGACTACTCAAGAGGACGCCGTTATCAGGAGAAAGAAAACTGGCATTCTACTGATCGGAGCGTGGAATGTCAGATCACTTAATCGGGCAGGTAGGTTAGAAAATTTAAAAAGGGAAATGGATAGGTTAAAGTTAGATATAGTGGGAATTAGTGAAGTTCGGTGGCAGGAGGAACAAGACTTCTGGTCAGGTGACGACAGGGTTATAAACACAAAATCAAATAGGGGTAATGCAGGAGTCGGTTTAATAATGAATAGGAAAATAGTAATGCGGGTAAGCTACTACAAACAGCATAGTGAACACATTATTGTGGCCAAGATAGATACAAAGCTCACACCTACTACAGTAGTACAAGTTTATATGCCAACTAGCTCTGCAGATGACGAAGAAATTGAAGAAATGTATGATCAAATAAAATAAATTATTCAGATAGTGAAGGGGGACGAAAATTTAATAGTCATGGGTGTAGGAAAAGGGAGAGAAGGAAACATAGTAGGTGAATATGGATTGGGGCAAGAAATGAAAGAGGATGACGCCTGGTAGAATTTTGCACAGAGCACAACTTAATCATAACTAACACTTGTATTAAGAATCATGAAAGAAGGTTGTATACATGGAAGAACCCTGGAGATACTAAAAGGTATCAGGTAGATTATATAATGGTAAGACAGAGATTTAGGAACCAGGTTTTAAATTGTAAGACATTTCCAGGGGCAGATGTGGACTCTGACCACAATCTATTGGTTATGACATGTAGATTAAAACTGAAGAAACTGCAAAAATGTGGGAAATTAAGGAGATGAGACCTGGATAAACTGAAAGAACCAGAGGTTGTACAGAGTTTCAGGGAGAGCATAAGGGAACAATTGACAGGAATGGGGGAAAGAAATACAGTAGAAGAAGAATGCGTAGCTTTGAGTGATGAAGTAGTGAAGGCAGCAGAGGATCAAGTAGGTAAAAAGACGAGGGCTAGTAGAAATCCTTGGGTAACAGAAGAAATATTGAATTTAATTGATGAAAGAAGAAAATATAAAAATGCAGTAAATGAAGCAGGCAAAAAGGGTATACAAACGTCTCAAAAATGAGATCAACAGGAAGTGCAAAATGGCTAAGCAGGGATGGCTAGATGACAAATGTAAGGATGTAGCGGCTTATCTCACTAGGGGTAAGATAGATACTGCCTACAGGAAAATTAAGGAGACATTTGGAGATAAGAGAACCACTTGTATGAACATCAAGAGCTCAGATGGAAACCCAGTTCTAAGCAAAGAAGGGAAAGCAGAAAGGTGGCAGGAGTATATAGAGGGTCTATACAAGGGCGATGTACTTGAGGACAATATTATGGAAATGGACGAGGATGAAGATGAAATGGGAGATATGATATTGCGTGAAGAGTTTGACAGAGCACTGAAAGACCTGAGTCGAAACAAGGCCCCCGGAGTAGACAACATTCCATTGGAACTACTGACGGCCTTGGGAGGGCCAGTTCTGACAAAACTCTACCATCTGGTGAGCAAGATGTTTGAAACAGGCTAAATACCCTCAGACTTCAAGAAGAATATAATAATTCCAATCCCAAAAAAAGCAGGTGTTGACAGATGTGAAAATTACCAAACAATCAGTTTAATAAGCCACAGCTGCAAAATACTAACACGAATTCTTTACAGACAAATGGAAAAACTAGTAGAAGCCGACCTTGGGGAAGATCAGTTTGGATTCCGTAGAAACACTGGAACATGTGAGGCAATATTGACCCTACAACGTATCTTGGAAGAAAGATTAAGTAAAGGCAAGCCTACATTTCTAGCATTTGTAGACTTAGAGAAAGCTTTTGACAATGTTGACTGGAATACTCTCTTTCAAATTCTAAAAGTGGCAGGGATAAAATGCAGGGAGCGAAAGGTTATTTACAATTTGTACAGAAACCAGATGGCAGTTATAAGTGTCGAGGGACATGAAAGGGAAGCAGTGGTCGGGAAGGGAGTAAGACAGGGTTGTAGTCTCTCTCCAATGTTATTCAATCTGTATATTGAGCAAGCAGTAAAGGAAACAAAACAAAAATTCGGAGTAGGTATTAAAATCCATGGAGAAGAAATAAAAACTTTGAGGTTCGCCGATGACATTGTAATTCTGTCAGAGACAGCAAAGGACTTAGAAGAGCAGCTGAATGGAATGGACAGTGTCTTGAAAGGAGGATATAAGATGAACAGCAACAAAAGCAAAACGAGGATAATGGAATGTAGTCGAATTAAGTCGGGTGATGCTGAGGGAATTAGATTAGGAAATGAGACACTTAAAGTAGTAAAGAAGTTTTGGTATTTGTGGAGCAAAATAACTGATGATGTTCGAAGCAGAGAGGATATAAAATGTAGACTGGCAATGGCAAGGAAAGCGTTTCTGAAGAAGAGAAATCTGTTAACATTGAGTATAGATTTAAGTGTCAGGAAGTCATTTCTGAAAGTATTTGTTTGGAGTGTAGCCATGTATGGAAGTGAAACATGGATGGTAAATAGTTTGGACAAGAAGAGAATAGAAGCTTCTGAAATGTGGTGCTACAGAAGAATGCTGAAGATTAGATGGGTAGATCACATAACTAATGAGGAAGTATTGAATAGGATTGGGGAGAAGAGAAGTTTGTGGCACAACTTGACCAGAAGAAGGGATCAGTTGGTAGGACATGTTCTGAGGCATCAAGGGATCACCAATTTGGTATTGGAGGGCAGCGTGGAGGGTAAAAATCGTAGAGGGAGACCAAGAGATGAATACCCTAAGCAGATTCAGAAGGATGTAAGTTGCAGTAGGTACTGGGAGATGAAGAAGCTTGCACAGGATAGAGTAGCATGGAGAGCTGCATCAAACCAGTCTCAGGACTGAAGACCACAACAACAACAACAAAAACAACAACATATCTAAGGTACGTTTCGTAATTATCTCTTTTTAATATCTATTTAACAATGTATTGCACTTATATATGAATCAAAATTTGGTGGGTTTCATTGTAATTAAATTGCATCTTCATCTGAGCTACAGTTAATACAAATAAAAGATATAGTGTCTCCTGTAACACATCCTACATGTGCCCATATCTTACTAATGCAACACTCGACCCAATCTTCTTATTTGAATCTGTGTAAGTGTCACCACAAACCAGACAATACCACTCTTCTGATTCAGATTATGAATCTGAACATAAATCTTTTTTTTTTAGCTCTGTCCACTTTGGTTTTATGCTTTATTGATTTACCTTTGTCTTTCCCCTTCCCCTTTGCTTTACCTTTTCCTTTAATTTTGTCATCTTTTTTTCTGTTTTTCTTCATCTTTTCACCATATTCCTTTTGTAAAGCTACACTCCTGGAAATGGAAAAAAGAACACATTGACACCGGTGTGTCAGACCCACCATACTTGCTCCGGACACTGCGAGAGGGCTGTACAAGCAATGATCACACGCACGGCACAGCGGACACACCAGGAACCATGGTGTTGGCCGTCGAATGGCGCTAGCTGCGCAGCATTTGTGCACCGCCGCCGTCAGTGTCAGCCAGTTTGCCATGGCATACCGAGCTCCATCGCAGTCTTTAACACTGGTAGCATGCCGCGACAGCGTGGACATGAACCGTATGTGCAGTTGACGGACTTTGAGCGAGGGCATATAGTGGGCATGCGGGAGGCCGGGTGGACGTACCGACGAATTGCTCAACACGTGGGGCGTGAGGTCTCCACAGTACATTGATGTTGTCGCCAGTGGACGGCGGAAGGTGCACATGCCCGTCGACCTGGGACCGGACCGCAGCGACACACGGATGCACGCCAAGACCGTAGGATCCTACGCAGTGCCGTAGGGGACCGCACCGCCACTTCCCAGCAAATTAGGGACACTGTTGCTCCTGGGGTATCGGCGAGGACCATTCGCAACCGTCTCCATGAAGCTGGGCTACGGTCCCGCACACCGTTAGGCCGTCTTCTGCTCACGCCCCAACATTGTGCAGCCCGCCTCCAGTGGTGTCGCGACAGGCGTGAATGGCAGGACAAATGGAGACGTGTCATCTTCAGCGATGAGAGTCGCTTCTGCCTTGGTGCCAATGATGGTCGTATGCGTGTTTGGCGCCGTGCAGGTGAGCGCCACAATCAGGACTGCATACGACCGAGGCACACAGGGCCAACACCCGGCATCATGGTGTGGGGAGCGATCTCCTACACTGGCCGTACACCTCTGGTGATTGTCGAGGGGACACTGAATAGTGCACGGTACATCCAAACCGTCATCAAACCCATCGTTCTACCATTCCTAGACCAGCAAGGGAACTTGCTGTTCCAACAGGACAATGCACGTCCGCATGTATCCCGTGCCACCCAACGTGCTCTAGAAGGTGTAAGTCAACTACCCTGGCCAGCAAGATCTCCGGATCTGTCCCCCATTGAGCATGTTTGGGACTGGATGAAGCGTCATCTCACGCGGTGTGCATGTCCAGCACGAACGCTGGTCCAACTGAGGTGCCGGGTGGTAATGGCATGGCAAGCCGTTCCACAGGACTACATCCAGCATCTCTACGATCGTATCCATGGGAGAATAGCAGCCTGCATTGCTGCGAAAGGTGGATATACACTGTACTAGTGCCGACATTGTGCATGCTCTGTTGCCTGTATCTATGTGCCTGTGGTTCTGTCAGTGTGATCATGTGATGTATCTGACCCCAGGAATGTGTCAATAAAGTTTCCCCTTCGTGGGACAGTGAATTCACGGTGTTCTTATTTCAATTTCCAGGAGTGTAGTATTTCAGGAGTGTCTGTCAATATTGTAGATTTTCTTTTGCATCTGCTATTTGTATTAGTTTTTTTGGTGTCGCCTTTGGTAGAGGTCTAATCTTTGCTGGAAAAAAAGGTTTTTGTAGACTGGAGCAACTCGGAGTTGGTTTATTCGCAGTTTTGATTTTGCTTATAATTTCTGTGGTGCTGATATCTAATTCAGGAGCAGAATCTAAGTTCTGTATTTTCAAGATTCAATGATAAATTTTCTGTGACATTTATGGCATCTGTCTCTTGTGTAGGATCTCGACAATCAGTAACATAAGATGGCGCAAAGTCGGAGTCTTGGAAAATATCAGCATTCAAAGGCCTCACACCAGAAGCTTTAAATCCACTCAGAACATTAGCAGGGTTAAGGCAAGCGGTAACAACTCTTTCACAATACCTGGGATGTCATATATTGTCATCGTTTTCCCCGGATTGTTGTGCATCCATGCTGTCTGTGCCCTATTTATGTAATTTTTAAAAGGGCTATACACTCCTACATCTAAAGGTTGCAAATTGTGGGAGCTGTGCGGGGGAAACAATAACATGATGACATTATTTTCTTTGGCTTTTTCAACTCCAGTATTCACATGTGAGCTATGGTTATCAAATAGCAACATAACTCGCTCTTCCTAGGTAGGTTTGGCATGTTTGATTAAATGCTCCATCAAAATTATAAATTCCTTTGCCGGTCATCCATCCATAGGAATAACAAGCTCCAAAGCAATCTGGAGGTCCACCACGAATAAACATTTGAGAAAATTTGAGCCTGGGAAAAACAAACATCAGTGGGATGAAATTACCCACAGCGTTAGAGGCGCAAGCAAGTGTTACAAGAGTTCCCCTCTCAGCCGATGTGATAGCTCCAATTTGCTTTTGGCCATGAGCAATTACTATTTTCTTAGATTTTTGAACCATTGTGATCCCTGTTTCATCAATGTTCCATATTCGAGAAGCATTAAACTGATATTTTTGGAGAAGTCGTTGATATACTGCAAAGAATGAATTAATGTTAGTCTTACTGAACAACATCACTCAACTTAAAGACGTTGCTCCTGTTGTCCTTAAAGATAACTGTGGATTCCTGCGCATAACATTTTGGAACCTGTTAGTACCAGCCATGTTATTTTGATGCCAAGAAAGAGGAATTTTTTTAGCATTAAGCTGCACACCGCATTGGTAAGCTAGTTCCCTTACTTCTATAGGAAGTAGTCTAAATTTATTTCGGTGCACTTGAGTGGGAAGGAAGCCATCTTACCCTCTTCTTCTGGAGTAAATACTTGTCTAGGCTTAACATAACCAACACTTAAACATTTATTATTCTTCTTTTTCTGCATGTATCTATAAAGAGAGATGTGACTTAATCCAAAAGTCTGACTAGCTTTCCAAATGCAGCATTTCTTTAAAAAATTTTTATTTATTTATTTTTTTCCTACAACTTCAGCTGCTGCTAACGCGTACACTTCTTGGCTTTGTGTTGCCCACTCTGACTTTCTTTTGTACACCCTCATTCTAGAAGAAAGGAAAAAAATAAGTAGGTATCTACATCATAACGTGGGGCATGTTGTAACACCTTACAACAAGCCCCAGGATTTTGTTACAACTAACCCCATGGTATGATTTTTAACATTTATCAAGATAACTATTTAAACAATTTAGCAATCTGAAAAACTGTTACACATTATCAGAGATAGATGAATCTGAGTGCAAATAAGATATAGGAAGTTTACAATTAGTTGATAATCATAACGCAAACCAAAATGTTACGACAGAACAATTTTATATTACCTGGCAAAAGTGAAGCACGTGCACACTTCAGCTCACTGCACTGGCTGGCAGGACACTGGCTATGACAACATGTATGCTAATAAAGTTTAAGTTACTAGTGAAAAGAGCCTGTTACTACTTACCCCTGTTACAACAAGCCCCCCGCTCCCCTATGTGTCGCACTGTAGAGAGTGCCAGAGGAGAAAGGCAGTTCCTCAGAAACCACCTGACCAACTCATACCAATTCCACCAGCCGAGACACCTTTCCAGCATGTTGGGATTGACCTCCTTGGACAATTTCCAACAATTGCTAGTGGCAATACATGGATTATTGGCTGCACTAATTATCTGACATGCTATGCCATTACAAAAGCTGTGAAAACAGCCAAAGCATCAAAAGTAGCCAAATTCATCATGGAAGACATTGTATTAAAGCACAGTGCCCCAAGGTCATTAATTACATATCAAGGGAAATTTTTTCAAATGCATCTTGTGACAGAGATAAACCAGCAGCGTATCATTGCTCATCACATGATGACTGCCTACCATCAGCAAACTAATGGGCTTACTGAAATCCTTATAAGACCTTGGCCGACAAGCTGTCAATGTTCATCAATGTCAAGCAGAGCAACTGTGATGAGGTGCTACCTTTCGTGACGTTTACCTACAACACCGCCAAACAAGACACCACAGGATTTACGCCATTTTTCCTGGCGCATGGGCGTGAGTCGACTACAACGATGGACACTGTGTTTTCATTACATCCTGATGAAGTGGACGACAACTACCTCAGCCAGGTGTTAACCAGAGCTGAGGAAGCTCGTCAGTTAGCTCAACTAAGCATGCTGCAGCCTCAAGGAAACAATGGTCAAAGGTATGACGAAGCCACCGCCCTGTTGTCTACTAGCCTGGTGACCTGATCTTCACTCCTGTTCAAAAGGTTGGACTCTCTGAGAAGCTCCTCAGACGTTCCTTTGGACCTAATAAGGTTGTAAGACAGTTGTCCGATGTTACTTATGAAGTTGAATATTTCGACTGTGACACAAAACAACAAAAGATCAGAGATATGGTCCATGTCCTTCAAATGAAACCCTATAAGGATCCTGCAACCCAGGGTAAATTTGAAACTCTAGTGACAGGCAACAAGTGGAAAGGCGATGAAGAGCATAGCAGCAAAAGAAGTTCTATGAAGGTCACCGCTGAGGCGAGTATCAGTCATCAGGAGTCAAAGTATGCAGGACTGATGACGCATTCCCAGACCAGGATGACATAACACTGAGATGCTGTTCACTTAAGGAGGGAGCAAAGTCACAGACAAAGTTGAGTAGCACTGTGGTGTAGTGGTTATGATACTAAATTGTTGCATGGAGGATCGTGAGTTCAAAATTCGTCGAGACTATACAATTTTAATTTCTATATTTGATTCGAGTACATTCTAGAAGTATTAACAATTCTCAAGAATCATTCTACTGGAACGTTCTGTAGCTGTATATATACTGTATGTGTTCTGGCTGGAGGCAGCTCACTCCACACTCTTGTATGTGCAACTTAGTTAAGTGAAGTTAGTGTTTGTCATTCGTCTAATTACACCTTCTTCTACATGACAATATGTTTAACAGTCATTTGTTAAAAACAGTCAAATAATAGAGGCACAAACAATTCATACTGCTGTTGCAGTATGTTGAAAAGCAAATCTCATAAAATCAAATCGTTCGAATGTATCATCAAATTCTGACACTGAAACTAAGAAAATTGTATATTCACTCAAAAATGAAAGCTCATCTAGATTTGATGGCATTTCTAATAGAGTACTAAAGTTTTGTTGCCATATAAGCTCTGTCTTACCTGAGAATATCATTTAGTAGCTTAGACAGATTGGAGCACTCTTCCAGCCTCACACATGACAACAAGGTGAAGAAGTCTGATGGTATGGTTCTGTGGCACTGCATAGCAGGACCACAAAATGAATTAACCATGAGAATGGTGACCAAAAATTAAATACAAGGTATAGTTGTGAAACATGCATCAGAGTGACAGGTCGTATGTGGAGTAACCCACTTTAACCAATTCACCATGATATCCCTCCATTTTGACTCCCTTATGCAGGACATGAATTTGTGGCATGAAAGGAATAGATCATTTCTGATTTTTCAAGAAATTTGATGAAAATAAGAGAAGATGATGGGACATTGTCCAGAGCAACGTAAGTCAACAACCGAGAAGAGATAAGTGCACAGACACACTAATGTGCTTTAACTGATTTGACTATTCAAGAAGAAATAAGTTTATTTTGTGTTAAAACTGAAGAACTATTAAATATTTATAAAAAGATTGCTCAACAGACAGTAGTTGACCACAGCAACCAGGTCAACAATGATAGATATTCATGTGCTTATGTAACATTTGGCATGTGTGTGGAGAAAAATCTCACAGATGACATAGGAGAATGCTGGGTTGTAACTTCAAGACTATAGTTCCAACAGTGATCTCCCATGGCATGCCTGCAACATGATATCAGCGCAACTACACTTTGCTGTGCAATGGCTGGTCAGCTCACCATGCAATGAGTACACAGCTTCATCTCTGTGTCACTGAGCCTACTTGGAACACATTTGTGTCACAGTGCAGCTTGCTGTGCACATGATAGGTGAGCTGTAAACAGCCCCAAGCTGAGACTTCTTTGTGATTATTATGAAGAGTTGTAAAAATACATTTCAGTGCTATTAAGTTAACACATTATTGTCATTACTGTATGCCTGTTACATGTGCAAAACACAAAGCAGTTTATTAGAAATATTAGAGAAATTATATAAATCAGAAGAGCTAGACATCTGAAAAGACAAGGGGAAGAATTAAAATCTAGTACCAAAAAATCTCAAATATGTGAGAACAGGTACAGGTATTAGAGGCAAACAGAGATTATGGTGAAGTAGTTAGAGTCTCAAATACTTTGACTAGTTTGGTATAACATCTGCATGAAGTAGTTGTATCAAAAATACAAAACAACATTGGATCTACTAGGGCTATCTTTGGGCAATATTATAGAACACTAAAAGGAATTTCTAAAGTTCAAATCAGATGGTTCTGTACACCAAGTGGAATTTTCGAGGCAATTTAGGGAAGTGTTACCTAAGGGCTGAGTAAATACCATGAAAATTAACTTCATTGTTAAACATTTACAATAGGGAGCAGCAATTTGAGTTCCAAATACAGAAACAAATTTAAGACTTTTAGTCACCCTGATCCAGGAGGAAGTTATAATAGTTAATCTAGAGGGCTTTACAGATGAATACAAACATAGTATGTGTCATGCAACCAGACACAGAACTGCAGAAAAGACTTTTATTTATTTCAAAGGTTATGCCAAGGTTATTTACAAGTCATTCAACATTATTATGCCAAGTTATTTATTTTTGATTTCTTACTGAAGTGAAGATAATCTTCTTTTTTTGTTTACTGATTCATAAACTAAATGAATTTTATTCAAAAAGTTCATGTATTATAAGGAATGTTATTATGCGTACACCTGTTTTCATCTGCTTTGGTGGAAAGTTTAGTGTTAAATATAATCGCTGTATCAGCAGTAGAGCATAAGTGTTGAACAAATTACTCACAGACACAAAGGCACTGCTGTGTATTAAATCTCAAATCTCAGTTTACTGAAACTGAACATTAAAGGAATATTAGAAGTGTCAGTACAATTATATTTAATTGTGTTGTTATTTTATTACCTTATTTATTATTACTATATTGAGGCTTTAGAAACTTATTACCTTCTACCTGATGCTTACCTGAAACTAAAGGACATGTTTTGGATTACATTACTCACGAAGTGAATCATAAGTTCAACCATTATGGATCACATGGAATATGTGAGTTCAGGCACTAATGTCGTAGTATGACCTAATCTCTGGTAGAAAAGATTCTGTATGTCATGGAGTAAATATTCTATATTATACAATATGGGTATGTTAAAGAAATTCATACAACCAGGAAAATCTGTGAGCTTTGCAAATTTGGCAGGCTGATGTCTGTTAGATGTTGCTGTTAATTCTTTCACATTTTGTTTTGCTCTTGATATCCTGTGATTTTTAAGTTGAATATATCTTTCATTGTCCTATTTCAATTTTAGTCACAGAACAATATGTCCTACTAGAGAGGAACGTAATCCTCTAGTAAATGAAGGAATTGAAGACAATAGCATAAACAGAATGTATTACAGTTATAGTAAATAACATTGTAGAATCAAAGTCACATGCTATACAATTTATGTATAATAAGAATTAGGGGAGAGGCTTGTGCCTTGATCTGGTGTGTACCTTGAGCCAGTCTTGTATCTCTGGCCTTTACTCTCTAATTTCAGTCTTTTTCACATTAAAAGTTGCCTGCCTTGATATAAACAGAAACCTGTTTTCATAAGACCAAGGAGCAACTATTCCAATGACCTAAATATATCATTGTTTTTGTCACTAAAAGTAAGTTTTTCTCTTCTTATAATTCAAGTTTATTCCAGCTACATGTATATGCAAAAAGAATTAAACTTAAGTGATAAATAATTGTGACACACATTTATATTAATAACAATATTTTGAATTTTCCAACCATTTTATTATTTCACATTATGTAAACATTTTATGAAGGTGGGAGGAAATTTTAGCTTGAGCCAGTTGGTGGCATTGTACTGTGATCATGGTCCAAGGTACAGTTCATTATTAGATTTGGGTTATTTACTAGCTGTTCAACATTATGATGTTCAGTAGACTTCATCAGTTAACTTAACCTACTAATCTTATAAAATACCTTTTCACGTATTTAAGTTCATATTGGGCATTTCTAAAAAATCTTCTAAGGAATAGAATGGTTTAGGTAACAAGAAGTCGTGTAACTTTTTCTAAAATACTTTGGTTGGCATGCTTGAGACATGTTTAGAAAATTTGTTACATATTTTAATTGCCATGTGCTTATGACTATTGTGAGTTTTTGCTAATCTATCTTATGGCAAGACCAGAGATGTACAGATTCTTGTATTGTAGTCATACCTTTGATTCGTTACACCTAAATTTGGTTGGTCAACAAGTATATAGTTGACACTGTCAAGAACATATAGATTAATAACTGTTAAGATTCTATATTTACTGAACAATGGTTTACTGTGTGTCCTATTATCTACCTCTTCCATTACTCTGATTACTCTGTTCTATATCATCAGAATTTCACTTATTGTTATACTGTTTCTCCAGAGTATTAACCCATAACTTAAAACAGACTGAAAAACAGCAAAGTATGCTGTCCTTACATATTCAAATATCATGCATCATATCAGTCTCTTCAGCAGATATATAACCCCTGACAGCCTAATCACTATGTGTACAACATGAGGGTTTCATGTCAGTTTATCGTCAAAGATTATACCTAAAAATTTTGCATTTTGTTTTTCTATTTTTACAGTCTTTGATAGTCTGAACCACATATTCTGGATCTTTCCCTCATTTTATAGTAGGCCATTCACATTAGACCATGATATTGCATTTTCTTTTGCCAAAGTCTTACTACTAACAAGGTTATCAAATACGTGGTTTACAGACAGAAAAGTTGTATTATCTGCATACATATATGTCTTCACGTCTGTGTTTCCCGGTGAATTACTTATATGTACAAGGAATAGAAGTGATCCTAGTTTAGATGCCTGTGGCACTCCATGTTGAACCTTAAGTGTGTTGACAGATGACTTTCTAAGCTCACCACTTGCTTCCTTTCATTAAGATATGATTTTTACAAGTTTTGAATTTTTGTCACTTATTCCATAGTACTCAAGTTTAGAGACAGAACAGAGTGGTCAACACAGTCAAAGGCCTTACTCAGATCACATAAGGTTACCTGTATGTGAGCATGCTCCTCAAATGCTGCTTAGGTACGTATCAAAGTTTGTTTCAATGACTGCCCTTTTATTTAGGCAGATACAAAGGAGCAAGGAGGATAAAAGAAGACCACCAACTTTTTTGGAAGCTCTGACAGGAGCTGCAGTTGTTGTGGAGGCTGGACTCTAAGTGAGAAAAGCAGTAAAAGATTTTCATATTTTAAAAGATATTTTACAGAAATATTTAAAAAATCCTAATTATGCTTCTTACAAAAATTGTCAATCAACAGATATTTAGTCCTGAGGAAGAAAATGAGTTGGTTATTACAACATAACTGCCTCCAAAATGCATTATGGATTTTTTGAGGTGAGTTAACAAAATTGGTATTTCACTGTGGTACATCACAGAATAAAAACATGCCTTCATCTTGGGAAAGAAAATGGAGAAGCTACTAGTGAAAGGTGCCAAGACCTTATAAATTGCCGTGAACAATTAAACCTAAGAAAGCCTGAAGAAAGCTTGTTTAATAGACACAATGGTGCAATTTTCTCCAACAATTAAAAATTGACATTGCACAAAGTAACATCGGAAAGAAGGAAAACTAAGTAGAAGGTTATAGATGACTCTAATTCAGGCAGTGAATCCAGACCAGTTGATTTGTGTGATGATAGTGACAGTGACATGATTTTGAATGACTTCCTACTGTAATAACAGACAGAAGAAAATAAAGCAGATGACATTTTGTTTGATGTAGCCAGACTTCCAGGAAGCACTATATTCTGGTTAATGGGTTGTTCATGTTGGTGAAATTTCTCAGATTACTTCCAGAACCAGCATTGGGAAGGTGCTGTAAACTGAGATACCCTCTTCATTTTCATGGCTACATCATCAAATAATCAATCAGAAATGGACAAAACTTTGTAATAGACATTAAAACTATGGCAACAGAGATTAAGAGGTTATAAATACCACATATACTTAAAACAGTACAAATAATTTGGTGCATGAAATAGTTTATTAATGTGAATCGAGGGCAAATTTCCCACAATATGAAAGTTACTTTAAGTGTGTTTATTTGGATGTTCAGTTTATTTGCCTTGTGTTTCTTGTCGATAAATTCTATTCATAGAAGGCATGTCCAGAAAGAAAGTACTGTTTTGGAAAACAGCTCATAAAAACATTTTTTTTAACCAAAAGTTATTTTTACAAGAAAGAGTATTTCTTAAACTACTTTTCTACATGGTTGCCATGATTGCTCAGACATTTGTCATTGTAGGAAACCAAATTTTCTATGCCCTCTTCATAGGAAAACACCACATGTGAAGACAGCCACTGCTGAACATTACTTTTTGCATCATTATTGCTGACACAGTGACCTCCTCCAAAATCACACTTAAAGTTCAAGAACATATGGCAGTCAGACAGTGTGAGATTGGGGCTGCATGGTGAGTGATTGAACTGTTCCCAACTGAATTGCTGATTATTATTTTGAATGGGGATGCCTGTTGCCATGAAGCAACACAGTGCCTTCACGAAGCATTCCACACCTTTCATTTTGAATTGCTCACTGAAGTTTTCTCGGTGTTTCCCAGTATCATACAGGATTGATGTTTTTACCTCTACAAAGGAATTCCACTAGCAGAATTACCTGTCTCTTCCAGATCACAGAGCACATGATTTTTTGTACTGACAATGATGTTTTGAATTTTTGTTTTTTGGGGGATCATGAGTGCCTCCACTCCATCAAGTCTTGTTCTGATTCTGGAGTGACATGATAAATCCAAATTTCATCACCAGTCACAATTCTGTTTGAGATCTCATGCCTCTCATCACTGTGTCAGGTAA
Organism: Schistocerca gregaria; assembly: GCF_023897955.1. NCBI lineage: Eukaryota > Metazoa > Arthropoda > Insecta > Orthoptera > Acrididae > Schistocerca > Schistocerca gregaria. Next base: position 311,597,071 of record NC_064924.1, on the reverse strand, counting down.
GAAATGTCAAAGTCGCTTCATTCTGTGAACATCCATAAGTATTTTAAGAACCCAATGTGAACACCATTTGCAGAAATTTGAACAATTTGTGACAGTCTCGTGCAAAACAGTTTTTGAAAGTGGTAAGAGAGATGTATTCTTAAATAGAATCGTGACCAGTGATGAAATTTGGATTTTACATGTCACTCCGGAATCAAAACAATACTTGATGGAGTGGAGGCATTCCTGAATTAAATTTCTTGATACTCATCATATTGCAAATCATCTGTTTTCATGAATTTTCTCATTCACGTTATCAAACAAACCATCACTGACTACAGAAGGCCACCTACTCCATGCTTCATCATGAACATTGATGTGTTCATCATTGAATTTTCCCACACAAATTCTCACCATTCCATCAATCATTAAATTTTCACCATAAAGTGTATAACATTTTGAAAAATTATCTCTATTCTTCAGGGGGCTGCATGGGAATGAGAATCATTCCCTAAGAGAAGGCAGTTGTTATGGACTAACATATAAAGGAGCTGGTCTGAAAGGATGAAAAAGTAGATTTATACATTGAGTCCCAGTCATTTATATCAAATGTTTAGAAATAGGTGAATGACATCTAGAGAAGTGCACAGATTAAAGAAAAAAAAGAAAAAGAAAAACATAAGAGGGGTCTCATGAGAGCAGGCTCTTTATTAGGTATTTTCATAAAGTAATATATGACATTGCAAGCAGCATAAAAGAAGGAGTTAGAAAAACACGTGGAATAACCAGGTGGAGTTGATATACTACAGAGAAAGTTCATCATTAGACTGTATAAATAAAAGGGGTCAGAGGCTGTGTATGCTGTTAAATATCTGAGATGGAGTATGGCTAATTTTGTATAGGCACTGGAAAGTAAAAGATAGGTGGTCCCATGTAAGTGATGACCTGCACCTCAGTCTGGTGTATCCATAGAAGGAATGAACTGTACCATTTCTTTTATGTAGAAGGATGTGGATGGGGAAACTCCTATTAAATAGATTAAAAAGTATTTACAACATACGTGCCCACAGAATATGAAGTGGCATGGTCAAAGTATTCTCCAAAATAAGTTAAAGTATAATAGACACACTGGGCACTGATTATTCTTTGTCTTCATGTTTCCCCAGATGTTTCCCCAAATCTGATATTTGACATTGTAAAGAGGGCTGCAGGTTTAAAAATCAGCATGTAACTCTTCACAGCAAAGAAGGAACTAATCATGTTTCTATCTCAATAAATTTGAGACACTTACACTTCTGGGATGAAGTAAAGAAACAACAATACATTAAACATAACATAGACCAATTAAAAGTTCAGTTATTGCTAGTACTCTTCTTGACAGAAAAGAATGATCAGTTGGATCAAAACAAATATTTTAGATGAAGTATGCTAAGTATTACTCAAAACTTTGTGTATCAAGCTGAATTACTTAATGGAGACTGATTTAAAAATAAAAACAAAAATTCGATTTTGTCTTCAGAAACTTTACGTGCTGAAAATAATAGAGATAATTAAATAAAAGAGAAACTCCAAATTATTTAAGGATTTTGTGTTAGTGTTATATGATGTGATTATTTAAGTAAGTTGAGTTATGGGACGTCTTTCATATAACTGGTGTAATCTGTGCTATAACACAGGAGTCCCTGGATTAACATGTTTGACTTCTATCCTCTTAGCAGACAAAAGATGTTCATGAAAACTGAGAATGTTGTTTGTGTAGCAGTTAAGTGTATAACATCCAACTGTGTATGCTCTCATTTTTGTGTGTGCAGATGAAGTGTCACTCACATAAGCTGTGGCCATCACCAAGGCACAACTGTGAGTGAACTTTTCCACTTACTATTGTGGAGAGCTTTTTCTTTGGGCATTGTGGCATGGCGGTACATTGGAGGTCAAGGAGCATGCACAAAAATGTAAATGATGCTAAACAGCTGAAAAATCATTGTCAGAATCGTCATTCTCTTGATTACTAATGCCACAGCAAGATTCATATCTTGTAATAGTCTGTCATGAGCTATGAAATAAGATAGTTCTATTCACCTATTACTGTAATTGGAGCTGTACAAGAAAAACAGTGCATGTAAAATACAGAAGAGTCAACACAAAGTCATTTATGTCATTTAGTAGCTTGGACAGAACGGAGCCCTCTTCCAGTAGCTGACCATCATAATAAGGTAAATAAGTCTGACAGTACTGTTCTGTGCATATCAAGACCACAAAAGGAATTGAGAATCGTGAACCAAAATTAAATATGAGGTAAAGTTGTCAGCCGCACATCAGGATGGCTGACCACACATAGAGTAACCAAAATTAACCAATTTACCAAGGTAACACTTCAGGAGAGTTCACACATAGGGTTCCCTAAGGCTCAGTCTTGGGTTCTCTATTGTTACTCTATATATAAATGATTTTCCATCTAATCAACAAGCCAAATTAGTCCTTCTAACACTTGTATTGTAATCAATCCAAGCATGCATACAGCAACAGAAGATATCATATACAATGTTCTTAAAAGTATCATTGACAGGTTTTCTGCAAATGGTCTCACCCTGAACTTTAAAAAGACACACATGTAGAGATACTACATCAATGATAAGCATAACACAGGGTAAGGAAATAACAAACAGGATGGAAACTTCAAATTCATAAGTGTCCATACTGATGAGAACTTAAACTGGAAAAAAAGATGTTTTGAAATCTTAAGACAACTTAGATCAGACACATTTCTTTCCACTTAGAATCAGTGAAAATCCTCAGGAGAGACAAATCAGTAAGTTGACAGATTTTGCATATTTTCATTCAGTAATGGCATATGGAGTAATGGACTGGGATACCTCACCTTTAAGAAATAAAGTCTTTAGTGACCAAAGAAATGCCAGTGCTCACCCACTGCCATCTTGTAGACATCTGTTTAAGGAGTTGGGCATTTTGACTACTGCTGCACAGCACATTTACTCCTCACCATCCAGCCACAGAGTATCATTTCCTCTCTTAACTCAGTAACACCCAGGACTGGAGCAACTGAATTACATTCTCCGTCAGGGTTTCATCTACTACTTTCATGACCTGAAATGAGAAATGTCCTGCCCAGTATCCTTCCCACCCTCCCACAGTGGTATTTCACCATCCACCAAAATTACACAATATACTCACCTACCCCAACCCCTTACCTCATGGCTGATAACCCTGTAATAGACCTAGATGCAAGACTTGTCCCACACATTTCCCACCACCATCTACTCCAGTTCGGTCATAAACATACCTGTCCCATCAAAGGCAGGGCTACCTTTGAAACCAGTCATGTGATCTACAAGCTAAGCTGCAACCACTGTGTTGCATTCTATGTGGGCATGACAACCAACAAGCTGTTTATCCACATGAATGGCCACCGTCAAACTGTGGCCAAGAAACAACTGATGCTGAGCATACCTCCCAACATGACAGTCTTCATTTCAGTGACTGCTTCACAGCCTGTCCCATATGTCCACCAACACAACCAGTCTTTTTACTTTCTCTGTTCTGCTATCACCTCTTGGCCCCACCCTCCCCCTAACCTCCTGACTGCACCTAGTTGCCTGAGCCTCTCTCCAACTCGTCCCTGCACGCTTCATTGATGTGCTCCACCATCCCCCACCACTACCCTGTTATCTCCCCCCCCCCCCCCCTCCTCCAGCCTCCTCCTTACCCCCACCCAGTTGCCTCTCCCATTGTGCACTGCTGCTCCTGCTTGTAGTGTGGCTTCAGCTGCCACAGACTGTAGTCATGTGTGTGAGAGTAGTGATTGTGTGTGTGTATGTATTGTGTGTGTGTGTGTGTGTCATCTATTTTTGATAATGGCCTTGTTGGCTAAAAGCTTATTTTTGTTGTGGCAGTCTTTTTGTTGCGAGTATCTGCGACTCAGCATCACCGCTATATGATGAATAACTACCATCCTTTTCATTATATTCCCTCATATTTGTTGTAGATAATCCACTGCAGTTCAGAAAGAACACTGATGTAGATAATTACATTACCAGAAAAACAATGTCATTTATTACTCCACATTAAAGTTTTCTATAGCACAAAATGGAGTGCAAAATGCTGCAACCAAAATTTTTGATCACTTACCCTGTCATATAAATTGTATGACAAACAGAAAAATATGAAATCAAACTGAAAAAGTTTCTCCTTAACAAATCCTATTCTATAGAAGAATTTCTAATTCTGTAATGTGTAAAGAGTGAGTAGGAATTACTAACTCACATTGTTATACTTAAAAAAAAAAAAAATACGTCTTACAAACTGCATGAAACATCGTGTCATATTTACACAATAATTTGTGTTTGGAGATGATGTGACTTCTTCCACATCATTATGATTTATTGTGTAAATAATAGTTGAAACCTGATACTAACTCCTTGACCATTCTTAAGCCATAGCAGCATTTACTCAACCAATATTCAGTAGTTTCACATATTTTCCCATCTTAAATGATCATACAACTGAAGTCCTGGAGACATTCTTCAAAAATGTGTGTTCAATGTTACAGATGCCTAATTCTAAGATTACATTGTGTCTGGGTTTTCTTATTATGCCATTAAAGCTTATTGATATGGTTTTCTTCCCATATGCAACCATGCAGTTGTCTCCAAATCTTTTTTCTGTTCTATTATCACAGGAACCTCTTCTTGTAAAATAAGCTGCAATGTGAAACTTCCTAGCAGATTAAAACTGTGTGCCGAACTGAGAATCGAACTCAGGACCTTTCATGGGCAAGTGCTCCACCATCTGAGCTATCCAAGCGCAACTCATGACCCACCCTCACAGCTTTAATTCCACCAGTAACTTGATTGGTAGTATCAGTCTTGTAGTGCCAGTCCTGAGTTCAAATCTCAGTCTGGCACACAGTTTTTATCAACCAGGAAGTTTCATATCAGTGTACACTTCACTGCAGAGTGAAAATTTCATTAAAGAATCATCGCCCAAGCTGTGGCAAAGCCATGTCTCCACAATATCCTCTCTTCCAGGAGTCCTAGTTCTGAAAGGTTCACAGGAGAACGTCTAAGAAATTTGGAATGTAGGAGATGAGGTACTGGCAGAATTATAGCTGTGAGGATGGGTCATGAGTTGTGCTTGGGTAGCTCAGATGGTAGATCACTTACCCATGAAAGGCAAAGGTCCCGAGTTCAAGTCTTGGTCTGGCACACAGTTTTAATCTGTCAGGAAACTTCATACCAGTGCACACTCTGCTGCAGAGTGAAAATTTCATTCTAGCACCAATGTGGCCTATACCAAAAATGTTAGTATTGTCTGTCAATAATGCTGGCTCTGCTACTCACAAGCAGTATGGTATATCATTTATAAAAGTCAAGAACTGTCTCTTCAAGGTAGCATTTGGTCATTCACCTTTTCCTGTAGATTCCATGATCTATCAGGATAATTCAAGATATACTAGTCATATGCAAACAAAATTAATAGGTAAGATGTTTTACTGAGGCTCAAAATTTAGTGTGGGGTTCAATGTGAAAAGGTTTTAATAGTTCAACACCAGGCAGAAAATCGGAAGAGATTCTGGTCATATGTAAATTGTACCATGGCAAGACACAATCAATACCTTCACTGTGTGAAAACATTGACAGTGTTCCTGATGACAGTGCCAGAGTTACTAAACACAGTTATCTGAAAGTCCTTCTCCAAAGAAGATGAACTAAATGTTTCAGAATTTAGCAGACATTTGTCTGCTTGTGTCTGTGTATATGCGGATGGATATGTGTGTGTGTGCGAGTGTACACTTGTCCTTTTTTCTCCTAAGGTAAGTCTTTCCACTCCTGGGATTGGAATGGCTCCTCACCCTCTCCCTTAAAACCCACATCCTTTCATCTTTCCCTCTCCTTCCCTCTTTCCTGAAGAAGCAACCATTGGTTGCGAAAGCTAGAATTTTGTGTGTATGTTTGTGTTTGTTTGTGTGTCTATCGACCTGCCAGCGCTTTTGTTTGGCAAGTCACATCATCTTCGTTTTTAGATATATTAATATATAATCACTTACTCAATGAAAGATCTATACCTAAAGACCTGAAAGTTGCACAGGGTTGTACCAATAACCAAGAAAGGAAATAGGGGTAACCCACTGAATTTCAGACCCATATCACTAATGTTGATTTTCAGCGCGATTTTGGAATATATAGGCCTTCACAAATTTAGGAAATACATTTCTGGTAAAACACAATTATCTCTTTATTCACACCAAGTAAAGAGAGCTATCACCAGAGTATCTCCAACCGATTCCATATTTCTAGATTTACAGAAGGCGTCTGACATCATCCTTCATAAGTTAGCTATGGAGTATTGTCTCAATTGTGTTACTGAAATCATGATTTTCTGTCACAAACGTCACAGTTCATAGTAACTGATGAACAGTCACTGACTAAAACAAAAGTGATATCTGGCATTCACCAAGGACATGTCAATAGGCCCTCTGCTATTCCTAATATATTTAAATTATTTAGGAGACCCTCTGTGAACCCTCTTAGATTCTTTGCAGACGATGCTGTTATTTGCAATGTCATAAAGTCATCAGATGACCAAAACCAATTCCAAAATGATTTATCCAACATATCTGTATCAAGCAAAAAGTGGTAGTTGACTCGAAATAATGAAAAGTCACCCACATGAGTACTGAAAGGGATCCACTAAATTTTGATTACATGATAAATCACACAAATCTAAAGCCTATGAATTGAACTAAACACACAGAGGTTGTAATTACAAGTAACTTAAAATGGAATAATGCGTAGATAATGTTTTGGTGAAAGCTAACCAAAGACCTTGATTTATTGGCAGGACACTTAGAAGGTGCAACAGGTCTAACTGAAGAGATGGCATGTCCATTCTCTTCTGGAGTATTTCTGTAGAGTATTGGATCTGCATCAGATAGATTAATGGACAAAATTGAAAAAGTTCAAAGAAGGGCAGCTAATTTTGAATTAATTCAAAATAGGGGAGAGAGAGCCACAGATATACGTGAGTTGGCGTGGCAATCATTAAAGCCAAGGAATTTTTTTCATTGCAGTAGGATCACCTACTTTCTCCCCCAAATGTGAAAATATTTTGTTGGAACCCACTTACATAGAGAGAATGATTGTGTTCATTTTTCCTATGTGTTCAGATACTGCCTACAGAAAAATTAAAGAGACCTTTAGAGATAAGAGAGTTTGTATGAACATCAAGAGCTCAGATGGAAACCCAGCTCTAAGCAAAGAAGGGAAAGCAGAAAGGTGGAAGGAGTATATAGAGGGTCTATACAAGGGCGATGTACTTGAGGACAGTATTATGGAAATGGAAGAGGATGTAGATGAAGATGAAATGGGAGATACGATACTACGAGAATAGTTTGACAGAGCACTGAAAGACCTGAGTCGAAACAAGGCCCCCGGAGTAGACAACATTCCATTGGAACTACTGACGGCCTTAGGAGAGCCAGTCCTGACAAAACTCTACCATCTGGTGAGCAAAATGTATGAGACAGGCTAAATACCCTCAGACTTCAAGAAGAATATAATAATTCCAATCCCAAAGAAAGCAGGTGTGACAGATGTGAAAATTACCGAACAATCAGTTTAAGAAGCCACAGTTGCAAAATACTAACACGAATTCTTTACAGACGAATGGAAAATCTGGTAGAAGCTGACCTTGGGGAAGGTCAGTTTGGATTCTGTAGAAATACTGGAACACGTGAGGCAATACTGACCTTATGACTTATCTTAGAAGAAAGATTAAGGAAAGGCAAACCTACGTTTCTAGCAGTTGTAGACTTAGAGAAAGCCTTTGACAATGTTGACTGGAATACTCTCTTTCAAATTCTAAAGGTGGCAGGGGTAAAATACAGGGAGTAAAAGGCTATTTACAATTTGTACAGAAACCAGATGGCAGATATAAGAGTCGAGGGACATGAAAGGGAAGCAGTGGTTTGGAAGGGAGTAAGACAGGATTGTAGCCTCTCCCCGATGTTATTCAATCTGTATATTGAGCAAGCAGTAAACGAAACAAAACAAAAATTCGGAGTAGGTATTAAAATCCATGGAGAAGAAATAAAAACTTTGAGGTTCGCCGATGACATTGTAATTCTGTCAGAGACAGAAAAGGACCTGGAAGAGCAGCTGAACTGAATGGACAGTGTCTCGAAATGAGGATATAAGATGAACATCAACAAAAGGAAAACAAGGATAATGGAATGTAGTCGAATTAAATTGGGTGATTCTGTGGGAATTAGATTAGGAAATGAGACGCTTAAAGTAGTAAATGGGTTTTGCTATTTGGGGAGCAAAATAACTGATGATGGTCAAAGTAGAGAGGATATAAAATGTAGACTGCTGAGGTCACTGATATGGAGTACCTGGCAGCAGTTGGTACCGCATTGCACATTATATGAAAACGTATGTTTTTGGGGGTGTCGGGATACTTTTGATCACATAGTGTACAATACTAACTTGAAATACCTAATTCTTATTTAAGCAGGGACTTATAATACTTTATTATTCACTGTGTAATTTTCCAATTACTGATGAAGTATTTTATTTAAAAAAATATTCGTGATTTACCTTACATGCAAACCATGGGAACATAATAATTTTAAGTAGCTAAAAGTTTTTTATTTCTAGATTGCTATAGCTAATTTGAAAGCCCTCATTCTGCTGTAGGGATTCCAGCTTTCAGAGATGTGACATATATGAGAGATTACAGTTATTAACAGAATAACATCTTTGTTCTTTGGTAAAGTGTACTCTCTCTGCACCTTTTCTTCTGTGTACCATTTTCCATGTTGTTGTTCAGATTTAATTTCAAGGGATCTTTTGTTATTAATAAAGCACGTGTATCTGTGACTGGTGTATTACAGTACAGCATTATTCAGGACGCATCCTATATGGAATCCTATAGTGGTGACTCCAGAAAGAGCAGGTAATTTTGTCTCTGCCATCAAAGTCTGCTCCACAATACAGTAACATTACCAACACTGCAACATCAAGAAGAACATAATTTTTTCAGACAAATTCTTCATAACAGTGACCCCACAGTAAACTGCTTAACATTTTCACATCCCCTGATCAACATGCACTGGAAGTGAGAGACAAAAGTGTCATTCTGATGATTCTTGTGCCCAGCACAGCTAATGGTAGACAAAGACAATATTCATGCTAACTGGATCTACTTGGTGATTTCACATTTGACAGCTGCAGGGCTATATACAATCAGGATTCCAGACATACAACCAATCTTCAACAGAATAACGACCACTCCTTTGTGTTTTGTGGTTCTACCATGCTGGTTAGGTTATTGTCAAATCTGTTTGTTGCATAATTTGTAGCCCACTGGGTTGGGCACACACAATGTATAGTTCATATAAATGACAATGACAACTTCCAAAAATGCTCAAAAATGTACGTTTATTTACAATGAAGGGATGAATTGTACTTTGATAGTAACACTAAATTACAAACATTGATTTCCTAAGAAAAAGGTTATCAGCAAAACTCATAAATTTCAAAAGTACACTCTCATAAATGCCTGTAAATTCTCAAAAATAAACCTATTTCTAATATAAATAAACAATGAAATTAGGGAATGATGAAGATTATGTCTAATGTTGTGCACAATATAAGTTCAGGGCTACGACTAGTGATACTAGTACAGGTATGAGTGTATCACAGCACACACAAATATTCAAAATTTCTCAGTATATCATGATACAAATGAGTATGATGCAAAAGCAACATGAACAGTAAAATATTAAGATCTAGAATTTAGAATTGGCATACAATATGACACACACAGTCCCACACAAAATAAAATTTGAAAATCAGCTTTTATACCAAAAAAAATGGAGATTGCACAGAATTTTTACTTAGCAGTTTCTGTGACAGCTTCTACATTGGTACGCCATGGATAAACACTATATTGTCAATTTATTTTACAAGGGGAAGGCCTCAAACATGGCCAACCGATTCGGCTCAAATTTGGCAGGTCACTTGTGTACAACCAAAACAAAGGAATCCATTATATTTTGGGTCAACTCCTACGTTTTTGAGAAATCCACCCCCCCCCCCCCCCCCCGAAGATAATGACGAGCAATTAGAGCATTTTTCATCGTCAGGTACGGGGTCCAAAAATGCATACTTTTCCAGAAATTGAGGTAAGAAACTTTTACAACTGCCTCTTCTGTACGCACATGGTAAACACTTTTCACTGACAGCACCAATAGCGCAACGGCCAAGGTAACTGGCTGGGAATTGCAGAACCTGGGCTTGAATCTAAAAGAAACCTTGCAGATGTTTTTCTTACCGTTTGTATTTTTCCATACCTCAACTGACAGGGATAGGAGGGTTAATAAGGTAAGTAAATCAATAAGGAATTATGATAATAAGGTAGGCAAATAAATTTCTCAAACTTCTTGGAATAGTGAACAACTAAAATGTTACTCCAGGTCACTTTACAATGGCTCTTCCAGCCACTGTAACATGTCCTCACTTTTCTTTGAACAACTATATGGATGGTACTCGTCATATAAACATTCAAAACAAATATACTCGTAGCACCAAGAACGTCTAATGAATGCAATCTTTCAACAGCTACACTGTTCCTTCTAAAGAGTCGGTGGAAAACAAACTTGGTTTACATTAAAAAATATGTCTTTTTCAGGAATTAATTTTGATGTGTACCATGCATACAACATCATTGCCTGAAAAATCAGTGCTGAAAGTTGGTTATGAATTATGTTGTGAATAGTTATTGTAGCCGTGCGGTTGTGCAATTCCTGTTGGGTTTCCAGAAGTACACTCCAATCCTGAAGCCTGGGAATAAAGTTTTTAACCTGACGATAGAAATAAACATCACACGGCTGGCACACAAGTGTGAAGTTTAGTGGTATAACTTTTACTGTGCACGTCGGCTGACCCTTGCCATCTATAAACATTGTATCATATATTGTAGTATTAATTTGTCCACTCCAGGAATCCAATATTAGACAAAACTTGTTATCAGAAACGTATGGTTTTAAAACATTGTCAAGAAATGTTCTGTAAATCATATTCATCAGTTTCCTGGATTTGGAGCAGGTAATGTAAACAGATTTCAACGAGTTGGTTAAACAATTGACCTCTTCTATAACCCAAGGACCAAATGTAACATTCGTTACTTGTAAACACAGGAAAACCTTAGGCAACACTTTTCCAGAGGCTGTGATGGCATATTGTGCTGTGTACAAATGTGTTATTTTGTTTTTACTACCAACTGCGACAAGAGTTTGTTTTTCTCCCTTATGCGATAACGTGCATCAAATGTTCACCTGACACTCGCATTGTATTTGATTGGTGTTGATCACATAATCACAATTAAAACCAGTCATAAGTGACGCCATTTGCATACTGAAAAGAGCCGCCACTTTCTGTATATCTTCTATATTCTGTACCTCTTTATTAGAGACGTATTTAGTGATGTGCCATTTATGAATTTTACTACTCCAATTTGAAATTTCTTGCCCAAGATAACGATGCAGCAAATGTAAAATCCTTATTGGCTGTATATTGAAGCGCTGCACCTGCAGTTCACTCCTGAAGTATTCTCGTTGTTACATTCTTGTTATGATGAGATTCGACAAATCAGTCATATGTCCAGTTATTTATCGCCTAATATTTGTCGTATCTTGTCCCTCCTTTAACGATATCACTTTCCCACAATTTCAAGTCCTTCTTCCTTTTCAGGGCTGTTGTTGCTCCAACCTTTTGCAGTGTTTGTAAGTTCCAATTTGGATGATTCCTGGCTAATGCTAACGCCTTTGCTTTTACTTCAAGGGGTATAGCACAGTAGTTCAATCATTTAGTAACCGGTTCGTAATACTCATCGGGAACAGATGAAGCACATATTCCCAGTGACATGTAGATCTCCAAAGTGTTATGACCATTTTGCGATTCACTGGTCAGGATTTCTTCCACTGAATCACCTTCTGCTTTGTCTTCATGGTATAGTATTTCAGTATCAACAAAAGTCATTTTGTTCATCAGCTCCAAAAATCGCTCGACGATAGCCGCTCCTATCAATCTGGAACGTTGAGAAACAGAACTGCCTACTTCCGATAGTGCATTGATAATGCATCTGTCTTGCAACACTTTTACAAACCAAAACACAGCGTCACTAACTTCCCACTTGCCACCGTCTGTGACAGGCTCCCAACTACACTCCTGGAAATGGAAAAAAGAACACATTGACACCAGTGTGTCAGACCCACCATACTTGCTCCGGACACTGCGAGAGGGCTGTACAAGCAATGATCACACGCACGGCACAGCGGACACACCAGGAACCGCGGTGTTGGCCGTCGAATGGCGCTAGCTGTGCAGCATTTGTGCACCGCCGCCGTCAGTGTCAGCCATTTGCTGTGGCATACGGAGCTCCATGGCAGTCTTTAACACTGGTAGCATGCCGCGACAGCGTGGACGTGAACCGTATGTGCAGTTGACGGACTTCGAGCGAGGGCGTATAGTGGGCATGCGGGAGGCCGGGTGGACGTACCGCCGAATTGCTCAACACGTGGGGCGTGAGGTCTCCACAGTACATCGATGTTGTCACCAGTGGTCGGCGGAAGGTGCACGTGCCCGTCGACCTGGGACCGGACCGCAGTGACGCACGGATGCACGCCAATACTGTAGGATCCTACGCAGTGCCGTAGGGGACCGCACCGCCACTTCCCAGCAAATTAGGGACACTGTTGCTCCTGGGGTATCGGCGAGGACCATTTACAACCATCTACATGAAGCTGGGCTACAGTCCCGCACACCGTTAGGCCGTCTTCCACTCACGCCCCAACATCATGCAGCCCGCCTCCAGTGGTGTCGCGACAGGCGTGAATGGAGGGACGAATGGATACGTGTCGTCTTCAGCAATGAGAGTCGCTTCTGCCTTGGTGCCAATGATGGTCGTATGCGTGTTTGGCGCCGTGCAGGTGAGCGCCACAATCAGGACTGCATACGACCGAGGCACACAGGGCCAACACCCGGCATCATGGTGTGGAGAGCGATCTCCTACACTGGCCGTACACCTCTGGTGATCGTCGAGGGGACACTGAATAGTGCACGGTACATCCAAACCAACCTCGAACCCATCGTTCTACCATTCCTAGACCGGCAAGGGAACTTGCTGTTCCAACAGGACAATGCACGTCCGCATTTATCCCGTGCCATCCAACGTGCTCTAGAAGGTGTAAGTCAACTACCCTGGTCAGCAAGATCTCCGGATCTGTCCCCCATTGAGCATGTTTGGGACTGGATGAAGCGTCGTCTCACGCGGTCTGCACGTCCAGCACGAACGGTGGTCCAATTGAGGCGCCAGGTGGAAATGGCATGGCAAGCCGTTCCACAGGACTACATCCAGCATCTCTACGATCGTCTCCATGGGAGAATAGCAGCCTGCATTGCTGCGAAAGGTGGATATACACTGTACTAGTGCCGACATTGTGCATGCTCTGTTGCCTGTGTCTATGTGCCTGTGGTTCTGTCAGTGTGATCATGTGATGTATCTGACCCCAGGAATGTGTCAATAAAGTTTCCCCTTCCTGGGACAATGAATTCACGGTGTTCTTATTTCAATTTCCAGGAGTGTATATATTACAGCACTAGTCGAAGGGTGTACATCCTCCATTATTCAGATTATGCACCTGAAAGATATGACACAATAAACAATAACTAGTTACTACAGCATAAACAGATGAGCTAATTACTACAAACTACGTACAGTACTCGTCATACGTTAATTATGGAAGAGCGCTGTATTCATTGACAAAGCGTATTTGATTTGATGCATTAATGACAGAAAAATCACTACCTGTATCCACGAGGTTTGCGGCAACCTAATATTGGGAAACAACTCTTTCCGATTGACTTTTATAAGGCTTGTGCTGGACAACTTCACTCTTCCACGTTCACAACTATGATATGACAAAGAGGCAACCGGCAAAACATAACTCTTCCCGTGTGCATTCTGTCCTGTGCCTCACTGGAAACAAGCATCGCAGAGTTTGCTATCTGTGATCCCTTGTGAGGAATTCGCAGCACCCTTACTCAGAGTTGTTTTCATGTGACAAGGATTAAAAGTTTAATACTTTACTAACTCACAGTGTTTGGGAAATTAGTTTGCCTACCTTATTATTATCATTCCTTATTAATTTACTTACCTTATTAATCCTCCTATCCCTGTCAATTGAGATATGGAAAAATACAAACAAAAAGAATAACATCCGCTACGTTTTTTCAAGATTTGAACCCGGGTTTTCCAATTCCCAGCCAATTACCTTGGCTGTTACACTATCGGCACCATTGGAGAAAAGTGTTTATCACGTGGGTACAGAAGCGCCAGTTGTAAAAATTTCATTCCTCGATTTCTGGAAAAGTTTGCATTTGTGGACCCCATACCTGATGATGAAAAATGCTCTATTTACAATTATCTATCGGTCCCTCCAATTTTTAGTCGATTGCTCATCATAACCTTTGGGGCGATTTTCTCAAAATAGCAGGAGTGTTGACCCAACATATCTTAGGTTTTACACAACCAACCTGCCAAATTTGAGCCCAATCGGTTGGCCATGTCCGAGGCCTTCCCCTTGTTAGTCAAAATTGTGAAAACTGTGCAGTGCCAACAAAGCACATTTTCCACCAGTAGCAGCTAACAATGTTGATGATTTGTCCTGGTAACAGTATGGCAACCCAGTGCACTGAACTCTGCACCGGAGAATGGATGACTGTGGGTGTCTGCATCAGGCCTGAGTGGTGCCAAACTGGGGAGATCTTAGTTCATGCCCCAGAACATGGGAAGGTCGCTGGATCCCAGCAAGTAGAGCTTGGGCCACAGTAGAATTCATGGCTGCAAAGAATCTGGACAGTAACTTAGCAGTAGAGGGTTCAAGACCCAATGATAGTGCTGGTAGCTGTATCATAGGAGCATCATTGTCTCTGTGGCAGCATTTGACACAGAAAGTGCATCATAAAATAGCCCAGCCATTGGACAGTACCTGGCTGGACTCACGGGGATATAAATATTACAGTTAAGAGGCTTATAATAAGGAAGAGGTAGCATTGCTCTAGTCTTCCATCACACAGAAACTATAACTAAGTCCTCAGACACTGACTACTCTTTGAGGGGCAGACAGTGTCTGAAGACTTAGTCATTGCCTCATGGAAATAAGTTGGAGCTTGGAAGTGGCTCATTGCACAAACTACTGTGGTGGTATGGGACACTGACTGCAGTGGTCAGTGGCTGGAACAGGGTACTGAGGTTACAGTCACCATTTGGTTCATTACACAACCAAGAATTTTGTGGAAAGTTACATTCAATAATTTGGTTATTTCATAAACTAACATGTTATTTTAAAAAGTTATATATTCTTGGAAACAAAATTCAAGAATACAGAATTGTAATAGGGTTTTTAAATGATTGTATTTTAAGATTCAGATATTCTGGAACATGAAAATTTTGAATGGGCCTACTAATAACTTGTAAAATATTAAGGTTTCAGAAAAAGTAATATGTTTATTGTAAAGTGGATAATGAGGGCTCTTAAATAGCGTACATCAGTCAAAAAAACAAACAATTTATGGCAGGGTTGAATTTTGATGCACACATGGGTTATAGTGAATACTCCCTTATATAAAATGTTTCCATAATGTATCATAAGAACACAAAAACTATAGCATGAATAATCAACTTTAGTTAAGTACTGCATCAATAATAACTTAGCAGTTTTGTGTTATCAGTTGGCTACAGTCGTATCTCAAGACAGAAAATAAAAAGTTGTATTGAATAGCTCAGGTGCAGTATATGTTGTTTCATCACATTCATAATGGAGTTCCATTACATGTGGTGTGCCTCAGGGCTCAATTCTTGGGCCAATATTATTCCTACTTTTTATAAATGATCTACCATCATGTACAAACCTGCTGTGTAAATTCACATTATTTGCTGATGATACTAGAATTTTTATGAAGAGTAGAACAGATAGTAGTCTTGATGAATCCATTAATTACATACTCTCAGGTATGGTTAATTGGTTCTAGGTGAACCGTCTCTCATTAAATTCCAGTAAGACCAGCTTTATTCAGTTTGTAGTGATTTGCCTACTTTGTTTCTTAATTGATCATTTGTTGATTGCCCCCAGTGTTGACATACTGGCAGAAAAATGGGGTTTCTAGACTCCGACAATGACTACTGTAAATAATGTAGCCGACAGGTGCACAGTTGCGTTTCACAGTATTTTAATTTCACTGTTCACAACTCCCTAATAATACACAGTTCTATGACCAGTGCACTATTGTTTACCTTTCAATAAGTCTCATTAATAGTGTGCAGGCAGACCTCCACGTTCTGCTACAATAGTTTACTATTGAACACCTACGAGCAGTAAAAACCTAACCACAAAGTTCACAGTTCTTAAGAATAGGAAGGTATGTATGGAGCAGACACTGTAATTGTTTTAATAGATGGCCTAATTGTTTAACGCTTATTCCACAGTTAAGTTGAAGCATTGTTGTTGTTCTAGCCAACACAGATTTCTCATCTGAAACTCGGCCATGGACTGACTGTCTCATGACCAAAAACTGGGCCCTTATTTATCATCACAATAATAGCTACTGAAACTACACATTGTACAAAGTTAAATTTACAGAAAAAATAGAATTAAAACTTAACTCATTAAATTAACTGAATACATAAAATAATTGAGTCTTTTTAACAATTTCTTCTACTACAAGAGTTAGGCTGAATTATTTGTTAAATTATGAAATTAACAAATGTAAGAATGTAAACAATACTTTTGACAAAAGTGTTAGTTACTTTGGAATTAATTAAGGGCTGGATTGCTAACATGTTTTCGAATAGAGTCAAATAGATACTTTAAGATTAATAGCATTTTGTCTTCCAAATGTTTATACTTATTAGACAATTTATATTTGCTTATAAGTCAACAATAGAATTTAAGTTATGAAATGATCATTGATTTCACCCAATAATGAAAGATACTAACAAATAATAGACAAAATAAATTAGAAAATCAATTACATACATAACACTAAGCACAAAATTAGATCTGATGTTATATTCTTTAAAACTGAGAGTCAGCCTTTCTCTATTATGAAAATACAGGTTATATACATACATGTTAATGGTATTTAGTTAAAATTAAAAAAACTAATTTAAGGAGGCAGATGGCATAACAAGAGGGGAATTAAAAATATCCCAGCTTTCTTCATCACAAGTTTTGTACAAAATCAGAAAAAGAGAGAGAGATAAGTGTGACATGTGGTAATCAGTGAATAGAAAGAATGGAAATAACAAAATTTCCTGGAGTGCACATTGACAGGAAAATTAACTGGTCTTCGCATATTATAGATTTCTGTAAGAGGCTTAGCTCTGCTACGTATGCTTTACGGGTTGTCATTACGTGTATTGAACCTAACGCTGCAAAAGTGGCATGCTATGCCTATTTTCACTCACTTATTGAATACGGCATTATTTTTTGGGGCAACCAGCCACTAGAAGGAGAGTGTTCATTGTTCAGAAGTGAGCTTTAGAGGCTATATGTGGATTGCACCCAAGACACTCATGAAGAAATAGCTTTTGAAAACTTAACTACATGCTAATATATTTTTTTCTCATGTGTTTTGGCTGTAAAAATATAGAGATACTTCAACCAAACAGTTATTTTAATAAGCATAATACATGGACGAAGAATGGCATACACAGCGAGTGTAGAAATTTGAGCTTGGTGCAAAAGGGTGTCCACTACACTGGAACAAAACTCTTCAATGCTCTTTTACTGAAATAAAGACAGAGATTCATAACAAGAGCAAGTTTAAGAAAGCCCTAAAATATTTCTGCTAGAAAAAGCTTTTTACAGTCTAGATGAATTTTTAAGTAAATAAATTGCAAAATTTTAACAATGCCAGGTGAATTTTATTTAACTTGAGCTCTGTATCCATTTGTGCTCTGTATCTGTTTTTTACATAGTGCTTTAATGGTTCTAAGAAAATATGTATAGTCTTTTTTCTGTATTGCTGCTCAAAGAATTACTGTATAAATTTTTATATAATTATGTATTCAAATGTCTGTATATGCTAATGCGAATGTCTGTAAAAAAACTGACATGTTCCACATCCTTGTGAACCCAACACAATTGGACCTGTGGAACATGAAATGAAATCAATCAATCAATCAATCAATCATGGTATGTAGATTATGTGTATAGCAGAAAACAGAAAAAAATAAATCTCAAAGCATGGGAAATTTTCCGATTTTTCCATGCAAATATACTATAATTAGAACAACTTTAAGGACAGAATTAAAGGGATATAACAAGAAAATTAAAAACTTAATTTAGAGTTGAATTTTAGTTGACATTTAATGTAAATAATGTGGGAACCATGAAAATCACATTAAACGTTATAAAAGCAGAATACACTTATTGATACTTTTCCTGAATATTGTGAATCTTGAAGCAAGGTTCCATACATAAGCTCATAAAGGGAAGGTATATGTGTAAGTATGTGAATGAGACTAGAGAACATGTAAAATGTGACTCTTGATGTTTCAAACCAAAAGAAAAAAAATCAAGAGGATAATAGTGACCTCTGATGTTCCAAAATAACTGAAAAATATTTGACATGAAAATAGCAGCCTATATGTGTGGGATCAATAGAAAAGTATTTGAAGAAAAAATGATAACTTCGAACATGCAAACAGCACTTAAATTACATTCAATGCAATAAAAAAAAGAGGCCAACAAAAAAAAATCTGGAAAGAGCTGAACACACATGTTTGCACTGCCCACAGCTGGCAAGTTAAGGAGTACAACTGTAGATAGTGAATCGATTCCACCTTCATACATTCCAATGTGTAAGCCAAACTTTGATGGCAGGGAAGAACAAAACTAAAAATCAATGACAAGAAAAGAGCTGAGTATCACAAGATCATTGAAAATATGTCCATCAGTGGGAATGTGATACATTTCAGTGAGCTGAGACAAGTGAGGGTTAAGCCAGGCCATGACAGTCCTTTCATTTTACACTGTTGCTTACCGTCATGACCTGGTGCCAGTGGATACATGACTCCCTCTTGCGCTTAGTGGTGCCTCTTTGGATGACGCATAGTTATAACAACTGACATATTGATACATCTGGTAAGATTAGAAGAGAAATGTCTATTTTTACTTAAGGTAATATAACTGAATTCCACAAAATTTGAATATCTGTGACCACAGTAAAAGAAGAAAATATAACTTCATGAACATACAACTATAAATCCTTTCATTAAATATCATTATTTTCATCAAAGCATTCAGATACACAACAATTTGGCAGTAGAAATATAGAAAAAAAAATACAATGTCTCAGAGTTTTTTCTTGGAGGAATCTGACAGTATTCTTGTTTGTTTATTGTTTCTAAATTGTACCTGAAATTTTTGCATGAGTTGAAATAAACATGAAGTCTTAAAATGAAGATATTATTTTCATAAAATAAATGTGTAATAACGTGAAAGTTCTGTGAATAAATGTTTCACATACATAAAATGTATAACTATTTCTATCATTTATATTTACTGTTGTGTGTGATAAGAGATATAGAGAAACACACACACCCACACCCACACTCACTCACTCTCTCTCTCTCTCTCTCTCTCTCTCTCTCTCTCTCTCTCTCTCTAGCTCTCTCTCTCACACACACACACACACAATGAGTACTAACACAGTTCTTGTAAGTACAAAAGTCTAAGACAGCTATTTACTAGTTTATTTGTGTGCTGACTCCATCTCCTTTGCTTTTAATCCATATACCAGTTAATTTCACAAGTAGTGTTTCATTTATTGTATTGTAATGGGAGGCCATTTCTATTCCTGTGAGACTGCTGTTTGTCATGTGTTTCCTCCATCCTGCCAAGTGAGCAGGGCCGCTGTAAAACTCTGGGTTCTTATCAGCAAAGCCTCAAAGAATAAAAAATGAGACAAAGAGATTCCCAGTTGGGAATACTTGACAGGTCCTGAGAGAATTAACAGATCTAGCATGTGCCGACAACTAATGGAAACCTTCTGAAAACCTCAGTTAGAGAAGGGAATTGGAACTACTTTCAACTTCTTTTTTCCAAAAGTAATAACATGTCGTTTCTGAGTAAATATGAAGACCTAGTGTGAGTACATGTAAAACATCCACATGAGTAAGACTTGCTCAGCATGTACTACATGATACTTGAAGACCTATTCAGTAATCTTCATGAAAACAACAATAAAATAATCAGCCTCACAGTAGTGACAAATAAATTTAACAACTACTTTTCAAACATAGCACACCATCTGTTTACCAAACATTACAACTCACAACCAGACTGCAATACACTCCAGTCAGATACAAAAATTCTTACAAGAACCCTATTTATGTCTCCTACAACAAGTAAGGAATTATCTGTCATTATAAAAAGGTTACCCAATAAATATTCAGCAGGTACTGATGAAATACCAGATATTATCTTCAAAGCAAATGTAACATCTATTGTAGAACCATTAATGGATATTTTCAATTCATCATTCACGAGTGGTATATCCCGGAAAATTCTGAAAATGGCAAAAGTGACACCACTGTACATGAAAGGGGACAAACATGAAGCTGCAAACTATAGACCTGTATCAGTATTGTCAGGCTTTGGCAAAATTCTTGAAAGACTATTTCTTAGAAGGCTGACAGCCTTCCTAAATAAAGCAAACGTAATAAGTGATGTGTAACATGGATTCAGAACTGGCAGATCAACATGGTCAGCTATTTATACCTTATTAAATGAAATTCTAACAGGAATAGATAATAAGCAACATGTATCTGACATATTTCTTGACCTTAGTAAAGCCTTTGATGTAAGTGATCATAATATGCTGTTGTAGAAGTTAGGTAATTATGGAATATGAGGCCTGCCAAACAAATGGATACATTTCTACCTTCATGACTGTCAACAGACCACTCAACTGAAATACAAAGACATAAAAACACAAAAAATGTAATTTTTACAGTAATGCATAAAACATTACATATGGAGTTCCTCAAGGGTCAGTCCATGGGCCATTTCGTTTCATTTTTTATGTTAATTATTTCCAGAAAAAATAACTACAGGGACAACAGAACTTTTGCAGATGCCAGAAATATGCTAATCAAATCATGTGATGAGGAAACCGTACAAAAAAACAGCTACAGGTATAATACAAAATTTAACACAATGATTCAGAACAAAGACGCTAATAATAAACAATGATAAAACAGTGACAGTCAATTTTCACAGTTTACAGAAACTACATCCTGCAAGACTGATTTTTAAAATTGATGGAAAAACTGTTGCATCTGTGAGATATACAAAATTTTTAGGTATACATATTCAGCAAAACCTAAAATGGGAGACACATCTTAATCATGTAAATAAAAAGTTAAACACACTTACATATGCATTAAGAATCCTCTCACAAAATTCAAGCCGTGCATCAGTGATCACAATGTACCATGACAGTATTCAGTCGCTGCTGATGCACAGTATTATCTTTTGGGGGAACTCCTTAGGCACCAACAAAACATTAAGGCTACAGAAAAAGATTGTTAGGATAATAAACCATGCTGAGTACAGGGACTCCTGTAGCCCAGTATTTAAAAATCATAATATACTGTCTCTTCCTTGCTTATATATGCATGAAATACTAAATTTCACCAAAGAAAGTATTTTAAAAGATGTAAATATCTTCAAGTATAACTGTGATTTCCACCCTCATGATACTAGGCAGAAGCATTATTTGCATGTAAATACAGTAAGTACAAACATTTGTAAGAGAGGAGTGTATCATACTGGCATAATGCTGTATGATCACATGCCAAACTATCTCCCACAGATGCAAAATTTACAAAAGTTTAAGGTGAAACTGAAAGAGTATTTGCTTGACCACTGCTTCTATTCTGTTTTTGAGTTTTTAGAGTACCAGAAAACTGTAGTGTAATTGCTCAAATGTTCTTAGCCAATCTATCACATTATTTCATTATATTAATGTTGTCATCAATATTCAACATGTATTGAATAATTTTTAATTACTTATCTTTTCAAAATAACAATGTGTATGATGTTCTATATACTGTACCAACCTGACTTGTCCTACATCATTTGTGCCAAATGTGTACCTAAACATGATTTACAGGACTAATAATAAAAAAATACAAATACATCTGAGGTGTGTATGGGATGGTTGTGTTTACGCTCTTGATTACTATATCTTGTCATGAGCAAAATTTACAATTCAGTGTCATCTTTTTGTGAACTGGTTGATGAATACTTATCAGACAGCAAATTAATTTATTTGTAAATACAATGAGGCTATGAATGAAACTGCTGTTCCACATTGAACAACAAAGCAAGATTTGGATATTTACTTCATCACATTTTTATAAAGCTATCCACAATTATTCGACAACCATTTTCCACAGTTTCAAGTGCCATGTAGTTGTAGGTTGTAAGCGTGTACAGAAACGTACAGACTAACATGCTGTTACTTAAATTACTGGAAAAAGAAAGATGGTTCTTGACATGTTGTCTTCTACATTAAAACATATTTTTATTTTCATAATTTTTATTTTACAGTAAGTCTTAAATTGACACCGATGAAAATATCAGTAAAACTGGAGATTTGTTCATTACCACATCACAAATAAATTCATTCTCATCATGGGTAGGCCGTGAACAACAAAAGAGAAATGTATTATGCAATCATTTGTTGTAAATGTTATTTTTCATATTATGCTTATTTAATGTTGTTGTGAAGAACTGATTCCAATTTAATTATTTTCTTTGTGATACTGAGGTAATAAGCTTTCTCAAGTTGTACTGTACATTCAGCGTGAACGGTTTGAAGGCTGTTGTTGTCGATATTTCAGCATTTCAAGATGAGCTTCATAGTAAGATGTCTTATGGTATGAGTAGTATTCTGGATTCTTATATTCACCATCTTTGGAAGCCCCAGGGCCCACTTCTGGAAGAAGAGCTGCTTTGTTTACTTGCATCTCACAACCATACAAAATCAATGAACATCAGTATACATACCTCCTGAACTTAGCTGAAAAACAGCAGAACTTAAGGATGGAACTTCTCCTGAGTCAGTAACAGGTTGTTCTTCACATTCAATTTCATCTGGTAAATCAGGAGAGACCGGTCCTCTGACTATCAAGTAGTCTGTGTAGTCTCTGTTTTCAGACACCTGTAAAATTGTAGTTTTTAATTCAAACACACAGTTTACACAAATTCTGCACTGTTTAAACCTTTCTCAACATATTCAATATAGCTGAGACTCTAGAGTGTTGTGTTAAACAGTGTGAATGAAACTATTCGCTATTATAATGGACCTCCTACTTGTCATCATCATTATCATTTAATGGCCCATTTTGATCCATTACATACATTGTTAGCACATAAAAGGGCTCATTGTCCAAAGGTGTTGACAGGAATATGTTTCAAAACATTATGACTTTTAGTAATAGAATGGTAAGAATCTCAAACAAACAAATACAAAAGCTTCCTTCCTTTGTGCTCACCTCTGATTCTGCATTTGTTTGTTCTTCACTTTCATCTGATATTTCTGGACAGACTGGCCCTCTGACTATCAAGCAGTCCATGTAATCTCTGTCTTCAAACAGCTGTAAAATTTTAGTTGTTAGTTCAAACATAAACATTGCACAAATTCTGGACTGTTTAAATCTTTCTCAACGTATTAAATACAGCTGAGCCTCTAGAGTGTTGTGTTAAATGGTGTGAATGAAACTATTCACTATTGTAATGGAACTCCTATTTGTCATCATCATCAGCATAACCATTTATTGACCCATTCAGATCCCTTACATTCTTTGTTATTACATTAAACATAGGGCTCAATTTCTGAAGGTGATAATAGGAATCTCCATCAAAACATTGTGACTTTTAGTAACGGAGTCATGAGAATCTAGATAAACCGATATAAATGCTTCCTTCCTTTGTGTTCACCTTTGATTCACCATTTGTCTGTTCACTTTCATCTGATATGTCTGGACAGACTGACTCTCTGACTATGAAGTAGTCTCTGTTTTCAAACAACTTTAAAATTTTAGTTGTTAATTAGAGTACAAACTTTATATAAATTCTGCACAGTTTAAACCTTTCTCAACATGTTAAACATAGCTCAGCCTCTAGAGTGTTGTGTTAAATGGCGTGACTGAAACAATTCAATACTATGATGAATCTCCAACATATCATCAGCAGCAGCATAATCATTCAATGGCCCATTTTAATCCATTACATACAGGATGCCCATAATTAATGTTCTAGTTTCAAAACGTTGCAGAGAAAGAACCACTGCTCAGAATGACATCAAATCTGAACAGCATAATATTGACACACCCCAGTGGGGATTAAGGTAAGTTTCACCAGTAGCTGGCACTGTAAATATCTAAACACAAATCAGATCAGCTACAAATGACAGATAAATCACAATATGATTAGAGTTGCACATTACATCACCCATTATGCTCAATATGCATGACTTTACAAGTCTGGCAGTCAACAACTGTGGCACAGCTGGTTAGGTAAGCTGATCCACCAAAGCAATGTCTTGCCATACTGGATGAGAAGAATTGGTTTTCAATTGTCCTGGGGCCAAAAAAATGCATAAAAACAAAATACATTGGTTTTCAATTGTCTTAGGGCCAAAAACCTCATAAAAAGGAAAATTCATCAGTTTCTAATTGTTGTGACACTGGTGCAAGACAAGTTGAATGTGCTGTCCACCGTTTTCTGACACAAGTTGAAATCAAGAAACATCATGTTCCACAACAGATCATTGTCTTGGGGGTCATTTTCATTAAGTGTTACACAATGCATGCTTTTGTTTGACCTACATTTGTAATTGGAGTACTGAATATAACATCTTTCAGATAACTCCACAGCCATAAGTCACATGGATTAACATTAGGTGATCTCAATGTCCAGGATGTAGGGAAACCACGGCTGATAATTCTAGCTTTTCCAAAAAGCCTCTGCAACTCCCATTCCACTGGCTGTGTAGTGTGCAGAGGAGCATCACCTTGCATAAAAATGATCCTACTGACACATCCATACTATTGAAGGGGTGGGGTGATGATGCACAAAAGATCGACATAGCATTTACCAGTGAAAGAACAGGTAACAGGATATGCAGGACTCATCTCTCAAAAAAGTACAGCCGTACAATAAACAATGGTATCATCCCACACTTCAGTCAAATCTGTGGCACTGGTTGATATGTATGTGGATTTCTGGTTGGGGTTGATGTGGTGGAAGAGACCAAACAATGAGGTCATCGGTCTCTGGATTTTCAGTAACACTCTGTATTGACATGTCTTTGAAGATGGAAATGGGCTTTGTCTGTCCACAGAATGTTCCTTCATCATTCATTGTGCACTTCCATGCGAGCCAGAAATTCCAGAGTAAACATTTGTCTTGCTGGTAGGTCATAGGAAGTGTGGTATTGATAGCCATGATGCCACGGCGTAGGTTGGCACTATGACACCAACACCGACAACAGTGCCCTCTAGCCGGTGCTGTTCTCTATGAGCTCCACTCCAGTTTCAGCCCATTTGATGAAGAGCAGATGGCTGGGCACCTCAGTGAAAAGTTATTTATTACTCTTCTTGCACCATAAACCACTTTTACTTTCTTGCAGTACTGACATGTATTACCTTTTCCTGCTCCTGCTCCTACCCACCCACCACCTTCCAGGTAGGATACGGAGGTTTGCGATGAGATTTTTATTTTTTCTGCTCTCCTATCAGTTGCTTTCTTTGCTCAGTCCTGCTTTCTTTTCATGTTAGTCTCACTATAAGACTCTCATTTGTGTAAACTATGGCTTTGCCACAGGAACAGGCTTCACTATCCCATCTTGCATTTTTTCAGGCTCAGCAAATTATGCAGCTGCTTGCTGCCATAAATGGACTGGTCACACTACAAACTGCAGCTACTTCAGCACATCTGACACCACCACCTGTACTGACACTGTCGCCGATGGTGCCGCCATTTTATGCCTTTAATCCTAGTGTTGAATGCTGACCAGAATACATTGACCAGCTCAAGGCACACTTCACAGCTAACAACAACCCAGATCCAGAGCAGCTTGCTTTTTTTCATTGACAACGCAGGTGTTGTGTTGTACCTTGTACCCATTAAATTGTTTCCCACCACCCGCCCAGAAACTAATACGTACCACAAAGTGATTGATGCTTTGAACTCCCACTTCCGTGACAGTGTAAATGTTGTAGCTGCACGTTAAAAACTCTTTCGTCTCTGGCATGGCCCTACTCAGTCAAATAAATCTTGGTTAGCGGACCTTCAGGGACTAATTTCTGATTGTGACTTGAATTGCTCATGTGGACACTCATATGTGTATATAATGATTAGAGCCACTATTGTGGATCACCGCATCTGCGAGCAAATCCTAAAATTTAAGAACCCATCTTTTTAGGGAGTAGTGGACTTGCTAGAAAGACAAGATACATTAGACATGGCTACTACCGCATTCAACATAACCCCAGGAGTGTCTACTGTTAGCACGACACAACATGTGCCCTTCCATCCAGCCCAGCCAGCCACGCTATGCTGCTTGTGCACACGTATACATGATTCAAACCCGGCACCCTCTAAGAAACTAAAATCATGTCCAAACTGCTTTTGTGCCCACCCATGGGACAGTTGCCCTTCCCGTCAAGCACAGTGTTCTTTTTGTAATAAGAAAGGACATGTGCAAGCTGTGTGTAGTAAGAGAAACTTTAATTTACAATTTGTCTCCCCTTCTTGTGACTCGTGTGGGCATCGCCACAATGACAACCGCCGTGACCATGATTTACATCAGCCTATGGATGTTAATGCCATTTATTCAAAGCCTTCTGGTTTACATACTTCAACAGCTCATTGTGTGAATCAAGTTTTGCCTGACACTTCCTCTCACATTCAGCACGATGCGAGGAAACTTTTTGTGACTTTGAACATTTGTGGACATTCTGTTTGCGTGCAGCTGGACACTGGTGCATCAGTTTCTTTACTGAACAAATAAACATATGGCTTGCTTGGTTCACCCCCACTTCTATGTTCACATTCAACACTGACTGCATTTACTGGACAGGGAATCTCAGTGCTCGGCATGTGTAGTTTGCAAGCCAGTATGGTGCGACAACCTACACAGTGTCTTTCCATGTGCTCTGCTCTAGTGATGTACTATGCATCAACCGTAGTGACCACGCAGACAGTGTTGCCACACTATGCGATGATTTTGCTGAACTCTTTTCTGATGGCCTTGGTTGTGCTACAGACTTTGCAGCACATGTTGTAGTGACAGACAATGTCATGCCTGTTTTCAAGCGCGCATGCCTGGTACCGCATGCACTGCACGATGCCGTAGCTGCTGAACTTACGCATTTGCAAGACAGCAGTGTCATCAACCCTGTTTCTGCTTCACCATGGGCTTTCCTCTAGTGTGTGTGAAGAAACTAAACGGTTGTCTCTGTATTTGTGCCGACTTTAAGTCTACAGTAAATCCCCAGACAGTGGTAGCTAAGTTTCCCTTACCACGTCCTGAAGACATTTTTGATAAGCTTGGTGCAGGAAAATTCTTTTCCACAATTGACTTATGGGACACATACTTTCAGATTATGCTTGACAAACAGTCACAGCCCTACTTTGTGATCAACACCCATCTTGGATTGTTCAAGTTTCGCTGACTTCCGTTTGGCTGTGCTTCGCCTCCTGCTATTTTTCAGTCTTATTTGCAGCAGTTGCATGCCACTGTCCCTGGTTGTTCCAACTATCTGCACAATATAGTTCTATCAGGTCACACCCCTGAAAAACATTTGCAGAATTTGTGTGCCTTATTTACTGTACTTTTGCAGGCAGGACTAAACTGTAACAGATACAAGTGCAAATTTTTTCAAACTGAAATTCAGTATTTAGGACATATGATTAACGGACAGGGTATCCACCCCTCCCTGTCACATCTCAGTGTGATTAGAGACTTGCCAGTGCCCATGAACGTGAAAGAACTTCAATCTGTTTTGGACAAAATTTCATATTTATTTGGTTTATACCAAATGCAGCGCAGATTGCAGTGCATTTGCATTCCTTTGGTTTGTTCTTCAGAATGTGACGCTGATTTCCACAAGCTCAAATCTGCTTTGTCGAGTGATCACTGTTTGATTCCGTCCCGTCTCTCCAAACCAGTTGTTTTGGCTCTCGATGGATCTTCTCACGGCATCGAAGTGGTTCTCTCACACCGCATTAATTCTGTTGATCACCTGATCACTTTTGCATCTAAGTTGCTCAATTCTGCCCAGCAAAACTATTCTCAAATCGAGAAAGAAGCTTTAGCTGTTATATGAAGCGACAAAGTTTCATTGTTTTGTGTACAGTCGCAAGTTTTATTTGGTCACCGACCATAAGCTTTCACGTCATTGTTTCACCCATCAAAGCCAGTTCCGGCCCATACTGCAAAAAAGTTGTAACATTGGTCTTTGTTTTTGTCTAACAACAATTACAAAATCTTGTTTTGGCCTATGGCGCAGCATGGCAATGCTGATGCTTTGTCTCGTCTGCCTATCAGTCCTGACGAAGTGTTTGATTCTTCCAAATTGTCATGCATGTTTATTGCTTAGCTGATGGTTTTCCAGTGGATTTTCATCACATTGCTGGCGCAACAGCTGCCATTGCTTCTTTGCAGATTCTTTTGCAGTATATTCGTACTCAGTGGCCTCCATCTGCTATGCAGATTTGAGATCCACTTGTTTGACGTTACTTTGCACAACGTCTTAACTTGTCTGTACACCATGGTGTTATCTTGTTATGAACTGACAATGATCAGTCTCGTGTGGTTGTACCTCATTCGTTGCAGTCGGAATTTCTCCACTTGCTGCACCCTTGTCATTGGGATATAGCACGAATGAAGCAATTAGCACATTGTCATTGCACTTGGATTGGATTTGATAAACATATTGAGAATTTGCTTGATAACTGTTACTCTTGTGCGGAACATTAATCTGCTCCGCACCAGCATTTCTTTGCTTGGCTGACTCCTCCTGCACCTTGGCAGCACGTTCATATTGATTTTGCGAGTCTGTTCTGGGACACCCACTGGTTGATCATTATTGATGCATACAGCAATTTTCCTTTTGTTGTCCCTATGTCTTCCACTACATCTGCCAGACTATTCGGGCTCTGATGTCTATTTTCTGCATTGAGGGCCTTCCTGAAGTTATTGTTACTGACAATGGCCCCCAATTCGTGTCATCAGAGTTTGAAGCATTCTGTGCTGCTAATGGCTTTTGCCATCTGACCTCAGCCCTGTTCCAACCCCAGTCAAATGGCAAGGCTGAACACATTGTGCGTACATTTAATTCACAGATGAGCAAGTTGCACACCACTCACTCTCACGAGTGCGCACTTTGGACTTTCCTTGCTTCATATTGCTCCCAGTTGTGTGGCACTGGTTCCCCAGCAGAACTGCTACATGGCCGCACCCATCGGTTGCTCCTGCAGCTATTGCACCTGCCACTGTGCGCTCCCACTGCTTCGCCTCGTTCCAGCTTGACTCTGCATGCTTTGGCGTTCTATCGCATTTTCTCTGGCAGGCAGCAATGGGAGCAGGGGCGCATTCTTTGCCAGCTTGGCCACACCTTATTTCTCATTTCTGGTCCCTCCGACACTGTCAAGCGACACGGGAACCAAATCCATTTGCGCCGTCCTTCGTGTTCTGTCTGCCTCTGGTTGTTTTCCGGCAGGATTGGAGGCTTCGCAGCTTCCACCGCTTGAGCCCACAACTCAACCGACAGTACCCCCCAGCTCTCACATCTCCCCGGGCTTGCGTCCCATCGTCAACGCTCCAGTCCAGTCACCTGCGCCAGATGGGCTCCTCTCGCCGCTGCCATGGCTGCACCTCCGGCTGCCACCGCCGCCCTCGCTGTCATCGCCGCCCCAGCCACGTTCATCTGTGGTGCCGGAACCAATGGATGCTGAGGCTGTCATCACGCTGCCGCTGCCGTCACTCATGCAGGTCATTGCTCCACCTCCGTCTACTCATCAGAGCATTACCAGTAGCAGTGCGAGGCCTGGGCAGGTTTCCACGGGGCGTTTTCCTCATCACCTCGCGAGCTGTTCAGGGTTGTGGGTAGACAGCATGTCCCAGCAGTTCCGCTGTCTGCCCCCTCAGCTGCACCGCACCTGGGTTGCTCCACCCACCGTCAGAAGCCATATTCAATGATGGTTCATCATTTCAGAGGGGGAGGGATGTGGCATCACTAGCCACTATGCCATGGTGTAGGTTGGCACTATGACACCGACACCAACAACAGCACCCTCTAGCCTGTGCTGTGCTCTACGAGCTCTGCTCCAGTTTCAGCCCATTTGATGAAGAGTAGATGGCCGGGATGCTTCACCTCAGCTTCGCTTAACTTACGACGGGTCTAAGGCTGCACACCTCAGTGCAAAGTTACGTATTAATCTTCTTGCACCAGTAAACCACTTTTACTTCCTTGTAGTACCAAAGTGTATTACATTTTCTTGCTCCTGCTCCTACCCACATGCTGCCCTCCAGGCGGGATACAAAAGGAAGCAGCTTCTGAACGTGGGTGACTTTCTATAGATAGCAATGCAGGTTAATTTGTAGGATTTTATGCACCATGCTCACATTCATGTCCAACATTCGGGCAATTCCTCATGCACTGCATGTTTGCACATCACTGCTCAACCCTTCCTGCAATGCTGCAGCCACATCTTTCACAGATGTCAGGTCAGCTGCTTTCTTCCCTCAGCCACCTTGCACTTCACAAGAATCTGTCTTTTCAAAATTTGTAAACATTTCCTCCAGACCCTTAGGAGACATCGAACTGTTTCTTTTCTTATACCATTGAGTGTCCAGAACTTCTTCAGTGCTACTGGCACACAGTCACTGTTCTTGTAAAAGAGCTTTACCACCAGTGATGATCCTTCATGGGGACTGTCACGTTGGGTGTCTCGGACTTATGAACAGCTATGTGATATGCGTCAGTTGGTGTGCATCATCTGCTACTTACTGTACTGTCTATTGGTAAAGTTTTTGTTAAAATATTTTTGTCCCATGACATTTCCCTCTTCATCAATAATATTCCTTCTGATTTGATGTAATTCTGGGCAATGTTTCTCTTTCTACACTGTTTTGAAAATGGAACTTTGATTATGAGCACCCTGTACTTTATTAACTTAGTACATTAGGTACTGGAGACTCCATTGTCTGACTTCTATCAACAGAATGCTGAGAATTTTGACAAATAAACATAAATGCTTCCTTCCTGTGTGCTTAACCTTTGATTCTGCATTTGCCTGTTCTTCATTTTCATCTGATACGTCTGAACAGATTATCAAGTAGTCTCTGTTTTCAAATATCTGTAAAATTTTAGATATTTTTTCAAATATGGAGTAGATACAAATGTTACATTACATATAGCTTACACAACATAACAAACATAGACGATGTTCTTGTGCATTATTTGAATGTGGTGACTGCAACTTTGCAATATATTATTATAGTACAGATTAGTGTAGAAACTGGTCCCCTAACTTTAAAGAAGAAGCTGATATGAAGTTTTGAAACATGTTAATGTTTTGTATTTATTTTAAACCATAGTCATTTTCTAATCTAGATGAATTGTCTGTCCCCACAGATGTAATTATACAAAAAACTATGTAACCAGATTTCAAAATTATTATTATTTTATTAAAAGCTAGTTTGCAGAACATTCCAGACAATACTGGAAGAACTTGAAATTGCTTTAAAATATTTCCCAACTTTTTTTTTGAATATTTGACAGTAACAGTTTGTTAATCTTGTGCCAAATGCGCAGGGAGAAAATTAGGAAGAAAAACAATTGCGTAATTAAAATTTTGGTTAGAATTAGTCTGGAATAATAATTCACAAAATTATTTCATTAATTTTGATAAGAAAATATATTTCTACCTAAATTATATATTTTGTAAAATATTCTGTAGTGAGAAATGATGCATCAAATTGTCAAAGATTAGTAATTATTAGCTGTACTTCCAATTAAACACCGATCTAAACAATAATAAGTAAAACGCTAACTGTTGATGTTTATTGATCAACAGCGGCAGTGCTCACCTATTTAGTTGCTATTATGTTCAACGTTAAGGCAGGTTATCTGTGTTACTTGTTACCAGATCAAAACTGTGTTAGGTTATGTTTGTTTTTGTCTAGGACATTGCACACAATAGACGAAAAATGATTTGGAACAGCTGTGTAGTTATTAATGTAGTTTCCAAAAATACCAGCAAATAATTCAATCACACTTCCCATAACTAATTTGATTGTTAAAACTTTTCTTAGTGATATGTTTTACACTCAGAGTCTTACACAGGATGTTAAACCGTAGTACTCCTTCCTTCTTCTTTTCGAAAACTGCCACATGGTGATGTACATTGATAATTGTTCGAATAAAACCAACCATAGATTTTCAAAGTATATTTCCACATAATGATTACGATATTTTTCATTTCACATTTTTTTAATGGCAAGATCATACATGGTGGAAATGTATTGTTATTGTATGTAATTGTTAATAAACCAGAAATAAAATACAAATTTAAAACTATCCAGACACCTTTTGTACAATGTAAAATTATGTTACGGAATACGTTTTTATGATTTACAAATGCAACAAGACACAAAACTAAATGATGAATATGGAATGAATTGGGGTTGTTTTCAAAAACTGGAACTAAAATCTGAACTGTAATAAGTGTAAGAATTAGTAAAATGGGCCTGGGATGTCAAAATAAAAAAATAAAAGGCCACTTCTAACCTACATATTTGGGAGAGAGATTTAACAGAGCATGTGATGAAACTTCTTTGTGAAATTTCAGACTACTAGTAAATGAAAAAAATGTTGAAATCATTGCCATGGTTAATAGACACAGAAAAGGAAAAAAAAATGTTGAGGAGGAAAAACTTAGGACCAACTAAAAGAAAAACAAAAAAGTTTTTTAATATCAGTGAGCAGAATATTTTATGTTATTGTGATTGTTGTTGTTGTTGTTGTGGTCGTTACAGTCCAGAGACTGGTTTGATGCAGCTCTCCATTCTACTCTATACTGTACAAGCTTCATCATCTCCTAGTAACTACTGCAGCGTACATCCTTCTGAATCTGCTTAGTGCATTCATCTCTTGGCCTCCCATTACAACTTTTACCCTCCACGCTGTCCTCCAATACTAAATTGGTGATCCCTTGATGCCTTAGAACATGTCCTACCAACCAATCCCTTCTTCTTGTCAAGCTGTGCCACAAATTTCTCTTCTCCCCAACTCTATTCAATACCTCCTTGCTAATTATGTAATCTACCCATGTAATCTTCAGCGTTCTTCTGTAGCACCACATTTAGAAAGCTTCTATTGTCTTCTTATCCAAACTATTTATCATCAATGTTTCACTCCCATTGTAACATTACAGGACATATTGGGACATATTGAAGTATTCGATACTGTAGACTTTTAGGGGATGTTGATACAGATATGCAAAATGTAAAGGGAAACTTTGGTGATGTTTAAATATTGTACTGTGCCAATATTAGGACATTTTGCACAGAAAGAACAAAAATAGAATTAGTGTAAATAAATATTAGTGTTAGTAACCTATTATCATTCAATTTTGTAATTATATTTCATTTTGTAAAAGAAAGACTCACTGTTTGCTGTAGCTCTGATTAATTGTATAAATTATCAGTTTTGAGCTAAATTATTTCGTATAATATGGACAAAATACTTTTAAAAACTCACCAGCTAAAGAGAAAGTATGTAAATGAACGTTTAATGCACACTTCTGGAACTTTCTATGGAGAAATTCTATATTATGATCGCAAAAATACGAAAACTTGTGAAAACTGTTTCATAACCTAATTTCGAAAGATGATTTGTATCAAGAAATATTGCTAAAAAGATTTATTTACGTTTTGAAACACGATTTAAAGCATTTTACATATAAATAGTTGTTCTAAATCACTCAAGAAATATCCAGAATCAAATGTCAAAATATTTCTGGAAACATCGGTACAAATCTGGTGAAGGTTATCCAGAAGCTGGTAGAAAAATGTTATAAAGTCTATTTGGAAATTATGCTTGTAAGAATTTATATGTGCTGATCCTTTTACTTGCTTTAATCTGTGCTAAAGTTCTGTAATGTCTGATTTGGTTTTAAGTCGTGAATTGCTATCGTATTGTAAACAAAACATTGCCAAAGACTCTCATTGTTTGGAAAGATATTAATACACCTAGGAGTTGTCAGTTTGCCAGTTCGGATATGCAGTGCGGTTAGCTCGGAGAGTGAGTTGTTGAGTCTGTGAAGTCTGTCAGTTCTGTTTGTAAATAAACGTCTGTAATGAAGAATTACTTGTTGTCGTCAATATGAACTCAAGACCTTTTGCAAGAAGCAGACACCTCCTAATGCAACGTTTTAATTTGGTGTTGAGGAGCTGAAATGATATAATTTGGTGCAGAAAGTCCTGGGACGTTATAATTTGGTTGAGGAAGCTGGGATGTTATACCGTACATGGCTGCACTCCATACAAATACTTTCAGAAATGACTTCCTGACACTTAAATCTATACTCGATGTTAACAAATCTCTTTTCTTCCTTGTCATTGCCAGTCTACATTTTATATCCTCTCTACTTCAATCATCTAACTAATTAATGGAAAATCTCATATAAAGATGTGAAACAATTACTAACAAAGAGATAGAGGGGTTGGCCAGTACTTACCTCAGCTCAGTACAGCCGATAGAAACACAAAAAACAACCGAAAATTTAAGTTCCTAGCTTTCGGAATAAATGTTCCTTCATCAGGGAGGAGAGAGGGGAAAGAAAGGGAAG
Source organism: Schistocerca gregaria (assembly GCF_023897955.1). NCBI lineage: Eukaryota > Metazoa > Arthropoda > Insecta > Orthoptera > Acrididae > Schistocerca > Schistocerca gregaria. The sequence continues at coordinate 311,562,075 of NC_064924.1, read as the reverse complement.
AAGGGAAAGTGGATTTAGTTACTCACAACCCAGGTTATGAAGCAACAGGGAAAGGAAAACAGGGAAGGTAGCAAGGATGGAGGCATGGTTGTCAGAGGGAAGCCAAAGATATTCTACTGTAGGTTCTGTGCCAGCTTCAAACAAAAGAGGATGCATACAGAAGTAAGGAGGTGTAGAGTATAAAGATGTAGGATGAAAAGATGCATGAATGGCTAAAGAGGAAAGGGAAAGAGGAGAAGACTGAAAAGTAAATGGGAGTGAGGTTGTTTAACATAGGTTCAGTCCAGGGGGATGGCGGGATGAAAGGATGTGCTGGAGTGCAAGTTCCCATATCCGCAGTTCAGAGGGACTGGTGTTGGGTGGGAGAAGCCAAATGGCACATACGGTGTAGCAGGTTCCTAGGTCCCTACAATTATGCTGGAGGGCATGGTCCACTACTGGGTATTGAACATCTCCTAGGCGGACAGTTCGTCTGTGTCCGTTCATGCGCTCAGCCAGTTTAGTTGTTGTCATACCAATGTAAAAGGCTGTGCAGTGCAGGCATGTCAGCTGATAAATGACATGTGTAGTTTCACATGTGGCCCTGCCTTGAATTGTGTATGTTTTACCAGTAGCGTGGCTGGAGTAGGTGGTTGTGGGGGGATGCATGGGGCAGGTTTTGCAGCGGGGTCGGTTACAGGGGTAGGAACTGCTGGGTAGAGAAGGTAGTCTGGGAATATTGTAGGGTTTAACAAGGATGTTACGGAGGTTAGGGGGACGACGAAAGGCAACTCTGGGTGGTGTGGGGAGAATTTTGTCAAGGGATGATCACATTTCAGGGGTTGACTTAAGAAAATCATATCCCTGGCGGAGTAATTTATTGATGTATTCGAGGCCAGGATAATATTGGGTGACAAGGGGGATGCTTCTGTGTGGTCTGAGGGTAGGAATATTGTTGTTGGACGCGGAGGAATGTATTGCTCGGGAGATCTGTTTGTGGGCAAGGTGTGCAGGATAGTTGTGGGAGAGGAAAGCACTGGTCAGGTTATTGGTGTAATTGTTGAGGGATTCGTCACTGGAGCAGATACGTTTGCCATGAATACCTAGGCTGTAGGGAAGGGAGCGTTTGATGTGGAATGGATGGCAGCTATCAAAGTGAAGGTACTGTTGTTTGTTGGTGGGTTTGATATGGACAGAGGTGTGGATGTGAGCTTCAACAAGATGAAGGTCAACATCCAGGAAGGTGGCTTGGGTTTTGGAGAAGGATAAGGTTCAACACTGGGTCTAGTATTTGGGGACTGTGTTTGGGTAGTGAAATGATATTTCCAGTTGAGGTTCCGAGTGAATGAGAGGAGATCTTTAACCAGGGCAGTGTGGTTGAATTTAGGTGTGGGGCTAAAGGTTAAGCCTTTTGATAGAACAGATGTCTCTGGAGGAGAGAGGGATCTGGATGAGAGGTTTAGAACTGAATTGGGGTTGGTGATATGTGGCATTTGACTGTGATTATAGTTGAGATTTGGTCTGTGTGGGGTATGTGCTGGGATGGGGAGATTGAGTAGGGTGGCTAGGCTAGGTTCGTTGGCTATGAGGGGGGTTTGTTGACGGTTCTGTTGTGGTTGGTGTTTGTGAGAGATAGGGAGAGGGACCCCACTTCTTAGGTGTTGCACTAGCACTGTGGATAGTTTTTGCAGGTGGTGTGTGGCATGGGACTCAAGTTTGCGGCTGGCTTCTAGGATGATGTTCCTGAGTGCGTTCTCCAAGCAACTGTTTGAGAGGTGGAGGACTTTGAAGAGAGGTAGGAGCTGTTGGGAGTGGTGGTTACATGGAGTAGTGTAGAGATTCAGGACAAGTTGGGTAAGGGCTAAGGATTGAAGTTTCTGGAAGTCCAGGAGAGATTGGTGGAAGGAGGAATTGCACCCAGAGATGGGAACTTTTAGGGCAAGTCCTTTAGGCGTAATTCCAAAGGTTAAGCAGGAACAGAGGAAAAGTATGTGGGATTGCAGTTTGGCTACGGTAAATGCATGTTTCCGGAATGAATGTAAATAACGTGGTATATGATGAGGGTACATAGTGGGTAACTGGTGGGTAGGGAAATTAAATAACTAAAGTTAAAATAGTAATCATAAGAAGGAATGAAACACGGAAGGAAGGGCGAGAAAGAAAGAAATTGTGTTGGTAATGTTAAACACCAAAGAAAGACCATCAAATAAGAAAAATACGGAAAAAGTTGACCAGACCAAGCAAGTATGTCCAGATCAATACGGAAAAAGTTGACCAGACCAAGCAAGTATGTCCAGATCAGGCGAAAAAGAACACACGCTGCTCAAAAACAGAGATAGCGAGTAGCGAAAAAATATTGCGCGTGCCGCAAAAAAGATCGCGAGTGCGCAAAAAAGATCAAGCGGATAAATGCTCCACAACTGGGGTACTTGACTGTGTGGAGTATGTGTCAGAAGGACTGCGTCAACTCTCCGACACCTCAACCTACAAAGCTGTTACCCAGGATCCCATTCCCTCCAACCAGACTGAGCTGCAGAAAATCCTAAAAATCCAAGGTCCCTCACAAGGCCTCACAATGGCTTCCATAGACTTACTCACTCCACCTGAGCCACGTACCCCTACCTTCTACCTATTACCCAAAATCCACAAAGAGAACCATCCTGGCCATCCCATTGTAGCAGGCTTCAAAGCCCCAACAGAACGTGTCTCAGCTCTGGTAGACCAACACCTCCAACCTATCACCCGCAGGCTCCCATCCTACATCAAGGACACAAACCACTTCCTAGAATGCCTCAAATCCATTCCCACTCCTCTCCCACCTGAAACCTTTCTTGTCACCATAGATGCTACATCCCTTTACACAGACATCCCGCACACCCATGGTCTCTCTGCCCTTGAGCACTACCTTTCCCAACGCCCACCCGAAGATCTTCCAAAAACCTCGTTCCTTATCACACTTACCAACTTCATCCTCACCCATAATTACTTCACTTTTGAAGGCCAGACCCACAAACAAAGCAGGGGAACTGCCATGCTAACCAGGATGGCTCCGTCCTATGCCAACCTCTTCATGGGCCGCATGGAGGAGGCTTTCCTGAAGACCCAACAGCTGCTTCCCCTGGCCTGGTATAGGTTTATAGATGACATCTTTGTGGTCTGGACTCATGGTGAAGAAACACTCCTTCATTTCCTCCATAATCTCAACTCCCTTTCGAATCTGAATTTCACCTGGTCCTTCTCCAAAACCCAAGCCACCTTCCTGGATGTTGACCTTCATCTTGTTGAAGCTCACATCCACACCTCTGTCCATATCAAACCCACCAACAAACAACAGTACCTTCACTTTGATAGCTGCCATCCATTCCACATCAAACGCTCCCTTCCCTACAGCCTGGGTATTCGGGGCAAACGTATCTGCTCCAGTGACGAATCCCTCAACAATTACACCAATAACCTGACCAGTGCTTTCCTCTCCCGCAACTATCCTGCACACCTTGTCCACAAACAGATCTCCCGAGCAATACATTCCTCCCCATCCAACAACAATATTCCTACCCTCAGACCACACAGAAGCATCCCCCTTGTCACCCAATATTATCCTGGCCTCGAATACATCAATAAATTACTCCGACAGGGATATGACTTTCTCAAGTCAACCCCTGAAATGTGATCATCCCTTGACAAAATTCTCCCCACACCACCCAGAGTTGCCTTTCGTCGTCCCCCTAACCTCTGTAACATCCTTGTTAAATCCTACAATATTCCCAGACTACCTTCTCTACCCAGCGGTTCCTACCCCTCTAACCGACCCTGCTGCAAAACCTGCCCCATGCATCCCCCCACAACCACCTACTCCAGCCACGCTACTGGTAAAACATACACAATTCAAGGCAGGGCCACATGTGAAACTACACATGTCATTTATCAGCTGACATGCCTGCACTGCACAGCCTTTTACATTGGTATGACAACAACTAAACTGGCTGAGCGCATGAACAGACACAGACGAACTGTCCGCCTAGGAGATGTTCAATACCCAGTAGCGGACCATGCCCTCCAGCATAATTCTAGGGACCTAGGAACCTGCTACACCGTATGTGCCATTTGGCTTCTCCCACCCAACACCAGTCCCTCTGAACTGCGGATATGGGAACTTGCACTCCAGCACATCCTTTCATCCCGCCATCCCCCTGGACTGAACCTATGTTAAACAACCTCACTCCCATTTACTTTTCAGTCTTCTCCTCTTTCCCTTTCCTCTTTAGCCATTCATGCATCTTTTCATCCTACATCTTTATACTCTACACCTCCTTACTTCTGTATGCATCCTCTTTTGTTTGAAGCTGGCACAGAACCTACAGTAGAATATCTTTGGCTTCCCTCTGACAACCATGCCTCCATCCTTGCTACCTTCCCTGTTTTCCTTTCCCTGTTGCTTCATAACCTGGGTTGTGAGTAACTAAATCCACTTTCCCTTCTTCCCTTTCTTTCCCCTCTCTCCTCCCTGATGAAGAAACATTTATTCCGAAAGCTAGGAACTTAAATTTTCGGTTGTTTTTTGTGTTTCTATCGGCTGTACTGAGCTGAGGTAAGTACTGGCCAACCCCTCTATCTCTTTGTTAGTAATTGTTTCACTACTTCAATCATCATCAGTTATTTTTCTCCCAAATAGCAAAACTCATCTACTACTTTAAATGTCTCATTTCCTAATCCAATTCTCTCAGCATCACCTAACTTAATTCGACTAAATTCCATTATCCTCTTTTTGATCTTGTTGATGCTCATCTTATATTCTCCTTTCAAGACACCATCCATTCCGTTCACCTGCTCTTCTAGGTCCTTTGCTGTCTCTAACAGAACTACAATGGCATCAGCGAACCTCAAAGTTTTATTTCCTCTCCATGGATTTTAATTCCTACACCAAATTTTTCTTTTGTTTCCTTTACTGCTTGCTCAATATACAGATTGAATAACATCGGGGACAGGCTACAACCCTGTCTCACTCCCTACCCAACCACTGAACCACTGCTTCCCCTTCATGCCCCTCGACTCTTATATCTGCCATCTGTTTTCTGTACAAACTGTAATTAGCCTTTCACTCCCTGTATTTTACCCCTGCCACCTTCAGAATTTGAAAGAGAGTATTCCATTCAACATTGTCAAAAGCTTTCTCTAAGTCTACAAATGCTAGAAATGTAGGTTTTCCTTACCTTAATCTATTTTCTAATATAAGTCATAGGGTCAGTATTGCCTCATGTGTTCCAACATTTCTACAGAATCCAAACTGATCTTCCCTGAGATCAGCATCTACCAGTTTTTCCATCTGTCTGAAAATAATTCACATTAGTATTTTGCAACTGTGATTTATTAAACTGATATTTCAGTAATTTTCACATCTTTCTACACCTGCTTTCTGTGGGATTGGAATTATTATATTCTTCTTGAAGTCTAAGGGTATTTCACCTATCTCATATATCTTGCTCACCAGATGGTACAGTTTTTTTCAGGGCTGGCTCTCCCAAGGCTGTCAGTATTTCTAATGGAATGTTGTCTACTCTTAAGGCCTTATTTAGACTTAGGTCTTTCAGTGCTCTGTCAAACTCTTCACGTGATAGCATATCTCTCATTTCATCTTCACCTACATCCTCTTCCATTTCCATAATACTCTCCTCAAGCACACTGCCCTTGTATAGACCCTCTATATACTCCTTCCACCTTTCTGCTTTCCCTTCTTTGTTTAGAACTGGGTTTCCATCAAAGCTCTTGATACTCATGCACGTGGTTCTCCTTTCTCCAAAGGTATCTTTAATTTTCCTATATGCAGTATCTATCTTACCCCTAGTGAGATAAGCCTCTACATCCTTTCATTCGTCCTCTAGCCATCCCTGCTTAGCCGTTTTGCACTTCCTGTCGATCTCATTTCTGAGGCGTTTGTATTCCTTTTTGCCTGCTTCATTTACTGAATTTTTATATTTTCTCCTTATATCAATTAAATTCAGTATTTCTTCGGTTACCCAAGGGTTTTTACTAGCTCTTGTCCTTTTACCTATTTGATCCTCTGCTGCCTTCACTATTTCATCCCTCAAAGCTACCCATTCTTCTTCTACTGTATCTCTTTCCCCCATTCTTCTCAATCATTCGCTAATGCTCTTCCTGAAACTCTCTACAACCTCTGGTTCTATTAGTTTATCCAGGTCCCATTCCTTAAATTCCCACCTTTTTGCAGTTTCTTTAGTTTTCATCTACAGTTCATAACCAACAGATTGTGGTCAGAGTCCACATCTGTCCCTGTAAATGTCCTACAATTTAAAACCTGGTTCCTAAATCTCTGTCTTGCCATTATATAATTTATCTGAAACCTTCCAGTATCTCCAGGTCTCTTCCATATATAAAACCTTTTTTCATGATTCTTGAAGCAAGTGTTAGCTATGATTAAGTTATGCTTTGTGCAAAATTCTACCAGGCGGCTTCCTCTTCCATTTCTTACCACCATTCCATATTCACCTACTATGTTTCCTTCCCTCCCTTTTCCTACTATCAAATTCCAGTCACCCATGACTATTAAATTTTCGTCTCCCTTCCCTATCTGAATAATTTCTTTTATCTCATTATACATTTCAACAATCTCTTCATAATCTGCGGAGCTAGTTGGCATACAAACTTGTAGTACTGTGGTATGAGTGGGCTTTGTGTCTATCTTGGCCACAATTAATGCGTTCACTATGCTCACCTGCACTCCTATTTTTTTAAATTCATTATTAAATTTGATTTTGCGTTTATAACCCTCTATTCACCTGATGAGAAGTCTTGTTCCTCCTGCCACCAAACTTCACTAATTCTCACTATACCTAACTTTAACCTATTCATTTCCCTTTTTAAATTTTCTAACCTACCTGCCTGATTAAGGGATCTGACATTCCATGCTCCAATCCGCAGAATGCCAGTTTTCTTTGACCTGATAATGACGTCCTCCTGGTTAGTCCTCGCCCGGAAATCCAAATGGTGGACTATTGTTCCTCCGGAATATTTTACGCAAGAGGACACCATCATCATTTAACCATACAATAAAGCTGCATACCCTTGGGAAAAGTTATGGCTGTAGTTTCCCCTTGCTTTCAGCCATTCGGAGTACCAGCACAGCAAGGCCGTTTTGGTTAGTGTTACAAGGCCAGATCAGTCAATCATCCAGACTGTTGGTCCTGAAACTACTGAAAAGGCTGCTGCCCCTCTTCAGGAACCACACGTTTGTCTGGCGTCTCAACAGATACCCCTCCATTGTGGTTGCACCTACAGTATGGCTATCTGTATTGCTGAGGCACGCAAGCCTCCCCACCAACAGCAAAGTCCATGATTCATGATAAACATGATGAAATGATTAACAAAATTGACAAAAAGTGCAATAACACAGGCATACCACATGATAAAATTCATGAAATGAAAGATTGAAAGATGATTAAGAGGAAAAATTCAAAACAATAACATTTGACTTACTCAAGTAAAATCAGAAAAACAAACAATTCTATTTACATGTCCATTATAATTATCCGGGCTGTTATGCCTTGGTCGGTTGATGAATTCTGTGTCAATTCCCAATGTTCTATTTACAAAAAAAAGTTCAATGATGTGTCCCCTGCATTCAAAGTAACCCCCCCTGCATGATACGTGGTGCAGTATGCTTATTCAGTTATGTCATGTTGGGGAAATTAACTATTTGTGACATGTAATTGTTAAAACAAGTGATTAAGTTGCAGTTAAGTGGACTACACCATAATTTCGCCATTAAAAATAAGATGTAAGAGAAAATTTTGTGTTGTACTGATTATGAAGAAGATTTTATGTTATGCTGCTTACGAAGGCTTAGAGACTTTCAATTAGACATCTGAAGATTTGCTATAATGTTTAACTTGCTTTTCCATGGTTTGTAGTAATGAACATCAAAGATTATGTTGCCATAAAACGTTTCGATGAACAGATAACTATAACTTGTTCATACTAAGCAACAATTAGAGAAATTTGCTCTAGTATGCTACATAATTTTTTGTTTCTGATAAGTAGCGATTAATACTATGTGCTGTTATACATTGTGAAAGATACCACACTTACTATCATGGTAAAGTCTGAAACTAAAGTACTTTGGGTCTGCTTAGAAGTTACTTACTAGTTGATAATTGTAAGAAAGTTATTCAGCAGTTAACACACCTCATCTCTATATAAACTTATACAGGATAAAGGATTTTACACTTTCTTTGTTTGGTTAAACAAGTGTTTTCCTGAAGTAATTGAACTTAATTTCACACATATCTACTTAACAATCATTTTACTTGTGAAATAATATATGTTGCTGCACTGTAACTTTTTATTGTGTGACCAGTAAGTGGCAATCATTAATACTCATTCGTCATTAACTTGAAGTCATAAGCTAAATAATCTGCTGTTAACAGATTAAATATAGTATTATCTATAAGATAATTAAGAAAGTTAATTAAATTCTCTAGTGAATGAGCAATTACCTACAAATTCAGCGACAAAAACGTTTCTGTAATTAATGCAAAACAGTGACAATGCATAATAATGAGGTCTTATTTATGTTGCATTCTACTACTACTTAACAGTAGTTGAACCACATTAAGGTTAACAATTAATTTTGTGTTGTTTTATCCAGAAAAGACACAGAAATTGACTCTTTTAAAGATCCATTGTGTTTCCGTGAATAATATCTTTTGAGAGAATCTTGTTTTTAAAATAATTAAGTGAAGTAATTTTAGATAATGATGTAGAAATGCTACAGTTTATTAAATTTAACTTATGATTGTATTTTCTGACAGAGTGTTGTTGCACAAGTGAATATGGAATGATTATCTGTGAGGAAGATTATAATTTTGACATTCATTTTGTAAAAGTGAAGTACTAGAGACATTTCAGTATACTAACGTACATTAAATTATTGGAAATGTTGCTATGATTACAAAGGTCATCCAAAATTTACACTATACAAAGATGTATGATATTTAATAATATTTTTTATTACTATGTGATGAATCAATTCTGTCCTGTCCTTTTTGCTGAGATTTGTGAACTGTCCTACTAAATGATCTGCTGTACATAACTTTAAATAATTAATTTAAAGAATGAGATTTCTTTAGGCTGACGTATACTATGAGGTGTGATCTCTGCAACCCCAATCTTTAAACCAAGATTTAAGCTGTAAATCATTTGAAAATATAATTTATGTAATATAACATTTATGGTTACAACTAAATAAGTGTTGTTTAAATATTCCTTGTTGATTTTATTGCACTAAATAAAGCCAACAGGATTTTATTTTTGTAACAAGCAAAAATCACATACTTTTGTGAAGCTTGTTTGATAGTACACAAAATAACCTGTTAGAGAATTGAATTTTACTTTCTGAAAAATTATGGTATCTCTGTAGGAAAGAAATTTTCAAATAAAACTAATTTCCAGGGTTTAAACTTGCATATAAAAACTGGACTTGATAGCCAGAAAAAGAAAGGCTGCACAATTAATATCCAGTAGTGAGATCTACATCTTTCTTTACCAGCACTCAGAACACATTTAATTTTAACTAACACTAAGCATTTTGTTGGAGAAACATCACCATTATCCAGAAGTTCTTCCTCTGAATAGTCCTCTTGTTTCCTGGCAGAATTGTGATCACTGGCTATTGAAAAATCATTGTGTTCTTCATCTACTTCTTGTTCTATATCTCTGACATCATTCTCCATCCACTGGCTAAAAAGTTTATTGAACTTAGAGTGTGTAAAATTGTCACATTCTTGCTAACACATTTTGTACTGAACTGACGAAAGAACACATGTCAACACCAATCAGATAAGGCGATAATGCAACTGACAATAATAATTTGTAGGGTTGGCGATTAAAAGAAGGTAGGTGGTGTACAAAAATGTTCCGCCATAATTGACCTACGAGAGCGATGTGGAAAATTCTGGTGTGGCCTGAGAGACCACATCTCGTAAGTTAAGGGTTAATTACATTGTTATTAATACAAAGATCAGTGTAATTGGTGAAACTAAGTTACATGTCTACTAATTAAGTATAACTATTAGTTATAGAATATAAAATGGAAAGAAATGTTTTACACATGGTTTGCTGACTTGTATTTAATGCAATGTTGGCCAGTTACCATATTCTAATGTGCTGCAGCACACTGTAAGTATTACACTAAAGTTATGCCATCATTCTGCTTTGAATGCAGGCCTGAAATTGTACTAAAATTACGCCATTTCTCTTTGAATGCATGCTGATATGCAAATAAAATTGATGAAAACTTGTTTTGTAGAGCTTTCTCAGCAACAACTAGAAACCATTGAAACCACGGCTGAAAAATGGTCAGCCAAACTACAAGCAACTAAGAGCACCACAGCTGCCTGTTTTCTCTGCGAATGCTCTGATATGATGACATCCCTTCTGGCACTATGCATCCTAAACTGCTCTCGGCACCAGGACTGTATTTTTCTTTGAAATTATGTCTAGCATACTGTGCAAGCATTGACTTTTAAAGTATCATTTAATTTGGTAACTTTTTTATTTTATTTTATTAATCACAATATTACACTATTAATTATAAAATTTAGAAATAACAGTTCAGTTTACACGCAAAAAAACTAATATATTTGATTTAGTCATGATCACTGCTCTTGTAAGTCTAAAGGATGAGGGCTATATGGTGGTAAAACAAGGAAACATATGAGAAAATTTAGTATAAAAGTGTTTTCTGTAGGTGATCTGCTAAAGAGGCCCTTTCCCAGTATATATCTAGAGAAGAAAGTAAGATGTACAGTGTTAGGTAGAGGTACTTGAAATGTAAATCTAAAATCAGAGGGCATAAAGCAAGGCTCACCGATTTAGATTATGTAAAACTGAAAATTTGGAAATACTTGCAAAATATTTTGATCAGTATCTTACTTCCCAGAACCAATCAATAAGCGTAAATACTTAAAAAATTATGAAAGTCTACAATATTTATCCCCAACCATCAAAGGAATTGAAGAAGCTATTAAAACCTTATAAAGGTACTGGAGGAGACTCCACTACATTGGAACTTTTGAAATGTAAAAAACAAAAAAAAATGTTAAAATGAACCTTTGAGAAACATGGAAAACAGAAAAACTCCCAGGAGACTGGAAAGTGGCCTTGATATATCCACTACATATGAAAGACAACAAACAAGATATAAAAAGAAACACTGGAATTTCTTTGGAACCAGTTGCATACTTGTATTACAAGTTTCAAGATTATTCTAAACAGAGTAGAAACAACACTAGAGAGCAATTTAGGGGAATATCAAGGTGGTTTTAGGAAGGGCAGATTATGTTCTGCACAAATATTTAATCTGATGCCAATCATTGGCCACAGATTACTGAATCCAATAGGTCAGTATTTTTCATTGAAACTGTATGTAGCATACTGTGCAAATGTAGAAAGACTTTTTTAATGTCACTCATATCATTACACCATGGATGAATGGTCCAGAGCATAGACTGGTAATTTCTTGACCAATTTCAATAATAAAGGAAACCATCTTTTTTCCTTCTTGTTTCTAATTTTTTTTATTCCTCGCAATGTTAAAATGTTAATTATAAAATTTACATAGGTTTAAATTTATATACTTAAAATTAATATATTCAGTTTAATTATGATTACTTCCATTGTAAGGCAAAAGGCTAGAAACCATCATACTTTGCACAAGCCACCACTAATTTAATGAAATTTTTGTGAATACTTACATTTTCAGTATTTCCTGCTGTGTAATTACTTTCTTATTATCTTAAAAGAGGTGCGCTACTTAAGTAGGTAAAAGGAAGAGGACAGTAAGCACTAAGTTGGTGAGTTAGTTTCATGGATCATTTTGCATTATACATCATAATGATATGGTATGAGTCATTTTACATTTGCATCCCATTACATCAAGTATAGAGCTCACCATTATCTAATTATGATGAGCAGAAATTCTATCAGAATAATGTGACTGTTAATTACAGAATGTTGACAGTTTCAACAAGTAGGTATAAACGTTGACATCTTCGGTGTTCACCTTTGATTCTGCCTTTGTTTGGTCTTCAATTTCATCTGATACATCAGGACAGACTGGACCTTTAACTATCAAGTAGTCTCTGAAGTAGTCTCTGTTTTCAAATACCTGTAAAAATTTAGTTGATAAGTGGGATATACAATTGACACAGATGCTTTCTCAATATAATAAATACAGCTAAGGCTCTTCGATGAGGTGTTGAATGGTGTAACTGCAGTATTTTAAGGGAGCTTCTACCTGTAATAATTACTATTGTCACCATTTAATGGCAAATTTGGCCCATTATATATTTTGATAGTACATTAGATATAGGATGCTCATCATTAATGAAGATGGTGTACAAGTTTCCATCAAATTACTGTTACATTTTAGTGAATCAATGCAGAGACTCTTTAACAGTTAACTATAAATGTTGCTCTTCTTTTGTGCTCACCTCTGATTCTGAATCCATTTGCTCTTCATTTTCATCCCATGTATCTGGACTGACTGGTCCTTTCACTATCAAGTAGTCTCTGTTTTGAAACACCTGTAAAGTTGCAAAAGTTAATAAGAATGTACAAATTAGATAAATGCTGCATTGTTTAATTTTTAACAACAAATTAAGTATATCTGAGTCTTGTGTGTGTTGTGCTGAATGGTATTAATAATATTTTTCAGTAATAAGATGGATTTCCTATTTGTCATAATCATCATCATCATCATCATCATCATCATCATCATCATCATGTATTGGTCCATTTTGTTTCACTGCCTATACACATCTACATCTGTACTCTGCAAGCCACCATGAGGTGTATGGCAGAGGGTACATCCCATTGTACCAGTTATTAGGGTTTCTTCCTGTTCCATTCACATGTGGAGGGTGGAAGGAATGATTTTTGAATAATTCTGTGTGTGCAGTAATTATTCTAATCTTATAATTACAATCCCTATGTGAGCGATACATTCGGGGTTGTAGTATATCTGTAGAGTACCCATTTCAGTTATTTAAAGGTGGTTCTTGAAATTTTGTTAATAGACTTCTCCGGATAGTATATATCTGTCTTCAACAGTGCGTCATTTCAGTTCCTTCAGTATCTCTGTGACAACATTCCAAGGATTAAACAAACCTTTGACCATTTGTGTTGCCCTTCTCTGTATGCATTCAGTATACTCTGTTAGTCCTATCTGGTATGGGTCCTACACGTGTGAACAGTATTCTACAACCAGTGGCACGAGTGATTTGTAAGAAATCGTATTTGTAGATTGACACCCAGGTATTTGTATGAGTTGGCTGATTCCAACACAGGCTGACTGCTACTACAGTCATAGAATACTATGTTTTTCCATTTTTGAAGTGCAAAATTTTACATTTGTGAACATTTGGAACAATTTGCACCATGGTGAAATCTTATCAAGATCTGAATGAATATTTATGCAGATTCTCTCAGATAATATTTAATTAGCAATAACTGCTTCATCTGCAGAAAGCCTGATGTTACTATTAATATTGTCTGCATGGTCTAAACACACGTCCCTGGGCCACACCCAAAGTTTGTTCTACATCTAACGATGACTCTCCATTCAAGATAACATGCTGTGTCCTCCCTACCACAAAGTCCTCAGTCCAGTCACAATTTCACATGATACCCCATATAATAAGCATATATGTGGTACTAAGTCAAATGCTTTTTGTAAATCAAGAAACACTGCATATGCCTCACTGCCTTGTTTCAAGGCTTTCAGTATGTCATATGAGAAAGGTGCGAGTTGGGTTGCACGTGATCAATGTTTTCAAAATCTGTGCTGGTTGGCATTCAGGACATCCTTCTGTTTAAGACACCTCATTATGTGAGGCTCAGAATATTTTCTAAGATTCTACAACAAATTGTTGTTAAGGATATTGGACAGTAGTGTTGTGGATCAGTTCTACAACCCTTCTTGTAAACAGGTGTGACCTGTGCATTTTTCCAAGAACTGGGCACAGTTTTTTGTTTGAGGGATCTAAAATAGATTATAGTTAGAAGATGGGCTAACACAGCCACTTATTCCATATAGAATCTAACAGGGATTCCATCTGGTCCTCAAGCTTTGTTAAACACCACCAACACTAATAGTTATTTTATTCATCTTTTCAGTGGTAAGAGGATGAAATTGGAGCAATTATCCTTTTCTTTTGTAAAGGAACATTTGAAAATGGAGTTGAGCATTTAAGCTTTTGCTTTGCTACCCTCAATTTTGGTTTCTGTCTCATTCACTAGGGACTGAACACTAACTTTGGTGCCACTAACAGCTTTTACATAGGATCAGAATTTCTTTGGATATTGTGAAATATCATCTGATAACATTCTGCCATGATAGTCACTGAAGGCATCACACATTGTTGTCTTGATAGCCAAATGTGTTTCATTCAGCACCTTTATATTTGTAGTCATATGCTTTGTTTTACACTTATTATGCAGTAATCTCTGTTTCTTTAGATTAGATTAATACTTGTTCCATAGGTCATGAATACGACACTTCACAATGATGTGGAATGTGTCGGTTAATAAAAGATGTCTGTACAAGATATTACATTACACAAAATATTGCATGACACTAATGTTTAAGTTGTTGTTGTTGTCCCCCCCCCCCCCCCCCCCCCCCCCCCTTAATTTGTATCTAAAAATTCAGCCAATGAGTAGAAGGAGTTGTCATCTAGAAATTCTTTTAACTTATTTTTAAATGTTAGTTGGCTATCTGTCAGGCTTTTGATGCTGTTTGGTAGGTGACCAAAGACTTTTGTGGCAGCATAATTTACCCCTTTCTGTGCCAAAGTCAGATTTAATCCTGCATAGTGAAGATCATCCTTTCTCCTAGTGTTATAGCTATGCACACTGCTCTTACTTTTGAACTGGGCTGGATTATTAACAACAAATTTCATAAGTGAATATATATACTGTGAGGTTACTGTGAGGATCTCTAGATCCTTAAATAGATGTCTACAGGATGACCGTGGGTGGGATCCAGCAATTATTCTAATTACACGTTTTTGAGCAATGAATACTTTTCTACATTTGCAATAACCTTAATAGCATACTTAGCTGAACTCAGACGTTTCAGAAGACCATCAATGTGTTGCTTCCAGTTTAACCTCTCATCAATGGACACACCTAAAAATTTTGAAAATTCCACCTTAGCTACAGACTTCTGTTCAAAGTCTATATTTATTACTGGAGTTGTGTCATTTACTGTACAGAACTGTATATACTGTGTTTTATCAAAATTTAAAGAGAGTCCATTTGCTGAGAATCACTGAATAATTTTGTGAAAAATATAATTTACAATTACATCTCTTAGTTCTTGGTTTTTGGATGTTATTACTATACTTGTATCATCAGCAGAAAGAACTAACTTTGCATCTTCATCAATGTGGAATGTAAGTCATTAATGTATATCAAGAACAGTGAAGGATCTAAGACCGAACCCCATATTTGATAGTCCCCCAGTTTGAGGAATCAGCTGTTGTTTTAACATTACATGAACCACTTATTTCAACTTTCTGCATTCTTCCAGTTAAGTATGAATTAAACCATTTGTGCACTGCCCCTCTCAAACCATAATGATTTAGCTTATCGAAAAGAATTCCATGATTTACACAATCAAAGGCCTTTGAGAGACCACAAAAAATACCAATGGGTGATGTCCGGTTATTCAGAGCATTTAATATTTGATCAGTGAAAGCGTATATAGCATTTTCTGTTGAAAAGCCGTTCTAAAAACCGAACTGACAGTTTGTTAGTACTTCATTTTTACAAATATGGGAAGCTACTCTTGAATACATTACTTTCTCAAAAATTTTTGACAGAGCTGTCAGAAGAGAGATTGGGCAGTAGTTGTTGACATCTGACGTATCCCCCTTTTTATACAATGGTTTTACAATGGCATATTTCAGTCTATCGGGGAAAACACCTGCTCCAAAGAGCTATTACATACGTGGCTGAGAATCCTACTTATCTGTGGGGAACAAGCTTTAAGTACCTTGCTGGAAATGCCATCAATTCTGTAAGAGCTTTTACTTTTCAGTGAGTTTATTATTTTATTGATTTCAGAGGGAGAGGTTGGTGGAATTACAGTTGTTTCAAACTGCACAGGTATGGTCCCTCTATTAGTAGCCTTGCCTCTTCTAGTGAAGATCTAGATCCTATTCTCCCCACAACATTTAAAAAATGATTATTGAAAATATTTTCAATTTCTGATTGTTTGTTAGTACACTTGTCATTCAGTTTTATGGCACTAAAGTCTTCATGTGCTCTTGGTTGCCCTGTTTCCCTTTCAATAATATTCCAAACTGCTTTAATTTTATTATCAGAGTTACTGATCTCAGACACGATACACATGCTTCTGGACTTTTTAATAACTTTTCTTAGTACTGCACAATAGTTTTTATAATATTGAACAATTTCGGGGTCAGTACTCCCTCCTGCTGTTAGATACAGTTCTCTTTTATGGTTGCAAGATATTCTTATTTCTTTAGTTAGCCATGGTTTTTTATATGTTTTCTTGGAATTATGTTTAACTATTTTCTTGGGAAAACAGTTTTCAAATACCCTTAAAAATGTATCATGAAATAAGTTATATTTCAAGTTTGCATCAGGTTCCTTATACACTTCATCCCAGTCTAGCTGCTTTAGGCTTTCCCTAAAGTTTGCAATATTTATATTGTTAATTGAACCCACTGCTTTGAAAGTCTGATTTGATATACTGCATGGAGCTATGTCATGCACTGTAACTAGCTGTGCACCATGATCTGAAAGACCATTCTCAACAGGATAAACATTTATGTCCTTAAACTTATCTTGGTCTATAAAAAAGTTATCTATTAATGTACTGCTGTTCTTTGTTATCCAAGTAGGAAAATCAATGACGGAGCTCAAATTGAAAGAACTGAGTAATACTATAAGGTCATTCTTCCTATTACACTCTTTCAGGGAATCAACATTGAAATCCCCACAAATGATAATTTGCTTCCCCCTGTCTGGCAGATAGCACAACAAAGCATCCAAGTTTTCTAGAAATAGCTGGAAGTTCCCTGAGGTGGACCTACCGGTATACACTGTTACAATTATGAAAGTGCCATCATTTAATTTAAGTTCAGTGGCACATGCTTTCATATGTTGCTCTACACAAAATTTTTTAGTTTCTAAATTTTTTACACTGTGGAAGCTTTTGACATATATGGCAACTCCTCATCTCATCATATTATCTCTACTTACATGTGCAGTTAATTTGTACCCATTGATGCTAACCTTTTGCATATCAGTGACAATGTGATGCTCAGACAGGCACAGTACATCTATTACATTCTCAGTTTCTATACCTTCTAAACAAAGCAGAAGCTCATCAATTTTATTCTTCAATCCCCCAATATTTTGATGAAATATACTAACATTATTTTTCACTTTACTTTTGGAGGATCTTAAACTTTTTTAACATCTTTAGTACTTGCCTGGCTGAGTTTCCCACTGGACACTGATCTTACACTAAACAAGAGTTTCCACCATGAGATGTAGTTCCTCCCCCCTTTAAGTTTCCTGCTATCAGCCCAGCCAGTTTACCCTTCCCTTTCTTGTTGAGGTGTAGGCCATGTCTAGTATAGTCCCACCTACAGAGTGAATCAACAGGAACCACACCAATGTTTGACACCGCACCAGATCCAAGTAGCCGTTCCAACTCCAAATTAACTCTCCTGACAGAAGAGCTCAAATGAGGTCGGTCGTGGCGCTCCAGAACAAACACAAACCCAACACTGGTATGACTCAATGTTGATGCAGTCTTTGCCTGGTCACACTCTATGCTGTATCCCGGGTCTCTGTCAATACTGTTGCCCGGCCCACCCACAATAACCATGAAATCTTCCTTAGTAAAGCCTCTACATAGTGAACCTAAATCCTCTGTAACCTGCCTCAGTCCAGCACTAGGTTTGAAAAAACTTGTGACCTGGTATTCTGACCCTAATTCATCCTGCAGAAGTTGGCCCACACCCCTAGCATGCGAACTACCTAGCAACAAGACTTTCTTTCTCTTTGCAGACTTCCCTACATTCCTATTCAATTTGCTGCTGAAAGCTTGTTGAGCCCTGTCTACATCTACATCTGTGAGAGGCTCATCAGTTTCTGACTGAGGCAACAGTCAAACCTATTTTGTACATTAATAACAAAGCTGTCAGAAGAATTTCTTGGCCTGTTCCTTATGCCTGTTGCCACTTCCCACCCCTGTTTACCCTTCTCCCCCCTTAAAATGCCCAGTTCTCGCCTAGCCTCATCTAACTCAGCCTGAAGGGCAGCAATTTTCCCCTCCTGTTCCACAATCTTTCTATCTCTGCTGCATAGCCTACAGAACCACTGATGAGTCTCGCCCATTTTCCCAATTCCCACACCACTACAATCGCCCCAATGAAAAAAGTTACTACATTCATCACACCAGACCCCGGAGCTAACAATTCTACGGCACGTAAGGCACTTTACACTCATGGTACAAATCGATTTTAGTGACAGAAAGACAATTAAGTTACTGGAAAACAATGAAAATACGTGTATGAAAAATTAGGCCTACTTGTGACTATGAAAACAGTGGTTCAGAAGTTTTTTACTGGAAATTACTTAAGAGACGACTATACTCTGCAGATATAAAGGGGCAGCAAACGTATTTAGCACACTAAACGATCAGTAAATGCACTTAAAATTGCAGTATGAAGTTTAATCTTAAAGCTCAAAAGTTCGGCCAGGCCGAGATATGTAAACAAACGAACTTTACGTGATTACTGTGAAAATACGCGAGTAAGACAAAAATCTTTAATGGTACGCTTGAAGAGCACTATAATTAACGTAATTAATTAGTTTAAAGTGTTAAAAACAGTTTATTACTACTTAAATTATTTATCTTGTATGAGAGCTGTGACACAGATGTCCGTATTGCAGGCGCAGGGCTGTAAGTTTCTTTACAGTGACTATACATCAAGGAGGTTCCCTTCCATTACAAACTGTTCCAGTACAGGGCCAACTATTCTTTTAAACTTGAGCCATAGTGCCTCTACATACTCCTGCCCTGTGCTGAAGGTTTCAAGTTTCTCACTGAGATATGACACTACCGATTTTTTTACTAGTTTACTGAACACATATATCTTTCTTTTTCTATTAGTTGTCCTTTGTACTTTGTTAATCATTGTTGTAACAACCGCATCATGGTCACTGATACCAGTTTCAATGTGGACAACTTCAAATAGGTCAGGCCTATTTGTTACCCTTAGATCTAATATATTTACACCATGACTGAAGATCCTAACTATCTGTTCTAGGTAGTTTTCAGAGAAAGCATTTTATGTTTCACAGGCTGTCTTATCACACCTGCCACTAACAAAACTGTAATTCTCCCAATTAACTGTAGGATGATTGATGTCTCTATTGATGATAACAGTATGACTGGGAAACTTACGTACAAGGGAATGAGGTTTCTCTAATGTTTTTGGTTACATCAGGAGGTGAGTCTCGTGGGTGATAGAAGGATCCATTTACCATTTTATGCCCATCCCTGATACTGAGTCTGGCCCAAAATCTCACATGCAGCTTCAATTTCTATCTCAGTGGATTAGAGTTTCTTATCTACTGCAACAAATACACAACCTCCATTTCCCATTTGAAAATCCTTTCGATATACACTCAAATTTTCCCCAAAAATCTCATTGCTATCACTCTCAGGTTTCAACTAGCTTTCTGTACCCATTATTATGTAAGGTTCAGTGTTTTTGATGAGCACTTCAAACTCTGGCACTTGTTTGTGAATGCTTCAGCAGTTAATCACTAGGATTTTAATACTCTCACCTGTGTGGGGGGGGGGGGGGGGGGGCATTTCCTTCGATCTTACGCTGATATTTCTTGGTTTCCTACAGCTTTCATTATCTGGACTGGATGGAGAATCACCTACACTAAAAACTGTTGTGTGCACCCCACACACAGCAGCTACCTGAGTATGTAATGCACTCATGAGTTATTTAGAGGAACCCTACAGCTCTCAGCCCTATAGTGCAATCCAGGAAGTAGCGTCATAACTTGTCACAGAAGCTACGAAGCCTCTGGTACAGTCAATCCACCTTACTCAGAACCAAAGGGCCACAATCAGAACTCGAGGCAATACTGCAAATTGTGAGTTTCCTGGAAACACCATGCTCTTGGATGGTCTTCTCAGTACTTTTTGCCAGTTGCTGAAAAGACCTAAGAATAACCACAGAGCCCAGATGACAGGTATAATTTGTTCCAACGTTCACCATAGTCTGCATTTGGTTGCAACCTGTTCCCTCAACAACTGTCAGAATAGCCTCTGGGCCCCAGACATACACATTGAGTGCTTACAGTGCTGTTTTCTGTCCCATTTGCCATATGTTTGAACTGCTCGTGATTAATAGACACCTACCCTTTTGTGTTTGTCTCTTTCTGACACTGGAAAAAACATGTTTCCCCAAAACAGTTTCAGTGAAAAACAGCGCTTAAAATGTTAAAAATCTAGATCTAACAACAGAGGGGCATGGGGCAAAGCTCAACAATTTGGCTTATGTAGAACTGAAAATTTTGAAATACTTGCTAAATACTTTGATCACTGTAATTAGGTAACAGAAAGGGGACAGTAATTATTAAGTTAATTAGTTAGTTAGTTTCATGTTTCATGTTTCATGGATCATTCTGCATGATATATCATAATGATATGGAGTGAGTCATTTTACATTTGCATCCCATTACATCAGGTATAGAGCTCACCATTATCTAACAATGATGAGCAGAAACTCTATCAGAATATTGTAACTGTTAATTACAGATATGTATAAATGTTGACATCTTCTGTGTTTACCTTTGACTCTGCCTTTGTCTGGTCTTCAGTTTCATCTGATATATTAGGACAGACTGGACCTTTAACTATCAAGTAGTCTCTGAAGTAGTCTCTGTTTTCAAATACCTGTAAAGATTTAATTGATAAGTGGAATATACAGTTGACACAGATGCTTTATCAATATAATAAATACAGCTAAGGCTCTTCATGGAGGTGTTGAATGGTGTAACTGCAGTATTTTAAGGGAGCTTCTACCTGTAATAATTACTATTGTCACCATTTAATGGCAAATTTGGCCCATTATATATTTTGATAGTACATTAGATATAGGATGCTCATCATTATGAAGTTGATGTACAAGTTCTCCATTAAATTACCGTTACATTTCCTCAGGATAGTTTACATCTGTTTTCTAGAGTCTGCCATTTGAGTTCCTTCAATATTTCTGCGACACTTTCCCATGGATTAAACAACTCTGTGACCATTCATGCTGTCCTCTGTATTCACTCAATATCCTGTGTTAGTCCTATCTGATACAAGTCCCACACACTTGAGCAAT
Organism: Schistocerca gregaria; assembly: GCF_023897955.1. Lineage (NCBI taxonomy): Eukaryota > Metazoa > Arthropoda > Insecta > Orthoptera > Acrididae > Schistocerca > Schistocerca gregaria. The sequence goes on along the minus strand of NC_064924.1, from coordinate 311,540,626 downwards.
ATTCTACAAGCAGTCGCATGAGTGATTTCTAAGCAATCTTTTTTGTAGACTGATTGCACTTCCCCAGTTTTCTACCAATAGACCAAAGTCTACCTTCTCCCTTTCCCATGACTGCACCTATTCAGTAATTCCATTTCATCCCACTACAAAGTATTACAACCAGATATTTGTATGAGTTGGCCAATTCCAACAGTAACTCATTGATATTATAGTCATAGGATACAATGGCTTTTTTTTTATTTCATGAAGTGCAAAATTCTACATATTTGAACATTTAGAACAAGTTGCCAATCTCTGCACTACATTGAATTCTTACTGAGATCTGACTGAATATTTATGCAGCTTCTCTCAGATAGTACACAATTATAGATAACTGCCCCATCTGCAAAAAGTCTGATTTTACTGTTAATATTGTCTGAAAGTTCATTAACAAATGTCATGAATAGAAAGGGTCCCAACACACTTCCCTGGGGGCACACTCAAAGTTACTACTAGATGTGGTGGAGACTCTCCATCCAAGATAAAATGCTTTATCCTCTCTACCACAATGTCCTCAATCCAGTCACAAATTTCACTTGATACCCCATATGATCATACTATTGATAATAAGCATATGTGCAGTACTGAGTCAAATGGTTTTTTGAAAATCAAGAAACACTGTATCTGCCTCTCAGCCTTGATCCAAAGCTTTCAATATGTCATGTGAGAAAAGTGCAAGTTGTGTTACACATGATCGATGTTTTCAAAATCTATGCTGGTGACACTCAGGACGTTCTTCTGTTCAAGGTAAGTCATTATGTTTGACATCACAATTTGTTCTAAGATTCTACAACAGTTTGATGTCAAGAATATGGATATATTGGATGGTAGTGTTGTGGATCAGTTCTACTACTGTTCTTGTAGATGGGTATGACCCGTGCCTTTTTCCAAGGACTGGGCACAGTTTTTTGTTCTAGGGATTTACAACAGATTATAGTTAGAAGAGGGGCTAACTCAGCTGCAAATTCAATGTAGCTTCATTGAAATTCCACATGCATGGCTGGTCTTCTCAATCTTCTCTGCCAGTCACTGGAATGATCCAAGAATGACCTTGGAGCCCTGATGACAGCCATCATTTGTTCCGAATGAGGCCCCCAGGCACACACACTGAGTGCACCCGGTGCCCTTTCCTGTCCCTTGCTGCCATTTCCCTAAAGGGTACCATCATTCTCCATATGTTTGAACTGTTGACAATTAATAGACCCCTACCCTTTTGCATCTGCCTCCTTCTGACACCAGACAAAACTCATTTCCCAAAAACAGGTGAAGTGAGTCCCACTGGCTCAGTTTCAGTTTAAGTGAAAGGCAGCACCTCAACTTGTTAGTTAGGGTGTTTAGTACAACACCTGAGGCCTTTCTGGTCCCCATCACCCTTTACAGAACAACTAGATCTACCATTGGCATGCCACTTGCAGTCAAGTGGATGAGTAATGGCAGAAGCTGTGCTTTCTGCAGAGGAGACAGGATCCATAGGAGAGGATAGTACTTGAGGTACCTCTGATGCAGGTATCACAGGCACACAATTCTCAGGAGCTCTTCCAACACAGTGATTTGCAGTAGCTGTCAATTGTTTGACATTAGTCAGGGGAATTTCCAGCTGCTTATGAATGTCAACCATCTCATCCCATGTTTGCTACATTTTAGCTGATGCAATGTATTACAAGGCAGTGAACAAATAACTTTGAATTAAACGTGCTGATTATCTTCTAATCTGTCGAGCTAAACAGTTGCTAATTTCTTATAGGAATCAAAGCAGATATGCAAAACAATATTTCTGTTAAGGCAATGAGTAAACACGTGATAGAAATTACTAGGTTCCTAAAACGTTTTTATGTTAATTATAGTTGTTAGCAAACTCAAAAACAGAGTAAATTTATGATAAATGTAGATAATATATAGGACTATTCCTCTTTGAGGGAAAACTAGATGTAACACAATCTGTCAGTTAGAAAATCTGCTATAGTAACTAAATTACAAACGCTGATTTGCTATAAATTGCTTATATATTATGCAAAGAACAATGGTAGCTTCCAAAAACTCTCAAAAAAGCATGTTTATTTCCATTGATTTACAAAAAATTCAGGGAATATGTGTACTTTGGCTGAACTGTGAACAACAAATGCTGATTTGCTATGAATTAAATTAAGTATTCTGAACTTTATTGTTATATTAATTATAGGGCTCACCATTGTCTTAAGATGATGAGCAGAAGCTTCATAAAAATACTGTGACTTTTAATGGAAAATGCTCTAAGTCTCAGAAAATATAGTTGTTCCCTTCTGTTGTGATCACCTTTGATTCTACAGTTGTTTGTTCTTCACTTTTATCTTATATGTCAAGACAAACTGATCACATAATCTCTGTTTACAAACAACTATAAAATTTTAATTGTTTATTTAAAAATACAGTTGATACAAATGCTACATTGTTTAAAGCTTTCCAAACGCACTTATTCATTCACTGTGTTCTGTAGATTACATCAAAAGAAGAACCTCGGTGGATGTGGAACAAACCAAGATAACATTAACAAAAGAAAAAATCATAGAAATTTAACCCTTACACTATAACAACAATAAACAATCACTTTACTGCTTAGTTCTATTCATATTTATGTCACAATACCAGAGAAGGAAAGTTGCTACTCACCATATAGCGGAGATGCTGAGTCGCGATAGGCACAACAAAAAGATTCACACAATTATAGCTTTCAGAAATGAAGGCCTTTGTCAGCAATAGACACACATACACACACGCACACACACACACACTCACGCAAATGCAATTTGCACACATGTCTGCAGTCTCAGAGAGCTGAAACTACACTGCAAGCAGCAGCACCAGTGCATGATCGGAGTGGTGACTGGGTGGGGGTAAGGAGGAGGATGGGGCAGGGAGGGGGAGGGATAGTATGGTGGGAGGGGCAGACAGTGAAGTGTTGCAGTTTAGACGGAGGGCAGGAGAGAAGGTGCAGAAGGGGGAGGGGGTAAGTAGCAGAAAGTTCCTGTCCGTTTACCACATGGTGCCCTGCTCATCACAGTTGATGCCACCTCCCTGTACACTAACATTCCTAATGCCCATGGCCTTACTGCTGTCGAACACTACCTTTCCAGATGCCCTATGGATTTCAAACCAACAACCTCCTTCCTAGTCGCCATGAGCAACTATATCATCACCTACAATTACTTCTCCTTTGAAGGCATTACCTACAAACAAATCCGTGGTATGGCTATGTGCACCTGCATGGCACCATCCTATGCTAACCTATTCCTGGGCCATCTAAAGGAATCATTCCTAAAAACTCTAACTCCTAAACCACTCACCTGGTTCAGGTTCATTGGTGACATCTTTGCTATATTTAATGAAGGTGAGGACAGCCTGTCCACATTCCTCCAGAATCTCGACTTCTCCCTCATTTGCTCCACCTGGTCCTACTCACCCCAACAAGTCACCTTCCTAGGTGTTAACCTCCACTTCAGAGATGGCTACATCAGTACCTCCATCCATATCAAACCTACTAACCACTAGCAATACCTCCACTTCGACAACTGCCATCCAAGAAGTCCCTTCTGTACAGCTTAGCCACCTGTAGTTGCCGCATGTGCAGTGATGAGCAGTCCATCTCAAAATATACCGAGGTTCTCACTGAAGCCTTCACTGACCATAATTATCCTCCCTGCACAAAAACAAATCTCCCGTGCCTTATCTTTCCAGTCTCCCGCCACCTCCTAAAGTTCCACAGTCCGGCCACAGAGGAGCATTCCCTTCGTAACTCAGTACCATCTGGGACTGGAGCAACTGAATTACATTCTCCATCAGGGCTTCGATTACCTCTCGTCATGCTCTGAAATGAGAAATGTCTTGCGCACTATCCTTCCCACCCTGCTACCGTGGTATTCCGCCGTCCACCAAACCATCCTTACACAACCCCTGCTCCCAATCCCTTACCTCATGGCTCATACCCCTGTATTAGACCTAGATGCAAGACCTGCCCCATACATCCTTCCACCACCAGCTACTCCAGTCCGGTCACTAACACCACCTATCCCATCAAAGGCAGGGCTACCTGTGAAATCAGTCATGTGATTTACAAGCTAAGCTGCAACCTCTGTGCTGCATTCTATGTAGGCATGACAATCAATAAGCTGTCTATCTGCATGAATGGCCACCGACAAACTGTGGCTAAGAAACAAGTGGACTGCGCTGTTGCTGAACACGCTGCCAAACATGATATCCCTCACCTTAATGACTGCTTCACAGCCTGTGCCACATGTATCCTTCCCACCAACACCACATTTTCCGAATTGTGCTGGTGGGGACTTTCCTTGCAATACATCCTATGTTCCCGTAACCCACCTGGCCTCAACCTTCGTTGGTCACTGACCTCACCCATACAGCCCCCTCCCTGTTCCCATTCCAGAACTACACAGGCATCATTTCACACCAGTCTTTTAATTTCTTTTTATTTCCTCCTTTCTGCTACTTACCCCCTCCCCCTCCACACCTTCTCTCCTGCCTTCTGTCTAAACTTCAACACTTCACTGTCTGCCACTCCCACCATACTATACTTCCCCCTCTCTGCCCAAGCCTCCTCCTTACCCCACCCAGTTGCCACTCCCATCATGCACTGCTGCTGCTGCTTGCAGTGTAGTTTCAGCTCTCCGAGACTGCAGACGTGTGTGCAAGTTGCGTTTGCATTGAGTATGTGTGTCTACTGCTGACAAAGGCCTTAATGACCGAAAGATATAATAGTGTGAATGTTTTTGTTGCGCCTAGCCTGACTCAGCATCTCCACTATATGGTGAGTAGCAACTTTCCTTCTCTGGTATTGTTACATTCCATCCTGGATTTTCCATTATTGGATTTTCGTATTTATGTCAACTATATATAACCAAGTAAATAAGGAAAAAAGGTGCTACTTTGAAAAAGAGGTGCTACTTACTTTGTTATATTAAATAGTTTCTGTTTATGGCCTAATGGTAGTTTAATATTTACCTGATTATAAATCAGTATTCTTTAAATAACTACATACGTGTGTACACAGAGTCCTGTTTATGATGCAGTAATAATTATCATGCTGATATTTAATGAATGCAGGTACTTGCCTCGTAGCCAAATGAATGTTTAAAAGGCATAAATACAGACATTGAGATAATTTGTAGAAAGAGAGAATAATATGACATGTTGCAAGAGATAGACATGTAGCTTGGGACAGTCTCACAGCAGAGAGAAGTGCAAAGGTGACCATGAAAGGCAGACCATACCACTGATGATGGCTGTCCCATGAAGTGTCATGCTGCTGTTTAAAGGCTCAGCACCACACATGGTGTTCACTGGTTGTCACGCTGCTCACTCAAACTACCTATCAGACTGGTCAATAGACAACAATCCCTGTGTTACCTGAACAGTATTTATGGATATTATTTGAAATGAATGGAGACATAGTCTTGACTATTTGCCATGAACTGATTTAGTCTTTCACTTTGGCATGGTAACTGTGCCTGCTTCATGTTGGAAAGGAGGCCAGTTTTGAACCATTCTGAGCGTTCCTCACTACAACCCCCCTGCATCTAATGACATGGTTGCAGAACAGGGTCTGGAACAGTTTCCAGAAGAGTGAGTATCCATAGGAAGTTTAAAAGGCAAGACTCTGAATGTATTTCACGTAACAGAGCACAATCGAGCACACCCTGGGGTCAGAGAGTAGGATGATCATCCAGACTGCTTGATGTTGTTCAGCATCAGAACAAAATCTGAAAATCAACAGGATAAAGAGAAAAGGAAAGATATGAAGCTTTGCAATGCTAACACATGATACCTTCATTACACTTTCCACTGGTCACTTAGATGTGGCATACGGAGACTTGACAGGCTAAAAGAACTGGTACATTTGTATGAGAGTACTTTTTTTTACGTTAACAATAAAAATTCCTAGTACCCCTTACACTGGAGGCAGCATGCACACACTTCCTCCTTCTGCATAACACATTTGTGTAGATGTTGAGTGGTCACTTCTACAGGAGACAGGTTGCCCGACTGGGGAACTTAAAACTTACAAGTCACGTAGGCCAATGGTGACATGGGCACCAAGTGGATTTACAAAAAATATTACAAAATAAATGATTTTTACTGAAAGAAATGCGCCATTTTAACTGGACTTCGAACTTTTCAGTGATGTAGCAACAGGAGGTAGGCATACAATGGCCACAGAGGTCCAAAGGGTGACACAGCTGTATGGTGAATGTGGCACCTCATGTAGGAGGTGGGTAGCTCAGCCAGCCAGGTACGCTTGTACCTCTGTGACACTGATACAACTAATATTAACCTAGAGCCACAGGGAGGTTTTACACAATGTCATGACCTTACATGCTAAGTGAAAATTTTACAAGATTTCTTAGTACATAAGATTCTATAAAAGATTCAACTTGAGTTAAAATTATCCTAGAGATAAGTCCTCTTTATAGGTACAGTTTTTGATGAGACAAGAACTTAACTTACAAATTACATGATGCTAATTAATTTTACTTAAAAAATAAAATGTAGTGAAAGGCCTTTCACACAACTAAAACTTGTTAAATCTTAATGACCTACTCTGTTACATAAAGCACAGAACATTTCTCCAATACTTGTGAACACATACCGATTTGGAACTTGGAGAAGCTCTTTAGTGTAAAACCTCTGTCATGATATATTCTACCTTGATAATCCTTCAATATGACAGTGACTAAAACTTAAAACTATGAGGTTCGCCGATGACATCATAATTCTGTCAGAGACAGCGAAGGACTTGGAAGAGCAGTTGAATGGCATGGATAGTGTCTTGAAAAGAGGATACAAGATGAACATCAACAAAAGCAAAACGAGGATAATGGAATGTAGTCGAATTAAGTCGGGTGATGCTGAGGGAACTAGTTTGGGAAACGAGACACTTAAAGTAGTAAATGAGTTTTGCTATTTGGGGAGCAAAATAACTGATGATGCTCGAAGTAGAGAGGATATAAAATGTAGACTGGCAATGGCAAGGAAAGCGTTTCTGAAGAAGAGAAATTTGTTAACATTGAGTATAGATTTAAGTGTCAGGAAGTCATTTCTAAAAGTATTTGCATGGAGTGTAGCCATGTATGGAATTGAAACATGGACGATAAATAGTTTGGACAAGGAGAGAATAGAAGCTTTCAAAATATGGTGCTACAGAAGAATGCTGAAGATTAGATGGGTAGATCACATAAGTAATGAGGAGGTATTGAATAGAATTGGGGAGAAGAGGAGTTTGTGGTACAACTTGACAAGAAGAAGGGACCGGTTGGTAGGACATGTTCTGAGGCATCAAGGAATCACAAATTTTGCATTGGAGGGCAGCGTGGAGTGTAAAAATCATAGAGGGAGACCAAGGGTTGAATACACTAAGCAATCTCTTTAACATCACCTGAGCCTGTATCTTGCAGTAGCTTCTCCAATTTGAAGAGAGAGTCTATCTTATGTCTGCACAGAACTTCATAAGGAGTGTTCTCAGCTGACTCATGTATTCAGTTGTTATAGGTAGACACAATGTGCAGCATGTACTTATCCCAATCATTATGAGCTTCATTAATGCAATAAGAAAGCACCTTAGTGACAATCTTGTGAACAAACACAACTCCCCCATTTGGCTTGTGGTGGAAAGATGTTGTCAGCTCACAGGACATTTAAAAAAAAAAAAAAAAAAAAAAAAAAAAAAAAAAAAAAAAAAAAAAAAAAGGAGAGAGAGAGAGAGAGAGAGAGAGAGAGAGAGAGAGAGAGAGAGAGATAAAATTTGTCCCTGTATCTGTCATATTGCGTCAGGGCTTTCAAAAGGCAAGACAAAGAATGTAACAAAAGCTTTAGCTACTGTCTACTCTATCATATCAGCAATCAGTACCATGACAAGGTATGTGAGAAGTGATCAATAATTGACAATATATATTTGGTTTCCTGTTACACTTGTGGAAGTGGTCCTAACATGTCCAAGGCTACAAATTCAAAAAGTTTGAAGGCCTCATGTAGTGTTTTCAAAGGAATTTTAGGCTCAGTTTATTGTGCTTGCTGTGCACAAGGAATGCAAGTGTGGGTGTAGTCCTCAATAGTGCATTATCACCACTTCCACCAATGAATTGTCACTGTCCATGCATTTTTTGCCTGCTTTTCACTATGGCAACACTGAATGCTGTCATGACTCAGTGCAATAATGTGCCAGTGGAGTACTTTCAGAATCAGTAACCAATTTCCTCATGAGGTTTTATGGTATTAAATGCCATCTCCTGGCACAAATTCCAGAAGAGTAGCAATTTGTTGACATTCTGCATATTGTTCCTGCACCTCCTGCAATCTGGCAATAAGTACCTCATCTGCTTGCAACAGGCAAATCTCCCGGCTCAGCAGGTCAGTATTGTGGTGCATCTTCCCAGGAATATGGCAGACCTCATAAAAATATTTGCTCAGCTTTAAATCCCATTGTGTTTTGCTTGACTCTAAATCCCACTGTGCGAGTCAAATAGTTGTGTCTTTTAAATTTTAGAGCCACAATAAGGCAGCATGATGAGTAACTGCAGTGAATGCCTATCATAGAGTTGGGATGTAAAATAGTTCACACTGAATACCTGAGCCATCAAGTTTTTCTCAGCTGTATTATAATTAATTTTGGCTTTGTTGAGGTGATAGTGTGCCTAACCAATTGGTTTCTCTATGCGATCTTGCTCCTGGATTAAAACAAAACCCATGGTGTAATCACTAGTGCCACAGGACAGGATAAATGGTTTTGAAAAATCCAGATAAATTAAGAGGCAGGATTTAGTCAGATTATCTTTAATTTGTTTCATCTCCATTCCAAATTCTGAGGTCTTTTTGGAAGGGGTTGCCACCTGTTTCAATGGTTTTGTTAAAGGTTCCTTGACAGTGGTGTAACAATGCACAAAGTTAATAAGACCAAGAAATGACTGCAGCTCTTTCACTTTCTTGGGAAGGGGAATTATCAACTGCCTCCATGAGGTGTGGAATTTATAATGTGGCCCACATATTGGACCTTAGACTCCACAAGAGAATGCTTCTCCAATTTTCTTTTGAAGATGACACCTTGTGAGTATGAAAGTTTGCTTATTAGTTGTACGGTATATTCCACTACTTTCCACAAAAAGACAATGATATTATCAAAATTTACCCATCATATAGTGGGTTTCAATGCACACAATAATAAATCTGCAAACCATCGAAAATTGGTGGGTGCATTTCTCAGACCAAAAGGCATTCTAAGGAACTCATATAGCCCAGAAGACACTGCAAATGCCATCTTAGGTCTGTCCTGAGGCTGGAATTTGGTAGTAGTCTGATGTCATGTCTAGGATGGTTAAAATTTTTGCAATTTCCCAGTCAATTGATGTTTCATCAATGTGTGGGAGCAAATATGTATCAGAGCTAGGTATACGAGTCACAGCTCACATTTCTCACTATTAATGTTTTTGTTCAGTATAGTAACAACAGAGGAAACCAGAGAAGGTTGAAATATCCCAGCAACTAACTGCTATTGTATGTTAGCCCCATGACCAATGTAAATGGTATGGAATTCGGTAGGGCTTTTATACTACTGGCTGTGCATTATCTGTCAGAATTTCATACTGTGTTAAATCTGTGGCCAGTAAATATTGTCTTACCTCAAACAGCCCTATGAAGTCCTCCCATATGGGATAAAGCTAGTTTCTGCCCAGTTCTGACAAATACATGAAATTTTCTTTCAACTTGTTTTTCAGGGCTGCATATAAGTAATATCTGGAACACAGTTCATGCATCTGCTGATAGCTGGTGCTGCAGTCTTGCAGCTAGAATCACTGAATCATAGATGGTGCTAGAGGGAAATTAAAAATTTCAAAATGGCGCTGATGAAATTAAAAATTGCAAGAAGACAGTGGTGTGAAATTTAAGAAAGTGAAATGGTGGAATTAACACTGAGGTGCAAGCAGAAATTAAAAAAATTAAAAATTAAAAAAAAAGTATTTGAGATGATGGAACTAGCTAGCTTATGCAAGACGCTATTATGATTGTACGTTAAAAATACTTGAACAATCTGAAGATAGTGTCCTTTTCAAAAATAACTGAACAAGCTGAATTTTTTGTATCATGCTCCAAAATATCAGAATGATCTTTTTTGTGCCATATTTGTAAATATTCAAACAATCTAAAACTTGTACAATGTTCAAAAGTACTCAAATAATCTGAATTTTTTGAATCATGTTTGAACACATCTGAACAGTCAGAGTTTTTTGCTCCATGTTCAAAAGTATCTGAACCAACTGAATTATTTTTCAAAAAACTAAGGGTTTTTTGCTTCATGTTCAATGTATCTGAACCAACTGAATTACTTATCAAAAAATGATGTAAATGTTGCAACTAACAGTATTTACACATCTAAAATATGTAAGCTTCAGTTTCAGCAACACACACACACACACACACAGAATTTTTATGCCATGAACTTACAGGTTAAACAGCACTTATGAATGCCCTTAGTTCAATCTCTATACAATGCTTGTTGAAAGGCACAGTTTACTCTAAATTATATATTTCCACATCTAAAACGTTTTATGAAACACTTGATGCTTTTTAAGTGTTACAATGTTACTTCCATGTTTAAAAGTCTAAAAAAATACACCAGTGGGACCAACAGACAATTTTCATGTCAAGTGCCATGATGTTATTACAACATACACACTTATAGTCATCAAAATTAATGCTTAAGACATGACTGTTTGCTCTCAAATTACGAGGACCCATGTTATTTCTATGTCTAAATTGTTACAAAACATGTCGAGCATGATAAGCAGGCAGTTGATGTTTCATTTTTAGCCCTTAATAAGGCTACATAAAAAAACATGACTAATCAAGCCAGTAACTGTTCTAAACAAATGTTGGCTAGTATACTATGATAAACAGGCAAGCACTGATGGCTGAACAAACAGAAAGGTTGTCTGAATTACTGTCAGCTACTGGGCGAATGCAATCAATATTGACTATAACTTAGACTTTTGTGAACTTCAAATTACGTGTTACAGTGCTGTTTATACATGCAAATTGTTCTATAACTGCACAAAACACATGTAGCTGAATAGAACATGCTAAGCAGGTGTTGACACTTCCTCTTAGGTCTAAGTGAGGCTATGTTAAAAACAACATTGGAGATTATCATGACATTTACCAATGGAATACACTGTCTAGACTCTATAAAATATTTACAGACTGTATTTCCATAATCAACTATTAAATAATACCAACACCTAACTGTAATGCCCCAAAACATGACATGTTACCAAACAATGTGGCCAGAGACAAATTAACTGACCCAGCAGTATTTTAGGGAAGGAAGAAATTGTTTTTATGAGATTTTTATTGCATTGTACCACTTAAACTACTTTTTTCTATATGCATAAATGTAAGTTATTAATGCTCTGAATACAAGATAAAACATAGCCAGAGACAATGGTGAACAAGGTTCAACATTGAGATAAGAAAGCTCATCCATGTTTCTTACAATACAATTAGAATTCAAAATGAAAATCTATTATTTCTCAAAATACGTAACACTTCAAGTACAAAAGCACATGAAGCACTGGATCACATATTGGCCTTAATGATAAAACTTACAAATTAAGCAGTACTTGTAGCTGACTCACATCTGGCATCTGTATCACACTTGATGAAGCACAATTGACCCCTAAATTAAATATTTACACTTCTAAATTGCCTTATTACTTATCAAAATAAACATGGCTTTCTTATTAGTACCACTGATATAAGATACAAATTAATTGGTGAACTTAATTCAGTGTTAGTACCACACATTTAGGAAATTAAAAATATTTTTTTAAAAATTGTTCTATAGAGTGGTTTCATGATGATGATACAAATTTTCAGGGATCATGGAAAATGTAAATGTAACAATTTGTGATAAGTGACTCTGGTCCTAAAATGACTGAGTCAAAATTTGTAAATGAAAATCAGTCTGATGCCACTGACAGTGGAATACATGTTATGGTAGTGTTGCTGCTAAGATTGCAAGGTAGGACACTTTCAGAAATGATAGTATCAACCAAAATAAGAAAAAATATGTACTAGACATGGTTTTAAAATGCACACCTAAAGATCTATGAGCACTTGTTCATCTTTGATACTGTGAAAAACATCACTTCTACTGAACTAATCACCCCAGCTCTTAACATATGCATTTCAAAGCCCATATTCACTGTAACTTTTCATGTTTCGGTCTCTACCACTTCCTCCAAAACTATACTTCTAAGTAGATGAGATGTGTTTCACAGTATCAAAGACGAACAAATGCTCATAGCTGTTAAAGTAAACATTTTTTTACTAGCCTTTTTCTCTTGTTTTTGTCTGTATTATCACCTCTCAAAGTTACCTTCACTACAATCTTGGCAACAATTGTATCGTTACAGATATTCCTCTTCCAAAGGTATCAAAATGATTTTCGCTTATAGCTTCTGACTCAGTCATTTCTGGACCATGTCCTTTACCTCAAATTGATACAATTACTGTTCTCCATCACTCCTTAAGGTTTGAAACTTGATGCATTTAGAAGGATGACAATTGAAATCCATGACTGACCATTCTGATTAAGTTTTCCATGATTTCTCTAAATTGCTTCAGGCAAATGGCAAGTTGATTCCTTTGAATGGGCACAGCCAATTTCCTTCCTGATCCTTCCCTAATACAAAATTGTGCTCCATCTCTAATGACCTTGGTGTTGACAGGATATGAAACACCAATCTTCTAATCTCCACCTCTGTAACTTCATCACATAATCACCCATGTAACATTCTAATCCAAAAATGGGCATTACTGATGATCTAACTTACAGCTTAAACTGCATTTATTTACAACAATAGTTTGATCATTGAATTAAAGTAGACAGTTTTATTCTCACATTTAAATTTGCCAAAAACACATCTTAGTTCTGAAAAACCAATATTAAAGTCAGTCAAACAAATTAGTGAGCCTCATGTGATGGAGTATTAACTTAATTCTTCAGCACAAAACGTTTCCCATCTTTGCTGATAATGCAGACTTAGCTGACATGCAGTGTAGAGCACATTTAACATGTGGACAAGGTTCCACACACGGAGAGAAAAGTTTATCTCGAAATGACAATCTTCGCACATAAATAAATTTGTTTATAAAAATATGTATTTGTTTCGAGTACAGACACACCTAGGTTTGATTATCATAATAAGCCAGTAACTTTATGGACCTCAGATCACAAACAAAAATTAGAACTTTGCACCAAAATGAAAATTGTTATGTTTCTCAAAACATGTAATAGTGTGAGTAAAAACATTTGAGGCACTACTCTCATAACTTAATTGTTTTGTAACAATAAAGAAATACACATGGCTTGCATATTGGCACTTCTGATAAAATGTATATGTTAAACAGCACTTGTTACCAGCTAAAGTTCAATATCTGTACTGCACTTTGCAAGACACAGTGGACCCTCAAATTAAATATTTCCACACCTAAACCATCTTTATTGTCTACCAAATTAAACAAGGTTTGCTTAATGGCATCACTGATATAAATCACAAATTGATTGATGAGCTTAATTTGATGTTTGTATAATGCATTCTAGAAACTAAAAAGAAATAAAACTTTGTTCTATAACATTACAAAACAAACATGATCATCACTGCTCATCTAACTTACAGCTTAAAATGCCCTTTTTGATGAGAATAGTCAACCACTGTACCAAAGTAAACAATTTATTTATTTATTTGTCCTTGAGACCTTGTTGTTACATATAATGTACATAAGATGTTGGATATCATTTAACACAATACTGTTTTTATCATTTTAATATCATTAATCTCTTTTGGTTACACTACTTATTGGTACATTATTTGTATTTGTTCAGTGGTTGCAATGTTACTATGATTTCAGTGAGCAAGAGTGCGGGATTTTCAGTCACATGCTGCTGTAGGAATACTGTGGTTCCATATATATGAAGACATGGTTGTGGGAGAAAGAGTGATTTTCAAGATTTTTCAGTGTTTGGAACCTTCTATGATTCTTATGATTCTTTTTTGTATTCTAAATAACTTCGTGGCATTTGGAGAAGCTCCCCGGAAAATGACTCCATACTTCGGCACTGATTGGACACTTGCATAGTACACCCTTTTTAGGCACTCTTTGCTATAGTAGCTTTCAAGCATCCTCATCACATAGCAGGATGTATGCAAATTTTTTGCTGAGATTGTCAACATGAGTTCTTCACCTGACGTTATCCTGGATCCATAGTCCAAGAAACTTTGTCAACTCTATTTACAGCTTTGGTTGACAACTGGATGTTATTCCCATACCAAAATTTTTATTAAAACATTATCTTATTTTGGCTAAAGCTGGTATCAAGGTACCATGTGTGGCTATTCATAAGGGAACTCCTGCAACTATAAATGTTTTCTCCCCTACCAAGCCATCTGTGCTGGTAGGGGCCACTTTATTTTGTGTGACCTTCACTTCTATCATGAAGTTGCACCTACAGTATGACTATCTGTATTGTTGAGGCTTGCAAGCCACACCACCATGACAATGAAATGCAGATGGGATTTCAAGCAAATTTTCACCCAATAATTAACTACAAATAAATCTTGTAGAGGAGATGCATCCCTATCTACGATTCAGGATAGCTCCTGTAGACAGTGTTTGGGTGAAAAAGTCTATAACAGGTTACCAGCAGACACCAGGCAAAAAACTGAAAATCCTCGAATACTCACGGGCAAAGTGTGTTCCTTACTTCCTATTTCTTTGATAGTTTATTGGAATGTTTGGACTCAAGAATGTAAAATCCATTTACCCATAATGTTTGTATTAAACAGGTTTTAACTTTGTTAGGTAATAGAGAGCTGATATTGTTCTTGGTAAAGTTACATAAATACTTTGTTTGAAGTATTATATAAAAACAGCAGCTGTATAGTTTAAAAGGAGGAACAGTCTTCTTTTATGAAGTAGCTGTTTTTTTTCTGCTATATACTAATATAAAGTAATGGAGAAGTAATTTTCATAATTGTCAGTGTCAGCACATTACCACTAATCATAATTTGTTTTCAGAATACATTAAAGAAGTAGCATATGTTGGCTGCTTCTGCCTGTTAATGTGTAAACTGATTTGTTCCACATCCCCGAAGGTACTCTTTTCAGATAGCACTTGTGAAACATGAAGTGTTAATGAATGATGAGCAGCTGCTCCACCAACATGTTGTGACATTTTACTGCTACAATTCTGAGAGGTTCAGCAGTTTTGCTATTTTCCTTCATACTCACCTTTGATTCTGTATAACTTGATTCTTCACTTTTATCAGATGTGTCAGGACAGACTGGTCCTCTTACTGTCAAATAGTCTTTGTTTTCAAACATCTGAAAAATTCTGGTTGTCAATTGCAATATAAAGTTGATGCAAGTGCAACATTTTTAACAATTCTCCAGAATATGAAATACTGCTGATGCTACTAGGTGTTGTAGTACACAGTGTTACCAATCTTTTTTTTATTTTTTATTTCAGCCGAGCTCCTATTCATCATCATAATTATTATCATCTTCTTTTATCGGTATATTGTGACTCACTTAAGTTCCATTACCTCAAACTCCTGGCCCCCATCACCCTAAATCCTCTCCTCTAGATTTCTCACTGATCCATATAGGATCTTATAGATCTCATAATTAAATTTTCCTTGAGGCATTTAAGTCTCATCTTTATCAGTGATAATAATGGAAGCTTAATAAATGAATTAAAATTTGTACCACAGCCAGGACTTGAACCTCCCTAATAAGCAAGGAGACCCGGGTTCAAGTTCTGGCTGTGTCATAAATCTTAATTCATTTATTCAGCTTCCATCATTATCCAGACAGGATCAATAAGACTAACCTTCAGCCCCATAGCAAAAGTATACGTATGCTCATACATATATGAAGTAATGTAGAAGTAATTTCCATAATTATCAGTGTGAGCACATTAGCACTAATCATGATTTATTTTTAGTAGTGATTGCTTCTGCCTGTTAATGTATAAACTGACTTTTTCCACACCCCAGAAGGTACTCCTTTAAGATGGCATTTATAGAATGTGGTGTGTAAATAAATGAATGAATGATGACGAATAGGTGCTCCACCAAAATATTACAATACTTAAATGATACAATTCTGAGAGCTCCAGCAGTTTTGCTGTTTTCCTTTGTACTCACCTTTGATTCTGCACACGTTTCTTCTTCACTTCCATCTGATGTGCTAGGACAGACTGGTCCGCTAGCTGACAAGTAGTCTCTGTTTTCAAATACTTGCAAAATTCTAATCGTTAGGTGGAATGTACAGTTGGTACAACATACAACATAGCCAAGCCTCTTGGATTTTGTGTTGAATATCATAAACTAAATGTTTGCAGTTTTTAAAAATAAGTGGTACTTGTCTTCATTATCAGTTATTGATCTTATTTGATCCATTGCATATTTTGTTAGTATGATGGGTATAGGTTTCATAAATATCTGTATACGATGAGCAGTTTCTTGGTCCTAATACTGTGGATGGACACTCACTTCGACCTGCTTTGTAACACGTCAAAAAAATGGTTTAAATGGCTCTGAGCACTATGGGACTTAACATCTGAGGTCATCAGTCCCCTAGAACTTAGAACTACTTAAACCTAACTAACCTAGGGACATCACACACATCCATGCCCGAGGCAGGAGTTGAACCTGTGACCGTAGCGGTCACGCGGTTCCAGACTGAAGTGCCTAGAACTGTACGGCCACACCGGCTAGCATTGTAACATGTCCTACACACCTAAAAAGGCTCATCAGGTGAAAGTTTCTACAGATAATTTTCATATCAAAATAAGTAACAGATATCAAGTATTATCAGACAGTACTGTAGTGCAAAAAGGGAAAGTCATTGCGAATTCTTGTGAATACCTTATGGTAAAGGGTCTCAATGAGAAACCTTTCACTCGTTCTGGCAGCAAAAAAAGTACTACTAGACAATATATTAGAAACAAATGTGATGATAAGGTAAAAACTTTATTGCTGGGGAAAAATGATAGAGCTGAAACTCAGAAAGTAAGTCTGTAAAATGTCATTTAGGGCAATTAATAATGAAAATCTCATTATCTTCAACTCATTGACTAGAGTCCAATTTATAGAACACTGAAAGTCAATGACAAATTCAACCTATTTAGAAATGAATTTATGTGCCACTTTGAAGCTGTCTTCCCTCTAAGAACTGCCAAAGAACAAGTACCAGAGCCATACCAGCAAACAGTGGCTCACAAAAGGAATAAAAACATCATGTAGAACTATAAGACTGTTTTATGTTTCTCTCAGAAATAGAAATGATCCTGAAATAAGGGCTCATTATAAAAGGTCCTGCAAAATCTTAAATGAAGTTCTGATAAAGGCAAAAAGTATGTCCATCAAATCAGAAATACATAATTCTGGCAACAAAATAAAGACCATCTGGGGTATTATTAAAAGAGAAACTGGTAGTTACTCAAACGATGCACAAAATATTGCAGTCAGACATAATGGGAATATCATTGATAAAGGTGAAAATGTTGCAGAAATTTTTAACAAACATTTTTTGACTGCAGCGGATAAAATAGGTTGTAATGGTTCTATAAATGCGGCTCTGAATCTTTTACAAAGAAGTGGACTTAGTGCAACACCCCAGATTAGCATGCCTCCTGTCACTGTAGAGGAAATTAAGAAGATAATAAGGACCATCAAAAACAAGAACTCAACTGGTATTGATGATATTTCCATCAAAGTCTTGAAACACACACACATCTTCATTTGTGAAGTCCTGTGCCACATCTTTAATGAATCACTGAGACTAGGAATTGTCCGTGATAGACTTAAATATGCAGTGGTGAAACCATTGTACAAGAAGGGTGACAGAAACGAAGTAACCAATTATCATCCTATTTCACTCTTAAATTGTTTGTCCAACATTCTTGAGAAACTCGTACACAGAAGGATTCTTGAACATCTTAGTAAATACAATATTCTCAATAGAAGTCAATTCGGTTTCCAGAACAACATCTCAACAGAAGATGCAATATATTCTTTCACCAATGCAATTCTTGAATCAATCAATAATAAAATGTCTACAACTGGGATTTTTTTTACCTTTCTAAGGCGTGCAATTGTGTGAACCATGAGATCTTTCTGAGAAAGGCAGAATTGTATGGATTAACTGAAGAAGCAGGGATGTGGTTTGCCTCCTATTTAAAGTACCAGAAACAGAAAGTCATGGTAAATGAAACTAATGGGGAACCAGTGTCTTCTTCTTGGGGCACAATAAACTGTGGAGTCCCACAGGGATCTATTCTAGGTCCTCTACTTTTTCTTATTTTCATAAATGACCTTCCAATGTGTACAAGGGCTAAGATAAAGTTTACTTTGTTTACTGATGACACAATGATTCTGACAGACAATTCAACAAGTACTTATCTTGAGATCACTGTAAATGCAATTTTTCAGGAGACCTTTAACTGGTTTACCTCTAATGGATTATCAGTAAATTTTGAAAAATCTCAATTGATTCAATTCCATACAAACCAAAATATTGAAGGTGAGATTAATGTTAAATACAATGATGGGAATTTAGCAAGAGTGGAGTCAACAAACTTTCTGGGTCTACTTGTTAATAGCAATCTACACTGGTCCTTACACATTCCTTACCTATATAAAAAACAAAGCTCAGAAATTTACACTATTCATATGATTGCTTCCTTCAGTGACTTAAATACTTTGAAAGCTGCCTATTTTGGTTATTTTCATGCCCTGATGGCCTATGGAATTATTTTCTGGGGAAACCAGCCAAAGGCAAACAAAATCCTCATAGCCCAGAAAAGAGTAATTAGGATTCTGTGTGGTGTCAATTACAGACATTCCTGCAGGAAACTCTTCTAAGAGCTGAGAATATTCACAACAGTATCTCAGTATATTTTCTCTCTCATGTGTTTCTTGTGTAAAAACCATTCCCTTTTTGAAATGAAGAGCATGTATCATAACTATGACACTAGGATAAAAAAATGATCTACATCTTGAGCAAAATAATCCATGTATGGTTCATAAAGTAGTACACTACTCTTGCATAAAAATATTTAATGCTCTCCCTCAGGCAATAAAAATGTCAGTTTCTGATCCACCTTAAACAGTATATTCTAAGTAAAATCATTTACTCTTGAGCAAAATAATCCATGTATGGTTCATAAAGTAGTACACTATTCTTGCATAAAAATGTTTAATGCTCTCCCTCAGGCAATAAAAATGTCAGTTACTGATCCACCTTAAACAGTATCTTCTAAGTAAAATCATTTACTCACTGAACGAATTTATGTATGAGAATATGTGAATGGATTTTGGTCTATTGTAAGACTGTTCAATGTTATTTGTAACTTTTTACAAAAAAACAATTCTTGTAAACATTTTATCCATGTAATATATTATTCATTGTACAACCTATTATTAAAAACAAATGTCTCAAAGCTATGTAAATGGCATGTTCTACACCCAAGTGATTTATCGCTAATGGGTCTACAGAACACAAGTGAAGTAAATAAATAAATAAATAAAAATAAATGAGATCTTATTGCTGAGTCTTGGCAGTTACATATAAGTACTAATTAAGGCTGTTTTCTTTTGGGCTCACCTTTGATTCTCCATTTGTCTGTTCCTCACATTTATCTGTTATTTCAGTGCAGTCTGTTTCTTTGACTGTCAGGTAGTCTCTGTTTTCAAATATCTGAAAAATTCTAGGTGTCAACTGAAATATAAAGTCAATACAAGTGCTGAACTGTTTAATGATTTCTCAAAATAAGAAATATAGCTGAGGCTTTTGGGTGTTGTGTTAAACAGTGTGTGTCAAAGTTTATTGAGGCCCTACTCATCATCATAATTATTATCAGCATCTTTTACTGGTATATTATGACCCACTTAAACTCCAACATCTTACAATCCTGGTTCACAGTTGAATTCAATATTCTCTTCCAGATTGCTCATTGATCCAGAGAAATCATTTCCTTCAATAGGCTTAGCCTTCAGGCCCATTGCAAAAGTATACACATACATGTATGCTGTAATGTAGAAGTAAATGTCATAATTACCAGTGTGAGCACATTAACACTAATCATAATTTTGTTTTAGTGTTAACATGTAAAGTGATTTGTTCCACATCCCAGGAGACACTCCTTCAAAAAGGCATTTATGGAATGACATGTGTAAATCAATGAATTGATGAGCAGGTGTTTCACCAGAATGTTGTCACTTTCTAGTGATACAGTTCTGAGAGTTTGTGCAGTTTTGCTGTAGTCCTTTGTACTCATATTTGAGTCCACTCGTAATTGTTCTTCACTTTCATCTGATTTGTGAGGACAGACTGGTTCTCTGACTGTTAGGTAGTCTCTGTTTTCAAATACCTGCAACATTCTAGTTGTTAGAAGGAATGTATAGTTGAGAAAAACCCTGCATAGTTTAGAATTCCCCAAAAGCATGAAACATAGCTGGGTGTCTTTGATATTGTGTTGAAAATTGTGCATAGGTGGTACTTATCATCATCTTTTACTGGTCCATTTTGATCCATAATATACTTTGGTAGTACATTGGATATAGGATTCTTAAATATCTGAACACAATGAGCAATTTCTCCACCCCAATACTGTGACATTTTAGTGGCAAAATGCTGAGTCTCAGCAGTTAATATAAATTCTGATAAATGCTGCCTTTTCTTGTGCTCAGCTTTGATTCTGCATCTGTCTGTTCTTCACATTCGTCTGATATGTTAGCACAGACTGGTCCCCTGGCTCCCAAATAATCTCTGTCTTCAAATACCTGAAAAATTTTAGTTGCTAACTGGGCTACACAATGGATAAAAGTGCTGCATTGTTTTATGATTTACAAAAATATATCTGAGGTCACTGGGTATTGTGTAAGATAATGTGTGTCACAGTTTGTATTATTTCATCTGAGCTCTTACTCATCATCATCATAATTAGCAGCAATATTTATTTGTATATTTTGACTCAATTGAAGTCTAATACCTGAATATTTTGACACCCAATCAATGACAATCCTCTCCTCCAGATTCCACACTGATCCAGAGACATCCTTTTTTTCAATAGGTCTAAGCTTCAGGCCCACAGCAAATGTCAATCATTTGCCCATAACTATAATTTTCAAATATGACATCACAACCCAGCCCAAACTTACAACTACAGAAAGAGCATCAAACCATTTCTATAATGGTTCCAACTCATATCCATAAGGGATCACAGTCTTCTTACCCAACACCACCTCTCAATGTTTCAAGAAAAATGATTCTGAAACCTCAAAACTTACCAGATTTGAGTATTGAACTTGATGCAACCTGTGGAAAAAGGCTCTACCACTGTTGTAGTTGATAATAGGGAGTATGTGGCACAGGGAATTTTTTCAGCTCTCAGATACTCTAGCATACAGAAATATTTTTAATGATCTCATTCTTTTCTCCACTGAGCTGCAGAAGCCCTTAGACCATCACTACTGTCTACATAAAACTCCTCACTCTTCCTGACTCTTACAGTCTTACCTTCTACCTACCCTCAGAAATAAACAAAAGAACTATCCCAGCCATCCCATTGTGGCAGACTTCAAAGCCCCTCCAGAATGCATCTCAGCTTTTGTTGGGCAATCACACATAGCCTCCAATCCCACATAAAAGACACCAATATGGTTAAATGTCTTAAATGCATTTCCACCTCTCACTGATTTGGAACCTGCCTTTTAACTATTGATGTAACCTCAATTTGCACCAATATCCCACATATATATGGTCTGTCAGCTCCAGAACACTATCTCTTCCAATGCCTCCCATAGGTCCCCATGAAATCTCATTTATTATCACATTGGTCAATTTCATCCTTATTCATAATTACATCACATTAAACGATCAGGCTTAACAACAACGTCATCAGTACGTCTATAAGAACTAAGGTAGCGCAGTACTATGCTAGACTTTTCATGAGCAACATAGAAGAAGCATTCCTCAACACCCAGAAGCTGGTTCCATAGCTCAGCTGATTTACTGATGGCATCTTTGTAATTTTTTCTCACAGGAAAGAAGATTACTTCACTTTCTGGGAGAGCTTAAGTGCTTTCTGTAATTGAGGTCCACTTGGTACTTTCCCAAATCCAAAATTGTTGGCTGACATTGACCTCCATCCCACTGAAGTGCACATCCATACCTCACTGAACATGAAACCAACCAATAACCAACAATACCTCCACACTGACAGCTGCCATTCTTTCCATGTCAAAAGCCCAGGCCCCTACAGCCTAAGCACCTATGACAAATGGATCTGCTACAATACTGAATCCCTCAACAAGTACATCATTAGCCTTTCCCAGGTTTTATTCTCTTGAAGCTGCCTCTGAGTACTTTTATTTTACTCCATATCTAAGATATAATCAATAATTGATATCTACAAATTCATGAATAGATGAATTCTTAGATATGAAGAAGTAACTGGAAAAAAAAAAAAAAAAAAAAGAAAGAAAGAAAGAAAGAAAGAAACGGAAAAAGAAAAAAAGAAAGAAAAAAGACACATCCCTTCATCATTGTCTCCAATCATCACAGCACAATAAATCTGTTTGGTAGATGGATTTTGAATTTTGAGAACATACACAAGAAAACTGTAGTCAAGTGAGTCTCAGTTACTTTTTCATCTGCGAATACTGGAATGTACCTCTGATGTTCTTTTAAAATTGTACAAAACATCAAGTGAAAAATATTTAAATAATGAGACCCCTCCTGAATCTCAATAGACCTAAGATAATTCTGGGGCTCTATAGTGGCAGTCATTGTCAAAATGAGGCTAGAGTTGCTATTTGTCTCACAAATGACATTAGGTCATGCTTTATGCAGATTATATATGGTCTCATTGTTCACCAGCAATTTATAAAAAATAAATTCCGTAATAGGCCCAAAGGTTTGGAATGTTGGTGACCCTAAATTGCCTTGCACAAATCAAGAAGCTATGGTAAATTGCAGTTCTTGTAGTCTTGCTTGGGCTACCTCCTCTTGTAATGTTCATACTAGGACATTTGCAAGGAACTGGTCGTGTTATATTGTGTGTCTTCATCACTCTATTGTTCTCCTAAATAACCTTTCTTCTCTAATTCTTTGCAGTACTTCCTGCTTGGAAATGTTTCAGAAGATTTTATTTAATTTTTGCCTATAGTCCATGATTCACAGCCATATAGTTCAATGCTCCAAATGCGGGTCTGGACACATTTTTCCTCACTTCAGTATTTATGTTGTTTGAACAAAGCATTTTTATTTTATTCATGCACATTGCTTTTGCATCTCTAATTCTTTATTCTATATCTTCTAAGCTTCTTCCTTCAGTTATCTTACTTCCCAAATATTTGTGTGATCTTGTTTATTAGATTATACTTACCTATAATCTTCGGTTTGTGCACATCTGTTAGTTGTTGTTGTTGTTGTTGTCTTCAGTCCTGAGACTGGTTTGATGCAGCTCTCCATGCTACTCTATTCTGTGCAAGATTCTTCATCTCCCAGTACCTACTGCAACCTACATCCTTCTGAATCTGTTTAGTGTAGTGGTCTCCCTCTACAATTTTTACCCTCCGCGCTGCCTTCCAATGCTAAATATGTGATCCTTTGATGCCTCAAAACATGTCCTACCAACCGATCCCTTCTTCTAGTCAAGTTGTGCCACAAACTTCTCTTCTCCCCAATCCTATTCAATACCTGCTCATTAGTTACGTGATCTATCCACCTTATCTTCAGCATTCTTCTGTAGCACCACATTTCGAAAGCTTCTATTCTCTTCTTCTCCAAATTAGTTATCGTCCATGTTTCACTTCCATACATGGCTGCTCTCCAAACAAATACTTTCAGAAACGACTTCCTGATATATAAATCTATATTCGATGTTAACAAATTTCTCTTCTTCAGAAACGCTTTCCTTGCCATTGCCAGTCTACATTTTATATCCTCTCTACTTCGACCATCATCAGTTATTTTACTTCCTAAATAGCAAAACTCCTTTACTACTTTAAGTGTCTCATTTCCTAATCTAATTCCCTCAGCATCACCCGATTTAATTTGACTACATTCCATTATCCTCATTTTGCTTTTGTTGATGTTCATCTTATATCCTCCTTTCAAGATACTGTCCAATCCGTTCAACTGCTCTTCCAAGTCCTTTGCTGTCTCTGACAGAATTACAATGTCATCGGCAAACCTCAAAGTTTTTACTTCTTCTCCATGAATTTTAAAACCTACTCCAAATTTATCTTTTGTTTCCTTTACTGCTTGCTCAATATACAGATTGAATAACATCGGGGAGAGGCTACAACCCTGTCTCACTCCTTTCCCAATCACTGCTTCCCTTTCATGCCCCTCAACTCTTCTGACTGCCATCTGGTTTCTGTACAAATTGTAAATAACCTTTCGCTCCCTGTATTTTACCCCTACCACCTTTAGAATTTGAAAGAGAGTATTCCAGTCAACATGTCAAAAGCTTTCTCTAAGTCTACAAATGTTAGAAATGTAGGTTTGCCTTTTCTTAATCTTTCTTCTAAGATAAGTCGTAAGGTCAGTATTGCCTCAAGTGTTCCAACATTTCTACGGAATCCAAACTGATCCTCCCCGAGGTCCACATCTACCAGTTTTTCCATTTGTCTGTAAAGAATTCGCGTTAGTATTTTGCAGCTGTGATTTATTAAACTGATAGTTCGGTAATTTTCACATCTGTCAGCACCTGCTTACTGTGGGATTGGAATTATTATATTCTTCTTGAAGTCTGAGGGTATTTTGCCTGTCTCATACATCTTGCTCACTAGCTGGTAGAGTTTTGTCATGACTGGCTCTTCCAAGTCCATCAGTAGTTCCAATGGAATGTTGTCTACTATGGGGGCCTTGTTTCGACTCAGGTATTTCAGTGCTCTGTCAAACTCTTCACGCAGTATCGTATCTCCCATTTTGTCTTCATCTACATCCTCTTCCATTTCCATAATATTGTCCTCAAGTACATCGCCCTTGTATAAACCTTCTATATACTCCTTCCACCTTTCTGCCTTCCCTTCTTTGCTTAGAACTGGGTTGCCATCTGAGCTCCTGATATTCATACACGTGGTTCTCTTCTCTCCAAAGGTCTCTTTAATTTTCCTGTAGGCAGTATCTATCTTACTCCTAGTGAGATAAGTTTCTACATCCTCACATTTGTCCTCTAACCATCCCTGCTTAGCCATTTTGCACTTCCTGTCGATCTCATTTTTCAGACGTTTGTATTCCTTTTTGCCTGCTTCATTTACTGCATTTTTATATTTTCTCCTTTCATCAATTAAATTCAATATTTCTTCTGTTACCCAAGGATTTCTAGCAGCCCTCGTCTTTTTACCTACTTTATCTTCTGCTGCCTTCACTTCTTCATCCCTCAGAGCTACCCATTCTTCTTCTACTGTGTTTCTTTCCCCCATTCCTGTCAATTGTTCCCTTACGCTCTCCTTGAAACTCTGTACAACCTCTGGTTTAGTCAGTTTATCCAAGTCCCATCTCCTTAAATTCCCACCTTTTTGCAGTTTCTTCAGTTTTAACCTACAGGTCATAACCAATAGATTGTGGTCAGAGTCCACATCTGCCCCTGGAAATGTCCTACAATTTAAAACCTGGTTCCAAAATCTCTGTCTTGCCATTATATAATCTATCTGGTACCTTTTAGTATCTCCAGGATTCTTCCATGTATACAACCTTCTTTTATGATTCTTGAACCAAGTGTTAGCTATGTTTCCTTCTCTCCCTTTTCCTACACTCGAATTCCAGTCACCCATGACTATTAAATTTTCGTCTCCCTTCACTACTTGAATAATTTCTTTTATCTCATCATACATTTCATCAATTTCTTCACCATCTGCAGAGCTAGTTGGCATATAAATTTGTACTACTGTAGTAGGCATGGGCTTTGTGTCTATCTTGGCCATAATAATGATTTCACTATGCTGTTTGTAGTAGCTTACCCGTACTCCTATTTTTTTATTCATTATTAAACCTACTCCTGCATTACCCCTATTTGATTTTGTATTTATAACCCTGTATTCACCTGACCAAAAGTCTTGTTCCTCCTGCCACCGAACTTCACTAATTCCCACTATATCTAACTTTAACCTATCCATTTCCCTTTTCCCATTCCACACTCCAATCTGTAGAACGCCAGTTTTCTTTCTCTTGATAATGACGTCCTCCTGTTATGTTAGTCCATCTGTTAGTATGGTAACCATAACTCATAACTCCAAAGGTTCTTTGGAGATTTCTTTCATCAGAAGCTATCACATCTATGTCATCTGCAAAACTACACATCTGCATTCTTTCTCCACTTACTTGGATACTTGTACAGACTTCTTTGCACTCATTTATTGCATGTTTTGAGTAGATGTGGGATAGGGATGGGGACATATTGCATTCTTGTGTAACAACTTTAAGAATTCTAGCTTCTTTTACTGTATATCTTACCTTTACTATCATTGTTTGTTCTTGTGTAGTTCTTTACTTATTTGAACAAAGCATTTTCATTTTACTCATTAACAATGCTTTTGCATCTCTAATTCTTTATTCTACATTTAGAATTTCCATTATTTTCTCCACTGGGCAGTGTCAAATCCTTTCATGAATTCTACATAAGCTATGTAAATTACGTATTTTGTTATGGTGGTGACATGTTTCAATTGGTGACATTCATTTTGTTCCCAATCAAGGAAACACAAGGAGACTAAGTCAAAACCTCACACATTGCAACAACTACAATATAACTAAGGTGGGGCACGTGATCGTCACATTACCCAGTTAAAACTTTTTCTCAACAACCAGCTATTCAAGTAGCATATATTACATTTTGAGGCTACATGAGTATCACCTGAAGCATGGGCAGAGCTTATGGTTAAAGAGGATTGGTGGTGCTATTAATTTCCAACTCTGGAACCCTCAGTTTTGTAACCTCATGCCGAGACAAGTTAGTCAGTTCCAGCAGCACATGTTGCTTATATAATGGTATGGATATTATGACTATGCAACTAAGGCATCAAGAAACTGCACAAGCTTTAAAAAGTAGCCTATGTTTTCATATACTAACCAAATTTTAGCTGTTAATTGGAATGAACTTAATGGTGTGTTACAACAAAAACATACTGATTTCTGTTTACCCACAAAAGTTTGGTTACTAAGAAAATTTCACAATAAATATAAATGCTGTAAATCCCCATACTCACTTCTGATTCAGCATCTGTTCGTTTTTTACTTTCATTTTCACCTGATTCCTCAGAACACTCTGACTGTTTGTCTGCAGAACACACTGGGTTTTCACACGCCTGTAATCATATCATTAATAGTTTGAATGTGCAGTTAACATAAATATTTTTTACTTTTCCACTCACCTCTGATTTTTTATTTGATTGCTGTTTACTTTTAGCTTTTCCTGGTTCCTCTGGAAACACTGGTCCTTTGGCACTACAATAGACTCGATTCACCCATGCCTGCACAGATAGAGAGAGAGAGAGAGAGAGAGAGAGAAGATAGTAGAGTTTATTCACCTTCGAACATTTTACATGTTACTGATGTAAATATTTAGGTATAAGGTAAGAGACATGAGGCACATAAAATTTCATGATATTTACATCAGTGACAGATTGTTACATACAATGTGAAAATTATATATGCAGGAACCAACAATTTGTTCCAGTTTAGTACAAGAGTAATTAGTCAGAACTTTATGTCATTTAAATCTGGTTGCTCATTCCCTTTTATGGTGTAGTATGGTTTCTTCTTAAACCACACTGGTGAAACAAATTTTAAGGGGCTGTAGGGAACAAAACGAGCAGCTCTTGAAAGTCTACCGAAAAATGTGAGGCGTAGATACTTGTAGCTGTTATGTACCTTAGCAATTGATTGTCCTGTTCTTGTGTTCATGTGTAGACATCCTACAGTTAAAATTATTTAAATTCTCTTTAACACTGTGAAGCCAACTACACATACAAAGGCTAAGTAGCGTCATAATATTGAGCTCTTTGAAGTGATATTTACAAGATTCTCTTTGAGTAATTGCTGCTATGCATCTGACAGCCTTCCATGCCATTTGAATACAATATTTTTCTGGGGCAGTTCACCCCATAAAAGAGTTCCATAGATAACATGGAAGAGGAAAAATAAAAAATATGCATGCACTAGAAGTGTTTTGCTTACATTGTTCCTCAGTTTGTAAAACAGATAAAACACTTGAGACAGTTTGGAGAACAATTTTTTTATCTCTGTGATTTGACCAGCTGAATTTCTGATCTAAGTAGAAACCTAACGGTATAATTATTTTGTGATCTTTGTTGGAGACTCTTAACTGAAAACAATGTCTTCAGTTTTGTTATTGTTAATTTTTTAATAATTTGCCTGGGACCCATTAGAACATTGGTCTGTTGTTATATTTACGTTATGTCACAGCTGCTCTAGGTCATGAACTTGTGTTTTAAGAGTTGTATCATCTGCATACAGTACTGTCTCACAAGACAAGAAGGGGGGGGGGGGGGGGTAAAGATTTACATATACAATAAACTGGAATGGATCCAGTTCTGATCACTGTGGAATGCCTTTTGTAACAAGTAAAGAGTCTGATCTTCAGGTGTTTACAGTTAACATCTGCTCTCTAACCCAATAATGTGAAGAGCATCCTCTCCGACTCTGCAGTACTGTAGCTTTTTATAGGTAACCTATGGGAGAAAATATCAAAAGCTTTGCTAAAATCCAGGTCTATTGCACAAATTGTTTTCCTACTCTAAAAAGAATCATGTACATATGTACTTTTGTAATGATGGTCTCAAATGCCATGTAGGTGGAGATATAATGTCTGAAACCATATTGTGCTGGCTCATCTGTGCGTTCATGCAATATTCTATAATTTTTTATATGACTGATATGAGCAAGATGAGACTATGGTTATAAGGAGATGTTTAATCACCTTTTCTATGTACAGATTTTACAATAGTAAGTTGTGGCAATTTTGGAAGATTCCTTCATGTAGCATTTGCTTGATAATTTCGGTTAGTGGCAATAGAATTTCTATCTCTATATTTTAGTTACATAATTAAAGCACAATTTTAAAAGTCATAGAGATCTTCTGCTTCTGAAATGCTAAGTTTGGCGGTTGCTTCAATAACATGACTGTAGGATACACAAGACAAGCAGAAGTCATCATATGACTTACTATCTAGAGCTGGGAGAAAAACTACAGCATTATTTTCATCTTCAGTGAGATTTTTATTTCAGCCAAAACTGGTAAAGTGCGTGTTTAAGATGTTTGGTTGAAGTGGAATGTTTTTATGATTATATTCAGAGCTTATATCTGTTTTAATAACTTTCAATGCTGCTTTACACTAATTTGTTGAACTGAGTATACAGTTGTCATTGGCTTTCCTCGTGGCTACTCTAATTTCTGATCTATAAACCCTTCTCGCTGCTGTATAAATTTCTTTCTCTGCTAGAATCTGTTGCAATCATTTCCCCTCTATGTTTGCTCAGATGTGGTCTGTACTTGTTCCACATTTCTTGAAGTTTATTAGACAGGTTCTACTTTGTGTGATTCTTGTGATATCTGGGATAACATGAGTCAAAGTTTTGTAAATAACTCTAAAAAGTTCTGTCCTGATTCATTGGCAGACATTTCAAAGGTGATCACTGCACCCCATGTCGTATGGTTAAGATTGGTTTTTAAGATTCAATTTATGTACATTGATTGGTCTGATTACCCTTCCTAGTTCTGTATATCTTTATTCATCCTGTAAATCGTGATTAAGTACATTGTTTGTACAAACAATATAGGATAAGTCAGATTTCAAATAGTACAAAGAAGTTTGTACATACTGTGATTTGCAAAACAACAGTCAATACATGTTGAATGCTGGTAACATAATTATAAAAAGCATAAGATGATTGACAGAATAGTATGGTTAAGAATAATTATGCGA
Source organism: Schistocerca gregaria (assembly GCF_023897955.1). Taxonomy (NCBI): domain Eukaryota; kingdom Metazoa; phylum Arthropoda; class Insecta; order Orthoptera; family Acrididae; genus Schistocerca; species Schistocerca gregaria. Next base: position 311,510,525 of record NC_064924.1, on the reverse strand, counting down.
TCAATTGCACCATATTTCCTTGGTGGTCCAGAAACCCAGAAACAGAAAAGAAGCAGTGGTCAAGTAAGTATTCTTTTACTTTCACTTTAAACTTAGGTAAATTTTGTATCTGTTTCAGAAGTAATGGGATGATTCTATAACATAAAGCAAGTATGAAACACTCCTCCCTAAAAAAGTTTGTACTTACTGAACTGACATGCAGGTAATGCTTCTATCTAGTATCATGAGAGTGGAAATCACAATTGTGCTTGAAGATATTTTCTTCTTTTAATAAGCATATTATTACAAAGATTAGTACTTCATAGATATAAACAAAGAAGAGGCAGTATACTGAGACTTTTAAATATTGGTCTACATGAGAATTTGCATTTAGATGTATTAATATTCTAACAAACTTCTTTGGAGCCTAAATGTTTTTGTGACACATATGGAGTTCCCACAAAAGATAATTCCATACATTAGTAGTGAATGGATAATGCCATGGTACATTGTGACCACTGATGCATGACTGGTACTTTGTGAGTGGTTTCTTACAGCATATGTAAGTGTATTTAGCTTTTTATTTATGTTATTTATGTGCACCTCCCACATCAGGTTAACCTGGGTATATATACCCAAAACTTTTGTCACGTTCACAGATAGCCTAGGACAGTTTTTATACAACTGTTAAAAATTGGTGTTGGTAGATGGAATTTCTGTGAAGTGTGAAAATTGACCAAAACACAATTTTTTCAGAATTTATTACTAGCTTATTTATTCTGAACCATTGTGTTAAATCTTGTATTACACCTGTAGCTGTTTTTTGTAGGCTGTCTTCATCACATGACTTAATCAGGATATTTGTGTCATCTGCAAAAAGTACTGTTGTCCCTTAGTTAATTATTGTTGATATATCATTAACATAAACAATGATAAGAATGGGCCCAAGGACTGTCCCTTGAGGGACACCAAACTGATTTCCCGTGCACTACTATAAATATTAGAAATTCTGTGCATTTTTATGTCTTTTGTATTTTACTTGAGTAATCTCTTGATGACTACGCAGGTAAGAGTGGATCCACCAGTTTGGTATGCCTTATATTCCATAATTTCTTAACTTCTGCAAAAGGATGTCATGAAAAGTTACATCAAAAGCTTTTCTAAGATCAAGGAATATGACAGAAACATGTTGTTTATTAACTACTGCCTGTTAGAAGTTCATATAGGAAGGTAAAAATAGCTCAGTGTGTTGATCTGCCAGTTCTGAATCCATGTCCTGAATTTCTTTATTTAGGAAGGCTGTTAGTTTTCTAAGAAATAGTTGAGGGACTGTCTTTTTTTTTTGTTTAGAGGGTGCCTAAGTCACTGCCCTGCATGATCTGAAATACTAAGGTTCACAGTATTAAATTCTGTTTTATTACACTGTACGTTGCAGATTACATTATCTAAATGTGCGCTGAGTCTCGTGGGCTCGTTATTTAGACAGCAGAATTTGAGTAATCTTAATGTGTCTAATAGGTGCTTCAAACAAGTCTCATATCTAATGTCTGCATTAATATCACCAAATATAGAATTCTGTAATTTTTATATTTTAATCCTAGAACATAACCGGTGACCCAAATTGAGAAGCAAGTGTCGAATGGATGAATGGATGGAGAGGGTTGTATGGGCACACAATGGCAAGTCTTCAGCGCCCGCTCAGTAACAGATTGAGACGGGTGTCAAGAAAATACTCAGAACAGTAAGATAAGACAAAAGGTAAAACACAGGTAAACAAATGTGGGACGAATCATGCTGTCAGCAGTAAAACATGGACAACACAAGAAGCAAGTGTCTGTTGGGAAAACATGAAGAGGGTAAAACAGTAAGCTATTTGCCCCGAAAATACTGGCCTGAAAAACACTGGCCTGGAGAACACAAGTAACGAGAATCGCTCAAGGAGGAAGAATATTCGACAAGGACCAACTGCTTCCACTGGATACACATGTGGCATACTAAAATGATTTGAGATATTTTTTTTAGATTACATTCTCGTTCTGTGTTTGTGTAACTATTGTTTGTCTTCAAACACTGGAAAATTCAGATTCACACAATTATAGTTTTCGGCCATTAAGACCTTTGTCAGCAAAACACACACACACACAAGTCTGCAGTCACAGACAACTGAAACCCCACTGGAGTGCAAGTTGCGCACGTGTGGTGTGTGTGTGTGTGTGTGTGTGTGTGTGTGTGTATTGTTGACAAAGGCCTTAATGGCCGAAAGCTATAATTGTGTGAATCTTTTTGTTGTGCCTATCGCAACTCAACATCTCCACTATATGGTGAGCAGCAACTTTCCTCTCTAATATTGTTTGTATTCTATACTCCTGGCATGCAGTCACTCAAATTATCGCGTAAGAGATGGTGCAGTTTTCTCTTGGGTTCTTATTCCATAGTGTTCTCGGCAGTTAAAATATGTATCAACCCGTTTTGTTTGTGAACCTATAAGATGAGAGTTTTTTATTTATTGTCGTGGAAAGACTGTGTACATTGTGAGATGCACTTTTCTTTAATCTTCCTACGATAAAAGATTCTACGTTGCTTCGCTTTTAGCCATTTTCATGGCCAAACCTATGGGTGGTAGTTGAATCAACGAAGGTACATGTATGTAGAGGTTCGAAATTAGCATAGTATTCTAGGATTACGAGCATTAACTTATCGTCAGTTTTTCATGATTTTTCTATAAATAATTCTGTGTTATTTCTAGGAGAATGGCATGGGTGTGTATCGATGAAACAATTACTCATGGAAAGGAAAAAATCTAGATGAGGCCATTATCTAGAAGTGGATGCCAAATAATTAATGATGATAAATTTGCAAAGACCAGAGAGAGAGATATTCAAATTAATTGAGAACAGAAAAATGTGTAGAATAGTATACCACTTGTAGCTGATTGTCACCACGGAGGATCACAATGGACCATATTGTTCCATTCACAAAGGGGTATCGACAATGTAGCACTACAGCGAATCTCGATGTGACTGCATCTACAGTTCAACACACCATGCAATTCTGAGATCTAAAATGTTTTTAAAGGAGTCTCACTTCAAACTGTCCAACAGTATATTTGATGCTACAGTGATGACCTCAATCTACCAAATTCTACTGTTGACAGTCTTGTTGTATATGAACACCAAATGTGATGATTTTAGGCGTCACTGGAGACGAGTCCAGGGTGTTAGTACTGCCTTTCCTTCAGTTGATTCCATGTGACACCTTCCAGTGGGTCAAGTGCGACAAAAAACGGTCAAGTCGTCTTTGAATGCCACTGTTTCCTTGACTTGCTAAATCCCCCATAATGTTTTGCTATGAATACGCCTGGGATTATTGATGATTTGTGGCCTTGCATACAAAACTGCAGAAGGGAGATTCCCCCTGAATAATCCAGACGCTCTTTGATTCACATAAGGCTTCGTACCATACTGTAACGAATTCTCAAAGTCAGAGATCATCTACAAATCTATATGGTAAGGTACCTGTAATTTTACTAGCTGTATTGTATCGTCACGTAGGCTTACCGTATTAAAGTCCATTTCAGTCACGTGCAGGCCCACTAAAATCATTCTTGATGCTGCAGCATCCATAAACTTTATTGTATTTTGATCGAAGCAAGCATAATTACACTTTTCCAAATGTGCACAATGATGTGTCTCTGTAATTATGGCCGCAATACGTTTATCTTTCTCGGTTACCGGTACTAATTAATGATACCAACGTTCTTTTATTACATTGCCCTATTTTCGTTTTTGTGATGGAGGGCCTATGTAAATCAGTATGGTACCGGTAGTCGTATTAACTAAAAGAAACACTTTTTTAACCTTGTTTCACAAAGTTTGTGAAGGCTAAGAAAGTGTTTCGCTCAATTAATAAAATACAGGAACCTATCCTGCAATGTTTCACCAAGAACCCACAGCTGATCATTTAAAATATAGTAATTAAGATGCTAACTATGTAGGGTACATTTTTAATCTATCAGACGGTAATGTACCTGTCTACATGCTGTTGAGGGCGAGACCAAGCGTTTTAAGCAACTGGCCATTTTAGCATACAGTATTTGACTTATTTCACTTCCTAGCTTTTGCTCGAAAATTTTTACCCGCGTCACTGCAAGATTTCATAGAGTAGCCTACAAGCTGTAACTGCTTACTCTGTGATGTGCAGGCATTAACGAACAAAAAGTTCGCGAGAGTAAGTAGGGCACTGTTTCGTCCTGTGCCATTTCCATAAAATAAGATGTTTTATCTGTGAAGCAGCTGTTTTCCTTCCCCTCGCTTTGTGGCGCGAGATGGTGATAATGTTTGCATCGTTTAGTATTTTTTCTGCAGTATTTTAAGGAAAAAGTTCCTATCCAAGTGAAGTACGTCATCTGAATGTGGACTATATGTATTATATGTTGCCCTGTCGTATAAAACAGCTTTTTCAAAGATGTAGCAAGTTCCCTTTGTAAAACCGAATTTACGTTAAAAAGTTACTCAGAACCCATATATATAAAATATCTTATGGAGGTAGATGTTCTGCTTGCGAGTTGCGAGCAGAGTACTTCATGAAAAAAATCATTTCGGGAACGTACTTTTCGGCAACAAGAGCTTCAGAGTCGTAACTTATGCAGAATTATTTTTCCAGCTATAAATTTTTCTGTGTAACTAAACCAAGCACAGAAGTACTTTAGAGCTGAATCGAAAATGCATCTGGTATAGCTAACATAATGGCCACAAGTGTTCAATACGGTACCCGTACAAACTTTGCACTACTCAAAGAGTACGGATATGGCAACTTGCACATCAAAATATCTGTAATTCTGATCATATGTCCAAGACGTATATCGAGGGCGGCTCTACTAACGGACGAAAAAGGCAGCAGTTTAGGTCGTAGGATGTTAGTACAGAAAGGGTACGAACTGGATGCGGGGATACGTAAAAAAAGCAGCAAATTATGTTATACTTTAATTCACATCGCTAGCGGTGTTGCATCCTCGTCATATCAAATCATTACCAGGACACAGCAGTATTGCAATCACGAAGTACGAGCCACTTCAGCCCCCTCGTCATGACACTAATTGGTCAATAATGTCGCAGTAACAATGGATAAATTTAGTTCCTCGCTAAACGGAATACACCTAAACAAAACGTGATAACGTAAATACCCACGTCCATATACTGCAGACTGTTGTGAAGTGCATGGCAGAGTGTACTTCCTGTACTCATTCACGTGTAAAGCAAGGAAAGAATGACTGTTTAAACGACTTAACTGAATCTTGTCTTCGATACCATTAGGAGAGCGCAACGTCGGGTGTTACAGTAGTTTATATTCCTAGATTCGTCATTTGAAGCTCGGTCTCTAAACTTTGTAAGCAGACTTTCTTACGACAGTTTGCGGCTATCATCAAATGCCTGACTGTTCAGTTTCTTCAGCATCTCTGTGATACTTTCCCACGTGTCCATTCGTGCTCCTCTTCTCTGTGTACATTCGATATCCCCGTTAGTCCTATTATGGTACGGGCTCCACGCACTTGAGCAATATTCTACGATGGATCCCACGAGTGTTTTGTAACTAGTGTCCTTTGGAGGCTGATTGCATTTCCCTAGAATGCTACTAATAAACCGAAGTCTGCCACCTGCGAGTGAGCCTATGTGATCGTTCCATTTTAGGTCCCTACAGATTGTTACAGCCAGATATTTGTATGAGATGACCAATTCCAGTTGTGAGTCGTTGATATTGTAGTCACAGGACAATATACACTCCTGGAAATTGAAATAAGAACACCGTGAATTCATTGTCCCAGGAAGGGGAAACTTTATTGACACATTCCTGGGGTCAGATACATCACATGATCACACTGACAGAACCACAGGCATATAGACACAGGCAACAGAGCATGCACAATGTCGGCACTAGTACAGTGTATATCCACCTTTCGCAGCAATGCAGGCTGCTATTCTCCCATGGAGACGATCGTAGAGATGCTGGATGTAGTCCTGTGGAACGGCTAGCCATGCCATTTCCACCTGGCGCCTTAGTTGGACCAGCGTTCGTGCTGGACGTGCAGACCGCGTGAGACGACGCTTCATCCAGTCCCAAACATGCTCAATGGGGGACAGATCCGGAGATCTTGCTGGCCAGGGTAGCTGACTTACACCTTCTAGAGCACGTTGGTTGGCACGGGATACATGCGGACGTGCATTGTCCTGTTGGAACAGCAAGTTCCCTTGCCGGTCTAGGAATGGTAGAACGATGGGTTCGATGACGGTTTGGATGTACCGTGCACTATTCAGTGTCCCCTCGACGATCACCAGAGGTGTACGGCCAGTGTAGGAGATCGCTCCCCACACCATGATGCCGGGTGTTGGCCCTGTGTGCCTAGGTCGTATGCAGTCCTGATTGTGGCGCTCACCTGCACGGCGCCAAACACGCATACGACCATCATTGGCACCAAGACAGAAGCGACTCTCATCGCTGAAGACGACACGTCTCCATTCGTCCCTCCATTCACGCCTGTCGCGACACCACTTGAGGCGGGCTGCACTATGTTGGGACGTGAGCGGAAGACGGCCTAACGGTGTGCGGGGGGACCGTAGCCCAGCTTCATGGAGACGGTTGCGAATGGTCCTCGCCGATACCCCAGGAGCAACAGTGTCCCTAATTTGCTGGGAAGTGGCGGTGCGGTCCCCTACGGCACTGCGTAGGATCCTACGGTCTTGGCGTGCATCCGTGCGTCGCTGCGGTCCGGTCCCAGGTCGACGGGCACGTGCACCTTCCGCCGACCACTGGCGACAACATCGATGTACTGTGGAGACCTCACGCCCCACGTGTTGAGCAATTCGGCGGTACGTCCACCCGGCCTCCCGCATGCCCACTATACGCCCTCGCTCAAAGTCCGTCAACTGCACATACGGTTCACGTCCACGCTGTCGCGGCATGCTACCAGTGTTAAAGACTGCGATGGAGCTCCGTATGCCACGGCAAACTGGCTGACACTGACGGCGGCGGTGCACAAATGCTGCGCAGCTAGCGCCATTCGACGGCCAACACCGCGGTTCCTGATGTGTCCGCTGTGCCGTGCGTGTGATCATTGCTTGTACAGCCCTCTCGCAGTGTCCGGAGCAAGTATGGTGGGTCTGACACACCGGTGTCAATGTGTTCTTTTTTCCATTTCCAGGAGTGTATATATATATATTTTTCGTTTCGCTTTTACGTGTCTGCACATTTAAAGCAAGTTCTCAATCTTTATACCACTTTGAAATCAAGATCGAACTGAATATTTGCGCACCTTTTTCAGAAAGCATTTTCTTATAAATAACTGCATCATCCCCCCAACATCCACAGTGCTGAGTGTCAACTGAGTTTGCGGATACAACACACTTCCCTGGTGTGCAACTGACGTTACTTCAAAATGGCCAATGACTTTCCATCCAAGATAGTATGCGGTTCATTCCGGCCTTCCCTACCAAGAAATTCTCATTCCAGTCACAAATTTCGCGTGATACACCCAATGATCGTACTTTTGGTAATAATCATAGGCATGGTACTGAGTCAGATACTTTTTGAAAATCAGGAAATGTCCGGCTACCTGGCTGTCTTGATCCGTGGTTTTCAAGCTGTTATCTCAGAATAGTGCTAATTGGATTTCACATGAGGCACGTTTTTGGAATCTGTGCTGATTGGCATGGTGGAGTTAATTCTGTTCGAGATATCTCATTATATTTGAGCTCAGAATATGTTCTAAGATTCTACAACAAAGAGATGTCAAGGATATTGGAAGGCAGGATTGTGGCCCACTTCTGCTACCCTTTATGTAGATGTGTGTGAGCTGTACTTTCTTCCAAACATTAGGTACTTTTATTTGTTCGAGCGATCCACGATGCATTATGATAAAAAAAGGGGGGCTAACTCAGTCGAAAATTACCTATAGAATTTGATAGGGATTTTATCGAGCCTGAGGCTTTGTTCGATTTGATCAATTGCAGTTGTTTGTCAACAACACTGACACTAATCCCTACATTACTCACCTATGCAATGGTACAATGGTACAATGGAGCGACGCCCTTGAATTTTTCTTTGTGAAGGAACAAATGGATTTCAGAATATCTGTTTTTGTTTTGTTGCTCTGAGTTTCAGTTTCTGTGTCGTAACTTTGGTATCATAGACAGTCTTTACATGCGACCATAATTTCTTTGGCTCTTTTTTGGGGGGTCCTTAGGTCATATTGTGCTACGGTAGTCGTTTGAAGACTTCACACATTGCCCTCTTGAGAGCCAAATGCATTTCATTCGGCATCTTCGTATCTATAGCCCTATGCTTTGTTTTAAACTTGTTATGCAGTTGCCTCTGATTCTTTAAAAGTTTCATTACAATGACTGCACACCATGGAGCATTACTCCCATCAACTGCTCTAATATGTACATGTAGGTATGGTCAACAGTTCCTCTTAACCTGAACAACAATTCTTCCAAATGTCCTTTCCAGAGATAAATGTTTCGAATTCCTCATGGAGATAGGACACTAATGCCTCTTTACCTATTTTGTTGAATACATAAATTCTCTAATTGTGTCTGTATCTGGATGTACTTCCCCAGAAGTCCCCATTTAAGTGGGTAGGAGTGGACTGCGAAACATTGTTGTCAGGTGGTGACGCCTGCTACCGAAAATCAGACCAGCTACATCTACATCTACATACATACTCCGCAATCCACCATACGGTGCGTGGCGGATGTTGCATCGTACCACAACTAGCATCTTCTCTCCCTGTTCCACTCCCAAACAGAACGAGGGAAAAATGACTGCCTATACGCCTCTGTAGGAGCCCTAATCTCTCTTATCTTATCTTTGTGGTCTTTCAGCGAAATGTAAGTTGGCGGCAGTAAAATTGTACTGCAGTCAGCCTCAAATGCTGGTTCTCTAAATTTCCTCAGTAGCGATTCACGAAAAGAACGCCTCCTTTCCTCTAGAGACTGCTACCCGAGTTCCTGAAGCATTTCTGTAACATTCGCGTGATGATCAAACCTACCAGTAACAAAACTAGCAGCCCGCCTCGGAATTGCTTCTATGTCCTCCCTCAATCCGACCGGGTAGGGATCCCAAACGCTCGAGCAGTACTCAAGAATAGGTGGTATTAGTGTTTTATAAGCGGTCTCCTTTACAGATGAACCACATCTTCCCAAAATTATACCAATGAACCGAAGACGACTATCCGCCTTACCCACAACTGCCATTACATGCTTGTCCCACTTCATATCGCTGTGCAATGTTACGCCCAAACATTTAATCGACGTGACTGTGTCAAGCGCTACACTACTAATGGAGTATTCAAACATTACAGGATTCTTTTTCCTATTCATCTGCATTATTTTACATTTATCTATATTTAGAGTAAGCTGCCATTCTTTACACCAATCACAAATCCTGTCCAAGTCATCTTGTATCCTCCTACAGTTACTCAACGACGACACCTTCCCGTATGCCACAGCACCATCAGCAAACAGCCGCAAGCTGCCATCCACCCTTTCCAAAAGATCATTTATGTAGATAGAAAATAACAGCGGACCTACCACACTTCCCTGGGGCACTCCCGATGATACCCTCACCTCCGATGAACACTCACCATCGAGGACAACGTACTTAAGAAGTCTTCGAGCCACCCACATGCTTGGGAACCAATTCCATATGCTCGTACCTTAGTTAGGAGTCTGCAGTGGGGCACCGAGTCAAATGCTTTCCGCAAGTGAAAGAATATGGCATCCGTCTGATACCCTTCATCCCTAAAGCCGTGCTGATGCATGGGCAGCAAATTCTCTGTCTCAAGGAAATTCATTATATTCGAACTGAGAATATGTTCGAGAATCCTGCAACAATACGATGTTAATGATATTGGTCTGTAATTTTGAGGATCCGTCCTTCTACCATTCTTATATACAGGCGTCACCTGCGCTTTTCCAGTCGCACAGGGAGTCGGACCGTATCAGTGTTGATGCCCACCATGGCAACATCATTCAATAACAACAATGTCTGTTTACACAGTGTAGCTATGTGCTCTAGTCCAACTGACAGTTCTCTCTGTACCTTTCGTAGGCCAGCCAGGAATTGTTCAGTGGGATAGCAACGCAGGTCTCAAGTGCCATTGCACTACATGATGCATGGCCTCCTGCAATGGCGTCATTACTGCTTAGCATTCCCTATGATGTCAACCAGTTGGGGCAGAAGTCTTGCCAGAGCTGCTTAGGTATCTAATATATCTGGCCGGAATATGCTTCTCCACTCCATTTCCGGCGAGTCTGCCGGACTGGCGGCCGGCGGATATTCTTGTCGTGGACAAGGCTCTATGTGGTACCAATTCCACTACCTGGCGTATAGGGTCAGGAAGCGTCCGGCATAATACGTCGCTAGTCTCCACAAACACGCCACTGATCATCTGGCTTTTCTAACATGTGCAGCGGACGAGCTCACTGGGATTTAGACGGGCGAATTTTTATTAAGATTCATTAGAAAGTGGAATTATTGTTAACGCAACCCTGAAGTTTTATCTCACAAACAATCGATATCGGCGTCCTGGTCTAATCATTGCGACAGGCAGAACACTCAGCCGCTACTGTGTCTGCCGACTGGAATTTCTCTCACTGTCCCACTGGCAAGGTTGGACACACTTCTCAGGTCTGCTAATTTGGACTGTAACGGAAGTGAAAATAGCAGGACTTGCGTGAAATTTTGCATCTCGGCTCGCTGCCGCCTCTGCTACGAGAACGTCGTAGCGATTGATACTATCGCAGCAGCGATCTGGATTTTCGGATTTCAGTTTCCAGCTCTTCGATCTTCACCAGAAGATCCTTCACTGATACAGAAGAATCACACGTCACAGGAGACACTTTCGTTGAGGATGATTGAAGTTCACAAGTGCTTCACTTTTCCACCATCCGATCAGCCATCTGCGCTAGGTTGTCCACATTTTCTTGAAGAATGTTTCTTGCTTTCGCCACTGTTCATGAGATCCAATATATTTTGGACAAATCGGGGTCCTAATTGTGATAACAAATAATTGAAGTAGATTGCGTCAGTCTGTATTCCCGCTATTGTAAATTGTGCTTCAGCCTGACAAAACCATATATCAGCTTTTTCAATCTAGACTGGAGGATGTTTCACACTAACTTCGTCCGCTACAATTTTCGTATGACTGAGACATTACTGTTCCCCCTATCTGTCATCATATTTCTTTCTTGTTTCGATCACGTCAGGGTCACCAGTTGTTGGTCTTCTTGTCCAATTAATCACAAAAACGCAGTACTTTAGATTCAAAATCATTATTGGGAAACTTCCTTTTTGTTACAGGACCAATATCACGCTCTAACAACAAAACAACTGAACTCTAGATTTCTAACTCTGTACATTTCAAAATGACATTTGTTTTAAAAAGAAAAATAAAGTTAACACAAAGAACAATTATTTACAGAACTGTATGTTACGAACATAAACATAACCTTACATCTACCGCGACCAGATGTGTCAGCGGTTTCCCAAACCCAATGCTGTATAAAATTTGTGCTTTCCAACATTCCCTTTGCATATTATTATGTGTTGTTGTATTGTCTATGTCAAATTCATACCACGCAGTTACTCATTCCTGTGTAATGAATCCATCATCGTATACACGGTGTGTTCACAATTCATGTCACACGCTCCTAGACATTGAAAAGGAGAAGGGGGCTTAGTAGACCAAGTTTTACATATGAATCCATGTCCAGAAACGCCATTAAAAGACGCTACAGAACGTCAAAGTTATAGGCGCCATCGTAAATGTATGTATATTCATGGTGATACTGTGATGATGTTAAAAACTTTCAAGGATTGTGGAGAAGAATAAATGAATCAATTTGAGATAAGAGCCATTTTACCGGAAACGAACGACTCGAAAGTTATGAGTGGAAACCTTTCTGATAGCTCTGACAGTGGAATACATGTACTGGTTCTGGTGTCGCTAAAAATGTAGCGAATGCAACTTTCAGAGGTGGAAGTTTGGACCAAGACAAGAAAAAAGTCTAGTAGGCATGACTTTTAAGATGCTTCCCTGAGAAGCTATTAGCACTCGTTCATCTTCGCCAGTGTAAAACACATCTCCTCCGCTGAACAAACGCGCACAACTCTTAAGTCATGCATTTTAGAGTCCATGTTTACTAGGCATTTTCTCTTGTTTTGGTCCATACTACCACCTCTGAAAGTTTTCTACCCAACAATCTTTGCAACAACAGTACTGGTGCGTGTATTCGACAGTCAGGGGTGTCAGAACGGATTTCACTCGTAGCTTTCGACTCGTACGTTTCCGGTACAGGGACCCTTCCTTACCTCAGATGGGTACGTTTATCCTTCTCCATCATGCTTGGGAGTTTGTAGCACCATCACAGTATCACCCTGTATAGATATACATTTCCAAGCGCTGACGCCTATAGCTCTGACGTTCTGTAGCGTCGTCGGATAACGTTTCCGGACATGTGTTCCTATACAGAACACGATCTACCAAGTCCCCTCTAAAACCTCTAGAAGTGTGTAATATGAATTGTGAAACGCCCCTTATATACTGTGCTACATTTCAAAACCAACTGTAAATTGCATCATATCTCCCCATCCCCTGTTTTTTATAGTTATATTTTGTTGTCTTGTTTACCTCTCTAAATTATGTACAAAAGAAAATACGCACTTATATTCTCCTGTGTTTCTTGTGCCCTATTTACACTATGTATGCCATATTCGTATCAAACAGCTTCATGCTTTTTTGTACAAGCGATAGCAAGTCATACCATGACCGCAAAATTGAACATTACTCTGCCTCTCTTGTTCACTGTTGATTTCACTATCCATAAAATTAGTTTTGGACCTCATGTAGCCTGTCGGGGTGGCTGAGCTGTCCTAGGCGCTTCAGTCTGGAACCGCGCGACCGCTACGGTCGCAGGTTCGCATCCTGCCTCGGGCATGGGTGTGTGTGATGTCCTTAGGTTAGGTAGGTTTAAGTAGTTCTAAGTTCTAGGGGACTGATGACCTCAGCTGCTAAGTCCCATAGTGCTCAGAGCCATTTGAATTTTTGACCTCATGTACACAAGTGTCAAAAACAAACAAACAAATATTGTTAATTACCTGTATGGTCCTGACTGTTTTACAACCGAACGGAAATTGTTACGAAAATGGAGCTGATAATACGGACAATATGCTGTACTGAATAATACGAAATAACCCACAAACGAAACCCTATTAAGAGAAAAATGGCAAGAAACGCTGTATAATAAAAGTAATAATAGTAATAAACAATATAACAATAATAATAATGAGTAAGTGAAGTTCAGGAATAAATACAAATGCCACCACACACGCACTGTGTTGTTCATTCAGGAACAGTGATTTCACAATAGTGATTGCGAACGATGAATGTGTGAAACAAATTACTTTCGTATACCAATCTCATTTGATGAACCCCATATTTGTGCATCAAATTCCACGGACTGACACAGCAAAGCAGCAAGCAGCATTTTGCGGACTGGACAGCAGTTTCAGACCCACCAGTTCGTGTGTGCAAAAACGCAAAACTCTAGCCACAACATGCACACCTGACGTACGGCTGCGCTGTCATCTAGCTGTCGATTATTATTATTATTATTATTATTACTACTACTACTATTAATTCTTCCACACGTTTGATGCAATCGTTTCTTTGTTCTTCTGTTACGGTTGTTTATTCTGTGGAACAACAGGTTTGCTACTGTCAAATAAACGAAGCGAAAGCGGACTGTCAATAGAACAATGATATAAACTCCAACCAGGCCTTTTACATATCAGGAACATGTTGTGCCATATAACAGTTTCACACATATTACAGTACAAAAACTGGCATGACCACTCATCGAATCCGGGACCCTTAGTACGACAACCTAACGCTCTACCGACTTCCCCACTTTTTTTCCTTTTTAGCTTCCCGTCACCCCTTATAGCCCATGCCTTCCGCTCACCATAATTTGTCATCTTCGGCGAGGTTCAACGCTGTAACTAAACGAAACGCTCCTCTTCAGATAAGGAAATTCAAACCATTCCTCATAACGGAAAGCAGAACCATCTTTTTAGGAAGCAGCACGTTCTCTCAAAGCTCTTGATGATTCCTCAAACGTACACGAATAAAAACTTTTGAAACAAATGTAAATTAAAATAAATTAGCAATTACAAAATAAAACATCATTTTATCCTATACCTTCCTTTTGAAATACGATGTATAACATGTTTCCAAAGTTTTTCTTGTGGTTCTTTTTTGTCAGCTGCTTATAGTAATGTAGCATCTGTAATCCTAAGTGCCTTTGGGGTTAGTTTTGTGAATGACAAAGTAAACAAAGTTGCCGTATAGCCACATTACGTCGTTTAATTAATTAATTTTTTTTTTCGCGGAAAACATGTCTGATCCAGAGCAGTTAGTTCGTTCGTAGTGATGAATCGACCATCAGGTTTCCTGAGGAATGCCATATGCTCCTTTATTTAGGTCATTATGTCATAATACGCTGAGCACACGCAAAACCTTTGCTTTTCGCGGGTAAGTGCTCTACTGTCTGAGCTATCCAAGCTACCTCACAGTTGCAGTTCTGCCAGTACCTCGTCTCCTACCTTCCAAACTTCACAGAAGCTCTTCTGTAAAGTTTCATATCTGCGCACACTATGCTGCAGAGTGAAAATCTCATTCCGGAAGTCCTATAGTATTAGCCTCTCATTTGTTGCTATAATGCCATGAACCACATGGTACCACGTCGACCGTACTACCACAGTTAAAACTTTGTTACTAGTGTTCTGCCATGTTGTTGTTGCTGTTGTGGTCTTCAGTCCGAAGATTGGTTTGATGCAGCTCCCCATGCTACACTATCCGGTGCAACCCTCTTCATCTGCGGGTAACTACTGCAAATTAAAACCTTCTGAATCTGGTTACTGTATTCGTCTCTTGGTCTCCCTCTGCGACTTTTGCTTCCCGCGCTTCCTTCCAGTACTAAATTGGTGATCCCTTGATGCCTCAGAACGTTTCCTACCAATCGATCCCTCCTTCTAGACAAGTTGTGCCACAAATTCCTCTTCTCCCCAATTCTAGTCAGTATATTTTCATTAGTAGTGATCTACCCATCTAATCTTCGGCATTCTTCTTTAGCACCACATTTCAAAGGGTTCTATTGTCTTCTTGTGTAAGCTGTTTATCTTTCATGTTTCACTTCCATATGTGACTACACTCCATAAAAATAGTTTCAGAAGACTTCCTGACACTTAAATATATACTCGATGTTAACAAATTTCTCTTCAAAAACGCTTTGCATGGCATTACCAGTCTACATTTTATATCCTCTCTCCTTCAACCATCATCAGTTATTTTTCTGTCCAGACTTATCTACTACTTTAAGTGTCTCATTTCCCAATCTAACTCCCTCAGCATCACCTGATTTAATTGGACTACTTTCGATTATCTTCATTTTTGCTTTCTTTGATGTTCATCTTATATACTCCTTTAAAGGCATTGTACATGCCGTTCATCTGCTCTTCCAAGTCCTTTGCTGTCTCTGACAGAATCACAATGTCATCGGAAAAACCTCACAGTTTTTATTTCTTCTCCCTGGACTTTAATTCCTACTCCAAATTTTTCTTTTGTATCCTTTACTGTTTGCTCAATAAACGGATTGAATAACGTCGGGGATAGACTATAACTCTATGTCACTCCCTTCTCAACGACTGCTTCCCTTTCATGCCCCTCGACTCTAATATCCGCCACATGGTTTCTGTACAAATTGTAAATAGACTTTCGCTTCCTTTTAATTTACCCCTGCCACCTTTATAATTTGAAAGAGAATATTCCAGTTAACATTGTCGAAAGTTTTCTCTAAGTCTACAAATGTTATAAACGTAGGTTTGCCTTTTCTCAACCTATCTTCTATGAGAAGACAGTATTGCTTCGCGTGTTCCCGTATTTCTCCAGAATCCAAACTTATCTTCCCCGAGGTCGACTTCTACCAATTTTTCTGCCACACAGTATTACAATCTTTGGTATGATATTTCGTTTCTGTTATGTTCTTGACTAAACTCCTGTATTGTATATCAGGAGCAGATGGTAAGGCGCTACGTCTGGGTTTTTATGTATGCTCTCTCTGCAACTATTCCTAACAGGAGCTATAGACGATAGACGTTTACAGTTACGCTTTTTCTGCCTTCCTTATATCAGGTGTCATTTATTACTTACCGTTTTCGCACACTCTCCTGGACAACAGCGTATAGCACAAACTATATCGGTGTTTTGGTTGATAATCTATCGATTTACAACGTCTAGTATCGATCTGACTGTCTGATATCACCGGCGATGCGGTCAGCACCGCAGCGATGTCGCTAGCTCAGGCCCTGGGCACGAACCCCGTGGAGGCAGGACTGGCAGAATACACAACTCGGTGCAGGAAGCGTTGGACCGTGCAGAACCAAACGTTGTGCTGCACAATGGTCGGCGGTGTTCTGGCGTAAAATCAAGCGCCGGCACGCCGACCGAGAACGTTAGAGCAGAGTGGGCTGTGAAGAAGACGTCAGCCAATTGCATGATTACCGACCCCTCTCTAGGACGACAACGCGATGGCAATGCCCTCTACGCCAAGAGAACATAGCGCTGCACCCGCCTGGCCGCGCGCGCTTCTACAGAAGCGTCAAGACCAGCGTCCAGGATAGAAGCATCAACTGTATTACTTCACTTGTATTAGAAATTGTACACACTCAAGAGATATCTTATTTACATGTCGCCCTTTACTTGCGACACTTCTGTGTTATTGTCAAAGTTAAGTATTGTCATTGATTCATTTCGTAATAAAACTCTCTCTCTCTCTCTCTTATTCTTCCCGGGCCCCGCATATTAGTTTGAAAAACTGACAATAAGGGCATCACCGACTGTAGTTGCTAAAGATGCCGGCGAATCAGGCAGTTTTATGTGCAAGAATTTGCTCGTTGCCAATCGGTAGTGCGTGTGGAAAGTGCTTTCCGTGAGAGGTATCACAAAACACTAACGGTTTGCAACGGCGTTGTGAAGTAGTACAAGAAATTGCTGTTTGTGTGAGGCTATACTTCATGCCGACTGGGCATGTCAGAACAGGCGAGGGACGTGATTTTGCGAAGCCCCACAAAGTCTACCTATCGACCTGGCCCAGAATTCCACAAATATTTACGAGATTACATGAAAAGGGACGTTTCCACATCACTTGCTACACCTCTAACACAGAATCTCAGAGAGTTGCGACAATGCATCGCAGCAGCTGTTCTCACTGATGCCTCTCATACGTTGGGTCGGTTATGCGCACAGGAGGACCTCCGATTATATGTGAACCGCGTGACATAGGTTGGCCACAAAGCACATTTACGAACATTGTGAAAAGCATTGAGAGTTCGCCTTTCACGTACAGCGTCATTTGTTACTTTGTTCCTGGCCCGTTATCTGTAATTGTTTTCTGAACTGTTTTACGGAGTTTACTCTTTCACGTGCTGTATGAAAACAAATGGTTCAAATGGCTCTAAGCACTATGGGACTTAACATCTGAGGTCATCAGTCCCCTGGACTTAGAACAACTTAAACCTAACTAGTTGCTTGAATTGTTGTCTAGCGGTCCGAGAATCAGGATTTCTAGGCACCCCATGTTTGACGAGTAGGCAGGAAGCAACAGGCGGCATCAAAATGAGGGTAGGAAGATTAGGGTTGTGTCCATTCGACATCGAAGTCATTAGAAATGGAGGACAAGCTCGTAACGTTTCACGGACGCGGAAGGAAACTGGCTGTCCCCTTTCAAACGAACGACTCCAGCATTTGTCTGTAGCAATTTAGAGAAATTGGGGAAAACTTATATCAGGGTGGCCGGATGCGGATTTGAACCGTCGTTCTCCCGAATGGGTGTCGGCGATGTTGTGAATTTGATTCAGGACACTGGCACAAATACTGGTCATCAGGTACTATGCCACCACCCGTCCTGTCTCCTCTTCTGTAAAGGCAAAAGGGAAATTGTCAACAGCATGTGGTTTACCCGTACGGTCATCCATCCACGTACTGCCCACACCTGATGATCTGATGGGAACCAGTGTACCCACCTCAGCATGACCGTTGACATGCAAAACTGCTAAAACAATTGATGATGTGACGGGAACTGGTGTATCCACCTCGGCACGGCCGTCGACACCCAAAATAGCTAAACCAATGCCTATGAAATTCAAAATTATGACTTTCGCACTGACTCTAGATCATGTCCAGTATACTGAATTAAGAATTAACAATATAATGCAGTCTGTTTGAAATCGTGCAATGAAAGGAGATCGATTTTAAAGACGTAAAACTGGCAAGGATAAGTCCCCAGCTGTGGGATCGACTTTTTGAAATCATCTGTATGATGATGTAGGTTAAGATCCGAGGAATCACAACCTGCAGGCATGCACCCTGGCTGGCCCTCGTTTACGAGTACAATCGACGACAAAAAAAGTCGGCATTTTGAGTGACAGTCAATAGCGTTAGATAATTAGTATTAATAGGACTGGTTGTGTGACGTAATGGATAGAGTAAGGATTCGCGTGCAGAAGGTCGTTGGTTCGAATCTGGTCAGGTGCTTCAAGTTTTTTTAGTTTTATATCTTTATCGAAATTATTTTGATCATTGTTTATTTTCAACTGATTGGTTTATCTGTATTTATTTATTTCTGATCCTTTGTCACTGCATTTTAATTAACATATGAACTTTTTCATTTGCTCTCATGTTTCTGCCTATCATTTTTCTTCCACCTGAAGTCTTTGTTCATGTGACATTAATTAACTTTTTGTATTAATTACGAATTAATTTCTTTCATTTTATCATCCTGTTTATTTTGTCCATATTATTATTTTCATTATTTCTATTCCTCATTTTACTTGAATTTCGTTTTACTTACAATCCCTCCTTTCGCTTAAACCTTCATCTGCGTCATTTTGTTCATAGCACAGTAAGACTCTAGAGTATGTCTTAAATGTTTATACGATGATTGAAATCCAAACAAATGCACAGCTTATATCGAAACATACATTTTTCATATCATTGCACAGTCAGTATAAATAGGTTATTTCGTCTTTTGTTTTTTAACCTATAGATCGGCATTTTACAAACATTTAAATATTATAACAGATAAATATAATTAAATTCACATTCACAAAACTTCCGAATGGAAAAAAACTACGTAAACAGAAAATGAGAACAAATGAAAAACTTCATGTGGAGATTAAAATGATGTGACAAAGCAATAGAAATAAAAATTACATTTAAAACAGTTAACTGATAAAAATTATGGGTAAAGTTATTTCAATAAAGCTTTTTTAAAAAAATTCTATGCAACTGACGACAATCGAACCGACGACTTTCCACAAGTGTAGCCCTTACCCTACCCATTGCACTACACAACCAGTCTCCACAATACTCATTTCTCAGCGCTATTGAGGATCACTCACAATGCTGAAACTTTTTTCGTCAAACAAACGCAAACGGGGGCTCACCAGGGTGAATAGCAGCCGAGTGTGATACGTAGCATCTTAACCTACATCACCGTATATTTGGTTCCAAAAAGCCGTTCCCACCGCAAAGAACCTCTCCTTCTGAGTGTATTTTTGGACAGTCCGAAATAAGAAGACTTCTTGAAATGCATTTTATCATACATATCCTACCTGGAGATACTGACAGGTTTCAGATAGATTATATAATGGCAAGACAGAGATTTAGGAACCAGATTTTAAGTTGTAAAGCATTTCCAGGGGCAGATGTGGACTCTGACCACAATCTATTGATTATGAACTGTAGACTAAAGATGAAGAAACTGCAAAAAGGTGGGAATTTAAGGAAATGGGACCTGGATCAAATGATTAAACCAGAGTACAGTGTTTCAGGGAGAGCATAAGGGAACAATTGAAAGGAATTGGGGTAAGAAATACAGTAGATGAAGAATGGGTAACTTTGAGGGATGAAGTAGTGAAGGCAGCAGACGATCAAGTAGGTAAAAGATTAGGGCTAGTAGAAATCCTTGGGTAACAGAAGAAATATTGAATTTAATTGATGAAAGGAGAAAATATAAAAATGCAGTAAATGAAGCAGGCAAAAAGGAATACAAACGTCTCAACAATGAGATTGACAGGAAGTGCAAAATGGCTAAGCAGGGATGGCTAGATGACAATTGTAAGGATGTAGAGGCTGATCTCACTGGGGGCAAGATAGATACTGCCTACAGGAAAATTAAAGAGATCTTTGGAGAAAAGAGAACCACTTGTATGAATATCAAGAGCTCAGATGGAAACCCAGTTCTAAGCAAAGAAGGGAAAGCAGAAAGGTGGAAGGAGTATATAGAGGGTCTATACAAGGGCGATGTACTTGAGGACAATATTATAGAAATGGAAGAGGATGTAGATGAAGATGAAATGGGAGATATGATTCTGCGTAAAGAGTTTGACAGAGCGCTGAAAGACCTGAGTCGAATCAAGGCCTCGGGAGTAGACAACATTCCCATAGAACTACTGACGGCCTTAGGAGAGCCAGTCCTGACAAAACTCTACCATCTGGTGAGCATGATGTATGAGACAGGTAAAATACCGTCAGACTTCAATGAGAATGTAATAATTACAATCCCAAAGAAAGCAGGTGTTGACAGATGTGAAAATTACCGAACTATCAGTTTAATAAGCCACAGCTGCAAAATACTAACGCGAATTCTTTACAGACAAATGGAAAACTAGTAGAAGCCGATCTCGGCGAAGATCAGTTTGGATTCCGTAAAAATATTGGAACACGTGAGGCAATACTGGCCCTACGACTTGTCTTAGAAGCTAGATTAAGGAAAGGCAAACCTACGTTCCTAGCATTTGTAGACTTAGAGAAAACATTTAACGATGTTGACTGGAATACTCTCTTTCAAACTGTGAAGGTGTCAGGGGTAAAATACAGGGAGCGAAAGGCTATTTACAATTTGTACAGGAACCAGATGGTGGTTATAAGAGTGGAGGGACATGAAAGGGAGCAGTGGCTGGGAAGGGAGTGAGACAGGGTTGTAGCCTCTCCCCGATGTTATTCAATCTGTATATTGAGCAAGTAGTGAAGGAAACAAAAGAAAAATTCGGAGTAGGAATTAAAATCCATGGAGAAGAAATTAAAACTTTGAGGTTCGCCGATGACATTGTAATTCTGTCAGAGACAGCAAAGGAATTGGAAGAGCAGTTGAGCAGAATGGATAGTGTCTTGAAGGGAGGATATAAGATGAACATCAACAAAAGTAAAACGAGGATAATGGAATGTAGTCGAATTAAGTCAGGTGATGCTGAGGGAGTAAGATTAGGAAATGAGACACTTAAAGTAGTAAAGGAGTTTTGCTATTTGGGGGGCAAAATAACTGATGATGGTCGAAGTAGAGAGGATATAAAATGTAGACTGGCAGTGGCAAGAAAAGCGTTTCTGAAGAAGAGAAATTTGTTAACATCGAGTATAGATTTAAATGTCAGGAAGTCGTTTCTGAAACTATTTGTATGGAGTGTAGTTAGTATGGAAGTGAAACATGGACGATAAATAGTTTAGACAAGAAGAGAATAGAAGCTTTCGAAATGTGGTGCTACAGAAGAATGCTGAAGATTAGATGGGCCGATCACATAACTAATGAGGAGGTATTGAATAGAATTGAGGAGAAGAGGAGCTTGTGGCACAACTTGACTAGAAGAAGGGATCGGTTGGTAGGACATCTTCTGAGGCATCAAGGAATCACTAGTTTAATATTGGAGGCCAGCGTGGAGGTTAAATATCGTAGAGGGAGACCAAGAGATGAATACACCAAGCAGTTTTAAAAGGATGTAGGTTCATCTACACATCTACATCTACATGACTACTCTGCAATTCACATTTAAGTACTTGGCAGAGGGTTCATCGAACCACAATCATACTATCTCTCTACTATTCCACTTCCGAACAGCGAGCGGGAAAAACGAACACCTAAACCTTTCTTTTCGAGCTCTGATTTCTCTTATTTTATTTTGAGTATCATTCCTACCTATGTAGGTTGGGCTCAACAAAATATTTTCGCATTCGGAAGAGAAAGTTGGTGACTGAAATTTCGTAAAAAGGTCTCGCCGCGACGAAAAACGTCTATGCTGTAATGACTTCCATCCCAACTCGTGTATCATATCTGCAGTAGGTACTGGGAGATGAAGAAGCATGCACAGGATAGAGTAGCATGGAGAGCTGCATCAAACCAGTCTCAGGACTGAAGACCACAACAAATACATCCTAATGTCACACATGCTGGTACTATAGGTATGAGTGAGAGAAAGTGCCGCAGTGGTAAGACAATCAAATCGTGTTCTGGTGGACAGCAGATCAAATTCCCGTCCGCCCATGCAGATTTATATTCTCCATGATTTCCGTAAGCTCCTTAAAGCGACTCCCGGACCTTCGCCAATCCGAGCGTGTGTTTCGTCTGTAATAAGCTCGCCGACGATGGGACGCTAAATTGCAATCTTCCTGCCTCCTAGATGTGTGACTGCACAAAAGAAAACAGCAGTATCTGACTACGACCTGACATCAGTTCGTGTTATTAAGTCGTTCTCTATCACTGGTTAGATTACCCTCAGTTGTTATATTCCCTTGCCTTTCTTCTCGAGATCTTTTTAACTGAGAAATTTGTCGGTACAGGACACAGCCACGAAAAAAACCCCACCGTCGGAAAGATGCGAACTGGTGCCAGGGCCATAGAGACTCACCACTTGCCGAGTTCCACCAGCGCCACGGGCGGGCGGCACTGAGGATGAAGATATCGACTTCGCCTCGGCCAGTTGCCGGCCGAGTGCAACCCGCCAATGACCGGATGACAACGGACAGAAGCCCACTCGGAAGATAGAAGAGCAGCTCTCGCCCACTTGGTTGTAGATCATCGTCCAGGGCTGACTTCGATAGGGAGCGTCATTTAGTGAATTCTTAGACATGAACAGAAAGTTGTTGTAATTTGCATTTGCTATGCACTGTGAAGTTTACCTACGATATTTTGCACATAGCCATTGGGGGCCTTTTTTGCGTTATATTACGAGCAGTGTTGCAGAAGGCGATATCAAACAAGGAACAAAGATAAGTAAACCTATTTAAGGGGGTAGGACGTCAAACGGGCCGACTTGGAGCAGTAGAGGCACCACAGGACATTTTAATTTCCACTGTCTATACTTTTACAAAAAAATTCATAAAATTTTGTCAGCATGACCAGGAAGGATTCAGAATTCACACTCATAGCAGTGGAAGTTCGAAAACATAACGAAATAATTTTTTTTAGATATGAAATTTCATCATTTTTTTCACTTACTAATGGCAGTATTTGTTGCTATAGGTACACTTTTCTTCATAAGTAAGAGAGATTCTTCGATGAATTGTGCACAGCATACAAGCCATACTTAAAGGTGTATGAAGCTCTAGAATTTTCCAAATATATTAAAAACTGTGCTAAAAATTGGAGGTAATTAACTATAAAATTTGTGTTTTTCATAAACATGAAGTTTAAAATATAACAGTTCATTTGTTTTTTCATAAATTAAATAAATTCTCGACTTTCATACAGCTGTGAGTATGGTATGTATGATGTGCAAAATTCATCGAAGAATCTCTCTCACTTATGAAGAAAAGTGTACTTATAGCAACAAATGCAGCCATTAGTGAGTGAAAAAAATGATGAAATTTCACAAGTAAAAAAATTATTTTGTTATGTTTTCGAACTTCCACTGCAATGACTGTGAATCCTGAATCCTTCCTGGTGATGCTGACAAAGTTTTATGAATTTATTTGTAAAAGTATAGACACTGGAAATTAAAATGTCCTGTGATGCCTCTCCTGCTCCAAGTCGGCCTGTTTGACGTCCTACCCCCCTTAACTCATTTGTCTGACTTTGTTACTAATTTATTGGAGCGTTGTAGAATCTTCGTTCTCCTGTCCTATTACCTGACCCTGGGGCATAGCTCTGTAATCGTGGCAGGGAGAAATCGGCTTAGCGGTGTACTGCAGCAGAACTCTCAAACTCGGCCTCCACAGCAGTAGTGACGAGGCCTTTACAAAACCGGCGACTAGGCTTTACAAAATGGTGCACGGAAAAATTTAGGAGCACCCGTCATCTCAGAACTGAGACGAAGATCCTAAGCTAAGTGAAAATTGTCTAGCATATTCTTGGCACCGTTCGCTACGGCCGCGGCCACGAGAAACGCAGGAGGAGAGTAGTTAGGTTGTGGAAGGTATCGCCGAGGCCAGCTGCGCTGGGTTTCTCGGCTGAGGCGCGAACAGCCCGACGGAGGTGGTTTAAATCTAGAGAGTCTGCTGACCAGTGGTGTA
Source organism: Schistocerca gregaria (assembly GCF_023897955.1). NCBI lineage: Eukaryota > Metazoa > Arthropoda > Insecta > Orthoptera > Acrididae > Schistocerca > Schistocerca gregaria. Next base: position 311,486,152 of record NC_064924.1, on the reverse strand, counting down.
CGATATACTTGCCCTGGTGCTCTGCGTACCACACATGTACACTGCGTGTGGTGTGACATGTTGCTCTGTCCTGCTGGAAGAGACCATCGTGCCGAGGAAAAACGAGCTTCATGTTGGAATAGACATGGTCCCCAAGGATAAATACTGGGTGATAAATTTGAAAACTGAATAAAACACGGAATAATGTATACAGAGACGTACAAATTGATACACAGGCTTGGAATGACATGGGGTTTTATTAGAACCAAAACAATACAAAAGTTCAAAAAATGTCCGACAGGTGGCGCTTCATCTGATCAGAATAGCAATAATTAGCATAACAAAGTAAGACAAAGCAAAGATGATGTTCTTTACAGGAACTGCTCAATATATCCACCATCATTCCTCAACAATAGCTGTAGTCGAGGAATAATGTTGTGAACAGAGCTGTAAAGCATGTCCGGAGTTATGGTGAGGCATTGGCGTCGGATGTTGTCTTTCAGCATCCATAGTGATGTCGGTCGATCACGATACACTTCCGACTTCAGGTAACCCCATCGCACGGACTGAGGTCTGGGGACCTGGGGGGCCAAGCACGACGAAAGTGGCAGCTGAGCACACGATCATCACCAAACGACGCGCGCAAGAGATCTTTCACGCGTCTAACAATATGGGGTGGAGCGCCATCCTGCATAAACATCGTACGTTCCAGCAGGTGTTTATCAGACAGGTGGGGACGATGCGATTCTGTATCATATCGGCGTACCTCTCACCCGTCACGGTAGCAGTTACAAAACCAGAATCACGCATTTCCTCGAAGAAAAAAGGCCCGATAACGGTAGATGTGGTAAATCCAACCCATTCCGTGACTTTCCACGATAGTTCTAGGATTTTCGGTAGCCCAAATTCTGCAGTTTTGGGCGTTGACAGACCCTCGGAGCGTGAAATGAGCTTCGTCGGTCCACAACACGTTACTGAACCAATCGTCATCTTCCGCCATCTTTTGAAACGCCCACACCGCAAATGCTCTCCGCTTCACTAAATCGCCAGGTAACAGTTCATTATGCCGATGAATTTTGTACGGATAGCATCCGATGGATTTTGTACGAATAGCATCGGAAGGTACGCCTAAGTGCCAACTAAACAGTAGTGTATGGAATGCCGGTGCGACGTGCGACTGCACGAACGCTGACTTCCCCGTGCATAGACGAACCCGCTACAGTCTCCATTTCTTCCTGAACTGTCTCAGCAGCATTACGCCTTGTGCTCGGTCGGCCACTACGGGGTCTATCGTCCAAACAACCCGTGGCTTCGAACTTCGAAATCATTCTCGCCACAGCTGCATTTGTCAACGGACCTTTACCCGTTAGAATCCCCTACCTACAGTGATAGGATCGTAACGCTGAGCTAGCACATTCCCCATTCTGATAATACCGCTTCACTAAAAGCGCCTTTTCAGGTAACGTCAACAAGCTGCGACTGCTGGCGCATCTGATTCTCTCTCATTACAGTTCCTTTTATACACGATTGTCATGAGCAGTCACTATCCAGCGCCATCAGTCGGACATTTTGTGAACTTTGTTTATTTTTTTTTTTTTGTTCTAATAAAACCCCATGTCATTCCAAGCACGTGTGTCAATTTTTACCTCTCTATCTACGTTATTCCGTGGTTTATTAAGTTTTCAAATTTATACTGTCTTTTTGATCACCCGGTACATACTTGTGTTGATCCGTCGTTCCAGAAGGCTACATCACTCACGATATGCCACGAAAAAATTCCCCAGACCATGATGCACCCTCCAGGTTGCAGAATGTTTGCATTCAGACGTTTCACCCTGTACAGGCCAATGGCCGTCTGTCCGGTGGAGCATAAAACGCGATTCATCTCAAAATACCACGAGTCGCCACTCAGCGGATGGCCAGTTGCGATATTGGCGTACGAATTTCATCCTTCGTCGCCGATGAACAGCAGTCAGCATGGTGCATGAAACAGGCGCCTGATCTGAGGCCCACGCGCAGCAACGTTCCCTGAACGGTCATTGAGGAGACGTTGCTGGCAGCCCCTTGCTTCATTTGGGCGGTCAATCGCTCAAATTTGCACGTCTACTCGTCTGTACATACCTTTGCAGTCCTCATTCTTCCATGTCATCCGTGGCCTATGGTGCACTACAGTTGCCTCAGCGGCTGTTTTGGATAACGCCATTTTGTCATGCACAGTGTACTTTAATCACAGCGGCACGCGAACGGTCTACAAACGTAGCTGTTTCGGAAATTCTTCCACCCTTGGCCGGAAGCCATTGATCATGCCCTTTTGGACGTCAGATAAAGCGCTTCGTTTCTGCATTTCGATAGCGACTACACTGTTTTCCGCGTCCGTCCGACATGCTTTATATACCCTCCACTGTCAATGCTGCAACCTGCCGTCTGTGAGCGGTTATTTCGCGTTCACGTCTAAAACAGGCCGTGGTCACATTAATGTGAATGGACCATGTATTTATAGCACTAGGCAATGCGACAAGTGCAAGAGTAATCTTACCTGAAACATTCGTATATCTAAATGCAACATGATTTACCTGTTATAGATATGCACACCGGACGAAAAATTTGTAACCCTCCCCAGAAATCACTCTAAAGCTGTGTAGCATTGCCTTTACCCTTGATAATGACATCATTTCGGCCAGTAATGGAGTCCATAAGTTTCTTCACGTGCGCCGTATCCAGCTGAAGCCACTGATTGATGATTAGATCCTACAGAACAACCAAATCAAAGGGATGTTGATTGTTATCTTACACCTGTTGGCCGCGCGGGGTTAGCCGAGCGGTCTCAGGCGCTGCAGTCATGGACTGTGCGGCTGATCCCGGCGGAGGTTTGAGTCCTCCCTCGGGCATGGATGTGTGTGTTTGTCCTTAGGATAATTTAGATTAAGTAGTGTGTAAGCTTAGGGATTGATGATCGTAGCAGTTAAATCCCATAAGATTTCACACATTTTATTTTTATTTACACCCGTTGTTCCAAATAGTCCTAAACATTTACTATGGAGATCTGGTGACTTAGCAGACTGTTCTAGGTTCCGCAGGGTGCACGAGTGTTCGTCAAACCACGAACGTTTGTGCACAGCCCTGTGAACACAATTCTTGTCATCTTGTAAGATGAGAGAATCCAAGGTATACTTCTCATGAGGACTCAGATGTAAGGGCAACTCCTGTCTACCGAGAATGATGAAATAAACACCGTGGTTCATGTTCAAAAATGGTTCAAATGGCTCTGAGCGCTTTGGAACTTAACTACTGAGGTCATCAGTCCCCTAGAACTTAGAACTACTTAAACCTAATTAACCTAAGGACATCACACACATCCATGCCCGAGGCAGGACTCGAACCTGCGACCGTAGCGGTCGCGCGGTTCCAGACTGTAGCGCCTAGAACCGCTCTGCCACTCTGGCCGGCTGAATGCTCATTCAAGAGTTGGTTCACTCGTTGTGTTACATCATTTGAAAGAAGTCCTACAGAGGTTAGTCAACGGCATGAAAACACTACGAGAAATGCACGCTTGAACTTAAATGCAAATGCTGGGCAAGCCCTGCATGTGGCGCTGTTGTATCTGATCGTGAGCGGCATCTGTGGAGTGCCCACAACACTTTTCACATGTCTGTGGTGGTCAGCATAGTGTTCTGTGCAGTTATGAGTGCGTTACGTCGGAGCTAAGTGAATTCGAACGTATGCTCGTATGTTGAGTGATTCAGTTACCAGGGTGGCCCTAGTATCTGGTGTTTCAAGAGGCACAATATCGAAGATTTATACAGCACAGAAGGAAAGCAGAAAATATCATCAGCTAAGTCAGAACGCGGACGAAAAATATGTGTTAAGTGAATCGAGGGAGAGTGTGACGAAAAATAAGGAGACAACAGCTGCAAAAGTCAGTGCAGAACTGAATGTCCCACTCGCGAACTCTGTCAGCACCGAAACAACGTGAAGGGAACTCCAGGAGCTGGGAACTGCAGGGCAAGCTGGAATTCCAGAATCATTCATCAGTGACGCAAATGCCCTAAAATGCAGACATAGTACCGAGGTCATAAAACTTGTACTATGGAGCAATGGAGGAATATTTTTTCTTCGAAGGTTTCTTGTTTGACACCGTTTCCAACATGTGGTGGAGTTCACGTCTCAAGTGTGAAACATGGCAGGGGGTTCTCTGATGACTTGGGCAGCCGCAATGTGGTATTCCATAGATCCCATGAGTGCACCGTAAGGTCGAATTACTGCTAAGGATTATGTGACCATATTGGTTGGTCAGGTTCAAATCATGTAACAATGTTTGTTCCCCAGTTGCGATGCTGTCTTCCAAGATGTCTGGGTCCTTGCTCACACAACTCGCATCGTCCAGGACGGCTTTTGTAAGTAGTAGGGTGAACTGCCGTATTTTGCCTGGCCATGACGATCATCAGATAACAATAGAGCCGTTTTGGTTTACTTTGCAGGGAAGGGTACTTGCTCGCTACGCGCCTTCATAATCGTTACGTGTACTCGCCACTAATTTGCAGGAAACGTTCCAAAAGAAATCCGTTGGAATTCGATTACTCGATAAATAGTACAATTCTCAAGGCTGTCAATTCAACTAAGTACCTGGGTGTTAAAATTACGAACAACTTCAGTTGGAAGGACCACATAGATAATATTGTCGGGAAGGCGAGCCAAAGGTTGCGTTTCATTGGCAGGACACTTAGAAGATGCAACAAGTCCACTAAAGAGACAGCTTACACTACACTCGTTCGTCCTCTGTTAGAATATTGCTGCGCGGTGTGGGATCCTTACCAGGTGGGATTGACGGAGGACATCGAGAGGGTGCAAAGAAGGACAGCTCGTTTTGTATTATCGCGTTATAGGGGAGAGAGTGTGGCAGATATGATACACGAGTTGGGATGGAAGTCATTACAGCATAGACGTTTTTCGTCGCGGCGAGAGCTTTTTACGAAATTTCAGTCACCAACTTTCTCTTCCGAATGCGAAAATATTTTGTTGAGCCCAACCTACATAGGTAGGAATGATCATCAAAATAAAATAAGAGAAATCAGAGCTCGAACAGAAAGGTTTAGGTGTTCGTTTTTCCCGCTCGCAGTTCGGGAGTGGAATAGTAGAGAGATAGTATGATTGTGGTTCGATGAACCCTCTGCCAAGCACTTAAATGTGAATTGCAGAGTAGTCATGTAGATGTAGATGTAGATTGGAAATCATGCAGGATCCGTATTTATCCATTCTCAGACAACTGGAACTGTTTTGAATGACAACAGTTTTAACAAACAGTCTGTTGCCTCTTGTCTCGGTTTCTTCGGCCGACGTGTATTTGATGGTTTTTCTGACGCTTCGCCATCATGAGTGGCTGGCATTGTCACAGCTTCGCCGTCCATTGGTGGTGGTGAATGGAGTCGAGCTCGCGGCCGCAGATTACATGAACCTAACGAGCCAACGTCCACAGTGCCCAATTTCGGAGCGGATCTCCCATTGCTATCCGAAACGGTCATTCTATGCAGCACGTAAATCCAGGATCCGTTCACCTTGAGACTTTCTTCTTTCTTTTGAAGTTATTCTCATGTTTGTATATTTCTATAGCTTCTCTGAACAGGCGGAGCCTCTTCTCTACAGCCAGCACTTCTGTGTCGGCGAATTTTACTTTTTGGTCGGCCTTTCACAGCGCGTGCCCTGCCACGGCCGATTTCTCCACACGCCCCAACCTGCAATGCCGCTCATGTTCTGTGATCTTAGTGTTGACTGATCGTTCTTTCATTCCAACATAAAGTTTTCCGTGTGTGCGTGGTATGCGGCATTTTCCCGACATTCAAGTGGGTCCCTTTCCCCCTTTGCCGTTCTGAGATACGCTTTGATCTTCTTTGTCGCTTTGCGCAATATATGGCCGATTCCGGCCCTCATTCTTGGAATGTATGGCAGAAAGGCCATGCCCGACGTTTCTTTTTCCGATGAGTCGCTTCGCCGAGTATTTGACTCTGTCACATTTGTTACATAACTGGTGGAGTACCCATTGCTCCTCAGAACGGTTTCCAGTCGTTGCACTCGCGTCTGAGGTGCTGCAGCTCACATATTCGTCTTGCTCGCGTTACGAGCGTAATAATCACGCCTCTTGTCTGGATCAGGATGGTGATTTCACAGTTTGTGCAGGTATAAGTCCTTTATTTGCCGGTTTTTGATACGTGCTGTGTCTTTTCACCATCCCTTGTGACCAGCACGTCTAGAAGGGGTAGCTGTTTGTCGTTTTCTACTTCCATGGTAACTTTTATGTTGGCATGGAAGCTGTTGAGTGTTTTAGGTAGTCGCCGACCTGTTCCTCACCATGGCTCTACACAACAAAGGCATCATCGACGTATCTGTACCACAACTTAGGTCGAGCACGTCCAGTGCCTGTGCTTCGAAATGTTCCATGAAGAAGCTGGCCACCACTGGACTAAGAGAACTTCCCACGGCGACGCTCGTGAAAGTTGCCATTCCACGTGAAGTAGCTCGTGGTGAGACGTGCATGAAAGAACTTTGTGATGTCTTGCGGGAAAATGGAATCTATGTACTCCAGAGAGTCACTGAACGGCACTGTGCCAAACAAAGAAACAACGTCGAAGCTGACCAGTATGTCGTTTGGTCCATGTTTCAGTTTCTTCAGCTTCTCAGTGAAATACATGTCATGAGTTCTTTATGTACGTGTCAGTCTACAGATAAGCCTATGATGCCTTTGTTGTGTAGAGCCATGGTGAGGAGCAGGTCGGCGACTTTTTAAATCACTTGAACGTCTTCGACGCCAAGATAAAACTTACTATGGAAGTAGAAAACGACAAACAGCTACCCTTTCTAGATGTGCTGGTCACAAGGGATAGTGAAAAGACATAGTACGTATCGAAAACCGACACATACGGACCGATACCTGGGCAAACTGTGAAATTACCACCTGAGCCAGGAAAGAGGCGTGAGTAATAAGCTCGTAACGCGAGCATGACGAATATGTGAGCTGCAGCACCTCAGACACGAGATGCAACACCTAGAAAGCGCTCTGAGGAACAATGAGTACTCCACCAGTTATGTAAGAAATGTAAGAGAGTCGAATACTCGGCGAAGCGACACATCGGGCACGGTTTTTCTGCCACATATTCCCAGAGTGATGGCCGGAATCAGCCATGCAGGCAAAACGTCAGAAAAATCATAAAACACACGTCGGGCAAAGAAACCGTGACAAAAGCTAACAGGCAGTTTGTCAACAAGTGGCCGCGAAAGCCTTAACAATTTTGACATCATTTGTCATACATCACATTAGACCTGGTAATGTTTTGTATTTATGGTGTTTCCATATTTTTGTCTATCTCCTCTATGTCCAGGCTTGTTTAAAGTATCTGCATTACTTGCATTGGCACGGATGGGCTGATTGTCCATGAATATAAAACCAATTAGAACACGTTGGGAACAACAAATAACACCGTAGCAGGTTTTATATTGATTAAAAATTGCAATGAGGTGACTAGTTTACGCCTGGGCAGCTACGCTGTTGAAACCTTTGATTGTGGTGACGTTGTGTTTGCAGAAATTCTTTATCTCTTGCTGTGGGCTCGGTGTTCTACCCGGAAAGCCGCAGTGTGTTTTCTCGGCAGGATAAGATGAGGTAGTGGGTAGGTGACGCAAAGGTGACGTTGGAATTCAGAAATCTCCACTTCCTCCTGGAAGTGGTTGCCCGTAGCTTGTGCCTAATGCTGATTTAATGTTGTGGGGGGTTCTCTCGGACTGATAAACTGATGAATTTCTATTCACCAACATTTACTCACATATTTTTCATGTGTTATTTTGTTTTCACATTACGTGCGAGGCTAACGCCTATGAAATTTTATTTCACTGATGGAAGCAGTAACATATGCTATGAAAAAAGATTTCTGAACCATGATCGGAGCAACATCGTCAGCATTACTCAAACTAGCGTTATATTTGACGTTTATTAGCTCCATTCACATAGCAACAAGAAGTCTGTTAACGTGTAATAAATATCTTCACCACAGAAATGAAATGACACGTTTGGATATTACCAACGTTAGTCGCGTGCAAGCCATGAGGGTGGTGCAAAACTTGTCTTGAACAGTATGGATATTTTTACACAGGTCAGAGCATTAATGGTTCAAATAGCTCTGACCACTATGGGACATAACTTCTGAGGTCATCAGCCCCATAGAACTTAGAACTACTTAAACCTAACTAACCTAAGGACATCACACACATCCATATCCGAGGCAGGATTCGAACCTGCGACCGTAGCGGTCGCGCGGTTCCAGACTGAAGCGCCTAGAACCGCTTGGCCACTACGGCCGGCTCAGAGTATTAATATTGTCACTAACTTACAAGAGTAAAAAAATCATGTTGTTGCAAGTTCCAGGATTTTCGCCTTAGATCTGGCGCTACACCTCAAAAATTCTGTGCGCTAGGAGGTTAGCAGTAGGATAGAGCTGGGCCTGCAGTCTACTACATTCTCAACCACATTCTCAACCACTGTTCAGAAGTGTACACAGAAGGGATACCCGAAATTTATCACGAATGCTGACAGAGATCCAGGCACGAACACTTACAACGAGAGGTAGAGCGGTACGCTGAGCAGTGGCCTTCTACTGTACATCCGAATCTAATGACGCCTATGGATGAGGATGACATGGCGGTCGGTCGGTACCGTTGGGCCTTCAACGCCTGTTCCGACAGAGTTTGTATATTGTCAGAGTTTTTCTCTGAAATGTGTCTGGGTGGTAGGCGATTACTATAGTAACCGTTTCTAATTTTTGTACAGCTCCCGTCGTTAATATATCTCAATTATTTGATGCATGTGGTCACATATTTAAGTACTTATTTCATTCAGCATGTGTTGCAACTAATAACAGCATTTTTTGGGGCTGTAGTCGATTACAACATGTATGTGTAAAGTACAGCAATAAAGGTTCACCACATCATATATTTTAAAATAAAGTAATTGAAGAGCGTTTTTTCAAAACCCAATACCCAAAAAAAAATTCAAAATTGAGTTAGCCGCGGTAATGACATCATGTTGATCTTTTACGTCAGCTTCTGAACCACGTTTTAGCAAAAGTCGACTACTGCTGCATGTATGGACACTCCAAATCACAAGGTTTTAGCAAACTACGATATATGCATTCTTATAGTTATAGCAAAAGTCGACAAATACCGTATAATTACTCTCCAGTGTCTCATCTCTCTTTCCACAGCAAACTGTTAAGAATAATGGAGTATACTGGTTGCTTTAAGCGATGTTACTCATTGTTGTAACAATATTTACCGGCGGGAATAGTTTACAACCTGACTCCATTCTCGTCCTAATACCTGAAGCTCCCTTTAAGTCAAGTATTCACGTGATGGTTACACGTACATGTACAAAGAAGTATTGCAAGCGGAAGGACAATGGGTGATGATTCTTGTGGTTTCGAAAACGGTATATAGGTTAAAAATGTTCCGATGGTAGAAAATCCCGACTTACGAAGAGCTTACATCGACTTGAAACGCAAAGCAAAACGCGTAAAGAGGAACATTTCATTAAACGCAATCATAGACCTTATGTTTTGCCTTTAAAGGCTGAAGGGATGAAAGAATGCAAAGCTGTTAAACTCTGCTAAAAATATATATCCCACTTTCTTCAGCCTGTGTCATCATTAAATAGAATAGATCGAGATAAATTTCTGTTAAAATTTCTCAATATTTCTTCTTCTCAGCGCAGCGTAATGGACACTTACAGGACAAAAAGGAAGAAAACAATGACAGTGATATATACCATTAGGAAAAGTATTGGAAAAGTAGTCTCTGTGCTGCCACTTACCAAGGAGTATCTGGCGTGTCAAATGAAAGCAGAGGAGGTGACAGAACAGGAAAGGACCATAAGAAGGTAACTACTGCCATTAAAAATAATATAAAAAATATATAAATGCAGAGAGAGCCACCATGGAAGGGGGAAGTCTACTAGAGGTTATTTGCCTCCAGATATAACAGTCGACAAAGTGTTCAAGAGATTCTGTGAAGAAAGAAGAAATTTAGGACTGTAAAGAAGTGCTGCTCCTTACGAAACTACAAGCACATATTTTACAAACATTTCAACCTGTCATTCAGGACACCTAATACTGGTACCTGCTCCAGGTTGTAATGACACATTCCGACGCAGAGACATACAATACCTTAAAACTGCGCCAAAGATTAAATTGAGAGGCATGTAGATTATAATCTTTGTAATGTTCACATTGGATTCTCTTTTGTTTCATACTCCAAGAAGGAGCTAAGAGACACTTTCGATTGTTGCCTTGTGGAGGATGGACGTAATTTTTGGTGTATGCGGAAAGGCACCTCCCCCCATGAACCACGGACCTTGCCGTTGGTGGGGAGGCTTGCGTGGCTCAGCGATACAGATGGCCGTACCGTAGGTGCAACCATAACGGAGGGGTATCTGTTGAGAGGCCAGACAAACGTGTGGTTCCTGAAGAGGGGCAGCAGCCTTTTCAGTAGCTGTAGGGGCAACAGTCTGGATGATTGACTGATCTGGCCTTGCAACATTAACCAAAACAGCCTTGCTGTGCTGGTACTGCGAACGGCTGAAAGCAAGGGGAAACTACAGCCGTAATTTTTCCCGAGGACATGCAGCTTTACTGTATGATTAAATGATGATGGCATCCTCTTGGGTAAAATATTCCGGAGGTAAAATAGTCCCCCATTCGGATCTCCGGGCGGGGACTACTCAGGAGGATGTCGTTATCAGGAGAAAGAAAACTGGCGTTCTACGGATCGGAGCGTGGAATGTCAGATCCCTTAATCGGGCAGGTAGGTTAGAAAATTTAAAAAGGGAAATGGATAGGTTAAAGTTAGATATAGTGGGAATTAGTGAAGTTCGGTGGCAGGAGGAACAAGACTTCTGGTCAGGTGACTACAGGGTTATAAACACAAAATCAAATAGGGGTAATGCAGGAGTAGGTTTAATAATGAATAGGAAAATAGGAATGCGGGTAAGCTACTACAAACAGTATAGTGAACGCATTATTGTGGCCAAGATAGATACGAAGCCCACACCTACTACAGTAGTACAAGTTTATATGCCAACTAGCTCTGCAGATGATGAAGAAATTGAAGAAATGTACGATGAAATAAAAGAAATTATTCAGATAGTGAAGGGAGACGAAAATTTAATAGTAATGGGTGACTGGAATTCGAGTGTAGGAAAAGGGAGAGAAGGAAACATAGTAGGTGAATATGGATTGGGGCTAAGAAATGAAAGAGGAAGCCGCCTAGTAGAATTTTGCACAGAGCACAACTTAATCATAGCTAACACTTGGTTTAAGAATCATGAAAGAAGGTTGTATACGTGGAAGAACCCTGGAGATACTAAAAGGTATCAGATAGATTATATAATGGTAAGACAGAGATTTAGGAACCAGGTTTTAAGTTGTAAGGCATTTCCAGGGGCAGATGTGGACTCTGACCACAATCTATTGGTTATGACCTGTAGATTAAAACTGAAGAAACTGCAAAAATGTGAGAAATTAAGGAGATGGGACCTGGATAAACTGAAAGAACCAGAGGTTGTACAGAGTTTCAGAGAGAGCATAAGGGAACAATTGACAGGAATAGGGAAAAGAAATACGGTAGAAGAAGAATGGGTAGCTCTGAGGGATGTAGTAGTGAAGGCAGCAGAGGATAAAGTAGGTACAAAGACGAGGGCTGCTATAAATCCTTGGGTAACAGAAGAAATATTGAATTTAATTGATGAAAGGAGAAAATATAAAAATGCAGTAAATGAAGCAGGCGAAAAGGAATACAAACGTCTCAAAAATGAGATCGACAGGAAGTGCAAAATGGCTAAACAGGGATGGCTAGAGGACAAATGTAAGGATGTAGAAGCTTATCTCACTAGGGGTAAGATAGATACTGCCTACAGGAAAATTAAACAGACCTTTGGAGAGAAGAGAACCACGTGTATGAATATCAAGAGCTCAGATGGCAGCCCAGTTCTAAGCAAAGAAGGGAAGGCAGAAAGGTGGAAGGAGTATATAGAAGGTTTATACAAGGGCGATGTACTTGAGGACAATATTATGGAAATAGAAGAGGATGTAGATGAAGACGAAATGGGAGATACGATACTGCGTGAAGAGTTTGACAGAGCACTGAAAGACCTGAGTCGAAACAAGGCCCCCGGAGTAGACAACATTCCATTAGAACTACTGACGGCCTTGGGAGAGCCAGTCATGACAAAACTCTACCAGCTGGTGAGCAAGATGTATGAGACAGGCGAAATACCCTCAGACTTCAAGAAGAATATAATAATTCCAATCCCAAAGAAAGCAGGTGCTGACAGATGTGAAAATTACCGAACTATCAGTTTAATAAGCCACGGCTGCAAAATACTAACGCGAATTCTTTACAGACGAATGGAAAAACTGGTAGATGCAGACCTCGGGGAGGATCAGTTTGGATTCCGTCGAAATGTTGGAACACGTGAGGCAATACTGACCTTACGACTTATCTTAGAAGAAAGATTAAGAAAAGGCAAACCTACGTTTCTAGCATTTGTAGACTTAGAGAAAGCTTTTGACAATGTTGACTGGAATACTCTTTTTCAAATTCTAAAGGTGGCAGGGGTAAAATACAGGGAGCGAAAGGCTATTTATAATTTGTACAGAAACCAGATGGCAGTAATAAGAGTCGAGGGGCATGAAAGGGAAGCAGTGGTTGGGAAAGGAGTGAGACAGGGTTGTAGCCTCTCCCCGATGTTATTCAATCTGTATATTGAGCAAGCAGTAAAGGAAACAAAAGAAAAATTTGGAGTAGGTATTAAAATTCATGGAGACGAAGTAAAAACTTTGAGGTTCGCCGATGACATTGTAATTCTGTCAGAGACGGCAAAGGACTTGGAAGAGCAGTTGAACGGAATGGACAGTGTCTTGAAAGGAGGATATAAGATGAACATTAACAAAAGCAAAACGAGGATAATGGAATGTAGTCAAATTAAATCGGGTGATGCTGAGGGAATTAGATTAGGAAATGAGACACTTAAAGTAGTAAAGGAGTTTTGCTATTTAGGAAGTAAAATAACTGATGATGGTCGAAGTAGAGAGGATATAAAATGTAGACTGGCAATGGCAAGGAAAGCGTTTCTGAAGAAGAGAAATTTGTTAACATCGAATATAGATTTATGTATCAGGAAGTCGTTTCTGAAAGTATTTGTTTGGAGTGTAGCCATGTATGGAAGTGAAACATGGACGATTACTAGTTTGGAGAAGAAGAGTATAGAAGCTTTCGAAATGTGGTGCTACAGAAGAATACTGAAGATAAGGTGGATAGATCACGTAACTAATGAGGAGGTATTGAATAGGATTGGGGAGAAGAGAAGTTTGTGGCACAACTTGACTAGAAGAAGGGATCGGTTGGTAGGACATGTTTTGAGGCATCAAGGGATCACAAATTTAGCATTGGAGGGCAGCGTGGAGGGTAAAAATCGTAGAGGGAGACCGAGAGATGAGTACACTAAGCAGATTCAGAAGGATGTAGGTTGCAGTAGGTACTGGGAGATGAAGCAGCTTGCACAGGATAGAGTAGCATGGAGAGCTGCATCAAACCAGTCTCAGGACTGAAGACAACAACAACAACAGCGGAAAGGCAGCCATTTTGTTAGTAATTATGGTTTGTGCGACGAGCAGAGCAAGTCTTATTGTCTTGTGAATAAAAAATAGTGAAAAGTATCGAAGTGTTACGAAAATTATTTAAAGCGACGTAGCATTGTATTCCTTGGTTTCCACCGTCTTCGTGAAGTGAACCGATGCCAATTCATGATGGTACACACGGTCAACAAAGAGAAGAACATCGATGGCGACTAATGAATTAATATTGTGGCAGAAGGACTAATTCTACGTCTAAGGTGAGAACTCTGAATAAATCAACAGTGACGTAGAATTCAAAAATGTAATTAATCAGAATGGTTAATTATATTACAGGCAAATTTCACACAGCACTGAATTTGTCCGCATTCAATACGGTCAATACAGTCCGTTAAAAAGCCTTTCAAAAATTCTAAAGTTACAGTTCCATGTCCATAATTTTTCCTCTTTTCAAAAAACCAATAAATTTAATTTTTTAAATTATTTCGCCACACTGTCGACCGTGACCGGACAGTGCTGGTGGAACAAAGAGTAAGTACTTGATTGTTGTACTACAAATGTACTTGTACTAATTACTGTTTCTCTGTTACATGACGCACATGGAAAATGACGAATAAGGTGAAACAATATTAACTGTATAAACGGATGGCACAATAACCACAAGGAACAAGGACAAGGATTTACAAAACTAACGTAATCGTGAGTGACGCTGCTCAGCCGGAATTAAGCTAGGAAAGCGCAAACGCATACAGCGGCTGCACCTTGGCTTTGCTCCACTTAAAGCAGAAACTTTTCCTTTTCAGATTAAAATCCTGGTAGTGTTTGTGAATTTCCGACGCGCAACAAATAAAAATCGCGAGATATTTTTATTAACTGCGAGAGAATTTAAAGATTCAGATACACAGTAAAGTACAGATAAAAATAATAGCTTCACAATGGAGTCGGAGAATTTTAATTTGACAAATGTTCATGGACACGTCACCAATTCTGACAATAGTGGCGTAAATGATGACGCAATTAGTTTTTCAGCACAACATAATGTAGAAGTAAATACAATTCAATTGCACTCCACAGGGATTAACAATAACGAACCACTTGCAAGTGAAACCTTGCACACAGTCGATGAAGCATCGATTACCAGATCAGATGAAAATATTTCGCGTGAAATCAGTGAACCTAGCCCGGTTTTGATTCAATCAGATCGTGGTAGAGAAACAAAGGTTACAAATAATGGCATAAATACAAACACACAAGTTTCGTCAGTTACGCTTGAGGCATTATACAGTCTGATTCCAACGTGAGCGAGCAATTATCTGATTTAAAGATCAGTCACAATACAACGAACACAAAACTGTCGAATCTAGAAATCAGCCACAACACAACAAACACAAAACTGGCAAATCTAGAAATCAGCCACAACATGACAAACACGAAATTGTCAAACGTGGAAATTGGGTTCCAACAGCAGTTTTCAAATGTTAACACGCAATTAAAAAAAAAAGCACAAACATTTTGATCAACGCTTAAATAAACTCACCAATGAAATCGATCAAAAGATCGAAGACAAAGTCATCAAAACCGTCAATAGTGTATACAATGTATTGGCAAATGACTTCGAAAAGAAATCGTCAGATCTTACAGGGTGTTTCAAAAATGACCGGTATGTTTGAAACGGCAATACAAACTAAACGAGCAGCGATAGAAATACACCGTTTGTTGCAATATGCTTGGGACAACAGTACATTTTCAGGCGGACAAACTTTCAAAATTACAGTGTTACAATTGTCAACAACAGATGGCGCTGCGGTCTGGGAAACTCTATAGTACGATATTTTCCTCATATTCACCATGCGTAGCAAAGTTCAATTGTTTCTGGATTCTGGCGGTACACCTGATCTTTCAAGTGTCCCCACAGAAAGAAGTCACAGGGGTTCATGTCTGGCGAATAGGGAGGCCAATCCACGCCGACTCCTGTATATTTCGGATAGCCCAAAGGAATCACACGATCATCGAAATATTCATTCAGGAAATTAAAGACGTCGGCCGTGCGATGTGGCCGGGCACCATCTTGCATCAACCACAAGGTGTTCGCAGTGTCGTCTAAGGCAGTTTGTACCGCCACAAATTCACGAAGAATGTCCAGATAGCGTGATGCAGTAATCGTTTCGGATCTGAAAAATGGGCCAATGATTCCTTTGGAAGAAATGGCGGCCCACACCAGTACTTTTTGAGGATGCAGGGACGATGGGACTGCAACATGGGGCTTTTCGGTTCCCCATATGCGCCAGTTCTGTTTATTGACGAAGCCGTCCAGGTAAAAATAAGCTTCGTCAGTAAACCAAATGCTGCCCACATGCATATCGCCGTCATCAATCCTGTGCACTATATCGTTAGCGAATGTCTCTTGTGCAGCAATGGTAGCGGCGCTGAGGGGTTGCCGCGTTTGAATTTTGTATAGATAGAGGTGTAAACTCTGGCGCATGAGACGATACGTGGACGTTGGCGTCATTTGGACCGCAGCTGCAACACAGCGAACGGAAACCCGAGGCCGCTGTTGGATCACCTGCTGCACTAGCTGCGCATTGCCCTCTGTGGTTGCCGTACGTGGTCGCCCTACCTTTCCAGCACGTTCATCCGTCACGTTCCCAGTCCGTTGAAATTTTTCAAACAGATCCTTTATTGTATCGCTTTTCGGTCCTTTGGTTACATTAAACCTCCGTTGAAAACTTCGTCTTGTTGCAACAACACTGTGTTCTAGGCGGTGGAATTCCAACACCAGAAAAATCCTCTGTTCTAAGGAATAAACCATGTTGGCCACAGCACACTTGCACGTTGTGAACAGCACACTCTTACAGCAGAAAGACGACGTACAGAATGGCGCACCCACAGACTGCGTTGTCTTCTATATCTTTCACATCACTTGCAGCGCCATCTGTTGTTGAAAATTGTAACTACTGTAATTTCGAAAGTTTGTCCGCCTGAAAATATACTGTTGTCTCAAGCATATTGCAACAAACGGTGTATTTCTATCGCAGCTCGTTTAGTTTTTATTGCCGTTTCAAATATACCGGTCATTTTTGAAACACCCTGTACAAACAAACAGCAACAGGAACTGTCAGAAATAGTAGAAACACATAATCAAACACAAACCGTACAAAAAGAAATACATGAAAACGTACAGGCTATTCAATTAAATTTTAACCAGAGTACACTCCGCATGTGAAGAAATACCTGAGCAAGTTAATAAAGTTAACGAAGAAGTCTGTTTTCTGAAACAGGAGACTCGACGTATCAACGCGGACATTACCAGAATAAATGAAACTTTAGAAAACGGTAATGTAAATGAATCAATAACTGACCGGGAAACAAAACTTTTTGAAAAATTAGGTAATTAAATCAAAGTAGCCGAGGACAGAATACGCAAGGAAATTGCTGGTAGACTGAATGTTTCAAATGACTTGCCTACGTCAAGCAACAGGCAGCGCGACACTTATTCGCCCGTGCCAGATTACGATGTCAATAACGCAGAACATCGCGCGCCCAGTCGGGCGTATGTGCACGCACCGGCGCAGGCAAACAATGGCTATTCGCCAAACGTGGTGCTGCAACAGGCAGTAAGCGTGTCGCCTTGGATCTCGGCGATTCTAGTCGATGAGAGCCTATTGAAACATAGACAGTTTCCAGTTTTCTCCACAGAATCCAGAAAAACTCATCCAGTCGTATTCGTAAGAGCATTTAAAAATGTCTTACCAAGAAACTGGACTGAGGCACAGACGATTAGATATGTAGTAGGCTTCACACAAGGCGACGCACTTTTGTGGGCCACAGACATGGCTGAGCAGTGCATCACCTGCGAACAATTTGAACGGGCTTTCTTGGAGAAATATTGGTAAACTGTGGTCCAAGAAAGACTGCGACGTGAGGTGTTCAACCCACAACCGTTCAACCTCAAAAACGGCGGGTTGAGAAAGTATTTCGAAAAGTATTTGAATAAGACGCGCTATTGGAACAATCCAATACCGCACGTAGATGTTCTCAAAATTCTGAAAAACAGACTACTCGCGAACTTACGCGAAAAATTAGTAACCATACCGGAGAACGACCTTGAATACTTTCTTTCCGTGCTCTAATATATGAAGAAGAGCCGAGCACAAGTAATCGGAATGAACACTCCGTAACCAATCAAAACAACGGTAACGGTAATCATTTTAATGGCAGTGGACAAAACCAACACAGTTGGCATCCGCATGCGACAAGGCCAAATGATGGAAACTGGAATTACGGAAATCGGAGCAATTCGGCGCCACAGAGACGTGAAGACCGAAGATATAGTACAGATTTCGGTCCACGCCGGTATGGAAATGATAGAAATCACGTGAATGATTGGTCAGGTCCGCGTTATGAAAGGCGGCACAGAAATGAAAATTACAATAGTTACGGTAATAGGAATGACCGAACAAGGAGAAACAGCGACGACCGGTTGCAAGAAAATGTTGCACGCAGCGGTCCGGAGACTAATTGGCGACAGAATAACCACTCAGTACGCTTCATAGAGGTAACGGAAAGTAATGAGGCAACGCCGTTGTCTCCCCCGGTAAACAACAATCGGTCGTAATGAGCCCCCACCGGCCGGCCTATTTGACAACAGGGGGCACAAACATGCACACATTACATCTTAAACAATTATTTTTAACATATGATCAGGATGCTACCGTAGAAGATCTATGTGAAGAAGAGATAAAAGCACAGAACAAGGTAAGTGACTTCGTGCAGGCTGTAATAACAGCAAATATACGAACTATAATTACCAACGTAATTTTATATAAAGGCGCATCTACAAATATTATTTCTAACAGTTTATTTAAAGAAGTTTCGAAAGCAATAAAAGTACCAGTGTTGCCAACGGAAAATTGTAAAATCTTGACAGCTGTAGGTAACAAGTCAAAAAGTATTAAGTGGCCAACGCAAATACCTGTTACCATTAGCGATGTCACGATAAACTGTACATTCTTAATCGTTGACAAATTAATCGTCAATTGTATTTTAGGTTTGGAAGTTTTCCGGCAGTATAAAGTAAACATCGACATAGGCAGTGGACTTTGCTATTTCGGAGTGGGCAGTCGTAGTGTGAAGGTCAATCTTGTAAAGTCAACAATAGAGCGTAATGGACAATTACAGAAACAAGCTGAAGTAAAATTAGTTTACCCACAAGTGTTATTGATAGATATTCCTTTCCCCGAGCAATTAGACACGGCAATAATTAACGAACAGGACACCCACGAGAAGGTAGGAAAATCCACTTGTCTTTCAGAAACTCAACAAAATGAACTCGCAGATCTTATTTATGAATACCGAGGCATTTTTAGAAAACATAACTCAAATTTCAATGAAACATCGAAACTAGTAAGCAACTGAGGGCATATGCCAGCTTTAAAACGCATAGTTAACCACACCTAATGAAACATGTGTTACTGTGAGTCTTAACACTATAAAATGAACCACACGGTACTTTTGTAGTCTAACTCAGTTATGTAAGAGGGAGGAACAATAACAAATTAGCGCGAAGATCAGGGTTTGTTCGCTTGAGACGAGCAACAAACCACGCGTCGAAGTTGCAATCCAACGCTCAGCTGATGAGCACGCGATAGCTGCATGGCAAGACGAGGTCATTGGCCGTGCTGTAGGCAGCGAGCCGGGGAGAAATCTTCCCCTTTCCCTGTCCGATCAGCTGAGTGTATACAAAGCGCGAAGGCGCATGCGCGGTCTAGTCCAGACGACACGTGACTCATATTACTCGATGGCGGCTGTCACGACTAGCGTTCACCAACAATGCAGAGTTTTCCCCGCGCCTATAGTCCAGTCGTGGTACGTAAGCGCGCAGGCACGGAACGTTTTGAGACCACGCTTACTATGAGACACAGTGACGAAAGTCATTCAAAAACAAGAAAGAAAAGGGTACACAAGTCTTGTAAATAGTAGTTTAGAAAATTTAATTATGAGCTGATACTACGTAATATTAAGTGAACATACAAGTACGTACTGGTCATGAACGGTATTGTAATATTATATTATATTGAGTAAAATCTTATCTTGTACGGAAGGAGAAAGAAAATAGCATAATAAAAAAAATAATGCAGATATATAACCAGAAGAAAGACTATGTACACGAGAACAACACACGATTCCATATAGGGAAAAGCTAGCGGCAAAGACGAAAGCAAAGAGATAACGCATACATTTACATTACACAGTAGTGAGCGGATTTTCAGAATGAACAACAAGGTAAACGCGTGAATTTTTGTGACTAAGGAAGAGAATGACACAAGCTTTAAAATAGGAAAATAATAAACAGATCTATGCAGCGTGAGTAACGAACTGAATCGCCCTCAAAACAAATACCTACGATTTATATATAGAGAGAGACACATTAACGTTAGGAAACACCTAAAGCACTGAGCAAACAACTTTGTAGAATATATAAGCTATACACGAGGTTACATGTACGAAAGTTAAAGTTTAAAGGAAGAAAATATGGAATGATTGCGCATTAATGGACTGTAAGGCAGTTATGTACGTAAGAAGAAATATTTAATTGTAAGTATTATTAGTATGAGGGGACAATGCTCAGCACAACCTGAATTATTGTGGAATATTGAAGGAATGGTGCAGGGTACCGAAAAAGGGCCCCACCAGCAAAGTGTATATTATAGTGGTAGATATTTTTTGGTGTGTATAAACGTATGTACTGTATGAATGTGTGGAAGGCGAGAGAAGCTCTGTACATGTACGGAACCTAAACAACATAGAAGTGTTTAAGGAAAATTAAACTCTAACACAACCTCGTATAAAAATGTGTGCCTAACGTCAAGAAATAACTTAATTAAAACCGTAAGACCCTACGAGTTTACGAGAAAATACGAAAAACCTGATACACAGGGCAACATTAGCGATTCTTCACTCATGTATGCAGAAGGAAGCTATGATTTACTTTACATACTTGAAACATGAAATGATAAATCATGTGAAAATTATATCTTTCATACATATCGCGATTTACAGTCACAAAGAATGAAAATGATATCGCCGCTATACGAGAAACAGGTAAGTAGTGTAATCGACGACCTGTAAGCAAAGGAATCATCTATAAAATGAATTATGAACAAAAAACTTCATACAGAATTTTATGCTGCACTGAAGCTACGAATGTCGGATTATTCGTGTACATAGATTTTCATGACAACCGATGCATTAAAATGTCTGTATTTTTTCTCCCGTGATAACACAAGACGCCTATAAGCGCACTTTAATTGAAGATGATACACGCACACTGTACATAGTAATAGTAGTTACACCCTGAACTTCAAAATTTTATGTTTATATGTCCATGTTAATGCAGGAAGTTTTATTAGGGTTAATGATTTACAAGCACACCAGAATGTGCTTACGCCCAAAACACTGTACATATTAGGGTTATGTTGCATATAAACGATTATTTCGTGCATTTTCAGATTTTATACGGAAAAATCGTAGCAAACACGTAGTCGTTGCCACTACCCTAAGTATAAGGTGGAAAATGCCCTTCCCAAGCTTCAGTGTAACGGCTACAGATGTATTCTCTGCATGCTGATGCATGTCGTTGCGTATGACGAATACGTAACGGAGGTAAACCTTAACATATACTCGAGTTCAAGAAGGAAAACAAAGGACTTGTTCCTTCTGACTGAGTAATGGAAAAATGTGTGTGGGTAATAAAATCAAAGACGAAGATGCCACTACGAGTGGTCAAAAATTTTTCAATTTTCGTCCATAGTTTTTTTCCTGTAGCTAATGTAACCAATGTGTTATATGTTATTCCACTGTATGTGGTGTACGTTGTATTTCATGCCAAGTCCCGTTTGACTTACAAATTTGTGAATACTTATGTACATTGACCAGAAGTATTGAGGGAAATGAATCTCGGTACAATAGCTAAAAGGGGTTAATGCGAAGAAAAAAGTATAGTGAAAAAGAAAGTTTCGATCGCAATACTCCCGGTTATAGTGATGTGTGCAAAAATTAAAATTGTGCAAAGTAGTGCTACGTTGCAAGTGTCAGCGAGCCTAAACAAGTGACATCGAAAACTGAAGAAGCTTGTGTCGTCAAACGACCCATGGCGTCACAATAGGAAAGGACAATGCCAAACAAGTTTGACATGGTACGCTTCTTACTCGCAGCTGCATCGACAGAGATCGTCCTCCGCCTCGCACACAGTTTGGTGTGTTCTTCGGGGCACATATTCCAATGTACCTCGTCGTATCCAGTCTAAGTACTGGAAGGAACTACAAAAAGCAGACGCATACTGAGGTTCGGAAGTCTCGACGGTACCCGCACGTCGGTGTATATTCAGTGCACTGGCGCGCGCATTCAACCAACGTCGCCAGCTAACGGACGACCAATCAGCCGCGCGTATCTCCCGCCCATATTCAACACTGGGGCTAGCGAACAAAGCTCGTCGCCCCAGAATAAATACAGAAAGCAATACAAGGACTTAATTTTCACCTCTGATGAGGAAGGAAACATTTGTAAATAACGTTGTATTCATTGTATATTTTATTGTACAAACTTTACATGATGTCGTTTTCTCAGTATTAGCCAAAACTTTGCATTTTAAGATTATGGTTTGTAAATATTAGCATAAGTATGCCTAAAAACTGACACACAATCAGTAATACCAAAGGATTCACAGTGCCATGAAAATGAGACAGTAAAAATGATATTTGTAAATAAAAGATCCCCCAACGTATCAATTGAAAGGTCGACTACTGTATCCTGTCAACCAAATAAAATTTTCTAGTGACAGTATACAGTAGGGAGGCAGTTGTAATGACACATTCCGACGCAGAGATATACAATACCTTAAAACTGCGCCAAAGATTAAATTGAGAGGCATGTAGATTATAATCTTTGTAATGCTCACATTGGATTCTCTTTTGTTTCATGCTCCAAGAAGGAGCTAAGAGACAGTTTCAATTGTTGCCTTGTGGAGGATGGACGTAATTTTTGGTGTATGCGGAAAGGCAGTCATGTTGTTAGTAATTATGGTTTGTGCGACGAGCAGCGCAAGTCTTATTGTCTTGTGAATAAAAAATAGTGAAAAGTATCGAAGTGTTACGAAAAGTATTTAAAGCGACGTAGCATTGTATTCCTTGGTTTCCACCGTCTTCGTGAAGTGAACCGATGCCGACTCATGATGGTACACACGGTCAACAAAGAGAAGAAGATCGATGGCGACTAATGAATTAATATTGTGGCAGAAGGACTAATTCTACGTCTAAGGTGAGAACTCTGAATAAATCAACAGTGACGTAGAATTCAAAAATGTAATTAATCGGAATGGTAAATTATATTACAGGCAAATTTCATACAGCACTGAATTTGTCCGCATTCAATACGGTCAATACAGTCCGTTAGAAAGCCTTTCAAAAATTCTAAAGTTACAGTTCTATGTCCATAATTTTTCCTCTTTTCAAACAACCAATAAATTAAATTTTTTTATTTAGTTCGCCACAAGGTGTAAGATTTGTTTAATGAAAATAAAAGCAGAAACATACATGCAGAAGAAGAATGAGCTGCGAACTAGACACAGATTACGTAAAATTCGTGCAAAGCGGTTTTATGATACAATGAAAAAAGACGGACCCACTGTTATAAAGACTCGCTTTGACATGCAACAGAACCAACCTATTCCTGAACTATCAGTCAGTGAAATTTTCTGTGCTAGGCAGTTATAGTTATACAGTCTGTGCATCATGATCCACACTAACGAGCAAAAAAAGGAAAGTATCGTTCTTTACACCAAGCTGGAGAATCTTCAAGAGGATCCAGTCAAGTTCCTTCAGCTTTGTTGGACTTCCTTTCTGACTTAAATAAAAAATAAACAAATGATGGCCACAATACTATACATCTATTCTCTGATTCTTGCAGCAGCAAAAATAGAAACAGTTGTATGATGGCGTTGGTTACAGCGTTCCTGGAAAAGAGCACAAGATTCAGTAACATTTGTCACTTCTTTCCGATTCGTGGCCATAGCTACTTGCCTCCAGACCGAACGATGCGTGAATGCCATCCTCCGATCCTATCGATCGGAGTGCAACCATATCGGCAGCATATTGGCGAGGCATTCGTCTTCATCTTGTGAATGACTTCCTTCAGGATAACGACTAGAGTGGCCAGCATGTTCTCCATATATGAACCCTATCCAACATGCCTGGGATGGATTGAAAAGGGCTGTTTGTGGACGACGTGACCCACCTACCATCCTAAGGAATCTACGCCGAATCGCCGTTGAGGAATGGGACAATCTGGACCAATAGTGCCTTGATGAACTGGTGTATAGCATGCCACGACGAATACAAGCATGTATCAATGGAAGAGAACGTGCTACTGGGTATTAGAGGTACCGATGTGTACAACAATCTGGACCACCACCTCTGAAGGTCTCGCTGTATGGTGGTACAACATGCAATGTGAGCTTTCCATGAGCAATGAAAAATGTGGAAATGATGTTACGTTGATCTCTATTCCAATTTTCTGTACAGGTTCCGGAACTCTCGTACTGAAGTGATGCAAAACTTTTTTTGATGTGTATTTTGAGATTCCAGATGATGCAAAGAAGTTTTACAAAGATGTTCTAGACAAAAAATACATAGACATAAGAGGTAAAACTTGATAATGCCAATGTGATTGTAACATGTAATGCTTTTTGTAATATTCATTTCATACTTCACGTAGTATTAATAATAATGATATAAGCTAAACAACTGTGTTAAAATAATTATCACTGCTACTACTGTATTATGCCACTGTCTTTCTGTTATTATTATTTGTATCCTCAATAAAGTCAAAAACTATATATTTAAAAGATGCTATACTAAATAACATATGCATAAATATGCGTTTTACAGCAATGTAGGCATATAATAAACATTTATCGACTATTGAAAAAAATTAAAAAATTGCACTTAATGTACTGTCTTAAAAATTAAAATTTAATCAATTTTAGTACAACATACTAATGTCAGTGTGATCTAGTACTCATGTAAAAATTCAAATGCTCAAACATATCTATCAATATGAAAATAGAAAAACTTATTTTATGAAAAACTGTATTGCATCTATCGAGTTCTGAAAAAAACGCTCCTCAATCAAAAACAACAGGCAGGACTAACAGTTAAAATGACACTTTATATCTCTTTTATAAAATATGTATTGCACAGTCAGTACATTAAAGAAGTTGTTGAAATTATATTAAACATGTTGAAAATTAAACTTTATTCTGTAGTGTTTACTTATCAGTCTTTGATTTTAACAGCGCACTTGTTTTTATTAATAACACTTTATTTAAAGAAATATAATGAAATTATGATGTTCACAAAGCAATTTCTATACAGATAAAAGCTACTTATATTACGACTGACATACCACAATTGAAACCCTCTTTTTTCCACATTTGAAAGAACACTCTGTTTTTCCAAAAATACTTTGTTTGAAAAATTATTGTTGATAAAATGTTCCGTATTCTACAATATTGTAATGTAAAACTGAAAAGGAGGCAATAGCTGAGGACGAGCTGTGTGCCAGGGTTGCTGTGTGGTGCCAATAAAACAAACAGAAATCTCAAACAGTTTTAAGCCGCAGCGTGGCCGAGGCATCCAACGACCTCCTGTGTGTTGTCGCCCTGCAATGCCGACAGACCTCATTGCCTCTGTCAGCAGCAACTCCGGGTGTGAGCGGTCTCAGTTTGCTATGGTCGCATGTGTTGTGGCTTCTCTCACACACCCTATGCTGTGCACCAGGTGGCAGGTGGGTGATGTAACGGCAGTGACCCACTACCCGATGTTGATGACCGGTAAGCTGCGTTCCAGAGCCGCTGCTGGACCGATGTGCTGGCGTCTCCAGGTTCTGTGGTTTCACGTCAGACTGCCCTAACGCCGAGACAAACTGTGGTCCATGAGCGGCATTCCAGAGGGCGCCCAAGCATCAGAGCCTCGCGCTGACATAGCTGCAATACTAGCATTTTGAGTAAAATGGCTAGGTATTTTTACGCTTCCGAGGTGCACTTGCTTTGGCTTTGCTACGCCTCGTCTTCCACTTCTGCATGGCCACTCTTGTCCTCTGGAATTAGAAGCAACAACTGCACCCTTATCCCGATAAAATTCTTCAGCATCCCCCACTTGATAGGATTCGTATGGGCTATGTGACATTGGAGAGGAAACCAATATGTACAACTTTGCTCCGCAGGTCCTTACTTAGGTTAAAATAGAAAGAGAAGTTTTTATACTTGGGTTGCAAGATGAACTTCAATTTGAGTGGTAGATCTCTCTGCAGTTTGCGTAGTCACTCCAGGTACTGATCTGTTGACAACAAGTTTATTCCCAGTCATCAAAGCATAGCCTGTTGCATAGCTTCCCGAAATTTCGATACCTCTCTGTATGCTACCCACACACCGTTGTCCAAGTTCTGTAACCACTTCATTATCACCACTTCCCCATCCAATATTCCTACTGTGGCTTGTAACCTCTTAATGTTCTGGTTCACTGATTCTTCCACCATTTTCATATACTTCATTACTTCCTCACTCAAGTGGCGTAGAATATTGTTTAAAAC
This sequence comes from Schistocerca gregaria, assembly GCF_023897955.1. Lineage (NCBI taxonomy): Eukaryota > Metazoa > Arthropoda > Insecta > Orthoptera > Acrididae > Schistocerca > Schistocerca gregaria. The sequence goes on along the minus strand of NC_064924.1, from coordinate 311,459,861 downwards.
ATCTTTCTCCAAACTTGTGGTCTGCTTTATGCGCCACTCATTTGCTGCTTTGTTTCCTTTTACCAATTGCTTTACTACTTCCATCATGTCATTCATGCCCCTGATGTCCTCCTTGTCATCTGTCTCGAATACAATTTTCTGAAGTTGGCCACCCTGCATCGCTCCAACCTTTCCTTCTCCTTGTACTGTACAATCCCCTGTGTCATCTCGTCTCTCAATTTCTCGTAAGTTCCATACTCCTTTAGCTTCTTTAAGCTCTCCATCATTCTTCTAACCCTGCCAGAAGCTGCTGAATGCTTTATCTAACTGTTTCACCTCGTTCCACTTTCTCCATGCGTTAGATATCACCTGTATCAGGCAGCGGTGACAGGTGATCGCCACATCATGCTTCGCAAACAGCGTTTCCACTCCCACGTGCTGATTCTGCACGCTTTTGTTCCAACGATGACCAGTGGCGCGTCTATGGTCTGCGCCTTCTCCATCTTGTCGCCTGACGTATCGAACCTGAGGACAGGGATACCCATTACACTTTCCTCCCCCTAAAAACCCTTTGCTGCCCCGCTGCGGTTCATCCCATCTACACTATACATTGTGCTATACTTAAGCCCAACAAACATAAAACATAGAAGTTCTCCTGCCTCTTAGGTCTCAACAGGTATGCTCCTTTGCACCATCCTTTTCAAATTTTCCTTCTATTCCAACCCACAATTCTTACTGTAACGCTCACTGCTTCTTATTATTTTTCTAGTGTCCTAGTATTAGCCTTGCTCACTCTGTACCATATTTCCCTTATCACCCTAACGAAAACTTTAACAGAGTTTCCTCTCTTACCCTTCTTGGTCCGTAGCATGCTGAACGGTGATGTCATCTGACGATCATATACTACCTCATGCGATGACAGTCCTCTGTTCATGTCCTGCTTCGAATTATACGTTGAGATAACATATCTTAAAAAAAAAAAAAAACATTCCAATGGGTAAGGAGTGCACCCGCATCGTATCCTAGCATCCTCCTTACAGTTTTATGAACTCTTTCCATTCTTACATTACCTTGAGGATGTAGAGGACTTTTTCACATTTTTTTCGCACACAACAACTCACATAATAACTTTGACAAATCCGACATAAAGTTGGTTCCCTGATCTGTCACTGCTGTCCCAGGTACCACGAACTTCGTTATCCAATTGTTTACTAGCACTTGAACCACTGTTGCTGCCTTTTGGTTCGACGTTGCGACTATTTCCAAATAGCCAAAAAATTGTCTATAAACGTGAGTACATATTTATTTCCTCCAATATCAATCCCAAGCAAATGAAATGGTGTCAGTGTTTCAGGTAACCTCTGCAGTGCCGCTCTTGTCCGATACAAATGCACTCTTCGTGCACACTGTATGCAATTCCGCATATATTGTTTTACGTCCACCTCCCCATTACTCTCCTGTTGTAAGATCTACATCTCCTATGACCTGATAACACGTGATCATGCTTCTCCTGTAAAACTCTCTCTCTTGCTTTGCTGGCACCTCCACTTACGGTGCCAACTTAGTTTTCCGCACACCAGCCATTCTGCAAATAAAACAGTGATTGCCTGCGATACTTCGTACTCTCATCATCTGTTTTTTGTGCTGGCTTACATTCCTCAAGCTCATTACCTCCTAGTTGGAGTACCGCTACTTTCCTATTCAGCCCATCCACGTTTCCATGTTTCTTTCCGGGTTTATGTATGACTTCAAAATCAAATTCGCTCAGTCATACTGCCCATCATGTCAGCCTGCTAGATTTGTCCTTCAATTCCCACTACTATTTCAATGCTGAATGACCTACCACTCGAAACTTTTTCTCCATAGACATATCGCTTGAAGTAGATGATTCCATAGGTATGGCTAAACATTTCCTTTTCTGTCGTGGAGTAATTCTTGTCCGCTGTGATCATTTGCATTTGTCTTGATACACAGGCTACCAGATGTTCTATGCCCTCAACTCCTTTAGGCAACACGCAACCAAGCGAAAAGCATCATATGAAAGAATGAATTCCCTTCAATTGTCCCAGCTCTGTTGAGAGCCTCTGTATAACCTGTATAAGCCTTTGCTTCTCCAGTTAATCTTAATTTTGCTCCCCTCAAAAGTTCCTTGCCACCCTTCCATCTCTGCAGTTTCCTAAGATCTTTCACAAACTCTTGCATATCCAAAGTTGATTTACCAGAGATAGGAGCAATTAACTGATAAATCTGTATTTCGCTGTGACTATTGCGTTTCTAATATATCACTTAACTCCGTATTGTTGCTGACAGGTGTGCTACATTTTCCAGTAATACAGGCTGGTGCAGATAAAAGTAGTCCCTCTATGTATATAGAAAATACAGTGAAATTACACAAAGGTAGAGCTGAAATAGACTTACCAGTTATTTTCAATGAAAAATACATTTATAGAAGATGTTGAACGTGACCCCCTGCAACATCAGTACAGAGCTGTGCACGTCTAAGCATATTCAGATACAGCCGACATAAAGTTCAGATATCGATGACGGCAACTTCACGACTGATGTCTTTCAGTTCCTGTATTGTGTAGATTTGTTTCACAGAGCTTACACTTCAGCTGTCGCCAGAGGAAAAGAATTCCGAAGTTGTCAGACCATGAGTACGTGTGGTTATAAAAGTTTGCTGACGGTTCATTCCTAAGTAAAGACATCATCATAGAAACGTTCCAGGGATATCTCAGACGTGTGGCATGTTACCCCATCTCGCTGGAAAACGCAGTGTTGTCTTTTGTGTTCAGTGAGTTGAGCACAAAACGTATAAAAAAATGGTTCAAATGGCTCTGAGCACTATGGGACTCAACTGCTGTGGTCATCAGTCCCCTAGAACTTAGAACTACTTAAACCTAACTAACCTAAGGACATCACACACATCCATGCCCGAGGCAGGATTCGAACCTGCGACCGTAGCAGTCCCACGGTTCCGGACTGCGCGCCTAGAACCGCGAGACCACCGCGGCCGGCAAAAAAAACGTATAAAAATTTGCATATCTGCAATAGTGTTGAGGCTAGTGTCAAGAAATATCGGTCCAATGATGGGTGTTCCTGTTACAAACGCCGATTATTTCATCATGGAATGCTTGCTGACACACAGTGTTAGGGTTCTCCTTTGCCCAGTAGCCTGTGTTCTGTGAATTCACATGACCGGAAAGATGAAACCATGCTTCACCACTCATGATATAATAGAAAGGATCTAACAAACCATCGTTTACGTTATTCAAAATCTACGTGCAGCAATCTGCTTGTTTCTGACTGTCATCCTCCAGTAATCGGTGCACAATCATCACACGATATGGCTACACATTAAGACTTTTTTTCAGAAACCGCTGGAAACTCCTGCTGCTTACATGCGCCTGTTGGGCAAATTTACGCGTAGACGTCTTTGGGCTCTGAATAATTCTTCGACGAACGTCAGCAATAACGTCTGGTGAGCGAACTGAAGGAATTCTTTGTTACATTTTGCACAAATCCTTAGGGGCACCAATTTTTATACAGCTATATTTCTCTCTTTGCTGATAGTCATCTATCCAGATTCTTGACCCCGATATTTCGCGAGTTTCCTTAATGGAACCTCTTTTCACATGTGCTTCCGCAATTTTAGTTCTTTCTTGTATCGAGAAAGGCATTTTGCAGATCCCAAAGAGAAACCTCGAACTTTACTGATGAAATAAACTGAAATGCTGACGGAAGATTGTTAACAATCGATTATTCCATAAAATTGTCCATTGTTATTGCTGTTTATTGTAGTTTAAAAGTCGAAATATTGCATTCGCATTCAAAAGGGGAGACGTGCAACTTTGAACTGTGCCATCCTGTGTAAGGACTATCTCTGGTTCTGATACTACTCGCGTTCCTGACTCTGCCAAAGCCTTGTCCGTCTCGACATTCGTTTGAAATATCAACAGTTACAGGACACATAAAATAAAATACATTACCTTAATGCTCCCCCCATGAACCATGGACCTTGCCGTTGGTGGGGAGGCTTGCGTGCCTCAGCGATACAGATGGCCGTACCGTAGGTGCAACCACAACGGAGGGGTATCTGTTGAGAGGCCAGACAAACGTGTGGTTCCTAAAGAGGGGCAGCAGCCTTTTCAGTAGTTGCAGGGGCAACAGTCTGGATGATTGACTGATCTGGCCTTGCAACATTAACCAAAACGGCCTTGCTGTGCTGGTACTGCGAACGGCTGAAAGCAAGGGGAAACTACAGCCGTAATTTTTCCCGAGGACATGCAGCTTTACTGTATGATTAAATGATGATGGCATCCTCTTGGGTAAAATATTCCGGAGGTAAAATAGTCCCCCATTCGGATCTCCGGGCGGGGACTACTCAGGAGGATGTCGTTATCAGGAGAAAGAAAACTGGCGTTCTACGGATCGGAGCGTGGAATGTCAGATCCCTTAATCGGGCAGGTAGGTTAGAAAATTTAAAAAGGGAAATGGATAGGTTAAAGTTAGATATAGTGGGAATTAGTGAAGTTCGGTGGCAGGAGGAACAAGACTTCTGGTCAGGTGACTACAGGGTTATAAACACAAAATCAAATAGGGGTAATGCAGGAGTAGGTTTAATAATGAATAGGAAAATAGGAATGCGGGTAAGCTACTACAAACAGCATAGTGAACGCATTATTGTGGCCAAGATAGATACGAAGCCCACACCTACTACAGTAGTACAAGTTTATATGCCAACTAGCTCTGCAGATGATGAAGAAATTGAAGAAATGTACGATGAAATAAAAGAAATTATTCAGATAGTGAAGGGAGACGAAAATTTAATAGTAATGGGTGACTGGAATTCGAGTGTAGGAAAAGGGAGAGAAGGAAACATAGTAGGTGAATATGGATTGGGGCTAAGAAATGAAAGAGGAAGCCGCCTAGTAGAATTTTGCACAGAGCACAACTTAATCATAGCTAACACTTGGTTTAAGAATCATGAAAGAAGGTTGTATACATGGAAGAACCCTGGAGATACTAAAAGGTATCAGATAGATTATATAATGGTAAGACAGAGATTTAGGAACCAGGTTTTAAGTTGTAAGACATTTCCAGGGGCAGATGTGGACTCTGACCACAATCTATTGGTTATGACCTGTAGATTAAAACTGAAGAAACTGCAAAAATGTGAGAAATTAAGGAGATGGGACCTGGATAAACTGAAAGAACCAGAGGTTGTACAGAGTTTCAGTGAGAGCATAAGGGAACAATTGACAGGAATAGGGGAAAGAAATACAGTAGAAGAAGAATGGGTAGCTCTGAGGGATGTAGTAGTGAAGGCAGCAGAGGATAAAGTAGGTACAAAGACGAGGGCTGCTATAAATCCTTGGGTAACAGAAGAAATATTGAATTTAATTGATGAAAGGAGAAAATATAAAAATGCAGTAAATGAAGCAGGCAAGAAGGAATACAATCGTCTCAAAAATGAGATCGACAGGAAGTGCAAAATGGCTAAACAGGGATGGCTAGAGGACAAATGTAAGGATGTAAAAGCTTATCTCACTAGGGGTAAGATAGGTACGGCCTACAGGAAAATTAAAGAGACCTTTGGAGAGAAGAGAACCACGTGTATGAATATCAAGAGCTCAGATGGCAGCCCAGTTCTAAGCAAAGAAGGGAAGGCAGAAAGGTGGAAGGAGTATATAGAAGGTTTATACAAGGGCGATGTACTTGAGGACAATATTATGGAAATAGAAGAGGATGTAGATGAAGACGAAATGGGAGATACGATACTGCGTGAAGAGTTTGACAGAGCACTGAAAGACCTGAGTCGAAACAAGGCCCCCGGAGTAGACAACATTCCATTAGAACTACTGACGGCCTTGGGAGAGCCAGTCATGACAAAACTCTACCAGCTGGTGAGCAAGATGTATGAGACAGGCGAAATACCCTCAGACTTCAAGAAGAATATAATAATTCCAATCCCAAAGAAAGCAGGTGCAGACAGATGTGAAAATTACCGAACTATCAGTTTAATAAGCCACGGCTGCAAAATACTAACGCGAATTCTTTACAGACGAATGGAAAAACTGGTAGATGCAGACCTCGGGGAGGATCAGTTTGGATTCCGTCGAAATGTTGGAACACGTGAGGCAATACTGACCTTACGACTTATCTTAGAAGAAAGATTAAGAAAAGGCAAACCTACGTTTCTAGCATTTGTAGACTTAGAGAAAGCTTTTGACAATGTTGACTGGAATACTCTTTTTCAAATTCTAAAGGTGGCAGGGGTAAAATACAGGGAGCGAAAGGCTATTTACAATTTGTACAGAAACCAGATGGCAGTAATAAGAGTCGAGGGGCATGAAAGGGAAGCAGTGGTTGGGAAAGGAGTGAGACAGGGTTGTAGCCTCTCCCCGATGTTATTCAATCTGTATATTGAGCAAGCAGTAAAGGAAACAAAAGAAAAATTTGGAGTAGGTATTAAAATTCATGGAGACGAAGTAAAAACTTTGAGGTTCGCCGATGACATTGTAATTCTGTCAGAGACGGCAAAGGACTTGGAAGAGCAGTTGAACGGAATGGACAGTGTCTTGAAAGGAGGATATAAGATGAACATTAACAAAAGCAAAACGAAGATAATGGAATGTAGTCAAATTAAATCGGGTGATGCTGAGGGAATTAGATTAGGAAATGAGACACTTAAAGTAGTAAAGGAGTTTTGCTATTTAGGAAGTAAAATAACTGATGATGGTCGAAGTAGAGAGGATATAAAATGTAGACTGGCAATGGCAAGGAAAGCGTTTCTGAAGAAGAGAAATTTGTTAACATCGAATATAGATTTATGTATCAGGACGTCGTTTCTGAAAGTATTTGTTTGGAGTGTAGCCATGTATGGAAGTGAAACATGGACGATTACTAGTTTGGACAAGAATAGAATAGAAGCTTTCGAAATGTGGTGCTACAGAAGAATACTGAAGATAAGGTGGATAGATCACGTAACTAATGAGGAGGTATTGAATAGGATTGGGGAGAAGAGAAGTTTGTGGCACAACTTGACTAGAAGAAGGGATCGGTTGGTAGGACATGTTTTGAGGCATCAAGGGATCACAAATTTAGCATTGGAGGGCAGCGTGGAGGGTAAAAATCGTAGAGGGAGACCGAGAGATGAGTACACTAAGCAGATTCAGAAGGATGTAGGTTGCAGTAGGTACTGGGAGATGAAGCAGCTTGCACAGGATAGAGTAGCATGGAGAGCTGCATCAAATCAGTCTCAGGACTGAAAACAACAACAACAATGCTTAAGCCTAATCATCGCCCATTTTGATTCTCGGCACTTTCTACCTATATGCCCGTAACGCTTACACGTGGCCGGCCGATGTGGCCGAGCGTTTCTAGGCGATTCAGTCTGGAACCGCGCGACCGCTACGGTTGCAGGTTCGAATCCTGCCTCGGGCATGGATGTGTTTGATGTCCTTAGGTAAATTAGGTTTAAGTAGTTCTGAGTTCTAGGGGACTGATGACCTCAGATGCTAAGTCTCATAGTGCTCAGAGCCATTTGAACCATGTTGAGCTTACACGTGGAATAGGTACCAATACTGTTCACTGTGCTGAATGACGTTCGAAATTGCACTGGGTACATTCGACAAAAATTAAATTTCTTGACTCGCCGTACCGTAGACCGTAGGTCAGACATCGCAAAGAAAAGGCGACGCCAGTTTTCTGACACTTGTAAATGTTGACGAAGAGTTTGGGTACAGGGGGACGCTCTGCGGCACCAGTAAAATAGCCTGAAATTTTGAAATGTTTTATCACAGCTCCCGGCCGTGGCTCAATATACAGGATGCTTCACAATCCACATAGAAGGGACTTGGTAGATAAAGTTTTACACCGCGACCCATGTCCGAAAACGTCATCCAACGACGATACAGAGTACTAAAGTTACAGGCGCCGGCGCCTGTAAATGTATGCATATACATGGTGATTCCGTGACGTTGTTACAACCTTTGAAGGTTGATGGAGAAGGGTAAATGTATCAGTTTGTGGTAAGGGTCCCTGTACCGGAAACGTGCGAATCGAAAGTTGTGAGCTAAAACCATTCTGATACCTCTGACAGTGGAATACATGCGCCGGTACTGTTGTTGCTTAGACTAAAGGGTAGATAGCTTTTAGAGGTAGTAGTGTGAACCATAACAAGAAAAAATGTTCAGTAAACACGGGCTCTAAATTGCACACCTTAAGAGCTATGAGCTCTTGTTCAATAGAGAAGATGTGTCTCATGTGTTTCACACTTGCGAAGATGAACAAGTGCTCATAGACATTTTAAAGCCCGCGTTTTCTAGACGTATTTTCTTGTCTTGGTCGATTCTACGCCTCCGAAGTTGCATACCCGACATTCTTGGAAACAACAGTATCGGTATATGTATTCCATTGTCAGAGACATCAGAAATATTATTGCTTGTACCTTTCGACTTGAACGTTGCGATACATTTATCATGTTCATCATCCTTGAACGTTTGTAACATGTCACTCTGTATATACATACATTTACAGGCGCCAGCGCCTACAACGTTGATGCTCTGTAGCGTTGTTGGATGACGTTCCTCCGTAAAACTTGACCTACTGGCCCCGTCGACAATCACTGGGGCATCCAGCTGACTCTTGTCTGCTACTCCGTAGCGCTGATAGTCACGTATCCAGAACAGACACAGGCGAGAGGCCCGTTCGTTCCGGCTAGTGACTACCGAGTTTCACATTGTCGTTTCATCGTGGCTATCTAATCTGTTTCTATGCCTGCATATCTCAGTATGCTATTGCCATATTGCTGTCCCAGTGGATCCCTTGCTATCTGCGGTGATCGACTGCATCGTCTTGCCGATTTTATTACCTTAATACCTTTCTGTCATCGGATTTTTATTATGATTTGACTGAGAAAGTTGGGTCGCCCATTTAAACCTAGTTCCCATTTTATATGAATTTATTATACACTCGTAGGCCTTTCTATTTATTTAATAGTAATGCTAGGGCTCCCCGTCGAGCAGACCGTTGGCCGCGTGCCGGTCTTTCAATTCGACGCCACTTTGGCGACCTGCAGTCGATGAGGATGGTAGGAGGATGATGAAGACACTTTTTTCTTTCACTTGCCGCCCTGATTTTACGACGCACCATCTAATTGCTTAAGATGGATCTTTATTGACCACTTAGCCGCTGCAATCGGTATACGGGCGCTGATATGGCTGAACCTCCACACCAATTCCATCATCCGATCGCACCGTTGCCCGTGTCCCGCCACGTGAAGGCGAGTCATAGTTGATAGTGCTTTGTTTTTGTCTCTTTTATTTTGTTTTCTTTTACTTGGTTATCTTTGTTTGCTATTTATCTTCCTTTTCTTTTCTTTATGGCAGCTTTCCCAAACCGTTTTACAAAAATTTACATGAAGTTTATATTTTGAAAAGAAATACAAAAATATAGTTTATATAGAGGAAAGATGATAGGAAAGGAAGATGTTTATAGTCCCTCCACCTTGGCTAACTGAGGATGAAAGCCTTGGAATTAGTCGTCAAGCCATTGATCCTCAGTCTCCAATCCTTTGCTTACCTTTAACTAAGAAGATCTATGCTAATCTGTAAGTTCTATGCTAATTACTGTAGCTGTTACTAAGATAATTCCGCTATTAACAGGTTTAAAGTGCCGTGTTTGCCTGTGGCAATTGCGACGGTGCGCCGACACTGTTTACATCTATTCATGTTGAGCTTCAATTATGTGTAATATATTGTGACATCTGTACATTATGTTTAGATTAATGCATTTCTGTCGGTCTTTTTTCTGTCTCGGTTTTTACCCTCCACACTATGGCGTCTATGTAGGTGCTGCATCTAGGTTTCGTCTGTACGGTCTCTCGCGCCTGTACTCTTCATGGCATACCTCCGCATGTACATGAAAATGTGTCTCTTAGACTCACGCGGTTCAAGTGCGTGGGATAAGGTCCGTGCCCAGTCAAGAAATGCACCATGCCGCGGTTAAGATCGGGATGTTTCATTCATAACCTTTCCGTGATATCCGGAAAAAAATGTGTGTACTCTCCGTCCCTTATCACTTGTGCCCCATTCTTCTTGCCATGTATCGATTTACTTTCGTTCTTTTTACGTTGTTTTCCCCTATGACCAATGGGTTGCGTTTTAATTGACCTTTCAGAAGCGTGTATGTTGTTTTGTTACCCGCTATTTTGAGCTTGTTTGTGTTACACCATTGTGTTATTGTTTGCAGCGTGCCACTCGCCTTCTCCTCTAGTTGGGCTCTTGTGTTTGCTGAGATGCCCACAAGCACGTCGTCTGCATATGCGACAACTCAATCTGTCCTATTGTCCCCATCCAGCAGTTGCAGGAGGGGTTCAAATATTATGTCCCAGAAGATGGGCCCACAGATCGAACCCTGGGGACAACCTTTGGTAATTTTCCTTATTACTTTCTGGCTCCCACACGCCATTCCTCTATTCTATCCCTACAGTAGTCTAACAGACTAACAGACAGTATAGGGCTGCGGGTGCTTCCATCTGGCGTAACCTCAGAAACAAAGCTGGCCACCACAGGTTATCAAAAGCGCCTGCGATGTCAATCTTAATTGCCAATGAGTATTTGTTATCTGTATTTTGTGTAATTTCGAGAGCTCTGTTAATTGCGTCATCAATGCTTTTGCCTTTTCTTAATCCAAACTGGTGTGGGTTTAGCCCAAGTAGGGCTCTGTGAGCCTGCAAGCGGTCACACAGTAGCCTCTCTTGGACTTTTGCCATGATATCTATTAGACATATTGGTCGGTATGACTTAGCATCTGATGGATCTTTGTCTGCTGACTTACGTATAATAACTGCGCTTGAGGTTTTCCAGATTGTCGGTACGCGGCCTAGCCGTAAGGCGTCATTTAATAGTTCTGTTAAGTAAGGTTCTGTGGTGCTAGCCTCTTAAGCACCTCTGCATGGATCCGATCCGGTCCTGGTGCTTTCTTATTTTTTAGTTCTCTTATCGCTACCGCAACTTCCTCGTGCGCAAAGGGACAGGTGACAGTAATTGTGTTATATGGTTCGCATAGTTCGTGCCTTAGTGCAGTCTGTTCCTGTGTGTCTGCGTCGATGACGTCCTCCGGGAGGAGTTTGTTCAGCAGATATTGTGCTGTGTTTCTCCATCCTGTTGTCATCGTACCGTTCTCATGCCGTAGCGGGCCTAGTGCCAATGGGGTCTTAATTTTGTCTGTCAGTATACTGTATTGTTCCCCCTCATATGTTTTGTTGTGCGTGTGTGGCCACGTAACTTTCCCATTGTTGTTGTCTGGTTTCTAACAAGGGGTTCTCTCTCTCTCTCTCTCTCTCTCTCTCTCTCTCTCTCCTTTTTTTTTAAAGGTCTTTAGCTGATACAGTCTTCCCTTTCTTGTCATGTCCCTTTTTAGTCTGGTTCGGTTAGTTCGTCTGACCGTGGAGTTACCCGTTATTTGCTGTGTTTGATCTTAGGTATGACTAATTCTTGAGTTTTTTGTATTATTTCTGTTAGTTTATGTGCCCTAAAGTCCACGCTTCCTTGTACGTTCTGTATGTTTTCATGTTGAACCATTTGTTGTAGTCTAATTCAATTCACGCTTTTGAAATTGAATGTGTTGTGTTGTATTTAGTGTGGTTATTGTTTGCTGTGAGTTTGATTTCTATTATGTTACGGTCGCTAGCAGTCAGAGAGTCGTGTGTGGTCCATCTTTGTAACCGTCCCAGTGCTTTATCGTTCATTATGGTAATGTTGATTTTGCTACTGGATCCATCTGCTCTTCTATAAGTAGGGGTGGGTCCGTCCTCGTTTATGAAATGTAATTGTGTCTCCTGTAAGGCTTCATCGACTTTTCGTCCCCTGTCATCTGTTCTGTCAGAGTACCACAATGTGGATCTGGTGTTAATGTCTGCACATATAATTAGATTCTTATGTCTAGAGTACAAAGCTATGTCCTATATACGGTTCTATATCATCGCTATACTGTGCGTACAGTGACGCAATCACCCATGTGTCTCCTCCTTTAGTTAGCTCTGCAGTGGCCAGATGACTACTGCACAGCTGCGAGATCTTTATCGTGTTTATCTTTCTATTTAAAACCACCTGGGCAGCCTTGCAATTCTGACTGTCAGATATTGCGACAGCGTCCCTGGGCAAATTTGTCAATTTACCCCGGGTTGTTGCGTAGGTTTCCTGCAGGCAGAGAATGTCCGCTTGCAAGTCTAGTGCAACCCGCGGCAGTTCTGCGCTTACAGGGGTACTCCTATTCGTGTTGAACTGAAGTGTGTTCATGGGTGTTTTACATGTAGATAAAATTTACTGCCTGTCTGTGTGTAGTCAAAGTCAGTTCTACCGTGCGCCCTCACTTGGCCCTTGTACACCTGGTGTGGGTTGTAGGTTTCTTCCCTCCACCTGCACGCAAGTATAACTAGTTTTTCCAGTTCAGTAGTGTCAGTAGGGATATTTTCTGTCTTCAATGTCATTATGTCTGATTGTTCAGTGGCAGGGAAGCAGACGTAGCCACCAAGTAGATGGAGTAGTCCGGTCAGTAGTCTCTGGGCCGTAACAAAGATGTTCTAACCTACTTAACCTAAGATTTAGTTCTACATTATCATAGTCAGTATGCCATTGTTTTTGACTGAATTTACCCTTCTGATCTTTTTCTGTGTACGAGATTATTTCATCATATTTTTCCCGTAGGGCGGATGACAGCGGTGTGGCCTCTTGCTGGGTCTTCTGTGATGTTGATCTTCTGGCCGTAGCTCTTCCCTTTTTACCGAAACTTTCCTTTTTATTCACACTACCGGCTGCGCTCTCCTCACTTTCCTTCTTATTTGGACTGTCGTCTACTCTCTCGTCATCTTCACTATCGTGATTGTCTGTTAGGAGGTTTTCATCTAGAGGTATTACTCTCTTCCCTTTAGTTTCGCATCTACTGGAATGCTGTTGTGATTGCTTGTACTGAAGTGTTGCGCTGTGTTGTGAAGAGGATGAGGGGTTAATTATCCCTCCCGACACAAAATTCACTGTTTTTTTGTAGCCTGTGCATCGTTTAGTGTCATGCATCTCCTGTGTAATGGTCTTTCATGTGGGCGTTCGTAGAGTGAAATCGTTGGTATGTCCTCCTTTTAACACCTTGTTTTATACTATCCGTATGTCTAGCTGAGGTATCAGATGGTTCTGTGTGTGTTGTTGTTTGTGTAGCGTGTGTTTGTCTGCATTGTGTGTCACTTCCAACTCCAGCTCATCATCAATTCGTGCGTGTAGTGCATTCTGATAGTTTACCCAGTAGTAAACCTGCTTTTTCAATTGTCTGGCTACTTCGCAGTGTATGGCACCATTCAATGCCATGTCATCTACGTAGTCTATGGTATTTAAGTAGCTTTCTTCCAGTGCTTGCATTCCTTGAAGAGATGGAATATCTTGTACGATTGTAGAGTCATTGGGGAGCAGTCCCATCTGCATGCGCCAGTTTACTGCTCTCAGATGGTTGCGATTTGTGGTCGAGGGTGATTTGTGCTTCGTTTTTGTGCTTCCTGGTCAGAGGCAACGCTGGTTTACTCTCACTCTCTATAGTCGAAGATTGGAAGCAATCTATCTTGGAGAAATTTGTGGGTCTGGCACTCGCCTTCACTCAGCTTTGCGCACTGTTTCCCGCGGTTTTTACGGAGGATGCAGTTGTCTCGTTTGATTGCCCTGCACTACGATTTTGTGTGCCCCTTCCCCCGGCAGTTGGAACACGTGACCACCGTTTCTTTGCACTGTTTGTGGTGTGTCCAAGGTCACAGCACTTGAAGCAGGTGGGTACTTGAGCAAAGTTTTTCACGGTTAGGGACAGGAATTTTTTGTAGACTCTGTCCCGTTTTGTCAGTATTTTGTGTAATTTCGGTGTGACGTCAATTACCTGGTGGTTGTAGCCCCTGGCTCTAGGCCCTGTGTGGAATTTGATTTCAGCCTCTTACAGAAAATCTTCTTTATCGATTTCTTCGCTGAGGTTTAATTCATATAGGCTTTCGAGGAAATCTTTGTCACTGATTGTGTCAGGTACGAGGTGTATAACCACCAGTGGTCTTCTTATCCGAGACGGCTCACACCTAATTGTGTTAATGTCTTTGGTGGACTCAAGCAGCTTTTTGCAGTCATCCTGCGTTGCAGTTTCGACTATGACTGCTGTTGCTGTGGTTTCTACGGCCTTGATTTTTATTTTATCCTTTTTGGGGTTGATATTTTGTGTGAGGGTTTGTCTCACTGTTTTACGATCCTTGTATTTCCGTAGAGGTGATAAACAGTGTTGTCGCCTGCTTTTCCCTAGCTTGTTCTATTTTCAGTGACTCTTTTCTCTTCTGTTCTGTTTTGAACATTGTGGCAAAGGATGGTAGTGTTGAAAGTGTTACTGCTTGTGCTGTCTTTGCCTGTTCCACGTCTTCCGTTAGTTCTTCATTTTCTCTTTTAATAGTGAAGTTGACAAGCCTGAATTCCTCTACTTGAACGGACAGCTTGTTATTCTCGTCTTTGAGAATATCAATCTGCCCCTCCAATCTGGCGTGTATGAGAGAGTCTGTTGCTTCTAGATCGTGTCTGGCTGTAGCAATTGTCTGTATTTCTACTTGTTGTCTTAATCTAGCATTCTCTTTTTCAATGGCCTGGATTTGTCCTGGAAGCCAGGCTTGTGTCACTGCATTTCCTGTTAGTTTATTGCGCATGGTTGATAGCAGGTTCAGTGATATTTTCTTAGCTTTTAATTATGACTGAATTTCAGTGTTGAATGACTCTATAGGGTCGACCTTTTCCTCGTCGACTTTAATTGATTGTTCATCCATGTTTGTGCGTGGTCGAGATGTACCTGGCGTGCTTGAGCCGTTACTGGCTCTCCTCCTAGTGGTAGCCAGCTTGGCTGCCGCCGACTCGGCCTGCCCCGCGCTTCGCTCCAGTTTTCACAACTAGGGCGAAAGTGGAGCGCTATGCAGTGAAAGGACTAGCACAAGCATCAAGTTTCTTCGAAGCCGAAGAAGTTGAGCCCATGCCAGTTCAAAGCGGGACAGCGACTAGCATAGTTGGTTTTAGATTAGCCTCCACACGGGTGATTAATGCACTGATATACTAGGTACTGTCGCGCTACGGAAGCACTACGCTGTTCCACTCTCCTAGTGTGTCACTCGCGCAAGTGTGTCACTCAGCACAAGAACCAGTCCCTGGGCGGACAAAATTCCCGACCCGGCCGGGAATCGAACCCGAGCTCCGAGGATTGACAATCCGTCACGCTGACCATTCAGCTACCGAGGGTGGGCACTCGTAGAGCTGAGGATACAGCTACAAACTGCGAAAGCGGTCGTTTCAATAAAAGATCATTTAACAGCTGCTGCGGTTCTTGATATCTCGAATATATTTCCACAGCTCTGGGTGCCCAGAGTGTAAGAGGTTTTATAAAATTATTATAATTAAAAAGTTTCTGTTTTTCGAACATTCTCGCGGGAAATGCAAGTTAATAAATTCGGGCGTTGCGCTCTTGCACCTCGATCTGTGTTCCGTTTTAGTACTGTAAACATATTATGCCTCTCAGTCGAGGATATTTATCGTTATGTTTCACTTTGTCTAGGAGTGCTGTGAACAAGTGATCTGACGCAGATAAATGGCGAAAGAGGCAAATAAATGTGTTTCAGTCATCTCACAACAAATCCGTTTTGAACAACGAGCTGGTACCAAGAGTGAAAGAAAACTAAAATTCATTTTGCTTGCAACTATTTCTTACCATTATTAATTAAGTGGTGGAAGAATGGTGGCTATTTATATCTAAAATGCATATTACTCTGTATGATTTTTAATTTTGTTGCATGCTGCTTGTGAAGCAACACTACATTTCCCATTAACATTTTTCATTGTGCAACATTAAAGAACACAGACTGAGAAATGGGGACAAGGAAAAGAGGAGGAGAAGGATATGATAGAAAGCAACTGAGTTTAGAACACAGAGGCAAGGAAAAGAGAATGAGAAGGATATGACAGAACTGAGTTTACAACACAGTGAACATTGCCTGATAAATAGTAGTTTCAAGGATGCGACAGTTTGATTCAATCATACGCAAGAATTGCTGTCAATCTAAATCGTAATCGCATAGCTGCTTACGTGAAGCATAATATTTATCGCTTCCTTTGCATGCAGATCATTTACATCTCTCAGTGAATTTAAGGGAGGAGGGGTAGTACCTATATCTCGCGCCATCCCACCTCCCGCCACTAGTTTTTGAATTTGGGGGTGGTGACGAGTGACTCAGCACCCCGTCCCTCAGCTGCTGGCGCGCCGCATCTCGAGTACTTAAGTACGTTGAGCGAGGAGGGGTCTGCCACTTTAAATGTCTCCTCGACACATTTTTATCTGCGATGCACCTTAACACAATGGTACAGTTTAAGGAATCTACAAATGTCACATGACATTCGTTGCACGTAATATCATGTTGATAGTACACACACCAAAAAAAAAGTTTTGCATCACTTCTGTTCTGAGAGTTCGGAACCAGTACAGTAAATTGGTATGGAGATCAAAATAAACACCATTTCTGCACTTTTTATTGCTCATGAAAACCACACATTGCATGTTGTACGACGATACAGATAGACCTTCAGAGGTGGTGATCCAGATTGCTGTACACACTGGTACCTCTAATATCCAGTAGCACGTCCTCTTTCACTGATGCACGCATATATTCGTCGTGACATACTATCCACAAGTTCATCAAGGCACTGTTGGTCCAGATTGTCCCGCACCTCAACGGCGATTCCGCGTTTATCCCTCAGAGTGGAAGGTAGGTCACGTCATCCATAAACAGCCCTGTTCAATCTATCCCAGGCATGTTCGATAGGTTTCATGTCTGGAAACATGCTGGCCATTCTAGTCGAACGATGTCGTCGTCCTGAAGGAAGTCATTCACAAGACGTGCTCGATGGGGGCGCGAATTGTCGTCCATGAAGATGAATGTCTCGACAATATGCTGCCGATTTTGTTGCGCTATCGGTTGCAGGATGGCTTTCACGTATCGTACAGCCGTTACAGCGCCTTCCATGACCACCAGCGGCGTACGTCGGCCCCACATAATACCACTTCAAAACAGCAGGGAACTTCCACCTTCATGCACTCGTTGGAAAGTGTGTCTCAGGAGTTCAGCCCGACAGGGTTGCCTCCAAACACATCTCCGACTATTGTCTGATGGAAGGCATATACGACACTCATCAACGAAGAGAACGTGATGGCAATCCTGAGCGGTCCATTCGGCATGTTATTGGACCCATCTATACCGCGCTACATGGTGTCGTGGTTATAAAGACGGACCTCGCCTTGGATGTTGGGAGTGAAGATGCGCATCATGCAGCCTGTTGCGCACAGTTTGAGTCGTAACAGGACTTCCTGTGGCTCACGAAAAGCATTATTCGACATGGTGATGTTGCTGTCAGGGTTCCTCCGAGCCATAATCCGTAGGTAGCGGTCATCCACAGCAATAGTAGCCCTTGAGCGGCCTGAGCGAGGCATGTCATCGATAGTTCCTGTCTCTCTCTGTATCTCCTCCATGTCCGAACAACATCGCTTTGGTTCACTCCGAGACACCTGAACACTTCCCTTGTTGAGAGCCCCTCCTGGACGAGAGTAACAATGCGGACGCGATCGCACCGCGGTATTGACGGTCTAAGCATGATTGGACAACGGGCAACACGAGCCTTGTACCTCCTTCCTGGTGGAATGACTGGAACTGATCGGGTGTCGGATCCCCTCCGTCTAATAGACGCTGCTCATGCATTGTTGTTTACATCTTTGGGGGGGGGGGGGGGGGGGTTAGTGACATCTCTGAACAGTCACAGCGACTGTATCTGTGGTACATTATCCACAGTCAACGTCTATCTTCGGAGTTCTGGGAACCGGGGTGGTGAAAACGTTTTTTGATGTGTGTATAACACTCAGAGGTCCGCAGCACGGGAACGAAATAACTGATTTGACTGCTTTTTTATTCTGATGAAAATCCTACTCAGGTGCCACAACGACGGTTTAGCTATGAAAATGTGCACTCTGCGGATCACATAAGTTTGTGACAAGGAAGGATACATGGTCAGCTAGGGGAGTCAAGTAATAGGATTCTGGAACATACGCTCTGTTCTACCATTATAAAATACCTCAAAAAAAAACAAAAAACGATCTATTGGCACACAACCAGCTCGGATTCAGGATATATCGCTCTTGTGAAACACAACTGGCTCTTTATTCATACGAAATAATGAGTGCTACCGACAGGGGATCTCAAGTTGATTCCATTTTTCTAGATTTACAAAAAATGGTTCAAATGGCTCTGAGCACTATGGAACTTAAGTACTGAGGTCATCAGTCCCCTAGAACTTAGAACTACTTAAATCTAACTAACCTAAGGACATCACACACATCCATGCTCGAGGCAGGATTCGAACCTGCGACCGTAGCGGTCGCGCGGTTCCAGACTGTAGCGCCTAGAACCGCTTGGCCACTCTGCCCGGCCACTAGATTCACATAAATCTTTTGATACCATTCCTCACAAAAATCTATTCTCATCGCATACTTACGAAGTATCGTCCGGTTTTGCGACTGCATTCTTTATTTCCTTTCAGAAAGGTTAAAGGTTAGAGTTCGAACTAACTGACGCGAAGCCATCTAGTGAAATCAAAGTGATGTCTGAGGTTCCCCAAGAATTTGTTATAGGCCCTCTTGTGTTCTTAGCGTACGTAAATGATTCAAGAGCAGATTGCTTGCAACTGGTACTGTTGTTTACTGTTTAGTAACTCTGAAAAGATCAAAAGAAATTGCAAAATGATTCGGACAAAATATGAGCATGGTGTCAAGAGTTGAAATTGACCCAAAATAATGAAGAGACTGAGATCACCGATGTGAATAGTAACAAAATTCCTTAAATTTCGGTTAGACGATAAATAACACAGATTTAAAATCTGTGGATTCAGCTAAATACCTATTGATTAGAAATGGCGACAATTTAAACTTGTGCCACTGTCTGGAAAATAGCTAAATACCTATTGATTAGAAATGGCAAAAATTTAAACTGAAACCATTGTCTGGAAAATGTTGTGGGCAAGGCGAATCAAAGACTGCGTTTCACTGGCAGACAGAACAAATTTACTTAAGAGACTGCTTACATTTCTCTGTCCTCTTCTTGGGTGCTGCTGCGCGGAATGGGATCCTTACCACGTTAGACAGACGGAGGAGATCGAAAAATTTCAAAGAGGGGCAACTCGTTTTGTATTATCATGAAATAGGGGAGAGCTTGTCACAGATGTGAAATGCGAGTTGCTGTGGCAATCATTAAAACAAAGGCGTTTTCCATTGAGGCGAACCGTTTCAAGAAATTTCAATCCCCAAATTTCTTCTCCGAATGTGAAAATATTTTGTTGATTCCCACCTACACAGGGAGAAATGATCATCGTAATAAAATGACAGAAATTGAAGCTCGCAAGCAAAGAACTACGTTTCCATATTCCCCATGTGCTATTCGAGAGTGGAACTGTCGATAAATAGTCTGAAAGTGGTTCTACGAATTCTCTGTCAAAATCTTAATTGCATGGTAGCCATGTAGATGGAGACGTAAAGCGTTATGGGATAATGGATAATATTTGGGTCTGACCAAGACAAGAAAAATTGTATGTGAACCTGTTGGACAGTTACTGGAAAGCAGCGAAATGCTGTCACAGTTCTCGAATAAGGAAAAAAGCTTATGATTTAATGTACCGCCAACTGGCGGGGATGCCAAGCCTTCACTGGCCAAAATCCCGCCAAAGCACCGAAAACGCCGTACCAGGGCAAGAGGAGACGCCGTAGAAGACGAAGAAAACGGTAATACCCCGTTGCGGCTGCAAACAACGGAAGGGCAGAGGCGACCACAAAAGAGAGGCAACACCGCGGAAACAACTGGGGCATCTGGAGCGAAGACGAAGGCGGCTTCCGCTCACGTGCGGCCACCTGCTCATTCCGTTGTGGCAAAGCGGTGGCGGGAGGGCGGAGGGGGGGGGGGGGGGGGGGGAGACGCCGCACCATGGGGGCAGACGGCGACAGCTGGTTCCGACAGCGACTCAGCCTTCAGGGAGGCGGAAACCAGATTCCGCATGGTACTCCGTGCGGAGATGGAGGCCGCCTGCCTCACTCTTCGTGAATCCCTCCACTGCAGTTCACACAAGGAGAAGGACGACGGGCCTGCCCCTGAGGAAGCCCACCCAAACGGCATGGCCAAAAAAGATGACAATAAGCCGATCCACGCAGGCCGCGGTTGCAGCCTGTAACGCCGGAAATGCATATCCTCCTATTTCCATCTACTGTACTATAATTTTTTTCTTATTTTGTTACCTTTTTAGATATGACATTTCTGTGTTTTTATATATTGTAATTGTTTTATATATGCATTTATGTCGATCTATAATTGGTTTGTTTTGTAAATACTACACTCCTGGAAATTGAAATAAGAACACCGTGAATTCATTGTCCTAGGAAGGGGAAACTTTATTGACACATTCCTGGGGTCAGATACATCACATGATCACACTGACAGAACCACAGGCACATAGACACAGGCAACAGAGCATGCACAATGTCGGCACTAGTACAGTGTATATCCACCTTTCGCAGCAATGCAGGCTGCTATTCTCCCATGGAGACGATCGTAGAGATGCTGGATGTAGTCCTGTGGAACGGCTTGCCATGCCATTTCCAGCTGGCGCCTCAGTTGGACCAGCGTTCGTGCTGGACGTGCAGACCGCGTGAGACGACACTTCATCCAGTCCCAAACATGCTCAATGGGGGACAGATCCGGAGATCTTGCTGGCCAGGGTAGTTGACTTACACCTTCTAGACCACGTTGGGTGGCACGGGATACATGCGGACGTGCATTGTCCTGTTGGAACAGCAAGTTCCCTTGCCGGTCTAGGAATGGTAGAACGATGGGTTCGATGACGGTTTGGATGTACCGTGCACTATTCAGTGTCCCCTCGACGATCACCAGAGGTGTACGGCCAGTGTAGGAGATCGCTCCCCACACCATGATGCCGGGTGTTGGCCCTGTGTGCCTCGGTCGTATGCAGTTCTGATTGTGGCGCTCACCTGCACGGCGCCAAACACGCATACGACCATCATTGGCACCATGGCAGAAGCGACTCTCATCGCTGAAGACGACACGTCTCCATTCGTCCCTCCATTCACGCCTATCGCGACACCACTGGAGGCGGGCTGCACGATGTTGGGGCGTGAGCGGAAGACGGCCTAACGGTGTGCGGGACCGTAGCCCAGCTTCATGGAGACGGTTGCGACTGGTCCTCGCCGATACCCCAGGAGCAACAGTGTCCCTAATTTGCTGGGAAGTGGCGGTGCGGTCCCCTACGGCACTGCGTAGGATCCTACTGTCTTGGTGTGCATCCGTGCGTCGCTGCGGTCCGGTCCCAGGTCGACGGGCACGTGCACCTTCCGCCGACCACTGGCGACAACATCGATGTACTGTGGAGACCTCACGCCCCACGTGTTGAGCAATTCGGCGGTACGTCCACCCGGCCTCCCGCATGCCCACTATACGCCCTCGCTCAAAGTCCGTCAACTGCACATACGGTTCAAGTCCACGCTGTCGCGGCATGCTACCAGTGTTAAAGACTGCGATGGAGCTCCGTATGCCACGGCAAACTGGCTGACACTGACGGCGGCGGTGCACAAATGCTGCGCAGCTAGCGCCATTCGACGGCCAACACCGCGGTTCCTGGTGTGTCCGCTGTGCCGTGCGTGTTATCATTGCTTGTACAGCCCTCTCGCAGTGTCCGGAGCAAGTATGGTGGGTCTGACACACCGGTGTCAATGTGTTCTTTTTTCCATTTCCAGGAGTGTATTTGTATTTTTACGCTGGGTCTTGCCTAGGGATAACTATGCTATCGAACGATTGATTACATCGATAGGTCATGTGGAAACCAAAGTGTTTAGGATCTTTGGTAGTGTTAACTCTACCGCGTGGAGCGTGGGCAGAGCAGAGTCTGGCTGCGGTAGGGCGGTGGAGCAGGTGTGTTGTGTGACGCTCCCGCGAGCTGCCGCGCTTTCGGGGTTTGGCAGCATGTAATTGCGCTCGATTAGCTATGATAATTTCTGCCACGGTGTCGCGGACGGGAAGCATTAGCTGGCGCACATCAAGAACCCGTTTCGCCTGGTGACCGTGTCGAGAAGAAGGCGTGCCAACATCCAGCTCCTGCAACAGCGAGAGCCGACAATGAGACCTCCCCGATCGACGACTGCAAACCTTCAATCAACCGACAATGAAGCACGTAAAGTTTTAGAACTCTATGGCAGACCTCAGCTTTTCAAACTGTTGCATCACAAAAATACAGCAACTTAGTATGAACCTTTGTTGCTCATTGTCCCAATTGCTTTACCAAGCAGGGTCCCTCCTTTTCTGGAATGAACCCGAGTGTCGTTGAAATTCATACGCCAGAATTAAAGTAATATAATTCCATTTCACTGCTTTCATTTCAAAGTTCACTTAAAGTATTCATGACTGGCTGAAATATTTAGATTACACAAGCAGAAATTAAGAGTGCGAGTTTTGTTACCATATTTTAGCTTACCTGTGACTGCAGCTCAGCTTGGTACGTACTAAATTTTACTATTGTTAATTGTTCAGAATCATTTAATTCAAGTTCAAAGTTACATCTCTTATTTCTAAATTGCGTAGATTTAAGTAGCTTTTGAAATGATTGTTGAGGTAGCCCAAGACTAACCTTATTTTATTGAATTTCGTAGTGCTTCAGAAACAAAGTTCACTATTAATTTCAGTCACTAAATTAACTTTAAATTTTCCTGTTTTATTAATTCTTTTGCTAAATTAAGTCAGAGTGTAGCGAAATTTATTACTTCTGACAAACATTCAGTTTTCACACAAAGCGTGTCAATCTTCAGTTGCCACGGTTTTAATGCTAACTATATGTGCATTAATCTTTCATTCTCAGTTATTATAGTAGTTGTCCTTAGGACTCGCTACCGTAATTTTCCCCAAATCTCAAATATCTAATTAACGCCAATTAATTGTTAACGTAACGACCGCACATTTACTTACTATATTAATTTTACCCTTTTCTCAAAATTAATTTCCACCAATTTCATTAGCATTTTTCCCTTCATTTAAATGTAACCCTTTCCTCCCTCTTTAGCGACAAATTAACTCCGATGACGGATGGTAGTAACCATATCGCAGCCTAATGTCTCTTCAAATGCGTAGTTTAAATAACTATACATGGTGTATATCTGCAACTAGTGTAGCGTTGCACTGTCTTGCTAACAGTACTGTGCCGACCGGGGTGGTCTCGCGGTTCTAGGCGCTCAGTCCGGAACCGCGCGACTGCTACGGTCGCAGGTTCGAATCCTGCCTCGGGCATGGATGTGTGTGATGTCCTTAGGTTAGTTAGGTTTAAGTAGTTCTAAGTTCTAGGGGACTGATGACCACAGATGTTAAGTCCCATAGTGCTCAGAGCCATTTGAACCATTTTGAATGATTGCTTTTCCCAAATATCTATTAGGTGTACGCGGTTTAATATTTCACTCTCATCAAGGCCGATAAGTGAGGAGGAGGTTACAAGCCAACACAGCGCCTGCAAAGCGTAAGGACGCAGAGGTCCAGACCAGGGAGTTCGTCAGTTACAGAGACTGCCTGAAAAACAGCGAGATCCTGGACGATACGATCCTAAACATGGCCGAGCGAGACGAGCACCAAATGAGCTTCCTACAAAGTGGGGAGCTCATAAGAACAAAGGCGGGAGCCCGTAAAGAGCAATTTAGAAAAGAACAAGAAGAGAAAGAAAGAAGGCAGGAAGAGGAGTGTAACAGAAGCTGTGAACGCCAGCGCCAACGCTTGCAGGACGGCAAATAAGAGAAGAGAAACACAAGCAGCCCTAGAACAGCTCGCCCTTTCCCTCAGAGAAGGGAATGAAAAGGGCAAAAAAAAAGAAGAAAAAAAGAAAAAAAAAAGAAGAACCAAGGACCAGTCTCAGGTAGCACCAGAAGAATACAGCGAGGCACGCTGCTGAAATATCGTGCGAGAACGACGCGAACATCCGGCTGGATTCCCGAATATCCACGGTGTCAACAGACCGCCGGGAAAGCATGAAGAATTACAACTTTTATTATGTTTCACAATGCATTATGAGGCTGAGCGACCAATACCATGATGAGAGTGGCGTGCTGGCAGCAGTGTGTCCGTATTCCCGTGGTACCGCCTGTGTCTCGTGTCGCAATGACTCAATGAGTCATCAGTTCTAACTGTGCTAGGAGCCAGCATGTGTCAGGTTTTTTTTTCTGATTTATTTTATGGTGCTGCGAATTTCCAGAAAAAAAATCTGTAACGACATCGGAAGAAAACCTTTACACATCAACTCCTCTTGGTAACTCGACTCAGTAAGTTGTGTTAATGGTCATAGATCTCGGCTTTCTGAGTGCCAAGCTGCTTCACAATGCAAGCATCTCTGAAGATATTCGAATCGAACGTCAACGGTACGAATCTCAATATTGTTCTTCACTTAATTCATATTCCAGGGTGATAAGCATGAAGGAAATCAACCTTTTGATTACTATACGGCTTCTATGCTAAATTTCCACAGTAACAATTACGAACTCTCTGCAGACATTTGTTAATAGCGGCTCTAACAACTTTCTCTGGGTAGCTTCAAATATGAGCAATTTTTGCCGCCTTAAATCCAATTGAATATTTTAAATATCACTTTTGAACAGCGTTCACTTCTCCATTAATCAATGTATGGACCTGAAAACAAGCAATTTGCCTGAGTAGCTCCAGAGCATGTTCTGAAAGGTATTGGCACAATGTTTTGCATCCATTTACCATAGGGAATCAAAGAAAGAAACCAAACACATTACATTGCATTTACTCTCTGTGCCTTGACTAACACATATGAATGCATGACAAAAATAAATTATTTGAAGAATCTCCTGTGAAAGGAAAAAGAACAGGATGTGATGCTTTAATTATAGCACAGTGGATCAGAAACAATGAAATTAATTCTGTGCCACATTGATGTATTGCGTACTAGCGGAATGAAATACTCATCAAATAAAATCGGTTTTGTGTCTCCATTGCTATAGAGTGTGAAAAAAATCGTAGACAGATTTTATGGGTCACCACTCAACAACATTAAAGCATTTTACACCGTCGAGAGTGAGGAGTGGAGCAGACGTTGTCGGCAGAAGGCCAGGCAGCGCAGCGCCTCAGCCTCCGCTGGTAGGCAGCAAACAGGTCCCAGAGAACTCAAACGCATACGGTGTTCAGAGGCAGATGGTAGGCCAAGAAATCCCATGCTAAAATATTTTTGAATCCAACTGTTATTACCAATGTGACAGAAAGCGAAATACATTGAAAATTCGCTTGATTTACACTCATAGCTTCAGCACCGAGGGGAAAGGCGCGATAAAAATTTTGGCGACGCGTCCTTTCGGTTGCCAAACGTCGTATTCGCTAGTTTCGCGTTTTACCTCAAGATTACGGTCGTAGTCAACAATGATGTACTCAGACTGCAGTCAAGACTTCCTCCGGGAAGTGTCCCAGTCTACAATGTTGCCAGATGGAGCCTACTGCTGGACATAGAATTCTGAGGGGAGCACGACTGTATTGTCCACCTTAAGTGAACGACTAGGCTGTCAATTTTTTTTGTCAAGACTGTATCTACAACACATACTGCACGCTGAAGACACAGAAGAATAAAAAAAAATAGTTTATGAGAGCGGCGTTAACTATAGCGTTCGAAGTATTCGTAGTATTGTATACGTGTGTGTAAACGCCTTCCAATGCCCACTCAAGGAAGACAAGGATACACAGTCTAGCTTCAATATAATAATTACACCTCAGCTTGTGGATGAACTCAGACTTAGGTTGGTAATAATTTTGAATATTTAGCAGTACTGTACCCATTGGTGTTACACTCGTTTTCAAACAATGATTCCCACAGCTACAGGAACACTGCTTGTGATACCTATTAGACAAAATAATATTAGACAAAATACTTACGCAGTGCTATCGGACGAAGAGGTCAACCTCGCACAAGCTGTGGGAAGTTTGTTTTACAACGTTCATACCTGGATAAAGAGCTTTTCCTATTTGAGATATCTGTGAACATTGCTGCGTAAGACGATTTAAGAAGAAACTAAATTTTTAAAGAAATCGTCTTGAAGGCACTAAATCGAGGTTTGTGAATCATTTACCGGCCTTACTCTGCCGCATTTCGCTGGTGGAAGGCAGAAAGCTTACTGACAAGCCGGTCGGAATGGCCGACGGTTCTGGGCGCTACAGTCTGGAACCGCGCGACCGCTACGGTCGCAGGTTCGAATCCTGTCTCGAGCATGGATGTGTGTGATGTCCTTAGGTTAGTTAGGTTTAAGTAGTTCTAAGTTCTAGGGGACTGATGACCTCAGACGTTAAGTCCCACAGTGCTCAGAGCCGTTTGAACTTTACTGACAAATTTCACAGAAGGAAAAGGGAACGAAATGTCTCCCATTGGAAGGTCATGTTGTTTAATTTAAATGATTAAAAATCAGGAAAAAATAACAGAGAGGTTGTCAGTACAAGCACATTACTGTTGTCAGTATGATGTTGCACTGCCCAGGGCCTGTAATGACAAAGAGCCCGTTTAGGTCAGGCATATTGTATGCAAAAGTGGAAGAGAGAGCACCACTAAATTCTACAAGCCTTAAGCATTGCATACACACAGAAATTACTGTTACATTGTACTTATGGAGCCCAATGAGTGAATTGCGTATTTTCTGGTGAGAAAGACGTGACGGTACGTCACATAAATGGACATATGGAGAAAAGGAAAAAAAGGTTTTTGCTTATGTCACGTGTGAATTATAAATTATTTCAAGACTGCGCGCGTATGCGCGATGAATAAGAATGATTAAAAATAACATAATACCACCAAAAATTACTAACAGCGATGTAATATAAAAAAGAACATTTTATATCTGTGTAATGAAAATGAACATAAACAGAGACTGTGGCTTTATTGAAAACTCTCTCTCCTGTTTTGTTACATCTGACGGTAGGCCGCCATTGTAGTGCTGTCTGATAATTAACTTAAGTTTTATCTGTATTTTTGAAAAATATAGCAGAAATTGTTATTAGAAAGTGTGTATTATTGCGTTAGTTGTCACCCCTCATGGTCCCAAACATTAATTCTCATTAACCATGTTTTTACAGAACTTTGTAGTATGGGGAGCTCTTCTTCCCTAGCAGCATCTGGTCGGCCATTAAGCTGACGATTTGTGTTATTAAATTTAAATGCGAGAGACTTCCCAATTTTGATATTTCATTAATTTCGAAGTTAAAGAGAGTAGTGATGGATTTCATTTCCAAAATTCACAGCGCTTAATGAGTTCAGTATGTTTCATTTTGGCCGCCTAACAGTAGATGAGATTTTCTCCAGTTTTGCCTTGCAAATAATTAACAAGAAATATTGAAAATCATTCCATTCAATAAGCTCCTCAATATCTTAGTTAATCTTTGTAACGTGTGGTTGATAAATAACCAGTAGCCCCTGAGACCCATATTAATAGTTACAGATTCCGTAAGAATACGCATATTTTCTTTTATAAATAGCAGCACTCGCGCAAACTATTTATTAGAAGGCGGTGAGTCACGCGTTGTGTTTAAAACATATTATATCGTACATACTTTGAGCCGATGTCCGTACGAGTGTTATCGCGGTATAAGTTAATTAAAAGTCTCATGGTAGCCCAAAATATTTAAAGACACCCCCAACCAAAATCATAAAATATAATTATAAAAATAAAAATATGTAATTACCCCTTGATAAGTGGTCCCACACATACATATATATACAATTACATCGTGTCATAACTGCCGTCTGCTTCACATCTGCTGTGCAGCAAGCTAAGTAAATTTAAGTATTAACTGTGTTCTTCTTACTTGTCTCTTCTTTTTCCGTGTGTTTTTGCTTTTAGGAAGCTTTAAGTTTCGAGTACTAGTAGTAGTGTTCCATAGATTTCGTGTTTGTTTTGAATACAGTCCAGAGACAGGTAGAGTTTATATTCATTGTTTCCAACAAGTAGTGTCTAGTAACCACAGTTTAGTCAGCTATCAGCCGGCTTTACTGAATTAGCTGTCTAGTTAAAAGTTGATTAACTCTCTACAGTAAAGTGTTGATTACGTAGGATGGATAGGGTGTGTGGCTGCTGTGTACGGACGCAGGAGGAGCTGGCCACTGTTCGCGAAGAGCTGAACGTGCTGATGGCCGTCTTCAGGCTGCTGCCTCGGAGTGTAGCGGCAGTGGGGAGTCTGGTGCGTCGCAAGGTACACCCCAGGTGTTACATGATTCACCCACTGTCCGTGCTGTCGTGACATCTTTGCAGGGTACCGGGCGTGGTTGGGGCACCCTCTCCCCAAGGAGAGTGGCGGGTTCAGCGGCGTTCGCGGCGCACGAGGCGGAGAGCCAATGTGGAGGCTGGCCGTGTGGCATCGCCCGCTGTGCCTGTGAGTGGACATGTGGCCGCTCCTTCACCAAGGTCCGAGCCGGCACACGAATGGAGGGGTTTATTAGTGATTGGAAGCGCCAATGTTAGGCAGGTGATAGAGCCCCTTAGGGAAATACCGGAAAGGTCGGGGGGAAAGGCCAGTGTTCACTCTGTCTGCTTGCCAGTGGGCCTCATCTGAGATGTGGAGGAGGCTCTGCCGGCGACGATAGAGAGCACTCGGTGCACCCAACTGCAAATTGTTGCTCATGTCGGCACCAATGACTCCTGCCTTCTGGGTTCAGAGGTCATCCTCAGTTGGCGGAGTTGGTGAAGGTGGAAAGCCTCGCTCGCGGGGTGGAATCTTAGCTAACTATTTGTACTATCGTTCCCAGAATCGATCGCGGTTCTCTGGTTTGGAGCCGAGTGGAAGGCTTAAACAAGAGGCTCAGACGATTCTCCGGAGACCTGGGGTGCAAATTTCTCGACTTCCACTGTTGGGTGGAGAAATGTAGGGTCCCCCTGAATAGGTCAGGCGTGCACTACACGCAGGAAGCGGCTACAAGGATATCGGAGCACGTGTAGAGTGCACATGTGGGTTTTTTAGAGTAGAGAATTCCCTCCCTAGGCCCGACTAGACGCCTCCTGAGACGCGACAAGGTAGTAGTAGGCAAAACGCAACAGGGAATAACAATATTAATTTGGTAATAGTAAACTGCAGGAGCGTCTATAGAAAGGTCGCAGAACTGCTCTCATTAATAAACGGTCACAATGCCCACATAGTACTAGGGACAGAAATTTGGCTGAAACCAGATGTAAACAGTAATGAAATTCTAAACTCAGATTGGAATGTATACCGCACAGACAGGCTGGACAGTGAAGTGGGATGCGTGTTTATACCGATAAAAAGTGCAATAGTATCGAAGGAAATTGACAGAGATACGAAATGTGAAATAATTTGGGTAAAGGCCACGGTGAAAGCAGACCCAAACATGGTAAATGGATGTCTCTATAGGCCCCCTGGCTCAGCAGCTGTTGTGGCAGAGCACCTGAAGGAAAATTTGGAAAATATTTCGAGTACATTTCCCGACCATTTTATAGTTCTGGGTGGAGATTTTAATTTACCAGATATAGACTGGGAGACTCAAACGTTTATAACGTGTGGCAGGGACAAAGAATTCAGTGACATTTTTTTAAGTGCATTATCTGAAAATTACCTTGAGGAGTTAAACAGAGAACCAACTCGTAGCGGTAACATATTAGACCTTCTGGTGTCAAACAGACCTGAACTATTTGAAACAGTTAACGCAGAACAGGGAATCGTCGATCATAAAGCGGTTACTGCATCGATGATTTCAGCCGTAAATAGAAATATTAAAACAGGTAGGAAGATTTTTCTGTTTAGCAAAAGTGACCTAAAGCAGATTTCAGAGTACTTGACGGCTCAACACAAAATTTTTGTCTCCAGTACAGATAGTGTTGAGGATCAGTGGACAAAGTTCAAAACCATCGTACAATATGTATTAGATGAGTATGTGCCAAGCAAGATCGTAAGGGATGGAAAAGAGCCACCGTGGTACAACAGCCGAGTTAGAAAACTGCTACGGAAGCAAAGGGAACTTCACAGCAAACATAAACGTAGCCAAAGCCTTGCAGACAAACAAAAATTGCGCGAAGCGAAATGTAGTGTGAGGAGGGATATCGAGAAGCGTTCAATGAATACGAAAGTAAAGTTCTATGTACTGACTTGGCAGAAAATCCTAAGGAATTTTGGTCTTACGTCAAAGCGGTAGGTGGATCAAAACAAAATGTCCAGGCACTCTGTGACCAAAACGGTACTGAAACAGAGGATGACAGACTAAAGGCCGAAATACTAAATGTCTTTTTTAAAAGCTGTTTCACAGAGGAAGACTGCACTGTACTTCCTTCTCTAGATTGTCGCACAGATGACAAAATGGTGGATATCGAAATAGATGACAAAGGGATAGAAAAACAATTAAAATCGCTCAAAATAGGAAAATACGCTGGACCTGATGGGATACCAGTTCGATTTTACACAGAGTACACGAAGGAACTTGCCCCCTTCTTTCAGCGGTGTACCGTAGGTCTCTAGAAGAGCGTAGCGTTCCAAAGGATTGGAAAAGGGCACAGGCCATCCCCGTTTTCAAGAAGGGACGTCGAACAGATGTGCAGAACTATAGACCTATATCTCTAACGTCGATCAGTTGTAGAATTTTGGAACACGTATTATGTTCGAGTATAATGACTTTCTTGGAGACTAGAAATCTACTCTGTAGGAACCAGCACGGCTTTCGAAAAAGACGATCGTGTGAAACCCAGCTCGGGCTATTCGTCCACGAGACTGAGAGGGCCATAGATACGGGTTTCCAGGTAGATGCTGTGTTTCTTGACTTCGGCAAGGCGTTCGATACAGTTACCAACAGTCGTTTAATGAACAAAGTAAGACTATATGGACTATCAGACCAATTGTGTGATTTGATTGGAGAGTTCCTAGGTAACAGAACGCAGCATGTCATTCTCAGTGGAGAGAAGTCTTCCGAAGTAAGAGTGATTTCAGGTGTGCCGCAGGGGAGGACCGTTGCTATTCACAATATACATAAATGACCTTGTGGATAACATCGGAAGTTCACTCAGGCTCTTTGCGGATGATGCTGTAGTATATTGTGAGGTTGTAACAATGGAAAATTGTACTGAAATGTAGGAGGATCTGCAACGAATTCAAGCATTGTGCAGGGAATGGCAACCGAATCTCAGTATAGACAAGTGTAATGTGCTGCGAATACATAGAAAGAAATATGCTTTGTCATTTAGTTACAATATAGCAGGTCAGCAACTGGAAGCAGTTAATTCTATAAATTATATGGGAGTACGCATTAGGAGTGATTTAAAATGGAATGACCATATAAAATTAATCGTCGGTAAAGCAGATGCCAGACTGAGATTCATTGGAAGAATCCTAAGGAAATGTAATCCGAAAATAAAGGAAGTGGGTTACAGTACACTTGTTCGCCCACTACTTGAATTCTCCTCGCCGTTGTGGGATCCATTCCAGATAGGGTTGGTAGGAGAGATAGAGAAGATCCAACGGAGAGCAGCGCGCTTCGTTACAGGATCATTTAATAATCGCGAAAGCGTTACGGAGATGATAGATAAACTATAGTGGAAGACTCTGCAAGAGAGACGCTCAGTAGCTCGGTACGGGCTTTTGTTGAAGTTTCGAGAACATACCTTCACCGGAGAGTCAAGCAGTATATTGCTCCCTTCTACGTATATCTCGCGTAGAGACTATGGAGATAAAATCAGAGAGATTAGAGCCCACACAGAGGCATACCGACAATTTTTCTTTGCGCGAACAATACGAGACTGGAATAGAAGGGAGAAGAGATAGAGGTATTCAAAGTACCAACCGCCACAAACCGTCAGCTTGCTTGCAGAGTATGGATGTAATGTAGATGTAGATAAAGATGACTGAAAAACGGTATCCGCTACATTAGGTTACTTAAACTAGTGTCACTCTGAGCTAGAATTTATGGTGAGCGACTAAGTGTAAGGTCAATGAGTATGATGTAGATTTTGTAACTGTGAAATGCTTCCCTGCATTATAGGAGCGAGTTATAAATCTGAACTTATGTTGCGAAAATTATGAACTTGGATAGCTTAGATGAAAAACTTTCTGTTTATTGCAAAGGGTAACAATTGATTTTCTGAAACATTCACTGTCATACACAACTTGAAACAGGTCACTTCGATCAAAACATATGGAAGAACTGACAGAGGCGTATATCGGAAGGCAGTAAGATCCCTTGGTTTCAGGTTTGGCAGTATTTGACAGCCATTTCTAGACGCAAGTAAATGAAGAAAGGCAGTGCGTTTTTGCTATCAAGGAACGCCTTCATCAATTACTTCAGTTTTAATGTAATCGCTGATGTTTTATATTAACATCAAAAGGGTACTGTAGATAGGGAAAGAACCTGTTCTTGGGCAACTACTTCTATAATGACCAAAAAGCATTAATGATCTTCAAGGACATGTGTTCCAGCAGCGGTATGAAGAAAATGATAGTAATAATGACGGTTGTTCCACCGCGACTAATTTTGTAAGCTAAGCACATCATCCATTACAGGACACTCCTGGGGCTGGGAAATGTGGCCACACTGGTCTGGTGGAACGAACTATCACAGGTGCAATGCGTGGTTTCAGGAATTTACTTTTAAGAGGCAGAAACAGATTTATTTTTCTGGTAACCTCAAGAGAAAGACGTTATAATCCAAAACCCGCATGAAACATCACATTCCTTCATTACCAACTGGTCAGAGCCAGTTTACGTTGGGAAATGACATAGACGGATATCATGGGAAACAGAAATATTGTCGCCAGTAAACTTACATTTGAAAATTTTAGTTTATTTGATGAACCGATAACCATTTAAAGGAACAGGTCTCTTATTTTACTTGCACTTGATTGAACAAAAGACGTGTAAAAATTTGGTGCTGGAGTGTGATTCCAATTCGTATCTCCTCTTTGGAGCATTTGAATCTCTCGGGACAGTACTGTTCCATCATTTCGTTCCTTTTCCCAAGACTGCAATCTTCTCTATGTCTCCTCCAAAGGTAAGTAAGTGGGTCCGAATCCTGATGCAGTACAAAAATATTCATAATTTCATTTCAAGCCCTATCACGTGCACACCGGCGTGCTAGCGAAAATTAACGTGCGTTTTTAGTGTTTGTTCATGTGTTGTCAACATTCGCAACAGGTTTCGTTATTTCTGGTCAGACACGCACACAGCTTACTGTTGGCGAGTAAGCAATTGATACTTAAGTTATATTCGTGGATGATAAAGAAGGACGATAGGTGTGAGGTTCGTTTGTCGCTCAGGTACAAAAATTTGTATCCTTATTTTAGATTCAAACACCTAGCAGCTGGTAAGAAAAACAAATACGTAACATTTTATTTTACTTAGTTAATAATCCGATTATGTGTTGGTTTCGTATCTACTTCACAGAACTTCACATCATGTGCTTCATCTTTAAACGCATGTACACTTTGTTTCTTCTGAATGGAGGCATATACGACATCTTTCGTGGTTAATTAACAGGGACGAAAGGGTCTTGATAAGAATTTTTTAAAAAGCTGTCGTGTTTTATTTTCAAGTTTAGATTTGGTTACTGATATTGGCGAAAATTTCGGTAATTCATTACTCGTCATGGTAAGTCTGCAATATGATATGATTAGATTAGATTTGATTAGATTAATATTTGTTCCATAGATCATGAATACGACATTTAGTAATGATGTGGAACATGTCATTTTAATGAAATAATTCTTTACATACCATGATTCAATTTCTATACAGTAATTTTTTACTCTCTCTCTCTCTCTCTCTCTCTCTCTCTCTCTGACACACACACACACACACACACACACACACACACACACACACACACACACACATTCTTTTTTTTAAATATTTGTTTGTTGTGCTCGACTATCGGTGAGGCATGAAAACGTCCGTGAATGAGTTTCGTAGTTTTGAGTACACTTGCAAAAGAAATATAAAAAACGACTATGAGAGTTACTGATTTATGACGTTTAGTTTGCAGTCAGTTCTGACTATTATTAGTAACTACGCTCCAGTCCCTAAACCTAGTTACTGAAATGCGAATCAAATGCACTACGTACTCCAGGCCGTGGCAGCCACGTCTTTGAGACGCCAGCTATGGCCACTTCCCAGCCCGCTGTAGGAACACATCGGTTCGTTTTCTTCCTGCTGGTACTGTAACTGAGATTTTGCAACAAGGCCAGGTAAGTTTTCCAACTCTTTGATCGACTAGCCACTTCCTGGTGTGCACGGAATTAAGCCTCCAAGTTCACTTGATTTTTCCTGTCACTTCTATTGAACAATCTCAGTTATTTACGCTTGAGGTGTAACAAAAGATTGTAAATTTACGTTTTTAGGACCAGAAAAGTCGTTGCAAGTGGAAATCGCAACTAATCTCATACTTTAAATAGCGGTTGACAATTTCTAGCCACTATTGGCCTCGTAAGAGAAAGCCTCTTTGCTAGCTCTGTCATAACGTGCTGAGATGTGAAAAAGTATCTCTTATGGTTCGCTTTTTCAGTCTCGCAGACTGTAACGTTTTTATCCCTTGTGTGAAAGAGCTAAAAACAATCAGATCGATAAGGAAGTCGCAAGAAAATACTTTCGGCTCATAGTGCTATGATGAAAACTTACAATGCTGCGTAACAGGTAACGCCTCTTTTGGCTGCTGACAAGCAAATTTTGGATTTCCAGGAATAGATAACTTTATTTATGAAATCCCACATTTGCATATCTCTTGAGTATGACACAGCATACTAATTAAACACAGACCAAATCGAAATCTAAGTGAGTAGTATTTTACTGACTATTGCCGGCAGAGGCACGCTTGTGTACAAATACTCAGTTTTATTAAGACAGACTTTTGTCTTAAGGTTATTGTGGGTAGTTTTATTTCATTTCTTATAAACAGTGCACAATTTTCGTAAGGTGTTGTTAAAACAACAGTAAACATGAGATATAGGCGAAGTCCCTGAGGTTTTCTATAGCAATCTGGCAATGGACATGCAGTTTATTGATTACATGCATGTAGAAAACAGCTCACACGTAGCTACGGCAGCACCAGAAGTTAACAACAATTCCTCCACAACTCCCGCATTCCACAGTGTTGTGAGATAATGCATATGGCTGGATCTAGACTTCTGAGGGACAGACAGTAACAGCTTTTCTTTTGCACTGCTCCAAGTTCTCTACCAGCATATTGCGCAATAGAGTAGCTCAAGTGGAAAGGAACTCTTCCTATTTAAATTTCTGCATCCTATACTATTGGCAGTTCTGTGTAGGTGTTAGTTACCTGATTTTATTTCGGTGATTACAAAATAGAGTCGAATATATGCACTGGGTAGCCGAGGAAGTTAGTTAATGGCGATTCGGTCAACCAAGTAAATGAATCTACTGGAAATGCTGCAAACCACTACAGGGAGCCTGTGTGTGTGAATTCTCTTCCAGTGTGGCGCAACTGCGTTACAATGGAAAACTGAGACACAGAGAAGACGATTTGTCGGTCTGTTGGATTGATTATTGATTCATATACTTATGGTGTGGGTTTGTTTCCAGCTTCCTCTGATGATTTTTGGTAGGGAGAGACAGATTCTATTCTCTTCTGGCTACGCCAATTGAAGAAGGTATAATGGCTTTGTGGTCTGAAATTCACATTAAACATGATATTCCTTCTCTACCAATTATACGTTAGGTTGAACGACAATAAAGTCAGGAGCGGCGACATGTAGAAACTTTATCACCAGTAACCATTCTTATATTAGTTATTTATTTCTAGTGACGAAACAATCGCTATGAAGGGTCACAGGACACTTATTCCATCTTTTATTTGGGCTTCTGCAAGTCGATAAAATTAGTTCTGAGCTGGGATGCAACACAAACCGCCCTTAACATGGAATTTGATCCCTTCGTGACAATACAGCAAGACTACAATTTGTTGTTTGTTCAAAAATGCAGATTCCTCAACATCTCCACATATTGCACGTGAATGGTATCGAATCCTTGCCCGGCACTAAAGTTTTCATTATGAATTATCAAGCTCTAGCATGAGAACACCTATTTGCTGGTGGATAATAATTTTGATTTTTAAATTTTGATTTTTAATGTACTTTCATTCGTTGTCAACACTAACGATATCTGACGTTTTTGACTCCCAGTGAGATACAGAACCATTTGCGAGATCACTGAAAGTTCAATGATGTTATTCCGAGCTGCTGGTGGAGAAAAATTCGGTAGCTGACGTCTCTTTGTGTGTAGTCAACAATGACACGAGTGGGGTTCGATTGCCAGTCAGCATTGAACTCTTCGTCATATTATTTCTAGTTCAAACATACTCACATGTCGCTGCTGGTGTAACAAACCCGTATTTAACGTTCATTTTCTCCAGTTTATAACAGCAATAGGTGCCGGGTTGGAGTCCTGGGAAGGAGGATATTAATGTTTCGTCTCGTCATTTCAGTTAAAACACCTAGCTACACACACACACACACATATATATATATATATATATATATATATATATATATATATATATATATTCCTGGAAATGGAAAAAAGAACACATTGACACCGGTGTGTCAGACCCACCATACTTGTTCCGGACACTGCAAGAGGGCTGTACAAGCAATGATCACACGCACGGCACAGCGGACACACCAGGAACCGCGGTGTTGGCCGTCGAATGGCGCTAGCTGCGCAGCATTTGTGCACCGCCGCCGTCAGTGTCAGCCAGTTTGCCGTGGCATACGGAGCTCCATCGCAGTCTTTAACACTGGTAGCACGCCGCGACAGCGTGGACGTGAACCGTATGTGCAGTTGACGGACTTTGAGCGAGGGCGTATAGTGGGCATGCGGGAGGCCGGGTGGACGTACCGCCGAATTGCTCAACACGTGGGGCGTGAGGTCTCCACAGTACATCGATGTTGTCGCCAGCGGTCGGCGGAAGGTGCACGTGCCCGTCGACCTGGGACCGGACCGCAGCGACGCACGGATGCACGCCTAGACCGTAGGATCCTACGCAGTGCCGTAGGGGACCGCACCGCCACTTCCCAGCAAATTAGGGACACTGTTGCTCCTGGGGTATCGGCGAGGACCATTCGCAATCGTCTCCATGAAGCTGGGCTACGGTCCCGCACATCGTTAGGCCGTCTTCCGCTCACGCCCCAACATCGTGCAGCCCGCCTCCAGTGGTGTCGCGACAGGCGTGAATGGAGGGACGAATGGAGACGTGTCGTCTTCAGCGATGAGAGTCGCTTCTGCCTTGGTGCCAATGATGGTGGTATGCGTGTTTGGGGCCGTGCAGGTGAGCGCCACAATCAGGACTGCATACGACCTAGGCACACAGGGCCAACACCCGGCATCATGGTGTGGGGAGCGATCTCCTACACTGACAGTACACCTCTGGTGATCGTCGAGGGGACACTGAATAGTGCACGGTACATCCAAACCGTCATCGAACCCATCGTTCTACCATTCCTAGACCGGCAAGGGAACTTGCTGTTCCAACAGGACAATGCACGTCCGCATGTATCCCGTGCCACCCAACGTGGTCTAGAAGGTGTAAGTCAACTACCCTGGCCAGCAAGATCTCCGGATCTGTCCCCCATTGAGCATGTTTGGGACTGGATGAAGTGTCGTCTCACGCGGTCTGCACGTCCAGCACGAACGCTGGTCCAACTGAGTCGCCAGGTGGAAATGGCATGGCAAGCCGTTCCACAGGACTACATCCAGCATCTCTACGATCGTCTCCATGGGAGAATAGCAGCCTGCATTGCTGCGATAGGTGGATATACACTGTACTAGTGCCGACATTGTGCATGCTCTGTTGCCTGTGTCTATGTGCCTGTGGTTCTGTTAGAGTGATCATGTGATCAAGTGATGTATCTGATCCCAGGGATGTGTCAATAAAGTTTCCCCTTCCTGGGACAATGAATTCACGGTGTTCTTATTTCAATTTCCGGGAGTATATATATATATATATATATATATATATATATATATATATATATATATATATATAGGTGGGTTTGTGTGTGCGTGCGCTCCCGAGACCAGTAAAGCTAGGCGACCTTGACAGACTGACATACCATGGAGGCTGCAACCTGCAGAGAGACTTGTGCCCACTAAACACAGTCAGTCTCACCTCAGCTGCCTGGAGAGAGCCACGTATCTGTCGGCACATACCAGGTACCCCTCTGTCACTGGTTCCTTGCCACGAGTGGCAGCTTACTCCACTCGACTTGAGACCCCATTGCTGTGCAGATGCTTATGGCTTGCTCGAACCTTTTACGACAGCCTCGTGCCAACGATCTGTCAGACAACGAGGTTGTACTTCAGAGGTCGTCCAACCTATGGCTGTGGTTATAACAGAGTCAATGATTTGTTATTGCTATATGATGACTGTGAATGGAGTAATTAGTTGTAGATGGATTTGTGTATCTGTGGATTGTGTCAACAATCGGTTCGATTCCCAGTCAGCACTGAGCTCTTCGGCATATTATTTCTAGTTCAAACATGCTGGTGGAGCGGTGGTTATCGTTGCTGCCTCTGGATCACGGGTCCCAGATTCGATTCCCAGCCAGATTGGGTCTTTTCTCTGCCTGGGGACTGGGTGTTGGTGTAGTCCTCATCATTCCATCGTCACCATCATCATTCGTGACAGCGACTTGCTTGGATTGTGTAGAAATTGGACTGTGTAAAAATTGGGACTTTTTAAATGACCGCGCAGCTGAGCGCCCCACAAACCAAACATCAAAATCGTCAGCACAATTTCATCAGCATCCATTTTATTCACGATGAGAAGGTGATGTTACAAGGCAGTTTATCCCTAAACTGTAATGAAGCGTTTAATGTCTTATGCACATCCTCATGGTCAATGTAGTCGACCCTTTAATGCTGCCTAATAACTGCTGATGACATTTAGTGTTGCCAGGGACGGCACAGCTAATTTAACTCTTCTCTTACATTCCTTTTATAACAGTTAAGGCAGTCATTTTCTGCAGTAATGGCGAGCTTTTTGTTGGTGGCTAACAATAAAGGAGATTAAGTGAAGAATCAAGCAGAGAAATAAATTCCTC
The DNA here is from genome assembly GCF_023897955.1 of Schistocerca gregaria. Lineage (NCBI taxonomy): Eukaryota > Metazoa > Arthropoda > Insecta > Orthoptera > Acrididae > Schistocerca > Schistocerca gregaria. The sequence continues at coordinate 311,420,666 of NC_064924.1, read as the reverse complement.
AGTGCTGAAAATTACCCTTGAAAACAGGTATAGAATGCAGAATTCGCTTGGTCCCAACTTCCCTCGACGGACGACTGATGAGCGGCTATCTGCGTAAAAGGCAGTCTTGCTTAAGCCCTGGGAGGATTCCTTTCAGGAAAGGTTGAAACCTAAGCCAGCTCCAGCTTTCAGAGAAGGTAAACTGTTAGTACAACCGTTTGTCTCAGCAGACGTGCTAAGCAGGAATGTTAGTTTAAAGCACTTGTAACCAATTTTCTGACTGGAGAGCACGTTCTTTGTTGTGTATACCTACGTGTAAGTCTATCAAATCGTCAGTTTCAGAATCCTGTCATGGACTGGGAGAAGTTTTCTGTCTTCCTCCCCACACCTTGGAATTATTGATTAATGATAATAACATCCGCAGGAGTACGAGTTTGTTTAACTTATGAACAAATCCATTACTGAACGGAACTCGGAGCGACCTCTGCAATTTGCCAGCGATTTTCCTACACTTGTACAAACAGGCAAGTTACAGGTGGTTCAAATAGTTCACACTTATTGCTATCAGAATGAAGAATAAGTACTTGTGGACAGGCGACTCAGAAGAAAGTACTTGCTGCCAGATAACACTTGCACCCATATGGATGTTTCCAGTGTGGTTCCGAGTGCAGAGGTCAAGCCAGACTCAACTGTTACCACCGCTGCCTACTGCATTGATGCTAGACGAGAGTGGTAAGAATGAGCTTTCAATAGAATCACCAAGTTGATTATAGTTAACTGCACAATTTTAAAATTCTCAGCCATACAGCTGCTTGTGTCACGCACTTTAATAATTCTGCTGATGTTCGTTCTTATTTTTCCGGTATCTTGCTTTTAACCACATTCCATTCTGACAGTATCCACGACTTATTCTCGTGATTACACATTTACTGTTGTCACTCATCTGACACAAAGATTTCATGAATACAGTCCTTCATTTTTTCATTAAATGCTCGCTTGCTTATCTAAGTGAAACATATGTTGATGCTTCATGATAATAAACTTTGAGTCTTACAGTGACTGCTCTGTCCTTTACGGATAAAAATCCCCCTCTCAGCAATATATGCTTGTGTAGTGTGGTACCTATAGAAGCACAACAGTATTTTTCATTTACTTTGTTGATTAAATGAAATTTATATCTACTTGGAAAAGATATAATATGAAATATGTTATCTGGCTTTAAAAAGTAAACTCATAATAATCATACCATTTAAAATGTAGCAACGTAGAGTGAACAATGACCATCTTTGTCAAATTAATATTCGTGGTTTTACTGACATCCTTCACTTGTCACTTTCCTCTTCATCTTTCCTCCTCATTATAAATGTAGTGGTGCAAATAATTGTATATTTTACACCAGTAATGAGATTATTTTTATTATTTGTTAACGCTAATCTGTCTGTTATATTATTAACAATTTAACAAGTGGAAAAGTCGGTGAGTGTTGTATAAACCTTAGTACACGCAGTTAAGTTTTCATATACTTCTGAGGTATTATCTAATGCAAGACCCAGTTATTTTATCCGTATTTTCAGAAAATAAGGATATTTATTTAGTGTAATTTTATTCATTTGCTCTGAGGGGAAAGGGTTGGTTGGTGGGAGCATAAATTTCGTTTATCACTCAAAAGTATTTAATAATGTTACCCCAGGATACAAAGGAAATCTATATCATGTACACATATAACGATAAAGCTGTCATCAACCTGAAAAGTGGTTCGAACTCCACAGTAATTTTCTAGCCATGGTCCCGTTGCTTTCTGCGACTTCTCAACTCATTTATTCAGTTTCTTGTGAGCGGCCCAGCAGTTTAACAGGGAACACGAGTCATAATTCGACTTCGCATTGCTAACATTAACAAATCATTGTCGAACGCAAAAGAAACCTTATGTAAAAAAAATCTTTGGACCAATCCCGGATTGGTACTTGGACCATCGTAGTTTGTTATCTGACACTTACCCACTGTACCGCCGAGCAAATCGGAAATCATAATATTTACACTTTTATTAATTACTGAAACAGACCGTCGCACATTAATAAAGTTAAAAACTCTTGTGAATTTTTTAAAATTATATATTGAAGGTATTTTATGATGAGAGTGAAGCACTCTTCTGCACGCAATTGATAGTAGAACGTCTGCTTTGAAAGGATAAGCTGAAGTAGGACGATGGCGAGGCAGCAGGAGACGTGTAGGCAACTACAGTTTTTAACAATTTCCTAGTCTAAAAGGTTCAAAATTCGTCGTTACGTGATGGAGCGGTAATTCTACTGAGGTTGGGTGAATTTGACTAATGATCGACTATTCACATTTTAGATGTTCTCTAGAAAGGGGCCTTACATTAAGTTATTTCAACCTTCCCTTACTTAACTGAATTTGCTTTGGACTTAATAATCTCTTCACAGAGTGTTTCAGATGAAAACACATTCCTTTTTTTGGTTGGCTTTTCAGGGTTACTTCGTCATATTTGCCCGGCGTCTCATTGTAGTTGGAAAGCTCTACACATCTATGTACATATTGTCTACATTTAGCAGTTGCATAGCATTTGGTGCAGCAGTCGGCGTAGATATTTGCGTGACGTCCTCACTAGTTCATATATCCCTGTAAAGCATTTAGAACTGCTGTGGCAGTGGTGCTGCGTTGCATAAGCTGGAAGAGATGGCAAAAATATCTTAACTGCGTGTCGGCACCTCTCTCACCTTATTCTTTTCCCCTTGCCAGGCGCCGACGGAAGGTCATATTGACAATTGGTTTCCTTGTTCGTAGTAAAGAGTCAAATTAGTTACTACAAAGAGCGGAAAACTGTCACAACACAACCCACCATTTGAAATGACACTGTCTCATTCTTACTGGTTGTAGAGCTAATAAATGTCTCTTGACTAACATCAACTCACCTCATTCAATATCAAAGGTAACTATCGCTCGCCGGCAAGAGTAGCCAAGCGTTTCTAGGCGCTTAAGTATGTCACCACGCGACCGCTACGGTCGCTGATTCGAGTCCTGTCTCAGGCACGGATGTGTGTGGTGTCCTTAGGTTAGTTAGCTTTAAGTAGTTCTAAGCTCTAGGGGACTGATGACCTCAGAACTTGGAACCCATAGTGCTCAGAGCTATTTGAACCATTTTGTAACTATCGCTCAAGAAATTTTCAATGTTTATTTAAAACAAACATAATTTGCGTTCTCATAGTGGGGCTAATGGGTTGTATCAGCTTTCTTCCGTCAGTGAATGGGGAATAAAAGTCTTATTGCTCATGTGATCCGTCTCAGTGACAAATCTTCCATTTTCATGACGCAGAGATTCAGAGAAAGATATAGGAAGTCAATGCACCTGAAAATGTGTTTGTGGTATTACATAGAAAAATGGTGACTGTTCGTTGCGCTGAGAGAATTAATTTTTGATCGTGTGAAAACATTTAAACATATTACGTGAATGCGGGAACGAGGACACGAGCGTGCGACGTCGCTTCGAAGCGATGCTATAATCTGAAAAGCTGCAACATATATTTAACTTATTCAAAGTTTTATTTCAGTGGTCGTTTAACCATTTCTGTCGTCGTTCCTATAAAATATTGTGCTCTTTTGCCTCTATGTTGGTCATAGGGTATACTTACAGCAATGCTATGTCACTTAAATTGTCGAGGACCGTTGCCTAGCAATTACTTCCGTATTCTCTCGAGTACTAGAAGTGCTTATCCGAATTCCCTGTTTGAGTTATTGACTGAAAGAAGCTTCAGTTTTGATTCAAGTGTTGTAGAGTGAATTTTGTGTTTCGAGAACAACTATCGAAACGGTCTAAAGTTCTTGGGGAGCTTTAGAAGCTCTGAGCGAAGCGAACACCCAGCTTCAGAACCGAGGAGCATTGTACTTGCAAGAGGTATGAGCTATTCCCGTTGAATCGTCTCCTTTGAAAAATTTTACACGAATGTGCTTAAACTGACACACAATATTTTTTTAGCGCAACGCAATCTGACTTTCAGTAATCCCTACAAGAGAATGGCTCTGACCAACATTAACATATACGTTTCACAAATCACTTACCTCACAAAAATCTTCGTTACTCGAACTACTGCAATACAGCGAGCGCCACTACTGCCAGCTAACTAAAAGATACAAACTACAGAAGTCACTAACTACTGATAGGCACAGTTAACAAATGAAAGATTTTAATAGAGAACAAACAACGTATTTACCTTAATAGTCATAATATATATCATTTCATGATACCAATTCTTACAAATTTCAGACTCCGCCATCTCTCTCCCCACGTCCACCACTGCTGGCGGCTCACCTCCAACTGCGCAACGCTACGGGCTGTTAGCATCCAGCTGCCGTTGCCCAGCACTACAATGGCAGACCACAATGCAAACCAGCCACAGACTGCACACTGCACAGCCAGTGATTTTCATACAGAGCGCTACGTGGCGGCGGCGTTACCAATAAAAAAACCTAAACAGCCTACTTACACCGTGTCTGTCAATTATTTATTCACCTTTCGGAATCATCTGTAGTTAGAATTTAGTAGAAGCTTTTAATTGTCTGTGTTCTTAGTGGAGAAATACTAACAAGTTGAAGCATGTGGTAGAGTTTGATGTGATTACAGAACCTGATGTTACTAACAGTATATCACGTGAAACACCATTTTGTTAAAAATTTTCATGGAGATTCAAATATTGAGTGCTTACTTTTTCAGGCAGATTTCTAAACTTTCTATTTGACGTAGTTCAAGCACTTTCATTTTGTGTCCTCAAACTAATTTCTTAGTTCCTCAATGGCAAATGTGTCAAGAACATTGGCCTTTTCCACCCCTTTGCTATGACCCATGACATCCTATGTGACGTCACGACTTTATGTTGAATTGGATGAAAGCGGACTCTTATTAAAAGTTAGCCAGTGGTTGTGTTGCTTACCAGTGTAATCTCATATGTCTGTAAACTATGCTGTTATTCCAAGTACGTCGCAACATACGAGGGTTTGTTTTTGGTGGAACCTGAGACCGCAGATTAAACTGCAGTGGAGAAACCAGCAACGATTATAGTTTTGTTCTGTTTACTGACAAGTATTTGTCTGTTTCTTTCTGTATATCTCACGATTCCCAGGGTAGGGGTGGACAGGACCTTCTGAGCATAAGATAAATTTATGTGAGTGAAACGATTAGTGATTATGATTATCATTTGATTCTTATAGTTATTTAGCTATCTTTTTAATATGGGAAGTTCGTCGAGAGTGAGGTTAGCCCTAACGAAATTGCATTGCTGGTGGTGATGTTATAGATAATTTTTTAATTTACAAATAATTGGCCGTTTTTCGAATGTTACCCTTTGAGACGCTGCGCTTATAAAATCCACTGTTCCTAAGAGGCTCAATTCGTTTTTACTCGTCGCTCACTCTTGCGCTGCATAATTGTTATATTTTTTTATTTTTTGTGTTTCGTAGTATTTGTTTAGCTGAATTGGATCGCGGTTTTGCTATTTATTGGTGAATTATTTGTTTTTGGTTTTTGAGCTGTTTATTTCTGTTTGTAGTGTGATTCCAGTTTTTTGTACTTCTTTTCTTTCGGTTTATTCTAAAGGAATATATGTATATAATTTTTCGATTAAGTTGGTGTTATGTGGATCTTGTTTTGGATCTCTGTCCTCGGTTTAGGAATAGAGTTCACACGAAATATGATAACAACTGTCCATGTCTATGTCTTCTTCTTTCTTTCGTTTTATTTTGGAGAAATTGATGTGCGTCATCCTTGCATAGTGAGATTCGTGTGTGTGTGTGTGTGTGTGTGTGTGTGTGTGTGTGTGTGTGTGTGTGTGTGTCTTGTTTGTATATACTGCGATAGCATATGTGTGTTATTTTTTTATATTTTTAGGTTTATGACGGAAAAGTTCCTATGTGACATTTTTCGTTTATGTCCTTTTCTGGAGCTGTGTATGGTATCGCTGTCTTCCTTTGAGCTACAGGTCAAGCGAGAATTCGATTCCAGTTCTGCCATTTTTGCAGTTTTTTCTTTTTATGTTACAGACATTTGTAGGGGATCTGTTATCGCTGTTTGTTAAAGCTATATCGGTACAGCGTACGCTGCGATTAGGCTTGTTTTTTTATGTCTTCGTTTGCGTCATTCCGGAAAAATGTGTGTTTGTGTGTGTGTGTGTGTGTGTGTGTGTGTGTGTGTGTGTGTGTGTGCTATTTTAGAGTTATGTTGTTTTGTGGAGGTGTCTAGTACCACTGTCTTCATTTCATCTGTATTGGTCCAGCGAATTATTCGAATCCAATTTTGTGTTTACTATATATTTTCGTTCGGTTTATTCTAGAGCAGTACTTAAATGTTCTTAGGTTTAGTAACCTTTTTAGTATGTCCCCATCCACAACTGTCCCATTCCTGCGATTGTCCCGATAATTTCATTTCATATGGTGATTCAAATACTTCCCTTTTTTTTTTGTTAAGAAGTGCGTTATATAGTACACAACGGTATATTTTAACAGAAACGATCAATTTCTGTCTAGGACCAGACCATCATCGTGTCCAAAAACCCTCTCAGCTATCCGTCTGAGTAAATGGAATCGCAGTTTCAGATGTACATTATTCCGTCATTGATACTAGCTGTATATTCATAACATTACGTCCATTTAACCTCGACAACGTTTTTTCCCAATATTCCATCTATATAGATAATATCAATAATGGAGCTTTGTACATCTGCTAACTGCTGTTTCAGTTAAACAAACACATAGGAGTGATGATTTTTGGAACCGATGATTTTCTGGTTCTAGACCGAAATCGATCGTCTGTAATAAAATATGCCGTTACAGCAGTGTGCTGCATATGGCAGTTCTCAACATTCATTAAAGCTGTACAGCACCACCTACGCAAAATGTTTTATGTTTGTTTTTGTTTGTAATGGTCTATACTGCTGTGGCCGTCTTGCACAATGTCATCGGGCTCCAGTTTTGATTCATATTTTTTATTGTTACACTTCGTGTTTCGAGTTGAAATAACGAAACATTTTATAGTTGTTGACGACTTCCAGAAGCTTTGAACCAAGTGAACGCCCAACTTCAGAAGCGAGGTGCAATGTATCCGGGAGAGGTATCAACTACTGACTTAAATGTGTCTTCTGTTTGCTTACCGTATAGAATCAGATGCAGTTTCAATATCGTATAAGGTTATAAATGGCTGGATATGTAGCGACGAAGCACTGGAATACTGAAACGTCACGACGTAGTGTGATGTGATTTCGCGGTATGTAAAATGAAAAAAAAAACTAGTTCCATTCACATTCCAGTACATTGTTTCAATACGTCATGCAGCTACAAAGGTTACGAGATAACGTGACTTGTAGGGACAGATCTCTTTGATGAGGTTTTCACAATTTTAGTTGCTGGAATCGTCTATTCTTTAACTTATTATTTACATTCACAACGAGAGAATCGTCACCTATCTGTCACCAAATCTGTTACATTCTTCTTTCTGTGAATAAGAAGGCAATACGTAAACACGTTCCAGCTGCGTGTAGTCATAATGAGTTGCCATGGCACCATATCAAAAGTATTTTCTCTTTCTGTTACTCAAAGAAATTAAATTAATACCTTTGAACATCGTTAGATGTTAATCCCGTTGGGAGTTTATAAGGTGTACTGGAGTTTTCTTAATTCAAATGTCGCTGGTTAAATTTCAATCGTAAATATGGTTATTTTCGTCGTGCATGTTATTGAATAGTTCACATGGCGCTGAAGAGTGATTGTAGGTTTAGTGTCGAACTTAGGTTGTTGATGAATCTGCCAAAAAGAAGGAAAGGCGCAACCCGGTGAGAATACACTGAGTCAGACAACGGGTATTTGTAAAAGTCGTAATCTCCTCAGATACGGCGGAGAGATTTGGGATTTAAACCACCACACTGTGGCACAGATTATTTACTAGTAACTTCATATCACCAGCGAGATGTTCCCTTAAGTACTCAGTAATTAAATTACCGATCCTGCCTCACGGTGCCTTATTGAACGAACGGATGGTAGTAACCATATCGCAGCCTAATGTCTCTTCAAATGCGTAGTTTAAATAACTATACATGGTGTATATCTGCAACTAGTGTAGCGATGCACTGTCTTGCTAACAGTACTGTGCCGGCCGCGGTGGTCTCGCGCTTCTAGGCGCGCAGTCCGGAACCGTGCGACTGCTACGGTCGCAGGTTCGAATCCTGCCTCGGGCATGGATGTGTGTCATGTCCTTAGGTTAGTTAGGTTTAAGCAGTTCTAAGTCCTAGGAGACTGATGACCACAGCAGTTGAGTCCCATAGTGCTCAGAGCCATTTGAACCATTTGAACTACTGATAGCTTTAAATAACTGCTATCGAAATAAAATTATTCAATGCAGAATAAATGTACCTCGTAATGAAAACACCTTTGGCTGTCGTCGAAGAACTAGTGTTATTTTAGTTCATCTTTAGAATTAGCAGAAGGGAATTAAATTAATGAATTCCTCACCAGTCATAAATGGATAATATTTTTCAAATAAATCAATGATATTTAATCGAACTGGATGTTACTGATCCTGTGTAACACTAACAGCTCTTTTTATTACAGAAATTAAATTTAAAGACATGACATCACGAACTCAAGTTTTTCCTTGCCATACACTTGTGAAACATCAAAATAAGATTTACTCGTGGACACGGTATGTACGTACCTAACGTGCTGTCCGTTATCGTTGCAGCAATGTTCCGACGCATCAAGGCGTTTTTCTCAGAAAATATGGCGTACAAGAATATTTACGCCACAGCCATTACAGATTTAACTGTCTTCTCACCAGACTATGAAGACATTAGTTAGAAATCAGACATTAGTTGCAAATGTAGCCTGTTCAGATAGGAGTCAGGGTAACTTCAGAGTGTGATATATATATATATATATATATATATATATATATATATATATATATATATATATATATGGTTGGACTAGGTCTGAAGATTGAGCAGTCACGCCTATTCCAACAGTCGTATGTCTTTCTTACCTGCATGATAATGACACGTTGTCTCGATGGGTTGGTTGCTCACAGGCCTCCTTGGCTGCATGATATGCTTGCTCTTTTCCCCACATCCCCAGGCTCCTGCTTCTCTCCTCCACGTTACTAGCATATTAGCATATTATATCCCCACTTCTGGCATTAGATAAGACGAAGTTGATAGTCTAGCTGAAAGCCGATTAAATCGTTGCAACAACTCTACTGACAGCTAATAAAATTAACACTGACCAACCGGGAAGTTGTGTCTGCCATTAGTCAAAAACACCTGCACTATGATGGTGATACGAAGGTGCTTGAGAATGGAAAAAACACTAATAAATTGTGGAGAATTATGCTGAAATTTCTTGTAAGAGCAGAGCTTCACATAATATGCGTCCAAGACAAGTGACTGGATGAAGACAACATTGCAAACCATCTGGTTACTCTACGAGTTACCTGCTAACTGGGATTAATACCTGATGACCATAGGAAATGTATTCCTGAATTTCAGACTTCGAAGCCTAATATTGTTTTCGGAGGCGCCAGAGAATAGGGAAACTGGTACTGTCATGTATATGGAATAATAGCGTTTGGTTTCAGAGTGAATTTTTCGTTTCCTGTTCACATGATCACTTCCTCACGAACGTGATACTAGTTAATGCTCTGTTTCCGGGTATTTTGCCGAGTTGCTGTCTGTATTTTGTGCACAATTCTTCGATGATCGGCCAAGTATGTTCTTCGGGTGCAGCGTCTTTTGCTGTTACGTGCACTCACTGCCTGCACTCCAACCAGTCCGGAAACGCCACACGAAATGAAGAAGACGGCCCCATCAGTCGTTGAAATATTGTGCACAAAATAGGGATAAAAACAAAGCAGAATTCCCGGAAGTATATCATTATTCAATCGCGCCTAGAAAACCTTAGATATCACGTGATATTAGTTATGTGTCAGAATTACTATTTGCTGAGATGTGGGGAAGAGTGACGTTACTTGGATATTAAAGTGAATCACTGTATGCATCAACGTTTAAATGCGCCTGTGCCCTTCTCTGCCAGGACTTCATCCTCCCTCCATTTTAACTCATCCCCGCACTTTCTTTGCTGTTTTTTCGCCTAGATGTTAGTCTCATCCCTATCTGTGTTTCTCTAGCCTTTTGGTTTTAGGCTGGAGATTTTAGTGTGTATCAGAGTGGCTGCATCATTCTTTTTTATTCTTGCGGTGAGCCAGCCCACGCCATCTGCTGTCTTTTTAATGCTTTCTGCGGCATTTGTATCATTTAGTGAACGTTTTCCCCCTTTAGCTTGCTTCTTCTGTTTTCTATTTGAGTTATGTTCCAGTTATTTTTACGTTTTTTTTGTTTTTTGTTTTTTTTTTTTTTTGTTTTTTACTTTCCCAGATTCTTTTGCGGAACGGTTTTAATCTGAGACCCTTTTCAGTAAGGAAATGGGGACTGATGATCATGTAGTTTAGTCTCTTTACTGTCGAATCTAACCAAAAACTGAAGGTTGCGTAATTCGCGATAAATATAACCCCTTGTTTTCCAACTGGACCGTCCATTTATGCTTGACGAGTTTTTTATGGAGCTACTGCAGAAACGGCTACAGGAAGAAGAAGAAATCCGTGTTGATCCGGTGAATGTAAGTTAGTTCAGTACAGGGAATAATGGCATTATGTTTCAAAAAAATTGTTCAAATGGATCTGAGAACTATGGGACTTAACATCTGGGATCATCAGTCCCCTAGAACTTAGAACTACTTAAACCTAACTAACCTAAGCACATCACACACTTCCATGCCCGAGGCCGGATTCGAACCTGCGACCATTTTAGTCGCACGGTTCTAGACTGAAGCGCCTAGAACCGCTCGGCCATATTAGGTTACAACGTGTTCTATTCGTTTCATGTTCAGATCAATACTCTCTTACGAACGTGACAGTAGTTAGTGCCCTGCTTCGGGTGTTTTTCCGAGTTGTTAGGTTTTGTACAAAATGTTTCGATGACCGTGACTGGAGTGCAGCTAGCTTTGCCGTTATGTGTACTCGATCCCTGGACTCCATCTAGTCAGGGAACGTCATACAACCTGAAGGACACGGCTCGGTCGGTCGCTGAAATATCCTGCTTACAACAGGGACAACAACTCGGCATAACTCCCAGAAGTACTTCAATAACCAATCGCGCAAACAAAAACCTTATACATCATTGTACATTAGTATTTGTGTTGTATTATTAGTTGGTCAGACATGGACTAAGGAGTGATGATATTTGAATATAAAAATCGATCACTGTATAAATATCAATAAATGTAGCTAGCAAAATTATTGATAAATGTAGCGCTTTGAAAAAACGGCCATGTTAGAATGTAGCACATGTTCTGTATTACTCCACATATTGGATATCAGAAAACTAATAAGTTCTTTTCCAACAGGAGCGTCAGTTTACGCTTGACGCTTTTTTTGAGGAGCTACTGCAGAGGCGTCTGCAGTGAGAAGAGGAAAGCCACACTGCTACGGCGAGTTTAACCTCGATCTGCAGACTTTAGTTTCTAAGTGTATTTCTCTTCGTCGATCCAGTATGGATCGTGGGACGACGGCTGGCATGATCTTCTTGATGCAATAATTTACCAACAGCCGAATGTATTGTAGAAATTTATTTTATTTTATGAACTTCTACGTGCTACCTGTTTCGGCATTACATTAATGCCATCTTCAGGCCCCACTCGTCACAGTCGTAAAATCGCTATACACGGAAGTAGCCATATAACTGGCTCCGTGCAAGTCTGCTCAGTCTGTGTCGCCTGGCCAGCAAGAGCTGTGCATGACGATTCATTCACGGATCCAGTTATATGACTCCTTCCGTGTATAGCGATTTTACGACAAAGAGGAGTGGGGCCTCAAGATGGCATCAATGTAATGCCGAAACTGGTAGCACATAGAAGATCATAAAATAAAATAAATTTCTACAATAGATACGGCTGTTGGTACGTTGTTACATCAAGAAGTGTATCTCTGGTTTCATGGCCACATCGTAACTACCTTCAGAACGGTAACCTGCGTATGCGTTATTTTTCCGACTCCACAATTGTACATTTTTAATAACACTGAAATGCTGTCAGCTTAGGAACAGATACAAGCCTGCAAAAAACAAAATTCTATGGTCGAACCGAAAATTCTGTTGTACTGAGCTGTGGGTGGTTATCACCATGCTTGCAATAATGTGTTTCTATATCGGTTTTGAATTGTGAGCGGATACGCAGGTTTTTTTCGACAGTATTATTTCACCCTACTATTGCAAGATTCTACGTAATCTTAGAATGAACAGTACAATATGTTTTCCTATCCTTTCGCAGAGTTATCAAGTTTTCAGTGTAGTTTCACTTTGATCAACGTGTGCTGGTCTTTTGGTTCTGTTCCATTATACTGCATTAAGGATTACTTTTCTGTCTTATAATTATCCATGACATCCTTGGAATTTCAATTCAACATTTTTCTAACTTGTTTTAAGAAACTACGTTTCTGGCATAAGTGCATATACCAACAGTCTCAGTTGCCTTGGCTGCTTTATGCGTAGAACGTAGTTCAGTCTAATGGTCAGTATAAAGTTAGACATATTCTCATACTTGTGACAGCCACCTGCCATCATGATAACAGTGATCAGCAGGAACTGAACTCAGTGAACAGGATAGAGGCAAACAGTCATTGCTGGTAGCTCTCACATTTAAATTCTTATTTATGATACTTAGCAATCTTGAGTTGATGAGTAGGGGAGACAGAAACATTTCTTCACTATACCTGTACCTGGGACGCAAAACAATTTATAAGATATATTTTCATTGGAGTCTTTGTCTACACTTGTGCCAATAGTTAGAAACCTGTAACCCCATTTCGTTGTTATTTTACAGTCTCAACAATATCGATACAGAAATCGACCCTATATTAGCCTTGGGTACTACAATAATTTTGCAGTTTTCTTTACATATATCAACCCACCGTAATGTGATCACGTTTTTAATTCTGAAATTAATTTTGTCGACAGGTCACTGCAGTGGCCTCCTCGCCAACCCACCGAGGCTCAACACTCCACACCACACAATTCTTCATAGTCACCAAATCCTATGCTGCCTGCCGTCGGCAACTCGGCGCGTGGAGAAGGCCGTCTCGCTGCTAAACTATTCGACCACGATACCGTAGCCAATACCACCTGATATCAAATTTGCCGATTAAATAAAACTTAGGCCTTGTGGAATAAAATAGTCTTGTTATTTATTTTCGTGCTAGTGAGGTGACATTAAGGTAAGACACGGGCCTCGCATTTCGATTACAGTATTACAATTCGATAATTCGTACATCAACATCTATGGTTTCGGTGGTATCTTTAAGTAGATTAAGGAAACCGCAAGGATAGTTCCCTCGTAATTCGACAAGTACGATTGTCTCTACAATACGAGCTCCGTTTGTTATTACCTCTTCTTCGATGGACGTTAGGTCGGAATAATTCCTGCATCTTTTCTTTATTCAGTAAGAGATTCATTTGAGCAACATTTTCTTTACAAAAGCTATTGTAATGTTGGTGCACCAATACCAGCATTTAGAACCCACAGAACTTGCCTTTTAAATTGCTAAGTAAGTTCATCAGCAAATTCATTCAAACTAATAACACTTAAAAGAGTAATCTGACTAAAACATCTTTGCATCTAGGGATAACAAGTTAGTGCTTGTCTTCCCGACGGTTACTTATTAACACAGTGTACCACATGTAATATGACCCTAAACTATGCAGAACTACACCATAATCAACATTTGACGTCGTCAGTATATATTGTTATCAGCACTCGGTTAGTTTGTTTTCATTAATGATCCCATACTCGTTCCTGCAAAACTATATAGGTGCGAAATAGAAGGTACGTTGACACACTAAGCAACTGGTCATACACTTCTGGAAATTGAAATAACAACACCGTGAATTCATTGTCCCAGGAAGGGGAAACTTTATTGACACATTCCTGGGGTCAGATACATCACATGATCACACTGACAGAACCACAGGCACATAGACACAGGCAACAGAGCATGCACAATGTCGGCACTAGTACAGTGTATATCCACCTTTCGCAGCAATGCAGGCTGCTATTCTCCCATGGAGACGATCGTAGAGATGCTGGATGTAGTCCTGTGGAATGGCTTGCCATGCCATTTCCACCTGGCGCCTCAGTTGGACCAGCGTTCGTGCTGGACGTGCAGACCGCGTGAGACGACACTTCATCCAGTCCCAAACATGCTCAATGGGGGACAGATCCGGAGAACTTGCTGGCCAGGGTAGTTGACTTACACTTCTAGAGCACGTTGGGTGGCACGGGATACATGCGGACGTCCATTGTCCTGCTGGAACAGCAAGTTCCCTTGCCGGTCTAGGAATGGTAGAACGATGGGTTCGATGACGGTTTGGATGTACCGTGCACTATTCAGTGTCCCCTCGACGATCACCAGAGGTGTACGGCCAGTGTAGGAGATCGCTCCCCACGCCATGATGCCGGGTGTTGGCCCTGTGTGCCTCGGTCGTATGCAGTCCTGATTGTGGCGCTCACCTGCACGGCGCCAAACACGCATACGACCGTCATTGGCACCAAGGCAGAAGCGACTCTCATCGCTGAAGACGACACGTCTCCATTCATCCCTCCATTCACGCCTGTCGCGACACCACTGGAGGCGGGCTGCATGATGTTGGGGCGTGAGCGGAAGACGGCCTAACGGTGTGCGGGGCCGTAGCCCAGCTTCATGGAGACGGCTTGCGAATGGTCCTCGCCGATACCCCAGGAGCAACAGTGTCCCTAATTTGCTGGGAAGTGGCGGTGCGGTCCCCTACGGCACTGCGTAGGATCCTACGGTCTTGGCGTGCATCCGTGCGTCGCTGCGGTCCGGCCCCAGGTCGACGGGCACGTGCACCTTCCGCCGACTACTGGCGACAACATCGATGTACTGTGGAGACCTCACGCCCCACGTGTTGAGCAATTCGGCGGTACATCCACCCGGCGTCCCGCATGCCCACTATACGCCCTCGCTCAAAGTCCGTCAACTGCACATACGGTTCACGTCCACGCTGTCGCGGCATGCTACCAGTGTTAAAGACTGCGATGGAGCTCCGTATGCCACGGCAAACTGGCTGACACTGACGGCGGCGGTGCACAAATGCTGCGCAGCTAGCGCCATTCGACGGCCAACACCGCGGTTCCTGGTGTGTCCGCTGTGCCGTGCGTGTGATCATTGCTTGTACAGCCCTCTCGCAGTGTCCGGAGCAGGTATGGTGGGTCTGACACACCGGTGTCAATGTGTTCTTTTTTCCATTTCCAGGAGTGTAAAAGTAGCATTTACAACTAGGAAACTCTTAGTATAATCTAACTGATGCTGCATTTCATTATACTCCATCGTGCAAATAGTAATTGGTTAGTATAGTGATGCAACTACAAACAAGTAAACGAAGCATTTGTGCTACGAACGCATTGCTCAGCTGTAAGAGCTATACACAATTCACAGAGTGTGCGTGGCCATTACCGCTTATATCGCGGGCGTCGCTTCTTATTACGTACCCTTTCCCCAGTGATTTCTAATACTTTACCTTTAACTTTGAGCACTGTAGTAGTGTCAGAGAAGAAACGTCTGTAGCAGGAAACTCATTTTTACTTTTTCTTTCCATTTCCCCGAAAGTAATTAGTTGGTGCAAGACTCACAGAAATCTTCAAATATCAAATGAGGTGGGGAAATGAATATGCAATAGATCTGTACAAGCTCCTGGAATAAGTGGATCAACGTTAATCACAGGGGAGTTGCACGTTCTATATATTAACATTGACCCACGTACCTTTTCCATACTCTAATTAAAAAATATTGATCAAAATATTTCATTCCGTGTACAAAAAGAAAAAGATAAAACAAACAAAAACGTTGATCTACACATGACTTAATTAAAAAACATACTTACTGACTGTGCTCACATAAACTACATCGATTGCGTAGCAACAGGAAGCACAGAAATATTTTACTACATTTTCTTGTATATCATGAGTTGTGACGCTGTCCTTGGTTTGCAGATACTAGCACAGTTTCAATAGCTACGAGTCAAATAAGGAACAAATACATCTATAATCGACTTTTATGGCAATGTTTCGCCCTTTCTTCAGAAAGTATTCGAAACACGTTGTCTGCCTGTTGGTCGTTCATTGGCTGTGTAACATGAACAGCTGACACGCCTTCTTATGCTCCCATAGTATATCACTGCAAGCACTGGCAACATTCCTGCACGAAACACGCAAGTATGGCACTGACCCTATTCTAAACTTTAACTGAAACATCAGTCGACGTATACAACTCAAATGAAAAACTAGTCACTAGTACAAAGAGCAGAAAGTGATACCAGTACAGAAAGCACTGAAAGCCAAAAATTGGTGCCAATACATACGGCCAAAAGTCGCTGAAATTGACGGAACGCGGTAACAAGTACAACATTTGGGATTACCACATGTTCCGATTCCACACGACTACGTTGGCCTAAGACGTTATATCGGGGATATAAAGCGTACTTTATTTATTATGAAACCACAGATTTAATAGTAGGCCTCTGGCGTACTTCGAGTTTACTACCACAAGATAGACCATTATGGTCGCAAACGAACATAAGAAAAATGCGAAATATTTCAGTCACTTGATGAAATGAAACTAAGGATACAACCATGGGAATTAGGGAGTTCTAGGCGGGGCAAACTAAAAATACTACAATAAGACTAACATCACTCCAAGAGAGTCACATAATCGAAAAATAACTCTCACGAATTCCTCCAGAATAAACCCAACCATAAAGAATAAGAAACACACAAGTGGAATAGAATGTATTTCTAGACCTATGTAGCTCAGACGAAGACAGTGATATCATCCACATCCCCCATCCCACGCCAAAGAAGGAAATACATTATGATCAGTACTGGAAATATCACCTGACATACATAGCTGAAACGAAGACAGTGATGCAATCACCCACCAACAAAGCTAATAAGGATAACGAAATTCACTATATCTGTACAGCGCCAATGAAGACATCGGTACCATAACTCCCCCCCCCCCCCCCCCCAACCACCCTAGTAACTTCTGAGCACCCTTGGGTGTACTGCCTTTTTTTGTTTGTCTTGTTGTTTGTACTTGAAAGCCGTTGATGGTCATCTTCCAAAAATGTTTAATCAAAGTGGCCCCGAAACACACACACACACACAGACACACACACACACACACACACACACACACACACACACACACACACACACACACAGATCTGAGCCCCTCATTTCAAAGAAATATCCTTTCCATAAACAAACTACGATCTTACACTAAACAAAAGAAAACCATAAAAACGTTCTTACCAATCATAGTCCAGTACTGCTCTGTATTCACTTGGTATAGTATGTTTGCTTCTGAAAGTCCTGTGTAGTATTTTATATTCCTGACACGTTCTAACCATTATTTAAGTAATGACAAATGTTACGTTGTGGGTTTAGTCACTTTAACCACCAAGATTTACGCAAAAACAGAAACTTAGGTAAATTTGGAAACCAATAGTCCACATGTAAATACACAGGTATAGATAACTGCATTGCAGAAGCACGTGGAAAAAGAATAAATAAATTAAACTAAGTTCCTGTGTATCAGCCAAATGCTGCTGCTGCCATCGCTACTGGCGCGTCCACGCGCTCGGCGTCTTTCGTCGTGCAAGTACTTCCAAACAACTCTAGTTGCTTCTTGCTTCGCACACCCATTTTTGTCGCATCGGAGTGTGTTACATGTGTATCATATTCCTCTGTTTTCTGTTCCTGTAAATACATTTGCATCAACTGGTTGACCATTTAAGCGCTTCAGCTAATAGGTCCCATGTAGTATTTCATTCCTTAAATTACAGTTCTCATTCACATTTGAGGAAGTGGAGAAAATGGTCAATAGATTGCAGTGCAATAAATCATCTGGGTTGGATGAAATTAAGCCGGACTTCATCAAATACAGTGGAATGTCAGGTCTTAAATGGCTACACAGGATAATCGAAATGGCCTGGGAGTCGGCGCAGGTTCCATCAGACTGGACAAAAGCAGTAATCACACCAATCTTTAAACATGGAAACAGAAAAGATTGTAACAACTACAGAGGTATCTCTTTAATCATCGTTGTGGGTAAAATCTTCTCAGGTATTGTTGAAAGGAAAGTGCGAATATTAGTTGAGGACCAATTGGATGAAAATCAGTATGGGTTTAGCCCTCTTAGTGGTTGTCAGGACCAGATCTTTAGCTTACGGCAAATAATGGAGGAGTGTTATGAGTGGAACAGGGAACTGTATCTCTGCTTTATAGATCTAGAAAAGGCATATGACCGGATTCCTAGGAGGAAGTTATTGTCTGTTCTACGAGATTATGGAATAGGAGGCAAACTTTTGCAAGCAATTAAAGGTCTTTACATGGATAGTCAGGCAGCAGTTAGAGTTGAAAGTAAATTGAATTCATGGTTCAGAGTAGTTTCAGGGGTAAGACAAGGCTGCAACCTGTCTCCACTGTTGTTCGTATTATTTATGGATCATATGTTGAAAACAATAAACTGGCTGGGTGAGATTAAGATATGTGAACACAAAATAAGCAGTCTTTCATATGCGGATGACTTAGTTGTGATGGCAGATTCGATTGAAAGTTTGCAAAGTAATATTTCAGAGCTAGATCTGAAATGTAAGGACTATGGTATGAAGATTAGCATCTCCAAAACGAAAGTAATGTCAGTGGGAAAGAAATATAAACGGATTGAGTGCCAAATAGGAGGAACAAAGTTAGAACAGGTGGACGGTTTCAAGTACTTAGGATGCATATTCTCACAGGACGGCAACTTAGTGAAAGAACTGGAAGCGAGGTGTAGCAAAGCTAATGCAGTGAGCGCTCAGCTACGATCTACTCTCTTCTGCAAGAAGGAAGTCAGTATCAAGACTAAGTTATCTGTACATAGTTCAATCTTTCGACCAACTTTGTTGTATGGGAGCGAAAGCTGGGTGGATTCAGGTTACCTTATCAACAAGGTTGAGGTTACGGATATGAAAGTAGCTAGGATTAGTGTAGGTACTAGTAGATGGGAACAATGGCAGGAGGGTGTCCATAATGAGGAAATCAATGAAAAACTGGGAATGAACTCTATAGATGTAGCAGTCAGGGCGAACAGGCTTAGATGGTGGGTTCATGTTACACGCATGGGAGAAGCAAGGTTACCCAAGAAACTCATGGGTTCAGCAGTTGAGGGTAGAAGGAGTCGGGGCAGACCAAGGAGAAGGTACCTGGATTCGGTTAAGAATGATTTTGAAGCAATAGGTTTAACATCAGAAGAGGCACCAATGTTAGCATTGAATAGGAGATCATGGAGGAATTTTATAAGGGGGCTATGCTCCAGACTGAACGCTGAAAGGCATAATCAGTCTTAAATGATGATGATGATGATTCATGTAATTCTATGTACGAGATTTCAGGGTCTTGTCTTCACCCGGTGTGCCATTGGAACTGCAAAGAGCAGGGTGCCGTTCCTGACTGCTGTCGTTAGTTACATGTTCTATGCCAAAAACCTGTATATCATCGATATAGACGCTTTGTAATTTTGTAATTAACCGTGGTGAGATAGGATAGAATTTATTGGTAAATTAAAGTGAGGTAAAAGTAATAGAAGGCATTTCTAACTCGTACGAGAGCGTGGTGAAAAGCAGTGCTTGGGATTTCTCATGGGAATATTCTTATACATTTTGAAATAAAACGTTATTAATATTTTACATTTTTGTTCTTCATGTCTATACATTTATTTCTCAAATAGTGACCCTCATGACGAACACATTTCTCCCAAAGAGAGATCAGGTTTTTGATACCGTCACTTAAGAATGTTTTGTCTTATCGCCGAGTCACATCACCTCTGCTTGCAACGCTTCTTCGCTACAAAAGTTGGGGATGTCGAAGGTGTTCTTAGAGTTATGAAAATCGGATGGGGCCAAGTGGGGACCGTATGCAGGATGACCGATGACATCGAACCCAAGGCGTCAATTTGATGCAGAAGTCACAGCTGAAAGAGAGGTTGCTCTTGTTTCGACGAACTCTTGGAATTCGAAGTTCGATTATAGCACACTATTTCTCAGCACATATGTAGTCGCGTTACACAGCGCCATTTGACACTCTACAATTTGGAGACCTCTATTGGCAGAGGGTTACAAATATGTCTAAATGAAGAACAAAGACGTAGAATGTTAATAACATTTGTTTTATTTAAAACGCTTCAAGTGTTTTCACATTAAAAATTCGGAGGCACCAAGTCCTTGTATTTAGAAACCTATACTTCATTTGTTGTTCAACAACTATGCGATTATTTACGTATATGGTGTCGTTTTAAGCGTGTTATTCAACCAAGCAATTGCGAGAATTAGTAGTGAAGGACACTGCTAAGGTCTTTTGTACTCTCGGACTGTTGGGATTATTTTATGACGAACTGAATCTGTAAAAGTAGTACGGTGTCGTGTGTTTAATTATGTATCATTGAAATTAGTTAACTAACTAATACCGGGAATATTCTGAGTTAATATAATTAATCTTATATATGCGACTTTTATCACTTGATTATTCACTGTATTTTTTTATTTTTATACTACAGTTGAAGTATAGAAGATTATCTTGACATCGCCAGGTAACATTCGTTAAACAAAACTACGTGCCAGTGGCGTTCTGAGCCCACGTCATCTGACCATTTGTCTGCTCTTTGGGATCGAATATTGATGAGCGACACTCAGGAAATGATCATTATAATGTTTTGAAGGCCACTTCCTTCACGCGGGAAATTCAAAGAATCTTGAGGGAACCATGTGCCGCTGCACCTATACGCTGTAAGCCACTTTATCGTGTGTGGCGGATGGTACATTGTTCCATTCTCGAATAGTGCATGACAAGGACGTCTTTCGGCAAACATACTTCCTCTAGATTTTTCGTATTTTTATGACGCTTCTACCTGACGCTCTCAGAATTTCAACAGAAAACCTCTCTGTGACACACAATGACTCTTTTATAATGTCTGCCACTTCAGTTTGCTAAGTATTTCAGTTAAATCTAGCACTTGCCAACAAAACGCGTTGCTCTTCACAGTATTTCCTTTCTCTTTTCTAGCAACTGCTAGTGATCGAATATTGTTGGCCGGTCGTTGTAGTCGAGCGGTTCTAGGCGCCTCAGTCCGTAACCACGCGGCTGCTACGGTCGCAGGTTCGAATCCTGCACTGAGCATGGATGTGTGTGATGTCCTTAGGTTAGTTAGGTTTACGTAGTTCTAAGTCTAGGGAACTGTTGACCTCAGATGTCAAGTCCCATAGTGCTTAGAGTCATTTCGAATATTGATTAGCGACACACAGGGAATGATCATTATAATCCAGAATGAGATTTTCACTCTGCAGCGGAGTGTGCGCTGATATGAAACTTCCTGGCAGATTAAAACTGTGTGCCCGACCGAGACTCGAACTCGGGACCTTTGCCTTTCGCGGGCAAGTGCTCTACCAACTGAGCTACCGAAGCACGACTCACGTCCGGTACTCACAGCTTTACTTCTGCCAGTATCCGTCTCCTACCTTCCAAACTTTACAGAAGCTCTTCTGCGAACCTTGCAGAACTAGCACTCCTGAAAGAAAGGATATTGCGGAGACATGGCTTAGCCACAGCCTGGGGGATGTTTCCAGAATGAGATTTTCACTCTGCAGCGGAGTGTGCGCTGATATGAAACTTCCTGGCAGATTAAAACTGTGTGCCCGACCGAGACTCGAAATCGGGACCTTTGCCTTTCGCGGGCAAGTGCTCTACCAACTGAGCTACCGAAGCACGACTCACGTCCGGTACTCACAGCTTTACTTCTGCCAGTATCCGTCTCCTACCTTCCAAACTTTACAGAAGCTCTTCTGCGAACCTTGCAGAACTAGCACTCCTGAAAGAAAGGATATTGCGGAGACATGGCTTAGCCACAGCCTGGGGGATGTTTCCAGAATGAGATTTTCACTCTGCAGCGAAGTGTGCGCTGATATGAAACTTCCTGGCAGATTAAAACTGTGTGCCCGACCGAGACTCGAACTCGGGACCTTTGCCTTTCGCGGGCAAGTGCTCTACCAACTGAGCTACCGAAGCACGACTCACGTCCGGTACTCACAGCTTTACTTCTGCCAGTATCCGTCTCCTACCTTCCAAACTTTACAGAAGCTCTTCTGCGAACCTTGCAGAACTAGCACTCCTGAAAGAAAGGATATTGCGGAGACATGGCTTAGCCACAGCCTGGGGGATGTTTCCAGAATGAGATTTTCACTCTGCAGCGGAGTGTGCGCTGATATGAAACTTCCTGGCAGATTAAAACTGTGTGCCCGACCGAGACTCGAACTCGGGACCTTTGCCTTTCGCGGGCAAGTGCTCTACCAACTGAGCTACCGAAGCACGACTCACGTCCGGTACTCACAGCTTTACTTCTGCCAGTATCCGTCTCCTACCTTCCAAACTTTACAGAAGCTCTTCTGCGAACCTTGCAGAACTAGCACTCCTGAAAGAAAGGATATTGCGGAGACATGGCTTAGCCACAGCCTGGGGGATGTTTCCAGAATGAGATTTTCACTCTGCAGCGGAGTGTGCGCTGATATGAAACTTCCTGGCAGATTAAAACTGTGTGCCCGACCGAGACTCGAACTCGGGACCTTTGCCTTTCGCGGGCAAGTGCTCTACCAACTGAGCTACCGAAGCACGACTCACGTCCGGTACTCACAGCTTTACTTCTGCCAGTATCCGTCTCCTACCTTCCAAACTTTACAGAAGCTCTTCTGCGAACCTTGCAGAACTAGCACTCCTGAAAGAAAGGATATTGCGGAGACATGGCTTAGCCACAGCCTGGGGGATGTTTCCAGAATGAGATTTTCACTCTGCAGCGGAGTGTGCGCTGATATGAAACTTCCTGGCAGATTAAAACTGTGTGCCCGACCGAGACTCGAACTCGGGACCTTTGCCTTTCGCGGGCAAGTGCAGAAGAGCTTCTGTAAAGTTTGGAAGGTAGGAGACGGACACTGGCAGAAGTAAAGCTGTGAGTACCGGACGTGAGTCGTGCTTCGGTAGCTCAGTTGGTAGAGCACTTGCCCGCGAAAGGCAAAGGTCCCGAGTTCGAGTCTCGGTCGGGCACACAGTTTTAATCTGCCAGGAAGTTTCGATCATTATAATGTTTTGAACGCCACTTCCTTCACTGATGAGCTAACGTGTCTTCAGGTTGCTCCAACAGACCTCAGTTTGTCAGCTGCTCCCTATTCTCAGGTATTTTCCATTTCTTCCTGTATCCAGTGATTTATCGCCAGTGGCGCAATAGAAAAGTAATGGATATCTGCAATTACGCATTACATTTATGTGTGATCAGAGTCAGTTACACCAATCTTCAATCCTTGGCAGGTCTTCCTGCATTAATTAAAGTTTAGTGGTGTTGCAGCCTTTCCGTAGACAACCAGCATCGTCTGAAAACAGCTTCGTAGAACTTTCGTCATTTTCGACTACAACATTTATATACAGGGTGTAACAGGTGTAGTCCAGATAATTTTATATGCGATACCTTAATATGTCCACACATCAACTTGTGAGTTGTTTTTTCTCTGCATCACAAAGTCTTTCTACAAAGACGTAATAAACTTTACAACCTGATGTTTCTTGCTTGCAGTAACTGCATCGCCAAACGGACATCGTCAGGTATATAGATAACTCGTTTCGCGTCCATGTTTCCACACTTCAACACCTGACCTGCAGCCCAGAGGGAAAAAGACATTGATGGCTCACTCTTGCCACCTATATTTGGCGGTACTAAAAAGCCTCGATACAAACAACTTCTAATATCAACGAGGGGCGTTCAATAAGCAATGCAACACATTTTTACAGCCGGTTTCCTTTAAAAAAAAAGCAGAATTTACTGTGGAAGATTTTGGAATATTACCGCTCCCGCCCCTATAGTTCAGTGTATTTCCTAAAGGTCACAGAGGTATAAGCAGCCGTCAAAACAGTGGGCATAACGTAGGTGCATTTCAAGCAGTAAACTGTCAGTGGGTTTCTTATGTTGGAATGTCAAGGCATTGGTTACGGATGTCTATGGAGATCTGCCAGTGAACAAAATCGTGGTGAGTCGTTGGGCTTGTTGGCTGTATTCATCGCAACACGTCACACAAGTCTGTCCGTTCTCCGACTACCCGGCTAGAAGCACACAGCCGTGACTCTTGCTTTGCTGGCATTGGTGGATAATCTCGTCCGAGGAGATTGACAGAGCATAATCAAAAACCTCGCTACACAGCTGGACGCCACTGTGGGTAGTGCTGGATCCCTTATACACCAGTTGGGATACTCGAAGGAGTGGCGCCACCAATTGCCTCACTGCCAAACAGAAGACCATAAAGACGAATGAAGACAACCTCTGCAGAATTGCTTGACCGTTATGAGACTAATACAGTCGAATCTCCATCCATTCGATCCGGAAACAAACCAGGAATCCACAGGAGGTGGGGGAAGGGGGCGGTCGTTACATCACCTCTCCTCCGAAGAAAAAATTCCAAGCAGCACCTGCAGTGGATAAAGTTACGGCAACAGTCATCTGGCACTCTGAAGTGGTTATTCTGTTTGATGTCCTGCCTCATTTTGCAACGTTCACTCTGAACTGTATTGAAACAACATCAGGTTGTTCATCGCCACAAAAATACAAACGATATACTCCTTCTCCGTAAAAATACAAGGACTCAAAATGGCCGCACAACCAAGAGGAACTCACAACACTTCATTGTTTCTTCTCATCCACCCTCCAGCTCAGATCTTGTACCTACCAAATTCCATCTGTTTGGCACAATGTAGGATGCACTCTGCCACTGTGCGTGAAGCAGTAGGTGGATGATGGGGGATTACTGATAGAGGAAGACGTTGGCTGTGGTGCCATGCATGTATATAGGCCCTTCCAATGAGGTGGCATGAGGCCACCATACTGAAAGAAATTATGTTGAACACTATGATTTTTGTAGCCAAAAGAGTAAAGAATAATATGGTGTATTGAGATGAAGAATAGAAAACCTGCTTTCAGAAAGAAAGTATTGCATTACTTATTAAATGTCCGTTCTATAGTTATTATGTAATTCACAAATGTTTTTAGGGCGATCTGATATTGTCATTTATAGTATTGGAAGCTAAGATCGCTTGAACTGAAATAGTTAATTTCAAGATCAGTTTCTGACAGTACCCATCCGTCATCCTCCGATCCTCAGATCTCCCAGAAACATAATTACAAATCGTGTCATCGATATACTTCGAAATTTCTCCAAATATAATAATAAAGCTATATACCAGTTTGCTTTATTTATTTTACAAACAAATGCGGAACTGTTATTGTAATTGAGTGTGGTCTCAGAACGTCGACTGAATCAAGTTAATTATATTTCTGGGAGATATGAGAATCTCAGGATGACAGTTACTTATTGTAGAGTCTGGTGATGAAATATACTACTTCACATCGAGCAGTCTTGGCTTTTACTATTATAATTACTAGTCTGTAATGATGTATGTGCTGATGTAATGCCTTTCAGGCACACCGTCCACAGTCACCAATAGAAATATCTGGACTTACACCCGTTACACCCTAAATATTGTAAACAGTAACAACAGCCCTGTAGAGCTCCCTTGGACCCTAAGCTATACGTTTGGAGCTATATCTGCTAGCACGTGCTGCAACCAGAGTTCTAGTCCGCTACTCGACAAACTCTACTTTCTTCACTAAAGTACAGTGCTGGGCTGTACCGAAGGCGAGGGACACGGCGTTCACCTGGGCACCGCGTTCTTCGGCGCTCTGGATCTCACGGACTGTCATAGCGAGATGAATGTCGCTGCATCTATGTTTGGAGGTTCCTGATGCACAAGATGGACGTAACGCATGACCGTAAAACATGCCCCACAACTATACAACGAAATAACATCAATGATATAGTCCTACAGTTTTATGTCTGTTTTCTTGAAAACCAGATTGACCTGCCCTTTTTTCAGTCGAATAGTATCTGTCATGGCTCCAGCGACCTGCGATAGGCCGCTGTTAGAAGAGGAACTATCGTCTGTACCTAACTTGTCGACTGAATGTGTTCCCGTGTGTGATTTCTGTTCTAGAAGTATTAAAAATTTGCATGCAGTAAGGATATCCCTTGGTTCCTTCCAATATGTAAGTTCTCACCGCTCTGCGTGGTTATAAGAAATTGATCCAATGGTGTAGTTTTATATTGAAACAGAGCGATTATATAAAACTAGAAAAATAAGCTGGTTTACTACTTCTCGAATTCTTTACTTGTTAGTAAGTTGGTAACACTAGAAATGGTTGGACAAACAGCAACACGATGCAAAAAAGGCTCAAAAATTCGGAGTTAAGCGTTGTACGTTGAATACAGAAACAAAATTATTCGTACACAGACTTTTGGCAACATGTACATCGAAGCGATAAGTATGGGAACGCCAAAATTGTACGGCCCGCCCTATGAATTTCACCGGGACACATCGTTCTTATCACATGCTTCCCTTTATCTTCAAACAATCAAAAGCAATGGAGGTATCTGTCTACAGCGGTCTGAAAGGAAAAAGTGCAAGAACTGCAAAGAATAGAGGTTGTTTCAGGACAGAACTTTCTGTCGATACGCATCAGTCATCAAAGTCATTGCAGTGCTGAGCTACAGAATTTTCACTTTAGCTTGACTAGTACAATGATTTGCCGTAGAAAACGTAGGATGCAGACAATACGACACCATAGTAATTGGCTCAGCTTGAAACTTCGATATCGCCCGTCGGGTTAATCTGTGATATACTGGCGTGGCGAGTGACATACTTGTGAATAGAGATGGTTTGTTTTGTTTAGGCGTGCTAGTAGTGTCAGCTTATGCCACGCTTTAATTTGAACTGGGTTCATAGAGAGCGTTGCAAACTCTGATGGTATAGGCACGTTATTGAATCTGCAAGTTTAGTTAACAGAAAATAATGAGTTTATGCTTCACTCTGCCACCGTCTAATATGTACGACACTCACAGCTGAGAAAATTGTTACCATCTGAATGTTTGTGCAACTCTAACGCTCCAAGAGGAAACAAAGCAGCGGTAAAATTATAGTTCGTTTTTAATCATTTTCTGGTTAATTAGCTAAATAATTATTAAATTATTATGACCATGAGATACATGTAAAAACGACTGAATCTCCTTGATTCAGTGACATAAGCTACAACATAATTGTGAAGAAATACTTTCGAATATGTGTATAATTGTAGCTTACTCCACTGAAAACAAGACCATACAAACAAACATTTCATGCATGAGAATAATATATCTTTTGTCTGTCCGTAATATGTCAGACACTTTCCTTGACAAGTAACAACATTTATGGAACCTAATGTTTTGCGCAGCCTTACGCTTCATGGACTTTTTATCACATAAATGTTTTTGTAAAAGTAATTAAATTAGTTGCAAAAGTAGATGTGTTGATGATTCTTGCCATTTGTGGCTGAAATGCAGCAAAAATTGTGGTTTTGGTTTCTTCTGTGTTAGGAAATTGTTTTATTGCAAATTTTTCTTTTATTGTCACATCCGTGTGGGTTTTTCCTCCAGCAACATTTGTGTTAGCTTGGTCGCTACATAAAATAATGTAGGTATTGCATTCCATAGTGTTTTCCTTCGTTCTCTATTCACTGATTTGACTGGAAGTGTAGCGATGAAAACTTAAGTATTTGAGCAAATATACGACGACCTTCTGCAAAAGGTCAGGTCTTCTACTGTTTACTAGCACTTTTTCGGTTATTAAGGAACATCACATTCTCAAGTAAATATCTTTAGGTTAGAAGAAAGTGGTAAATAAACAGTTCTGTGACACAGCGAACGACACCTACTAGGGTTGATAAGAAACCTTAGAAATGGCAAATATACTGCTTTCTTCTTCTTGTCTTGTGCAGACGCTTCTGTTTGTAAAAACCATTCTACAGACCAATATAAATAGTTAAAACTAACTTTCGCTTTTACAAAATCTCGGCGAACTCTACAATATAACTTCCTGCCGCTTGGCACGATGTAGTCGCAGTGGGCAACAGAAAAGAGGTGGAGTGTCACGACTGTCTATGTTCAACTGTGACTCTGCTTACACTCAAAATCAGCCAGAGCTTAAACATTATCTTTGATCTTATTATTATTATCTTAGAAATGAGAGTAAGAAATGATGAACAACATATGTGTACTTGGAATTATTTGTAAATGAATCTTCCTGTCAGAATTTATTCTTCTCAATTTATTTAATGAACATTAATCGTAATACCAGTCAAATAAGGAAAGGTGATACTTCGATGATTACGAAATGCGTAAGTCTGCATAAATTTAATTCTAAATAATAATTGGCTATTTTAACGCAAGTGTAAAACACGTGATATTAATAACTGAAAGTGATCTATAAGGGTGTACCAGACTTACCAGTGTTGGACCGCTGATAAGACGGCAAAGAGCGATAGAATAAAGAAATTGGTCATTTCCAAGTCCAGATTATGGCGTTCAACTCTCCTCTAACTGATTTTGCTGTTTTAAATTGCGCTGTGTTGGTGTAGCCATGTTTTCTATACCGCGTTTTGTCCACTGCTTTGACCAGTGGCGTCCTGTGTGACGTCTTGAGTTTAGGATGTGAAGGATGTGCGAGGTTTGGCCTTAGTGACTGGTGTAAACTGTATATGCTGTTTATTCCAAAGAAGAAGTCATGGATCAATGCCGACTGGTGGTATCACACCATGAGCCAGTCTCCGAATGTCTGGCTCTTTGTTTTCCCCCATATATCTCGACTGGTTTCAGTCGAATAAGGGTTAAAGTGATTAAACCCACAACGCAACATTTGTCATTAGTTAAATAATGGTTAGAACGTGTCAGGAGTATAAAATACGACACAGGACTTTCAGAAGCAAACATACTAATACCAAGTGACTACAGAGCAGTACTAGACTATGATTAGTAAGAACGTTTTTATGATTTTCTTTTGTTTAGTGTGAGATCGTAGTTTGTTTATGGAAAGCATATTTCTTTGAAATAAGGGGCTTAGATTTGTGTTTGGTTAGTTTTATTTGAGGGGAGTGTGGTTGGGGGAGGGGGTTATGGAACCGACATCTTCATTGGCGCTGTACAGATATAGTGAATTTCGTTATCCTTATTAGCTTTGTTGGTGGGTGATTGCATCACTGTCTTCGTTTCAGCGTTGTATGTCAGGTGATATTTCCAATACTGATCATAATGGATTTCCTTCTTTGGCGTGGGGTGGGGGATGTGGATGATATCACTGTCTTCGTTTGAGCTGCATAGGTCTAGAAATACATTCTATTCCACTTGTGTGTTTCTTGTTCTTTATGGTTGGGTTTATTCTGAAATATTTCGCATTTTTCTTATGGTCTATCTTCTGATAGTAACCTCGTAGTACGCCAGAGGCCTGCTATTAAATCTGTGGTTTCATAATAAATAAAGTACGCTTTATATCCCCGATATAACGTCTTAGGCCAACGTAGTCGTGTGGAATCGGAACATGTGGTAATCCCAAATGTTGTACTTGTTACCGCGTTCCGTCAATTTCAGCGACTTTTGGACGTATGTATTGGCATCAAGTTTTGGCTTTCTGTGCTTTCTGTATTGGTATCACTTTCTGCTCTTTGTACTAGCGACTAGTTTCTCAGTTGAGTTATATACGTCGACTGATGTTTCAGGAAAAGTTTAGAATAGGGTCAGTGCCATACTTGCGTGTATCGTGCAGGAATGTTGCCAGTGCTTGCCGTGATGTACTATGGGAGCATAAGAAGGCGTGTCAGCTGTTCACGTTACACAGCCAATGAGCGACCAGCAGGCAGACAACGTGTTTCGAGGTAATGCTTTCTGAAGAAAGGGCGAAACATTGCCATGAAAGTCGATTATAGATGTATTTGCTCCTTATTTGAGTCGTAGCTACTGTGCTAGTATCTGCAAACCAAGGACAGCGTCACAACTCATGATATACAAGAAAATGTAGTAAAATATTTCTGTGCTTCCTATTGCTACGCAATCGAACTAGCCTATGTGAGGACACTCAGTAAGTGGATCAATGTTTTTTAATTAAGTCATGGGAGGAACTGTGTAGATCAATGTTTTTGTTTCTTTTCTCTTTCGTTTTTGGTACATGGAATGAAGTATTTTGATCAATATTTTTAATTAGAGTATGGGAAAAGGTACGTGGGTCGATGTTAATTATAAAGACTCCTTTTGAAAAAGAAGAGAAAATTTTTTTTTGCATGTTCACTTTTGTGTGTAAATACATACAGTGTACATAGGGCAATGTGTGAAACTGATAGCGATTACACGCTTCTGCTGTTGTAGAAATGTGCTCCAGATGCTGCAGATACCGTGTTGAGCTAAAAGTGGTAACCAAAGTACTGAGAAATATTATTCGGGACTCTGTTGCATAGCAATCAGATTGCTTTCAGTTCTGAAAAATGTCCAGATATTATTGTTGATTTGAATGATCCATGAAGTGACTTCTTTTCCGAAGAAAACATCGAACTATTTCACTAGAACTGAACGCTCCCGTCGGAACTGTTCTCAAACTGGTGTTTATTAGTAAATCACAATAGAAGTATATCGCTGGGACTATAATAACATGTATCTTCTTGAAATGAACAATATTGTATTGTTCTATTAACTGATTTCAATCCATATACACTAATTTTTTACAATGTGAACCAAAAACTCGCAATGGCGTCGATTTTTACATCACAAGAATCACTCTCCTCTCCTCAAATTTTTACTCTTCAGAAGAACAAAAGCTCTATCTCCTAAGAATAATTATGTGAGCCTGACCACCACAGAGTAATAAACAATATCTTTGTCTCCTGTCTCTCTCTCTCTCTCGCACTGTAACAGCAAGTTACGCTGCATGATATAATATATCGAACTTGCAACTCCATTGTGATTGACGTTGATCCACTTATTCACAGAGCTTGTACAGATCGATTGCATATTCATTTCCCCACCTCATTTGATATTTGCAGGTTTCTGTGACGTGCACCAGCTCATTACTTTCGGGGAAATGGAAAGAAAAAGTAAATATCAGTCTCCTGCTACAGGCGGTTCTTCTCTGACACTACTACAGTGCTCAAAGTGAAAGGTAAAGTATTAGAAATCACAGGGGAAAGGGTACGTAATAAGAAGCGACTCCGCGCTATAAGCGGTAATGGTCACGCACGCTCTGTGTATTGTGTATAGGTCTTACGACTGAGCTATGCGTTCGTAGCACAAATGCTTTACTTGTTTGTAGTTGCATCTCTCTGCTAACCAATTATTTTTCGCACGATGGAGTGCAATGAAATCTAACATCAGTTAGATTATACTAAGAGGGCCTTAACTTATGTTTCCTAGTTGCAAATGCTACTTTTATGACCAGTGTGTCAACGTACCTTTTGTTTCGCACCCACATAGTTTTGTAGTAACGAGTATGGGGCCATGAATGAAAACAAACTAACCATGTGCTGATAACAGTTTATACTGACGACAAATGTTGATTATGGTGTAGTTCCTGCATAGTTTAGGGTTATATTACATGTGACACACTGAGTTAATAAGTAACTGTCGGGATGACAAGCACTAACTTACTATCCTTAGATGCAAAGACGTCACTTAACTTGGGCTTCGAATTAAAAACTTACTATCCTTAGATGCAAAGACGTTTTAGTCACATTCCTCTTTTAAGTGTTATTAGTTTGAATGCATTTGCTGATGAACTCACTTAGCAAATTAAAATGCAAGTTCTGTGGGTTCTAAATGTTGGTATTGGTGCACCAACATTACAATAGCTATTGTAAAGAAAATATTGCCCAAATGAATCTCTTACTGAATAAAGAAAAGATGCAGGAATTATTCCGACCTAACGTCCATCGAAGAAGAGGTAATAACAAAAGGAGCTCGTATTGTGGAAAAAATCATACGAGTCGAATTACAAGAGAACCATTCTTGCGATTTCCTTAATCTAATTAAAGAAACCACCGAAACCATAGATGTCGATGTACGATTTATTGACTTGTACCACTGCCAATCCAAATGCGAGGCCCGTGTGTTACCATAATGCCACCCCACTAGAACTAAAATAAATAATGAGACTATTTTATCCCATTAGGCCGAAGTTTTATTGTATCGGCAACATTGGTTTCAGGTGGTGTTGGCCACGGTATCGTGGTTGGATAGTTTAGAAGCCAGACGGCCTTCTCCAAGCGCCGATTTGACGACGGCGCCCCCAGCAAGCAGCATAAGATTTGGTGGGTATGAAGATCTGTATGGTGTGGAGTGTTGAGCCTCCGTGGGTTGGCAGGGAGGCCACTGGAGTGACTCTTCTCCAGGCGCCGAGTTGATGGCTGTGCCCCCAGCAGGCAGCATAGAATTTGGTGGCTATGAAGAGCTCCGTCTTGTGGAGTATTGAGCCTCCGTGGGTTGGCGGGGAGGCTACTGGAGTGACCTGTCGACAAAATTCATTTCCGAATTAAAAACGTGATCACATTACGGTGGGTTGATATATGTAAAGAAAACGTCCCACGATCCATACTGGGTCGACGAAGTAAATACACTTAGAAACAAAAATCTGCAGATCGAGGTTTCACTCACCGTAGCAGTACGACTTTCCTCTTCTCACTGCAGACGTCTCTGCAGTAGCTCCTCAAAAAAAGCGTCAAGCGTAAACTGACGCTCCTGTTGGAAAAGAACTTATTACTTTTCTGATATCCAACATGTGGAGTAATACAGAACATGTGCTACATTCTAACATGGCCGCTTTTTACAAAGTGCCACATTTATCAACAATTTTCCTAGCTACATTTATTGATATTTATACAGTGATCGATTTTAATATTCAAATATCATCACTCCTTAGTCCATGTCTGCCCAACTAATAATACTACACAAATACTAATGTACAATGATGTACAAGTTTTTTGTTTGCGCGATTGGTTATTGAAGTGCTTCTGGGAGTTATGCCGAGTTGTTGTCCCTGTTGTAAGCAGGATATTTCAGCGACCGACCGAGTCGTGTCCTTCAGGTTGTATGACGTTCCCTGACTAGATGGAGTTCAGGGATTGAGTACACATAATGGCAAAGCTCGCTGCACTCCAGTCACGGTCATCGAAGCAATTTGTACAAATCCTAACAACTCGGTAAAACACCCGAAGCAGGGCACTACCTACTTTCACCTTCGTAAGAGAGTATTGATCTGAACATGAAACGAATAGAACACGTTGAAACCTAATATGGCCGAGCGGTTCTAGGCGCTTCAGTCTAGAACCGTGCGACTGCTATGGTCGCAGGTTCGAATCCGGCCTCGGGCATGGATGTGTGTGATGTCCTTAGGTTAGTTAGGTTTAAGTAGTTCTAAGTTCTAGGGGACTGATGACCTCAGATGTTAAGTCCCATAGTTCTCAGAGCCATTTCAACAATTTCTTTGAAACCTAATGCCATTATTTCCTATACTGAACTAATTTACACTCACCGGAGCAACACGGATTTCTTCTTCTTCCTGCAGCCGTTTCTGCAGTAGCTTTATAAAAGAACTCGTCAAGTATAAATTGACGGTCCAGTTGGAAAAGAAGTCTTAAGGTTTATGATGTCCAACGTGTGTAATAATACAGAGTTTATGCTATTTGATAATATGTCTGAGAGTAACAAAGGTTTATATTTATCGCGAATTTCGCAACTTTGAGTTATTGGTTTTTTGATTGATTTGGACAGTAAAGAGACTAAACTACGTGATCATCAGTCCCCATTTCCTAACTGAAAAGGGTCTCAGAGTAAAACCATACCGCAAAAGAATCTGGGAAAGTAAAAAAAGTCATAAAAATACCTGGAACATAACTCAAAGAGAAAACGGAAGAAGCAAGCTAAAGGGGGAAAACGTGCACTAAATGAAACAAATGCCGTAGAAAGTATTAAAAAATACAGCAGATGGCGAGGGCTGGCTGATCGCAAGAATAAAACAGGATGAGCCAGCCACTCTGAAACACACTAAAATCTCCAGCCTAAAACCACAAGGTTAGAGAAACACAGATAGGGAAGAGACGAACATCAAGGCGAAAAAACAGCAAAGAAAGTGCGGGGAAGAGTTAAAATGGAGGGAGGATGAAGTCCTGACAGAGAAGGGCACAGGCTCATTTAAACGTTGATGCATACAGTGATTCACTTTAATACCCAAGTAACGTCACTCTTCCCCACATCTCAGCAAATAGTAATTCTGACACATAACTAATATCACGTGATATCTAAGGTTTTCTAGGCGCGATTGAATAATGATATACTTCCGGGAATTCTGCTTTGTTTTTATCCCTATTTTGTGCACAATATTTCAACGACTGATGGGGCAGTCTTCTTCATGTCGTGTTGAGTTTCCGGACTGGTTGGTGTGCAGGCAGTGAGTGCACGTAACAGCAGAACTCGCTGCACCCGAGGAACATGTCTGGGACGATCATCGAAGAATTATGCACGAAGTACAAACAACAACTCGGTAAAATACCCGGAAGCACAGCATTAACTAGTATCACGTTCGTGAGTAGGTGATCATGTGAACAGGAAACGAAAAATACACGCTGAAACCAAACGCTATTATTCCATATACAGATCTAACTTACACTCACCGGAGCAGCACGGATTTTATGTTCTTCCTGCAGCCGTCTCTGCAGCAGCTCGATAAAGAACACGTCAAGTGTAAACGGACGCTCCTGTTGGAAAAGAACATATTAGTTTTATCATAAAGAATTTTTTATAATTCAGATATAGCGATACTTCTTAATATGTACAGGTGTTACTAAGTTTAACACTTATTAAGGATGTTTGGGCCTGCAGATAACGATAGTGAGTACACATTGTTTGGCTGTAATAGCTACCATTCTGCTATAGGTGAACTGTTAATCTGAAACGACAGAGGGCTATAGAGAAATTATTCAAGGTATAGCGTCGCCATTGACCTTTTTAGTCTCTGTTCTGGTGTGTTATTTCTCTGGAAAGGAATTAAGTGGGTCTGTGACAATTTTTACTGACAGTTCCAGTTTCTCTATTCTGACTCCTCCCAAAACAATATTAGGTTTCGAAATCTGAAATTCAGGAATACATTTCCTATGGTCATCACGTATTAATCCCAGTTAGCAGGTAACTCGTAAAGTAACCAGATGGTTTTCAATGTTGTCTTCATCCAGTCACTTGTCTTGGACGCATATTATGTGAAGCTCTGCTCTTACAAGAAATTTCAGCATAATTCTCCACAATTTATTAGGGTTTTTTCCATTCTCAAGCACCTTCGTATCACCATCATAGTCCAGGCATTTTTTACTAATGGCAGACACAACTTCCCGGTTGGTCAGTATTAATTTTAATGGCTGTCAGTAGAGTTGTTGCAACGATTTAATCGTATTTCGGCTAGACTATCAAATTTGTCTTATCTAATGCTAGTAACATGGAGGGGACAATCAGGAGCCTGTGGGATGTGGGGAAAGGAGCAAGCATATCATGCAGCCAAGGAGGCCTGTGAGCAACCACCTATCGAGACAACGTGTCATTATCATGCAGGTGAGAAAGACATACGACTGTTGGAATAGGCGTGACTGCTCAATCTTCAGACCTAGTCCAACCATATATATATATATCACTTTCACACTCTGAAGTTACCCTGACTCCTAACTGAACATGCTACATTTGTAACTAATGTCTCATTTCTAACTAATGTCTTCGTCGTCTGGTGAGAAGACAGTTAAATCTGTAATGGCTGTGGCGTAAATATTCTTATACGCCATATTTTCTGTGCACGTTATCTTTTCATCAGAAGGCAGAAGTGAATTTAAGAGGAGACCAGCCATTTATTTTACTTGAAGTCGAGACATGGTACATTTTAAAAATTTTGTGTATCTCTGGAGACGAGGTTGAAGGCTTTGGTGTGTTGTTGAGTGACCAGCAAATTACGTTTCCCTCCAGTGATGAAGAACTCCATCCATTCGCCAGTGACGTTCATCTGTGGCTGTATTTTAGATGCGGTCACGAAAACTGACAATGATGCAACCATACCTGCAGCCAATGAAGCCTGTCTGTTGAGTGTGATGTGGCGGTCGGTTAGTACCGTTGGGGCTTTATAGGCTCGTTCTGACGTAATAAGTGTCTTAGTTGGTACTTTAGATCATTCTGCTATATGAATGAAACGCAATCACTTTTACTATCAAGTATCGAAATGGTATTAAATATAATTTCTGTATTTGTGTGTGTGTGTGCGTGTGTGTGTGTGTGCGTGTGTGTGTGTAGTCGCGCGAGCTTGCGTGAGTGTGCGTGTGTAAGTGAGGTTCTTAGACATTTTTTACATTTTAATTCTTTGTTGAATTTTTAGTGTTTTAGCACATTGAACCTCACTGTTCCCATTAACGTACTGCTATCTTGCACGGAAACCAACACACAATCGTCATAGTCAATACTCTAGTAGAGGTTTCTATCTTAGGTGTATTATTCATAATGAATTGTCACGTGGGATGTTTATAGCGAACCGCAGATTCATTTACAGTAAATCTTAGCAGTCTGTAATACCTTTTGATCACCCTATCGAAAATGAAGTAGCTTTAAAAGTTTAGTGCTTTGGTTATTGTGATATCAGTAATGCAACGTGACGTGGCTCACCTCAAAACTACCTCGAGCAGCGACCAAGGTCTTGTCCAGTCGCAGACCTTCGTCTTTCTCCCTTCCCACACACCGGGAGAAAAACGCCTTGATGCGTCGGAACATTGCTGCAACGATAACGGGCAGCACGTTAGATACGACCATACCGTGTACACGAGTAAATCTTATTTTGATGTCTCACAAGTGTATCGCAAGGAAAAACTTGAGTTCGTGATGTCAAGTCTTTAAATTTAATTTCTGTAATAATAAGAGCTGTCAGGGTTACAAAGGATCTGTAACATCCAAATCGATTAAATATCATTGATTTACTTGAAAAATATTATCCATTTATGACTGGTGAGGAATTCATTATTTTAATTCCCTTCTGCTAATTCTAAAGATGAACTAAAATAACAATAGTTCTTCGGAATTAACATGTAACGATGTTCAAAGGTATTAATTTGATTTCTTTGAGTAACAGAAAGAGAAAATACTTTTGATATGGTGTCATGGCAACTCATTATGACTGCACGTAGCTGGAACGTGTTGACGTTTTGCCTTCTTCTTCACAGAAGGTAGAATATAACAGATTTTGTGACAGATAGATGATGATGCTCTCGTCGTGAAAGTAAATAATAAGTTAAAGAATAGACGATTCCAGCAACTAAAATTATGAAAACCTCATCAAAGAGATCTGTCCCTACAAATCCGAAGAAATTCTGGTCGTATGTAAAGTACACAAGTGGCAAGACGCAGTCAATACCTTCGCTGCGCAGTGCCGATGGTACTGTTATCGACGACTGTGCCGCTAAAGCGGAGTTATTGAACGCAGTTTTCCGAAATTCCTTCACCAGGGAAGACGAATGGAATATTCCAGAATTTGAAACACGAACATCTGCTAGCATGAGTTTCTTAGAAGTAGATACCTTAGGGGTTGCGAAGCAACTCAAATCGCTTGATACGGGCAAGTCTTCAGGTCCAGATAGTATACCGATTAGGTTCCTTTCAGATTACGCTGATACTATAGCTCCCTACTTAGCACTCATATACAACCGCTCGCTCACCGATAGATCTGTACCTACAGATTGGAAAATTGCGCAGGTCGCACCAGTGTTCAAGAAGGGTAGTAGGAGTAATCCATTTAACTACAGACCTATATCATTGACGTCGGTTTGCAGTAGGGTTTTGGAGCATATACTGTATTCAAACATTATGAATCACCTCGAAGGGAACGATCTATTGACACGTAATCAGCATGGCTTCAGAAAACATCGCTCTTGTGCAACGCAGCTAGCTCTTTATTCGCACGAAGTAATGGCCGCTATCGACAGGGGATCTCAAGTTGATTCCGTATTTCTAGATTTCCGGAAAGCTTTTGACACCGTTCCTCACAAGCGACTTCTAATCAAGCTGCGGAGCTATGGGGTATCGTCTCAGTTGTGCGACTGGATTCGTGATTTCCTGTCAGGAAGGTCGCAGTTCGTAGTAATAGACGGAAAATCATCGAGTAAAACTGAAGTGATATCAGGTGTTCCCCAGGGAAGCGTCCTGGGACCTCTACTGTTCCTGATCTATATAAATGACCTGAGTGACAATCTGAGCAGTTCTCTTAGGTTGTTCGCAGATGATGCTGTAATTTACCGTCTAGTAAGGTCATCCGAAGACCAGTATCAGCTGCAAAGCGATTTAGAAAAGATTGCTGTATGGTGTGTCAGGTGGCAGTTGACGCTAAATAACGAAAAGTGTGAGATGATCCACATGAGTTCGAAAAGAAATCCGTTGGAATTCGATTACTCGATAAATAGTACAATTCTCAAGGCTGTCAATTCAACTAAGCACCTGGGTGTTAAAATTACGAACAACTTCAGTTGGAAGGACCACATAGATAATATTGTCGGGAAGGCGAGCCAAAGGTTGCGTTTCATTGGCAGGACACTTAGAAGATGCAACAAGTCCACTAAAGAGACAGCTTACACTACACTCGTTCGTCCTCTGTTAGAATATTGCTGCGCGGTGTGGGATCCTTACCAGGTGGGATTGACGGAGGACATCGAGAGGGTGCAAAGAAGGGCAGCTCGTTTTGTATTATCGCGTTATAGGGGAGAGAGTGTGGCAGATATGATACACGAGTTGGGATGGAAGTCATTACAGCATAGACGTTTTTCGTCGCGGCGAGAGCTTTTTACGAAATTTCAGTCACCAACTTTCTCTTCCGAATGCGAAAATATTTTGTTGAGCCCAACCTACATAGGTAGGAATGATCATCAAAATAAAATAAGAGAAATCAGAGCTCGAACAGAAAGGTTTAGGTGTTCGTTTTTCCCGCTCGCTGTTCGGGAGTGGAATAGTAGAAAGATAGTATGATTGTGGTTCGATGAACCCTCTGCCAAGCACTTAAATGTGAATTGCAGAGTAGTCATGTAGATGTAGATGTAACCTTTGTAGCTGCATGACGTGTTGAAACAATGTACTGGAATGTGAATGGGACTGGTTTTTTTTTTCCATTTTACATACCGCGAAATCACATCACACTACGTCCTACCGTTTCATTGTTCCAGTGCTTCGTCGCTACATATCCAGTCATTTATAACCTTATACGATATTGAAACTACATCTGATTCTATACCGTAAGTAAACAGAAGACGCTTAAGTCAGTAGTTCATACCTCTCCCGGATACATTGCACCTCGCTTCTGAAGCTAGGCGTCCGCTTCGTTCAAAGCTTCTGGAAGTCGTCAACAACTTTAAAATGTTTCGTTATTTGAGGTCAAGACACAAAGTGTAACATTACAATATACGAATCCAAACTGGAGCCTTTTCAATTCAATAACTCACACGAGGAATTCTTATCGTTATTTCAAGTGCTCGGGTGCATACGCAAGTGATTGCTACGCAACGGTTCTCTACGGTTTAGATAACATAGCATCGGTGTTAGAATATCCGGTGAACAACATTAAACAGCAACGCCAGTAGCTGCAGAGCTCTGCAATGTTTAGCAACGTCGATGGGAATGGGTAAATTTGAAATAAATCATTGTATGTACCACAAAATAATGGTATTTTGCGACTGGGAGTTATCCAGCAGGATCTAATGAAAAAACCTGAATAGCTAATCAACTCCAATGGATGTAAGTGCTAACTACATTCCAAGAAATTAATTCATTTACCTGAAGCAACAGGAGACGAAAACTCTATTATTACAGAGCCAGTTCGACTAAATGTTGCTCT
The DNA here is from genome assembly GCF_023897955.1 of Schistocerca gregaria. Taxonomy (NCBI): domain Eukaryota; kingdom Metazoa; phylum Arthropoda; class Insecta; order Orthoptera; family Acrididae; genus Schistocerca; species Schistocerca gregaria. Next base: position 311,380,712 of record NC_064924.1, on the reverse strand, counting down.
ACACAGTTGCCATCAGTTTTTAAAGCGTCTTCTTCACAGACGGAAGAAAGTTCCAGCGGCAAGACTGTGCAATGATCAGAGCCAACATGTATGTACAACTGAGGAGCGAGGAGGTTGCTGACACTTATCACTATGAACGTAAGTGATTAAGCTGTGAAGGATGACAAACGTAAGTGAAATCGTCATAAATTCAATAAAGTGATTCGTCTCTACAAGTCAGGCACCTAACTTATGAACTTGAATGAAAAACTGAGACAAAGTGATCTTTCACATGTTACACTGTACTAATTACGTATTCCGAAGTCATAACACGGTCCGTCGTAAAACCTCAACTTGCCCCTGCTTCTCCACTACATTCGCAGTCATTCAAATGCTTGTACGATATTCCAACTGCAGATGGCTTTGTGTGTTAAATAAATAGGTTCTATTTAAGTGAATGGGTCATACCTCTTGCGGGTACAATGCAGCTCGCCTCTGAAGCTGGGCATTAGCTTACTTCAAAGCTTCTAAAGGTCCGCAAGAACTTTAAAAAGTTTCCTTAGTTGTTCTTGAAACACAAACTTTTACGCTACAACACTTGGATCAAGGCTGAAGCTTCTTTTACTGAATAACTCACAGAACGAATTCGTATAGGCACTTCTAGTACTCGAGAGAATAAGTAAGTAATTGCTAGGCAACGGTACTCGACGGATTAGGTGACATAGAATTGTTGTTAGGATACTCTGTGATCAACATTAAATAGCAACCCCACTAATAGCAATCCCAGTAAATATAGAGCACATTATTTTATAGGAACGCCGTTATCAATAGGTAAACAAGCACTGCAGTAAAATTTTTAGTAATTTAAATTATGTCAGGCGATATAATCATGCCTTGCTATTGAAAGATATACAGCAGCGTCTAAAGGATGAAAACGCCCAAATAACTAATAAATTCACAAAGAATTTCCCAATTAAAAATACTCCAAGCTCTTAATTCAATTCCTTTAACCAATAAGAGAGTTACAGTCCTTTGTTACGATGGAGGGTCAGCTCAGTATGACACAAAACAGTAGGCATCAGTTTCCAAAATGTGTTCATTTTCATAGACGGAAGAAAATTCCAGCAGAATGACCCTGTTATGACTACAGACACTATGTATGTGTAATGGACAAGCGAGAAAGATCGCTAACATCGTTGTCGTTGTGAATCTCAGTAACTGAAAGGAATAGAGCATGCTAGAATTCTATCCGTCTGCCCTGGCCAACGACTCATATTTGGAGTAATGTGTATAGTTTACACGAGATACTACGACAACCACAGGTAACGTTTAGTAAGAGGCCGATAACATTCTGCAAGACGGCGACATCAATATAGACCATTACAATCAAAAACAGACACAAAACATTTTGTGTAGGTGGTGCTGTACAGCTTTAATGAATGTTAAGAACTGCCAATGTAGCACACTGCTGTAACGGCATATTTTATTACAGACGATCGATTTCGGTCTAGAACCAGAAAATCATCGGTTCCAAAAACTATCTCTCCTATGTGTTTGTTTAATTGAAACAGCAGTTAGCAGATGTACAAAGCTCCATCATTGATATTATCTATATAGATGGAATATAGGGAAAAAACGTTGTCGAGGTTAAATGGACGTAATGTTATGAATGTACAGCTAGTATCAATGACGGAACAATGTACATCTGAAACTGCGATTCCATTTACTCAGACGGATAGCTGGGGGATGGGGATTTGGGCACGATGATGGTCTGGTCCTAGACCGAAATCGATCGTTTATGTTAAAATATACCGTTGTGTATTGTATAACGCACTTCATAACAAACAAAAAATCATGAGAACTATTTGAATCACCATATGAAATGAAATTATCGGGACAATTGCAGGAATGGGATAGTTGTGGATGGGGACATACCAAAAAGGTTACAATACCTAAGAATATTTAAGAACTCCTCTAGAATAAATCGAACGAAACTATTTAGTAAAAACAAAATTGGATTCGAATAATTCGCTGGACAAATAAAGATGAAATGAAGTCAGTGGTACTAGACATTTCCACAAAACAACATAAATGGAAAATAGCGCGCACACACACACACACACACACACACACACACACACACACACACACACACACATTCTTCCAGAATGACGCAAACGAAAACATAAAAAAAACAAGCCTAATCGCAGCGTGCGCTGTACCTATGTAGCTTTAACAGACAGCGATAACAGATCTCCTAAAAATCTCTAACATAAAAAGAAAAAACTGCAAAAATGGCAGAACTGGAATCCAATTCTTCGCTCGACCGGTAGGTCAAAGGAAGGCAGCGATACCACTCAAAGCTCCAGAAAACGACATGAATTTCCCCAGAATAAAGGGAAAGAATGAAAAAGATATACACATGGACAGTTGTTATCATATTTCGTGTGAACTCTATTCCTAAACCGAGGACAGAGATACAAAACATCACCCACATAACATCAACTTAATCGAAAAATTATATACACATATTCCTTTAGAATAAACGGAAAGGAAAGAAGTACAAAAAACTGGAATTACACTACAAACGGAAATAAACAGCTCAAAAACTGAAAACAAATAATTCACCAATAAATACCAAAACCTCGATCCAATTCAGCTAAACAAATACTACGAACCACAAAAAAAATTATGCAGGGCGAGAGTAAGCCACGAGTAAAAATAAATTGAGCCTCTTAGGAACAGTGGATTTCATAAGCGCAGCGTCTGAAAGAGTCACATTCGAAAAACGGCCAAATATTTGTAAATTAAAAAAATATCTATAACATTACCACCAGCAATGCAATTTCGTTAGGGCTAACCTCACTCTCGACGAAATTCCTACATTAAAGAGACAGGTAAATAACTATAAGTATCAAATGATAAACATAATCACTAATCGTTTCACTCACAAAAATTTTTCTTATGCTCAGAAGGTCCTGCTCACCCCTACCCTGGGAAATCGTGCGATATACGGGAAGAAACAGACAAATACTTGTCAGGAAACAGAACAAAACTATAATCGTTACTGGTTTCTCCACGGCAATTTAATCTGTGGTCTCAGGTTCCACCCAAACCAAACACTCGTATGTCGCGACGTATTTGGAATAACAGCATAGTTTACAGACATAACAGATTACACTGGTAAGCAACACAACCACAGGCTAACTTTTAATAAGAGTCCGCTTACATCCAATTCAACATAAAGTCATGACGTCACATAGGATATCATGCGTCAAAGCAAAGGGGTGGAAAAAGCCTATGCGCTTGACACGTTTATCGTTGAAGAACTAAGAAATTAGTTTGAGAACACAAAATGGAAGTGCATGAACTACGCCATAAAGAAAGCATAGAAATCTGCCTGAAAAAGTAAGCACTTAATATTTGAATCTCTATGAAAAATTTTAACAAAATGGTGTTTCACGTGATATACTGTTAGTAACATCAGGTTCTGTAATCACATCACACTCTACCACGTGCTTCAGCCTCCTAGTATTTCTCCACTAAATACACGGACAATTAAAAGCTTCTACCATATTCTAACTACAGATGATTCCGAAAGGTGAATAAATAATTGACAGATACGTGAACAGCTCATACCTCTTACAGGTACAATGCGCCTCGGTTCTGAAGCTGGGTGTTCGCTTCCCTCAGAGCTTCTAAAGCTCCCCAAGAACTTTAAAACGTTTCGATAGTAGTTCTCGAAACACAAAATTCACTCTACAACACTTGAATCAAAACTGAAGCTTCTTTCAGTCAATAACTCAGACAGCGAATTCGGATAGGCACTTCTAGTACTCGAGAGAATACGGAAGTAATTGCTAGGCAACGGTCCTCGACGGTTTAGGTGACATAGCATTGTTGTTAGCATACCCTATGACCAACACAGAGGCAAAAGCGCACAAAATTTTATAGGAACGACGACAGAAATGGTTAAACGACCACTGAAATAAAATTTTGAATAAGTTAAATATACGTTGCAGGTTTTCAGATTATAGTATCGCTTCAAAGCGACGTCGCAAGCTCGTGTTCTCGATCCCGCATTCACGTAATATGTTTAAATGTTTTCAAACGCTCAAAATTTTATTCTATCAGGGCAACGAACAGTCACCATTTTTTTATGTAATACCACAAACACATTTTCAGGTGCATTAACATCCTATATCTTTCTCTGAATCTCTGCGTCATGAAAATGGAAGATTTGTCACTGAGACGGATCACATGAGCAATAAGACTTTTATTCCGCATTCACTGACGGAAGAAAGCTGATACAACCCATTAGCGCCACTATGAGAACGCAAATTATGTTTGTTTTAAATACACACTGAAAATTTCGTGAGCGATAATTACAAAATGGTTCAAATAGCTCTGAGCACTATGGGTCCCAAGTTCTGAGGTCATCAGTCCCCTAGAGCTTAGAACTACTTAAAGCTAACTAACCTAAGGACACCACACACATCCGTGCCTGAGGCAGGACTCGAATCAGCGACCGTAGCGGTCGCGTGGTGCCATACTTAAGCGCCTAGAAACGCTTGGCTACTCTTGCCGGCGAGCGATAGTTACCTTTGATATTGAACGAGGTGAGTTGATGTTAGTCAAGAGACATTTATTAGCTCTACAACCAGTAAGAATGAGACAGTGTCATTTCAAATGGTGGGTTGTGTTGTGACAGTTTTCCGCTCTTTGTAGTAACTAATTTGACTCTCTACTACGAACAAGGAAACCAATTGTCAATATGACCTTCCGTCGGCGCCTGGCAAGGGGAAAAGAATAAGGTGAGAGAAGTGCCGACACGCAGTTAAGATATTTTTGCCATCTCTTCCAGCTTATGCAACGCAGCACCACTGCCACAGCAGTCCTAAATGCTTTACAGGGATATATGAACTAGTGAGGACGTCACGCAAATATCTACGCCGACAGCTGCACCAAATGCTATGCAACTGCTAAATGTAGACAATGTGTACATAGATGTGTAGAGCTTTCCAACTGCAATGAGACGCCGGGCAAATATATCGAAGTAACCCTGAAAAGCCAACGAAAAAAAGGAATGTGTTTTCATCTGAAACACTCTGTGCAGAGATGATTAACTCCAAAGCAAATTCAGTTAAGTAAGAGGTGGCAATAACTTAATGTAAGGCCCCTTTCTAGAGAACATCTAAAATGTGAATAGTCGATCATTAATCGCATTCACCCAACCTCAGTGGAATTACTGCTTCATCACGTAACGACGAATTTTGAACCTTTTAGACTAAGAAATTATTAAAAACAGTAGTTGTCCACACAGCTAATGCAAATCGTAACTGTAATTGGATAAGAACAGAAAAGATTACGTGCCTTCCACAGTGCTATATAGCAAAATGTTACGGCTTGACAAGCCCAGATTCTCCTGCTCCCTCACCATTGCGACCCTAAGCTTATCATCCTATCTCCAGCTTATCCTTTCAAAGCAGACGTTCTACTATCAACTGCCTACAGTAGACTGCTTCAGTCTCATCATAAAATACTTTCAATATTTCATTTTGAAAAATTCACAAGAGTTTTTAACTATATTAATGTGCGACGGTCTGTTTCAGTAACTAATAAAAGTGTAAATATCATAATTTCCCATTTGCTCGGTGGTACAGTTAGTAAGTGATTACAAATCACGACGGTCCAAGTATAAATCCGGGATTGGTCCAAAGACTTTTTTACACATAAGTGTTCTTTTACGTTCGACAATGATTTGTTAATGTTAGCAATGCGAAGTCGAATTATGACTCGTATTCCCTATTAAAGTGCAGCGCCGCTCACAACAGACTGGATAAATGAGTTGAGAAGTCGCAGAAAGCAATGGGACCATGGATAGAAAATTACTGTGGAGTTCGAACCACTTTTCAGGTTGATGACAGCTTTATCGTTATATGTGTACATGACACAGATTTCCTTTGTATCCTTGGGGAACATTATTAAATACTTTTGAGTGATATATGTACTCCCGCCAACCAACCCTTTGCCCCTCAGAACAAATGAATAAAATTACACTAAATAAATATCCTTATTTTCCGAAAATACGGATAAAATAATATAACTGAGTTGTGCATTAGATAATACCTCAGAAATATATGAAAACTTAACTGCTAGTACTGAGGTTTATACAACACTCACCCACTTTTCCACTTGTTAAATTGTTAATAATATAACAGACAGATTAGCGTTAACAAATAATAAAAATAATGTCATTACTGGTGTAAAATAGACAATTATTTGCACCACTACATTTATAATGAGGAGGAAAGTGACAAGTGAAGGTTGTCAGTAAAACCACGAATATTAATTTGACAAAGATGGTCGTTTTTCACTCTACCCTGCTACATTTTAACTGGTATCATTTTTATGAGTTTACTTTTTAAAGCCAGATAACATATTTCTTACTATATCTTTTCCATGTAGAAATAAATTTCATTTAATCAACAAAGTAAATAAGAAATACTGTTGTGCTTCTATAGGTACCACACTACACAAGCATATATTACTGAGCGGGGTTTTTTATCCGTAAAGGACAGATCATCAACATATGTCTCACTTAGATAAGGAAGTGAGCATTTAATGAAAAAATGAAGGATTGTATTCTTGAAATCTTTGTGTCAGGTGAGTGAGCACAGTAAATGTATAATCACAAGAATAAGTCGTGGATACTGCAACAATGGAATGTGGTTAAAAGCAAGAAACCGGAAAAATAAGAACGAAAATCAGCAGAATTATTAAAGTGCGTGACACAAGCAACTGTATGGCTGAGAATGTTAAAATTGTGCAGTTAGGCCCTCGTGGAAGTTAACTACAATCAACTTGGTGATTCTATTGACAGCTGATTCTTACCACTCTCATCCAGCATCAATGCAGTAGGCAGCGGTGGTAACAGTTGAGTCTGACTTGACCTCTGCACTCGAAGCCACAATGAAAACATCCATATGGGTGCAAGTGTTATCTGGCAGCAAGTATTTTCTTCCCTGTCGCCTGTCCACAAGTATTTATTCTGCACTCTGCTAGCAATAAGTGTGAACTATTTTAACCACCTGTAATTTGCCTGTTTGTACAAGTGTAGGAAAATTGCTGGCAAATTACAGCGGAAGCTGCGAGTTCCGTGCAGTAATGGTTTTGTACATAAGTTAAACAAACACGTACGCCTGCGGATTTTATTATCATTAATCAATAATTCCAAGGTGTGGGGAGGAAGACAGAAAACTTCTCCCAGTCCATGACAGGATTCTGAAACTGACGAATTGATAGACTTACACGCAGGTACACACAAGAAAGAACGTGCTCTCCAGTCAGAAAATTGGTTATAAGTGCTTTAAACTAACATTCCTGCTTAACACGTCTGCTGAGACAAACGGTTGTACTAACGGTCTACCTTCTCTGAAAGCTGGAGCTGGCTTGCGTTTCAACCTTTGCTGAAAGTAATCCTCCCAGTGCCTCAAGCAAGACTGTTTTTTACGCAGATAGCCGCCCCTCAGTCGCCCGTCGAGGGAAGTTGGGACCAAGCGGATTCTGCATTCTTTACCTGCTTTCTCACTTATTGTTAGCCACCTACAAAAAGCTCGCCATTACTGCAGAAAATGACTGCCTTAACTGTTATAAAAGGAATGTAAGAGAAGAGTTAAATTAGCTGTGCCGTCCCTGGCAACACTAAATGTCATCAGCAGTTATTAGGCAGCATTAAAGGGTCGACTGCATTCACCATGAGGATGTGCATAGGACATTAAACACTTCGTAAGAGTTTAGGGATAAACTTCTGTGTAACATCATCTTCACAATTTGAATAAAATGGATGCTGACGAAATTTTGCTGATGATTTTCATGTTTGGTTTGTGGGGCGCTCAGCTGCGCGGTCATCAGCGCCCTTACAAAGTCGCAATTTTTACACAGTCCAATTTATACTCAATCCAAGCAAGCCGCTGTCACGAATGATGATGGTGATTATGGAATGTTGAGGACAACAGAAACACCCAGTCCCGAGGCAGAGACAATCCCCAATCTGGCTGGGAATAAAATCTGGGACCCGTGATCCAGAGGCAGCAACGCTAACCACCGCACCACGAGCTGTAGACAAACTGTGCTGAGCTTTACCTGTAGCAGAAGTTCGTCAAGGACAGTTTAACTGGGACATGGGTATCATTTTTGCTTTTAGTTTCACGTACTCATCGTCTGATGAATATCATGCCTTTGATTATAAGGGTAAAGCTGGTGCCAAAGTAGACTACAAGAAAATACACAGGTGCACTTGTCTACAAGTAAATTTATTTCAGGAAACATATAATAATAAGAACACCAGGCGCACAATATTACACAGAATCTGATCGTTCTTAGAATATTCATGAATGAATGCAGTGCGTTTATGGCCTCACACACATGGTTGGCTTGTTGCCACAATCCACAGATACGCAAATCCATCTACTGTTAATTACTCCATTCACAGTCATCATATAGCAATAACAAATCATTCACTCAGTCATAACCACAGCCATAGGTTGGACGACCTCTAAAATACAACCTCGTTGTCTGACAGATCGTTGGCACGAGGCTGTCGTAAAAAGGGTCGAGCAAGCCATAAGCATCTGCAGAGCAATGGGGTCTCAAGTCGAGTGGAGTGAGCTGCCACTCGTGGCAAGGAACCAGTCACAAAGGGATGACCTGCTACCTCAAATAGCAACAGGTATGAGCCGACAGATACGTGACTCTCTTCAGGCAGCTTAGGTGAGAATGGCTGTGTTTACTGGACACAAGTCGCTCTGCAGGTTGCAGCGTCCATGGTATTTCAGTCTGTCAAGGTCGCATAGCTTTACTGGTCTTGAGTGCGTGCGCAAACCCCCCACCCCCATATATATATATATATATATATATATATATATATATATATATATATATATATATATATATATGCCTCGTGTTTGCGTGCGGCTCGTGTGTCTGTAAAACCTTGAAGTATCAGTACTTGAGAACATTTGACAAATTAAATTTACATAAAACCATTACATACAGTTATCTTGTTTAATGCGACTACCAAATACGGCCATTTTGGCCTCATATTCAACAAGAAGAAAAATGAAGTGTCCATTGCTTTACAAACGTGACTGGGATTCGGGGCCTTTAAAATTGAAACATCTAGCCTTTGCCTTCTGGACCTGTTTAAAAATGAAAGATAATATTTAACTAGCAAAATATAATACTGGCTCTATATTAATCAAACTAATATAACTCTTACCGATGAGGTTCACTGGAAGAAAGATGACAAATTAGGGGAGCTTTCTGAGGTATCCACGGATGCTAAACGGAATTTCGTGCAAGTATTTTGTGCATTCAAGATATATAAATTACTGGTGCGCCATACAGCTAAGCACTGAATTGCATTTACATATTTGACGAGCAAAATATAATACTGGCTCTATATTAATTAAGCTATTATAACTCTTACCGATGAGGTTCACTGGAAGAAAGATGACAAATTAGGGGAGCTTTCTGAGGTATCCACGGATGCTAAACGTAATTTAGTACAAGTATTTTGTACATTCAAGTTATATAAATTACTGGCACCCCATACAGCTAAGTTGTGACGTAGTACTTTGCATTTAAATATTACCTGTTTATCATGATGGACCTTCCTCTTTCTACTTCTCCCTCTCCTTCTCTCTCTCTCTCTCTCTCTCTCTCTCTCTCTCTCTCTCTCTCTCTCTCTCTCTCTCTCTTCTGATACTTACTTTTGTTTATTGTCTTTGAGTAATAGTATTCTCTTAAATCGGCATCTCGTACCAATTTTCTGAAACACACAAGGGTACATCTGCAGAACGTTGGTACTATAAAGATGCATAAGGCTTTATCATGATATTCATTACAATTGCAAAATATTTCCTATTGTAGTTACCGTACCTGTATTTGTGAGCTCAAGTTACTTTCATTTTTCACATTATAGTGTTCCTCGCCAAACCATTGCATCCAAAGGTGGTATTCGTATTGCTGTAAAACTCTTTTAACATCACAAAGTTGAGCTTCCACCGGATGACAGTTGCATCCCCTGTGAACAGTAGATACAAAATAGTGAAACAAGTTTCTTCATCTCACGTACCTTTACCTGAGGTGGCAAGTTATTACACAGCAGCTTGGTGCCTCATACTACCGGTGTATTTTACACTAACAATCCACATTGGTTCAGCGCTCACTGCATCTCACTACAGGCACCAAATATTAACAACAACAACACGCAGATCGCCCTTGGAAGGCAAACTCGTCCTACGTCTCAACCAATACACTCAATGTCTTTCAATACTGCCTCAAAAGTTGAAAATCACGCACAAGTACTCCACATACAATCGTCTCCTTCTTCTTCGTTCTGCAACAGCCAAGAGTTATGAAAGTGGTTAACATCCATTGAACGAATCTCTTGAGGTGTAGTCGACCTTTCGATCTGCGACTCCTGAGGGTCGCACTCTCATAACGTTATTATGAAAAACTTTCCTAACTCTGCATGCACTACAGCACAAGCAAAGAATATTTATCTTACAAATCAGAATGAGGTACGTCATTGTAATTTATTATGTCTTTAGTATCGGCTATTTGCAACACATTTATCAGAGAGTATCCATATATACCACTGAATGTACAGTCATGCTCAAAACTATTCGAACGACCTGAATTGCCTTTCGCCTGATTCGCATGCACCCCGCATAACGCAGCTGACTAGCAGGTCCTCTAATCGCTCCTCGGTACAGTCGTTTGACTATTGAAAATGGTTCCAACAAGTCACCACTAGGAAACACTGCTCTGTATTCCAATAACTCAAGATGTAAAGTAATACCACGATACTACAAACATTAGGGAACAACTTATCGATTAAGTCTGTCCTTAATGATAGTAAGCTCACATTTATTACAATAAATGACTTACCTAGAATGTTACCACTCTCATTATTACTTCAGATAGGTAACGCACCTAGTAAGTCCGTATTATCCATGATTTCCTCTTCAAAGTAACATACCGACCTTATTATTTGATATAAAATGACATTAAAAATTTAAGTTATTCACGAGCAGCTAGTTCAGAACGTGTATGAACTTCAAATGACACGACGAACCGTCTCTTTCTTTATATTGAATCAAATCCAGGACATACATACTAAGCAAAGGTTTCGTGACTAACGGAAACCAACAGTCATTCCTGACTAGGCATACAGAGAGTGATATGCCTCGATTTTAGGCAGTATCAGTTAGCAAATAACAACTTTAAATTACATTACGTAAACATTTTTAACAGACACGAATTCCTACCCAGCATATATTGTCCCTGTTAACGAACTACGAGAGATGTTAAATATTGCCTTTTCACAAGTAACTTACTTGAAATGCCGTGAGTTAAGCTTTGTGTTGGACAGGGATTCGAACCCAGAACCTAATCGGATTGTTACCGAAGCACAATCAACTGTGACATATCGGATTATCTCGGCAGTAGCTAGATGTTTTAACTGAAATGACTAGACAAAACATAAATTTTTTCCTTCCCACGACGCAAACCCTGCAACTATCGCTGTTATATTTTAGAGAAAACAAACGTTAAATAAGGGTTTCTTACACCAGAATTGACACGTGAGCATGTTTGAACTAGAAATAATATGACGAAGAGTTCAGTGCTGACTGGGAATCGAACCCAACTCACATCGTTATTGACTACATACAGAGACGTCAGCTACCGAATTTTTTTTCGCCAGCAGCCGGATTAACATCCTTGAACTTTCAGTGATCTCGCAGATGGTCCTGTGTCTCACTGGGAGTCAAAAACGTCAGATATCGTTAGTGTTGACAACGAATGAAAGTATATTAAAAATCAAAATTATTATCCACCAGCAAATAGGCGTGCTTGATAATACATAATGAATACTTTAGTGTCGGGCCAGTATTCGAACCCATTCAAGGGCAATACATGGAGATGTTGAGGAATCTGCAGTTTTGAACAAACAGCAAATTGTAGTGGAGCTGTATTGTCACGAATGGATCAAGTTCCGCCTTAAGGGCGGTCTGTGTTGCATCCCAGTTCAGAACCACTTTTTTCGACATACAGAATCCCAAATAAAAGATGGAATAAGTGACCTGTGACATTACATGGCGATTGTTTCGTCACTATAAATGAATAGCTAGTATAAGAAAGGTTACTGGTGATAGAGTTTCTACATGTCGCTGGTCCTGGCTTTATTGTCGTTCAACCTAATGTCTACTTGGTAGAGAAGGAATATCATGTTATCATGTTGAATGTGAATTTCAGACCACAAAACCATTATACCTTCTTCACTTGACGTGGCCAGAAGAGAATAGAATCTGTCTCTCCCTATCAAAAATCATCAGAAGAAGTTGGAAACGAACCCATACCAAAAGCATATGTATCTATAATCAATCCCACAGACCGGCAAATCGTCTTCTCGTGACTCATTTTACTGTAGTGATGCCGTTGCCCCATATTGGATGAGAATTCTGACACACAGGCTCCCTGTAGTGGTTTGCACCATGTTCAGTACATTAATTTACTTGATTGACCGATTCGCCATTAACTAGCTTCCTTGGCTACCTAGTGCATACATTCGACTCTACTTTGTAATCATCGAAATAAAATCACATAACTACCACCTACACGGAACTGCCAACAGTGTAGGATGCAGAAATTTAAATAGCAGGTGTTCCTTTCCACTTGAGCTACTCTATTGCGCAATCTGCTAGTAGAGAAGTTCGTGCAGTGCAAAAAAACAGCTATAACTGTCTGTGTCTCAGAAGTCTAGATCCAGCCATATGCATTATCTTACAGCACTTTGGAATGCTGAACTTCTGGAAGAATTGGTGTTGACTTTTGGAGCTGCTGAAGCTACGTGTCAGCTAGTCGCATTGGAAAAAGGGCTAACTTCTGGGACATTTTGTCCTTTTCAGGTTCAATAGACTGCCAAGCAGCAGATGCATCTCGAAACTTTTGTATTATGTATGGGGAGAGTGCATCGTGCCAAAATACGTCAGAAAAGTGTTTTCTACATTAGCTGTCGTGTGGTGGTGGCATTTTATTCTTCTTCAAACCTTGTTTGACAGCTTTAACTCAGATAAGTTTCCTACATGCATGCAATCAATATACTGCATGTGCATTGTCAGACTGTTATAGATAACATCATTGAATTCCCATATATCGTTGATGATTAATGTCGCTCTCACGTTTTAACAACACCAAATGAAACCTTACGAAAATTGTAGACTGTACTATAAGGAATTAAATAAAACTGCTCACCATAACCTTACGACGAAAGTCTTTTCTAATAAAATTGAGTATTTGTACACAAGCGTGCCACTATCGGAACGAATTTGTAAAATATTACTCTCTTAGATTTCGACTGCGTCTGTGTTTAATTGGTATACTGTTCATGTTCAAGAGGCATGCAAATGTGGCGTTTCATAAATAAAGTTATGTATTCCTAGAAACCCAAATTTGCTTGTCAGCAGAGAGGCGTTACCTGTTGTGCATCATTGTTAAGTTTTTCACCATTGCACTATGAGCCGAGAGTATTTTCTTGTGATTTCCTTACCAATGTTTGATCTGACTGCTTGTAGCTCTTTCACAGAAGGGATAAAAGCAGTACAGTCTTCGAACCTGGAACCGTGAACCATAACAGACGCTTTTTACAGGTCAGCACGTTATCAGAGAGCAAGCGAAGCGGTATGTGTTTTGGCTTCCTCTTACGAGGCCAATAGTGCATAGAACTCGTAAACGCTATTTGAAGGACGAGATTAGTTGCGATTTCCACGTGCAACGACTTTCCTGGGCTGAAAACAGTAAATTTACAATCTTTTGATACACCTCAAGCGATAACAACTCAGACTATTGTGTGTGTGCGTGCGTGTGTGTGTGTGTGTGTGTGTGTGTGTGAGAGAGAGAGAGAGAGAGAGAGAGAGAGAGAGAGAGAGAAGAGCGAGAGAGAGAAATATAAAAAAGAATAAGAGAGAGAGAGTAAAAAATTGTTCTAAAGAAATTAAATCATGGTATGTAAATAAATCTTTCATTAACATGACACATTGCACATCATCACGAAATGTCATATTCATGATCTATGGAAAAAGTATTAATCTAATCAGATCTAATCTAATCTTATCATATTGCTGAATAGCCATGAGGAGTAATGAATTACCGAAATGTTCGCCAATATCAGTAACTAAATCTGAACTTGAAAATAAAACACGACAGTTTTCTTAATTACTCTTATCAAGACCCTTTCATCCCTGTTAATTAACCACGAAAGGTGTCGTATATACCTCCATTCAGAAGTAACAAAGTGTTCATGCATTTAAAGATGAAGCACATGATGTGAAGTTCTGTGATGGAGATACGAACCCAACACGTAATCGGATTGTTAACTAAGTAAAATCAAATGTTACGTATCGGTTTTTCTAACCAGCTGCTAGGTGTATGAATCTAAAATAAGGATACAAATTTTTGTGCCTGAGCGACAACCGAACCGCACACCTATCGTCCACGAATGTAGCTTATGTATCAATTTCTTACTTACCAACAGTAAGATGTCTGCGTGTCTGACCAGAAAAAACGACAGCTATTGTGAGTGTTGGCAACACATGAACAGACATTAAAAATGCACTTTAATTTTCACTAGCAGGGCAGTGTGCACGTGATAGGGATTGAAATGAAATATTTTTGTTCTGGATCAGGATCAGGACCCACATATTTACCTTTGAAAGACAGAGAAGATTGCAGTCTTGGAAAAACGAACGAAATGACTGAACTATACTGTTCCGAGAGATTCAGATGCTCTAAAGAGGAGATACGGATTGGAATCACAGACCAGCACCAAATTTTTCAACGTCTTTAGTTCAATCAAGTACAAGTAAAATAAGAGCCCTGTTCTTTTAAATGGCTATCGGTTCATCAAATAAAAGAAAATTTCCTAATGTAAGTAATTTTACTGACGACAGTATTTCTGTTTACCATGAGTTCCACCTATGTCATTTCCCAACGTACTCAATTGGTAATGCAGGAACGTTATGTTTAATCCTGATTCTGGATTATAACGTCATTCTCTTGAGGTTGCCAGAGGTAAAGTAAATCTGTTTGTGCCTCTTAAAAGTAAATGCCTGAATCCATGCATTGCACCTGTGACAGTTCGTTCCACCTGACCATTGTGGCCACATTTCCCAGCCCCAGGAGTGTGCTGCAACGGATGATGTTCTTAGTTTACAAAATAAATCACTGTGGAAAAAATGCGAGTCTATTAAATGGTTAAGTAGAAGCAAGCTTCTGACGCGCAGATTATGCTATTCTCATGTCAGCAGGATGTAAAGACTCTTGTAGCCATCATAGCCTCGATGTGAAGCCATTTTGAAATTTTCGCTAATTCAGCAAATTTCTTAGTTCGAGAAAATCCACTGTGGAGTGTGAAGTTATCGGATAATACGATTATTTCCGTCATTATTACTGCCGTTTTCTTCATACCGCTGCTGGAACACATGTGCTTGAGGACCATTTAATGCCTTTTGGTCATTATGAAAGTAGTTGCCCAAGAACAGGTTCTTTCCCTATCTACAGTATCCTTTTCATGTTAATATAAAACATCAGAAATTACTCGTATATTACATTAAAACTAAAGTAATTGATGCCGACGTACTTGATAGAAAAAACGCGTTGCCTTTCTTGATTTACTTGCGCCTAGAAATTGCTGTCAAATACTGCCAAACCAAAAGTCAAGGGATCTTACTGTCTTCCGATATATGTCGCTGTCGGTTCTTCCATTTGTTTTGGTCGACGTAACCTGTTCAAGTTGTGTGACAGAGAATGATTTAGAAAATCATTTTTTTTTTACTTTGCGATAAACAGAAGAAATTTCGTTCTAACCTATCCGAGTTGAAAATTTTCGCAATATTAGTTCAAATTTAATATTCGCTTCTATAATGCAGGAAAGTATTTCCCAGTTGCAAAACCCGCATCTGACTCATTGATCTTAGAGTTAGTCGCTGACCATAAATTCTTGCTCAACGTGACACCAGTTTATGTAACGTAATGTGGCGAAGACAGTTTGTCAGTGCAGAAAAATACGCAATTCACTCACTGGACTCTATATGTTCACTGTAACAGTAATTTCCGTACGAATGCAATACATGCTAAATGTAGAATTTAGTGGTGCTCTCTCTGTATACAATATGCCTGACTTAAACGGGCCGTTTATCATTACAGGTCCGAGGCAATGCAACATCATTGATTTGACTGATTGATTTTAACAGGGGAGCTAATACAGCTTAGGTCTGACCCCCTAGTGCCCGCACCGAAACTAGGTTTATTGTGCAGTATCGCTCCCTGTGTATCTAGTAAAGCCAACCAGTGCCCTTACATAGTGCAAGGAGTCCCTCTACCAGTGCTTTGCTAGACAAAATTTCTTCAGGTCCAGTTTTCCCGAAGATTCTATATGTTTTACTATTCAATGCCATGCATTGCCATCCCATGCTTCCCGCGCCCGGGTTCCCGGGTTCGATTCCCAGCGGGGTCAGGGATTTTCTCTGCCTCGTGATGACTGGGTGTTGTGTGATGTCCTTAGGTTAGTTAGGTTTAAGTAGTTCTAAGTTCTAGGGGACTGATGATCATAGATGTTAAGTCTCATAGTGCTCAGAGCCATTTGAACCATCTTGACCAGCAGCTTCGGATCCTCCCACGGGGATATCATGGGCACCCTGTCCTTGAACCATTCTACTGTGTACAGCCAGCCCCAAACAGCCCAAAATGATTGCCTGATTTCGTAACCATTTAAATAAAACAACATTACCTTCCAGTGGGAGACATTTCGTCCCCCTTTTCCTTCTGCGAAATTTGTCAGTAAGCTTTCTGCCTTCCACCAGCGAAATGCGGCAGAGTAAGGCCGGTAAATGATTCACAAACCTCGATTTAGTGCCTTCAAGACGATGTCTTTAAACTGAAGAAATTTAGTTTCTTCTTAAATCGTCTTACGCAGCAATGTTCACAGATATCTCAAATAGGAAAAGCTCTTTATCCAGGTATGAACGTTGTAAAACAAACTTCCCACAGCTTGTGCGAGGTTGACCTCTTCGTCCGATAGCACTGCGTAAGTATTTTGTCTAATATTATTTTGTCTAAGAGGTATCACAAGTATTGTTTATGTAGCTGTGGGAATCATTGGTTGAAAACGAGTTTAACACTAATGGGTACAGTACTGCTAAATATTCAAAATGATTATCAACCAAAGTCTGAGTTCATCTACAAACTGAGGCGTAATTATAATATTGAAGCTAGACTGTGTATCCTTGTCTTCCTTGAGTGGGCATTGGAAGACGTTTACACACATGTATACAATACTATGAATACTTCGAACGCTATAGTTAACGTTGCTCTCATAAACTAATTTTGGTCTTTTAATTCTTCTGGGTCTTCAGCGTGCAGTATGTGCTGTAGATACAGTCCTAGACAAAAAAAATTGACCACCTAGTCGTTCACGTAAGGTGCACAATACAGTCGTGCTCCCCTCAGAATTCTATGTCCAGCAGTAGGCTCCATCTGGCAACATTGTAGACTGTGACACTTCCCGGAGGAAGTCTTGACTGCAGTCTGAGTACATCACTCTTGACTACGAAATTAGTCTTGAGGTAAAACGCGAGACTAACTAATACGACGTCTGGCAACCAAAAGCACACGTCGACAAAACTTTTATCGTCATTTTCCTTTCAGTGCTGAAGTTATGAGTGTAATTCAAGCGAATCTACAATATATATCGCTTTCTGTCACATTGGCAATAACAGTTTGGTTCAACAACATTTCAACGAGAGATTTCTTGGCCGACCATTTGCCTCTGTACACCGCATGTGTCTGAGTTCTCTGGTACCCCGTTTGCTGCCTAGAAGCGGGTGCTGAGGCACTGCGCTGCCTCGCCTTCTGCCGACAATGTCTGCTCCACTCTTCACTCTCGACGGTGTAAAATGCTTTAATGTTGTTAAGTGGTGACCCATAAAACCTGTCAACTATTTGTATTTCACACTCTATAGCAACAGAGGCACAAAACCGTTTTTATTTGATGACTATTTTATTACACTAGTATGCAATACATCAATGTGGCACAGAATTAATTTCATTGTTTCTGATCCAGTGTGCTATAATTAAAGCGTCACATCCTGTTCTTTTTCTTTTCACAGGAGATTCTTCAAATAATTTATTTTTGTCATGGATTCATATGTATTAATCAAGGCACAGAGAGTAAATACAATGTAATGTGTTTGGTTTCTTTCTTTGATTCCCTGTGGTTAATGAATGCGAAACATTGTATCAATACCTTCCAGAACATGCTCTATATTTACTCATGCAAAGTGCTTGTTTTGAGGTCCAAACATTAATGAATGGAGATGTGAACGCTGTTCAAAAGTGATATTTAAAACATTCAATTGGATTTAAGGCGACAAAGTTGCTCATATTTGAAGCTACCCAGAGAAAAAGTAAGTTGCTAGAGCCGCTGTTAGCAAATGTTTGCAGAGAGTTTCTAATTGCTACTGTAGAAATTTAACATAGAGGCCCCATAATAAACAAGAACTTCACTTCATTTATACCTATCACCCTGGCATGTGAGTCTTAAGTGAAGAACAATATTGAAATTCGTATCACTGACAGTCGATTAGAATTTCTTCAGAGACGCTTGTATTGTGAAGCAGCTTTGCAGTCAGAAAGCCGAGATCTATGACTATTAACACAGCTTACTGAGTCGAGCTACCAAGAGAAATTGATGTGTAAAGGTTTTCTTCTGATTTTGTTACAGAACTTTTTTCTGGAAATTCGCAGCACCATAAAATAAATCAGAAAGAAAAAGTAGCACACGCTGGCCCCTACCACGGTTAGAACTGACGGATCATTGAGGTGTAGCGACACGAGACATGGGCGGTACCACAGGGCTACGGACACACTGCTTCCAGCACGCCACTCTCATCACGGTATTGGTCACTCAGCCTCATAACGCATTGTGAAAGTTAACAAAAGTTGTCACCTATGTGAAGAATAGCATTTCTTTAGCCAAAAATTTGAATTTTCTGTCTCAGTGTCTTAGTTTACGTGAGGATTACACAGGGTGGTCCATTGATCGTGACCAGGCCAAATATCTCACGAAATAAGCGTCAAACGAAAAAACTACAAAGAACGAAACTCGTCTAGCTTGAAGGGGGAAATCAGATGGCGCTATGGTTGGCCCGCTAGATGGCGTTGCCATAGGTCAAACGGATATCAACTGCGTTTTTTTAAATAGGAACTCCAATTTTTTATTAGATTTTCGTGTAGTACGTAAAGAAATATGAATGTTTTAGTTGGACCACTTTTTTCGCTTTGTGATAGATGGCTCTGTAATAGTCACAAACATATGGCTCACAATTTTAGATGAACAGTTGGTAACAGATAGGTATTTTAAATTAAAATACAGAACATAGGTATGTTTGAACATTTTATTTCGGTTGTTCCAATGTGATACATGCAAGTTTGTGAACTTATCATTTCTGAGAACGCATGCTGTTACAGCGTGATTACCTGTATATACCACATTAATGCAATAAATGCTCAACATGATGTCCGTCAACATCAATGCATTTGGCAATACGTGTAACGACATTCCTCTCAACAGCGAGTAGTTCGCCTTCCATAATGTTCACACATTCATTGACAATGCACTGACACATGTTGTCAGGCGTTGTCGGTGGATCACGATAGCAAATATCCTTCAGCTTTCCCCACCGAAAGAAATCCGGGAACATCAGATCTGGTGAATGCGGGGGCCATGGTATGGTGCTTCGACGACCAATCCACCTCTCATGCAATATTCTATTCAATACTGCTTCAACCACACACAAGCTATGTGCCGGATATCCATCATGTTGGAAGTACATCGCCATTCTGTCATGCAGTGAGACATCTTGTAGTAACTTCGGTGGAACATTACGTAGGAAATCAGCATACATTGCACCATTTAGATTCGCATCGATAAAATGGGAGCCAATTATCCTTCCTCCCATAATGCCGTACCATGCATTAACCGGCCAAGGTCGCTGATGTTCCACTTGTCGCAGCCATCGACGTTTTTGAGATTCCCGATTCTCGCGCAATTTGTCTGCTACCGATGTGCAGATTAGCCGCAACAGCTGCTAAAACACCTACTTGGGCATCATAATTTGTTGCAGGTCGTTGTTGACGCTTCACATGCGGCTGAACACTTCCTGTTTCCTTAAACAACGTAACTATCCGGAGAAAAGTCCGGACACTTGGATGATGTCGTCCAGGACACCAAGCAGCATACATAGCACACGCCCGTTGGGCATTTTGATCACAATAGCTATAAGTCAACACGATATCTACCTTTTCCGCAATTGGTAAACGGTTCATTTTAACACGGATAATGGATCACGAAGCAAACACCGTCCGCACTCGCGGAACGTTATGTGATACCACGTACTTATACGTTTGTGACTATTACAGCGCCATCTATCACAAAGCGAAAAAAGTGGTCCAACTAAAACATTCACATTTCTTTATGTGCTACAGGAATATGTAATAAAAATGGGGGTTCCCAATTAAAAAACCGCACTTGATATCCATTTGACTTAAGGTAGCGCCATCTAGCGGGCCAACCATAGCGCCTTCTGGTTTCCCCCTTCAAGGTAGACAATTTTTGCTCTTTGTAGTTTTTTCGTTTGATCGCTTATTACGTGAGTTATTTGACCTGGTCACTATCAATGAACCACCATGTATAGTACGAGTCATTCAAATAGAAAGAGAATACCAACTGCATTTAGCGAGTCAATTCAGTACCATAAGCTGAAGTGATTTACCTGTCAGAGTGTTGCCAAATATTTGTGACGATGTTGCCAATTCTCAGCTGTGCTAGGAACAGCTATGTAGCGGTATGCGAGGAGAATCCCGTGCTTGTGTCATAGGAGGATACGGAAAGGAGGCGCCGGGTTTGGTTAATATGCAGTGTTTTCTCTTACCAGTTGTGTCAAACATTCAGGTGTATAATCTTCCATCTCGATTACAGCTTACCACAAAATATATATGAATAAAACACTTAACTGGTTACTGTTTGACAAAAGATTGTTTCAGTGTAATAAAAATTCTTTGGAAGTCAACTTTGCCCACCTGTCACGAAAAGTAAGATAACCAACACTTTGCACCTCGAAATCGATTGCATCTATGTGCAGTCTTGTGATCATACAAGTAGAATTTCATGAATTGCACGATAATGTAGAAAAATATTGGTGCGAATGGAATCTATAAGAAACACAGTTAACTAATTATTGTGTGTCACGTAATAATTAATTCGTTTGAAAAGTGAGAAGAGAAGAAACTAAAAATTATGTTCATTAAGACAGAAACTAAAGTGCAGATGCGGGCATTGTGTAAATCTGTGATTTTTCATCTTCAGATCCATACAAATAATATATTCTAACCAGCGTATTCATTGCTTTCGTAATGTTTCCCTCTTGTTTAGTCGTCTAATGATGAACCTGGATCCACACTGATGAGTCTGATTGTTTCTTTGTATCCTTCCATCTACTATCTTTGTGTGTTACTGCTCGGTGTTCAAGAAGCATGCTCACTAGAACGAGGTCGCAAGAAGGCTAAAGAATTATAATCAAAATACACTGAGACGCCAGTTTGTCTGTCGTCGTGGTGTTAATTCGACAGAAATAGTTGGGTATTGTTGCCTGCATCACCAACATCCCGTAGTCGTCTTCTCTTACTGAGATTTTCATATTACCCTGAACACAAGACACCGAGATAAATGTGTATATTCTCAGTGACGAAACATCCCACATTCCATTTATCCTGATCCATTCGTTACGTGCATCGGCAGCAATGAGTGATAGGAAAGCTGTTTTGAGGTGGCGAATAAAAATAACAATGGTAAGAATAACAAATCAGTAATCAAGGATGTTACTGCATTACAGACAATTGTTAGCAATTAATAAAATAACCAAGAAATGATGAGCATAGTTGTTGTTACCATTTTGTTACTGAATTCTGTTCTGGTTGTTTGCAGAGAGAAAAAAAAGAACCCTGTAGCCATACATATCGCTAGTACAACAAGATATTACCTATCAACTATGCTTGCTTTACATCACGAGACGAATATGGTGTCACCGAGCTGATATGTGAAATACATTTCTGTTTTCTCTCTCTCTCTCTCTCTCTCTCTCTCTCTCTCATTTTATTTTTATTTTTATTTCTTGAGGAAACCATCGAGAAGCACGAGTAATAAGCAAGTAGCCATATAATCTGTTTACAGTTATTTTCATTGGGATACATAATGCGAAAATACACTTTTTAAGTGTATTATTGGGTAATTCAAATTATTGACATTCTATTCGTGAGCTTGCTCGCATTCAGTGGGGTGAAACCTATCACAGAAGGAAGCAAACCACAAATATTTCTCGCACCATGCGCAACACATAAACAAAATCTCGCTGCACTGACGTATAGTCCAATATACTGCTCGGAAAACATATCTGATTCATGTTGCTAAATACAGCTCTATCAGATATCAATTTGGATTCGTACCAAGTGTATAAAGGTATATCTTGAAATACACAGAAAAGCACATAAAGGTGTTCGACTGAAACATAGCCATGACCAAGATTGTTACTGGGGTCGACAGCATCGTCGTCTGCCACCTTGACAACTCGAACGGTGACAGTGCTCGGCTGGTTACTTACGTTTACTGGCATCACAGCTACACAAAAATGTTAATAACTCGAGGATCATTAACTTTAGAACCTTTAGTAAAGCACTCATCAGTTGGAAGACTGGTTTGAACACCACAGTGCGTTAATAGGCACGGTCCTGTTGGAGGTGGTACGCCGTTGCTTTCCGTTTGAATTGACTTACCTAGTTAATAGGGGAACCTATAGTTTAGCGTGGATATCGGACCACAGTGCCTCTCGGATAGCTTAGTGTGAAAATCTTTCTGTTTATTGCAAAGAAAAACAATAGATTTTCTAAAACATTCTCTGTCATACACAACTTGATACAGGTCACGTCGACCAAATCATATGGAAGAACTGACAGTGACGTATATCGGAAGGCAGTAAGATCCCTTGGCTTTTGGTTTGGCAGTATTCGACAGCCATTTCTAGGCGCAAGTAAATCAAGAAAGGCAACACGTTTTTGTTGTCAAGTAACGTCGTCATCAATTACTTTAGTTTTAATGTAATATACAAGTAATTTCTGATGTTTGATATTAACATGAAAATGATTCCGTAGACAGGGAAAGAGCCTGTTCTTGGGCAACTACTTCTATAATGACCAAAAGCCATTAAATGATCTTCAAGCACATGTATTCCAGCAGCGGTATGAAGAAAATGAGAGCAATAATGATGGTAATAATCGAATTATCCGGCAACTTCACACTTCACAGTGGGTTTTCTCGAACTAAGAAATTTGATGAATTAGTGGAAATTCAAAGTGGCTTCACATCGAGGCTATGATGGCTAGAAGAATCTTTACATCCTGCTGACATGAGAATAGCATAATCTGCGCGTCAGAAGCTTGCTTCTACTTAACCATTTAATAGACTCGCATTTTTTCCACAGTGACTTATTTTGTAAACTAAGAACATCATCCGTTGCAGCACACTCCTGGGGCTGGGAAATGTGGCCACAATGATCAGGTGGAACGAACTGTCACAGGTGCAATGCATGGATTCAGGCATTTACTTTTAAGAGGCACAAACAGATTTACTTTACCTCTGGCAACCTCAAGAGAATGACGTTATAATCCAGAATCAGGATTAAACATAACGTTCCTGCATTACCAATTGAGTAGAGCCGATTTACGTTGGGAAATGAAATAGGTGGAAGTCATGGTAAACAGAAATACTGTCGCCAGTGAACTTACTTACATTAGGAAATTTTCTTTTATTTGATGAACCGACAGCCATTTAAAAGAACAGGGCTCTTATTTTACTTGTAGTTGATTGAACTAGAGACGTTGAAAAATTTGGTGCTGGACTGTGATTCCAATCCGTATCTCCTCCTTAGAGCATCTGAATCTCTCGGAACAGTGTAGTTCAGTCATTTCGTTCCCTTTTCCAAAACTGAAATCTTCTCTATATGTCTTTCAAAGATAAATATGTGGGTCCGAATCCTGATCCAGTACAAAAACATTTCATTTCAATCCCTATCACGTGCACACTGGCCTGCTAGTGAAAATTAAAGTAAATTTTTAATGTATGTTCATGTGTTGCCAACAATCGCAATATGTGTCGTTATTTCTGGTTAGACACGCAGACATCTTACTGTTGGTGAGTAAGAAATTGATACATAAGCTACATTCGTGGACGATAGGTGTGCGGTTCGGTTGTCGCTCAGGCACAAAAATTTGTATCCTTATTTTAGATTCATACACCTAGCAGCTGGTTAGAAAAACCGATACGTAACATTTGATTTAACTTAGTTAACAATCCGATTACGTGTTGGGTTCATATCTCCATCACAGAACTTCACATCATGTGCTTCATCTTTAAATGCATGCACACTTTGTTACTTCTGAATGGAGGTATATACGACTTCTTTCGTGGTTAGTTAGCAGGGACGAAAGGGTCTTGATAAGAGTTGTTAAATAAAATGTCGTGTTTTATTTTCAAGTTCAGATTTGGTTACTGATATTGGCGAAAATTTCGGTAATTCATTACTCTTCATGGCTAGTCAGCAATATGATTAGATTAGATTGGATCTGATTAGATTAATACTTGTTCCATAGATCATGAATACGACATTTCGATGTGGAACGTCTCATTTTGATGAAAGATTTATTTACATAGAATGATTTAATTTCTTTCCAAAAATTTTTTACTCTCCCTCTCTTATACTATTATTAGTAACTACGTTCCTGTCCCTAAACATAATTACAGAAATGCAAATCAAACGCATTACGTATTCCAGGCCGTTGCAGCCACGTCTTTGAGACGCCAGCTATGGTCACTTCCCAGCCTGCTGTAGGAACACATCGGTTCGTTTTCTTCCTGCTGGTACTGTAACTGAGATTATGCAACAAGGGCAGGTATGTTTGGCAACTCTTTGATCGACTAGCCACTTCTGGTGTGCACGGAAGCCTCGACGTTCACTTGATTTTTCCTGTCATTTCCATTGAATAATCTGAGTTATTATCGTTTGACGTGTAACAAAAGATTGTAAATTTACGGTTTTCAGCCCAGGAAAGTCGTTGCACGTGGAAATCGCAACTAATCTCGTCATTTAAATAGCGGTTTACGACTTCTAGGCACTATTGGCCTCGTAAGAGGAAGCCAAAACACATACCTCTTCGCTTGCTCTGTGATAACGTGCTGACATGTAAAAAGGGTCTGTTATGGTTCACGGTTCTAGGTTCGATGACTGTACTGCTTTTATTCCTTCTGTGAAAGAGCTACAAGCAGTCAGATCAAACATCGCAAGAAAATACTTTCGGCTCATAGTGCAATGGTGAAAAACTTAACAATGATGCACAATAGGTAAAGCCTCTTTCCGCTGCTGACAAGCAAATTTTGGGTTTCTAGGAAATTATCACTTTACTTATGAAACGCCACATTTGCATACCTCTTGAGCATGAACAGTATACCAATTAAACACAGACGCAGTCGAAATATATATGAGTAATATTTTACTAATTCGTGCCGATAGAGGCACGCTTGTGTACAAGTACTCAGTTTTATTAAAAAAGACTTTCGTCGTAAGGTTATCGTACGTAGTTTTATTTCGTTTCTTATAATACAGTGAACAATTTTCGTAAGGTTTCTTTTAGTGTTGTAAAAACAACAGTAAACACGAGAGAGAAGTTAATCATCAGCGATATATGCGAATTCTCTGATCTTATCTGTAACAGTCTGAATGCATATGCAGTTTATTGATTACATGCATGTAGAAATCTTGTTCTCAGTTAAAGCTGTCAAACAAGGTTTGATGAACAATAAAATGGCACTACCACAAGACAGCTAATGTAGAAAATACTTTTCTGGCGTATTTTGGCACGATGCGCTCTTCCCATACATAATACAAAAGTTTCGAAATGCATCTACTGCCTGGCCGTCTATTAAAACTGAAAAGAACAAAATGTCGCAAAAGTTAGCCCTTTTTCCACAGGCGACTATTTTGGCTTGAGAAGTGAAT
Organism: Schistocerca gregaria; assembly: GCF_023897955.1. NCBI lineage: Eukaryota > Metazoa > Arthropoda > Insecta > Orthoptera > Acrididae > Schistocerca > Schistocerca gregaria. The sequence goes on along the minus strand of NC_064924.1, from coordinate 311,354,505 downwards.
GGAATTATGTTCAAAGTTCCATTAGATTGACAATTTCAGCAGACAGCAGAATTGCGTTTTAAAAGATACAGCATAGAGTGAACACGAACTCGCGATATTTAATCTACAGTGCACGACGCTTACCGCTATGCTACTAAAATTATAGCTCACACGTACTTGCAATAGCTCCAGAAGTTAACAATGATTCCTCCATAACTTCCGCATTCCACAGTGCTGTGAGATAATGCATATGGCCGGATATAGACTTCCGTGACACAGAGAGTTACAGCTTTTCTTTTGCTCTGCACGACGTTTTCAACAAACAGATAGCGCAGTCGAATAACTTAAGTGGAAAGAAATACTTCCTATTTAAATTTCTGCATCCTACACTGTTGGCAGTTCTGTCTAGGTGGCAGTTACGTGATTATATTCCGGTGATTACAAAATATAGTCAAATGTATGCACTGGGTAGCCGAGGCACCTAGTTCATGGCGATTCTGTCAACCAAGTAAATGAATGTACTGAATATGGTGCAAACCACTACAGGGGGACTGTGTGTCAGAATTATCACCCAGTGTGGCGCAATAGTGTTAAGATAGGAAAGTGACTCACAGCGAAGAGGTGTTGGTCTGTTATACTGATAATAGGTTCCTATAACTATCGTGTGGGTTCGATTCCGACGTCTGCCGATGATTTTTGATAGAGTCAGACGTCAAGTGAAGAAGGTATAATGGCATTGTGGTCTGAAATTCACATTAAACATGATATTATCTACCAAGTAGACGCTAGGTTGAACCACAGTAAAGTCAGGAGTGGCGACATGTAGAAACTCTATCACCAGTAATCTTTCTTATACCAGTTATTTATTTCTAGCGACGAAACAGATGCTATGTAGGGTCACTGGACACTTATTCAATCTTTTATTTGAGCTTCTGTATGTTGATAAATGTGGTTCTGAACTGGGAATGCAATTCAGACTGGCCTTAACGCAGAATTTGACAATATAGCTCCACTACAATTTGTTGTTTGTTCAAAACTGCAGATTCCTCAGTATCTACACATATTGCACGTGAATGGGTTCGAATACTGGCTAAACACTAAAGTATTCATTATGTATTATCAATCTCTAGCATGAGAACACCTATCTGGTGGTGGATAATAATCTTGGTTTTTAATGTATTTTCATTCGTTGTCAACACTAACGATATCTGACGTTTATGACTCCCAGTGAGACACAGAACTATTTGCGAGATCACTGTAAGTTCAAGGATGTTATTCCGAGCTGCTGGTGAAGAAAAATTCGGGAGCTGACTTCTCTGTGTGTAGTCAACAACGACGTGAACGGGGTTCGATTCCCAGTCAGCATTGAACACTTCGTCATATTATTTCTAGTTCAAACATGCTCACATGTCGCTTCTGGTGTAAGAAACCCATATTTACTGTGATAAATGCCGGGCTGGAGTCTGGGAAGGAAAAAATTAATGTTGGACCTCGTCATTTCAGTTAAAATATCTATCTGCTGCCGAGAAAATCCGATATGTCACAGTTGATTGTGCGTCGGTAACAATCCCATTAGGTTCTGGGTTCGAATCCCCGTCGAACACAAAGCTTTACCTCACGGCATTTCAAGTACGTTACTTGTGAAGAACCAGTATTTAACATCCTTCGTAGTTCGTTAACAGGGGTAGGAATTCGAGTCCGTTAAAAACGTTTACGTTATTAATTTAAAGTTGATATTTGCTAACTGATACTGTCTAAAATCGTGGCATATCACTCTCTGTATGGCTAGTCAGGAATGACTGTTAGTTTCTATCAGTCACGAAATCTTTGCTTAGTCTATAAGACTTGGATTTGAATCCATAAGCAGAACAAGACGGTTCGTCATGTCATTTGAAATTCATACATATTCTCAACTAGCTGCTCGTGAATAACTTAAAAATCATGAATATTACTAACTTACTACGTGCATCTGACGTGCATCTCACGTAATAATGAGAGTGGTAACATTTCAGGTATGTCATTTATTGTAATAATGTGAGCTTACAAGCCTTAAAGACCGTCTTATGTGATACGTTGTTCCCGGATATTTGTAGTATCGTGGTATTACTTTACATCTTAAGTTATTGCGATACAGAGCAGTGTTTCCTAGTGGTGACTTGTTGGAACCATTTTCAGTAGTCAAACGTCTGTACCGAGGAGTGTTGTGGTCTTCAGTCCTGAGACTGATTTGATGCAGCCCTCCATGCTTGCAGCTCTCCATGCTATTCTATCCTGTGCAAGCTTCTTCATCTCCCAGTACCTACTGCAACCTACATCCTTTTGTATATGCTTAGTGTATTCATCTCTTGGTCTCCCTCTACGATTTTTACCCTCCACGCTGCCCTCCAATACTAAATTGGTGATCCCTTGATTCCTCAACACATGTCCTACCAACCGATCCCTTCTTCTAGTCAAGTTGTGACACAAACTTCTCTTCTCCCCAATCCTATTCAGTACCTCCTCATTAGTTACGTGATCTACCCATCTAATCTTCAGCATTCTTCTGTAGCACCACATTGCAAAAGCATCTATTCTCTTCTTGTCCAAACTATTTATCGTCCATGTTTCACTTCCATACGTGGCTACGCTCCATTCAAATACTTTCAGAAACGACTTCCTGACATTTAAATCTGTACTCGATGTTAACAAATTTCTCTTCTTCAGAAACGCTTTCCTTGCCATTGCCAGTCTACATTTTATATCCTCTCTACTTCGACCATCATCAGTTACTTTGCTCCCCAAATAGCAAAACTCCTTTACTACTTTAAGTGTCTCATTTCCTACTCTAATTCCCTCAGCATCGCCCGACTTAATTCGACTACATTCCATTATCCTCGTTTTGCTTTTGTTCATGGTCATTTTATATCCTCCATTCAAGACAATGTTCATTCCATTCAATTGCTCTTCCACGTCCTTTGCTGTCTCTGACAGAATTACAATGCCATCGGCGAACCTCAAAGTTTTTATTTCTTCTCCATGGATTTTAATACCTACTCCGAATTTTTCTTTTGTTTCCTTCCCTGCTTGCTCAGTATACAGACTGAATAATATCGGGGAGAGACTACAACCCTGTCTCCCTCCCTTCCCAACCACTGCTTCCCTTTCATGTCCCTCGACTCTTATAACTGCCATCTGGTTTCTGTACAAATTGTAAATAGCCCTTCGCTCCCTGTATTTTACCCCTGCCACCTTCAGAATTTGAAAGAGCGCATTCCAGTCAAGTATGTCAAAAGCTTTCTCCAAGTCTTCTAATGCTAGAAACGTAGGTTTGCCTTTCCTTAATCTAGCTTCTAAGGGCCAGTAGGGTTAGTATTGCCTCACGTGTTCCAACATTTCTACGGAATCCAAACTGATCTTCCCCGAGGTCTGCTTCTACTAGCTTTTCCATTCGTCTGTAAAGAATCCGTGTAAGTATTTTGAAGCCGTGACTTATTAAATTGATAGCTCGGTAATATTCACATTTGTCAACACCTGCTTTCTTTGCGAGTGGAATTATAATATTCTTCTTGAAGTCTGAGGGTATTTCGCCTGTTTCATACACGTTGCTCGCCAGATGGTAGAGTTTCGTCAGGCTGGCTCTTCCAAAGCTGTCAGTAGTTCTAATGGAATGTTGTCTACTCCCGGGACCTTGTTTCGATTCAGGTCTTTCAGTGCTCTGTCAAACTCTTCACGCAGTATCATATCTCCAATTTCATCTTCATCTACATCCTCTTCCATTTCCATAATATTGTCCTCAAGTACATCTCCCTTGTATAGACCCTCTATATACTCCTTCCATCTTTCTGCTTTCCCTTCTTTCGTTAGAACTGGGTTTCCATCTGAGCTCTTGATATTCATACAAGTGATTCTCTTCTCTGCAAAGGACTCTTTAATTTTCCTATAGGCAGTATCTATCCTACCCGTAGTGAGATAAGCCGCTCCATCCTTATATTTGATCTCTAGCCATGCCAGCTTAGCCATTTTACACTTCCTGTCGATCTCATTTTTGAGACGTTTGTATTCATTTACTGCATTTTTATATTTTCTCCTTTCATCAATTAAATTCAGTATTTCTTCTGTTACCCAAGGATTTCTACTAGCCCCCGTCTTTTTACCTACTTGATCCTCTGCTGCCTTAACTGCTTCATCCCTCAAAGCTAACCATTCTTCTTCTACTGTATTTCTTTCCCACATTCTTGTCAATTGTTCCCTTATGCTCTCCCTGAAACTCTGTACAGACTCTGGTTTAGTCAGTTTATCCAGGTCCCATCTCCTGAAATTCCCATCTTTATGCAGTTTCTTCTGTTTTAATCTACAGTGTATAACCAATAGATTGTGGTCAGAGTCCACATCAGGCCCTGCAAATATCTTACAATTTAAAACCTGATTCCTAAATCTCTGTCTTACCATTATATAATCTACCTGTAACCTGTCAGTATCTCCAGGCTTCTTCCATGTATACAGCCTTCTTTCACGATTCTTGAACCAAGTTTTAGCTATGATTAAGTTGTGCTCTGTGCAAAATTCTACCAGGCGGCTTCCTCTTTCATTTCTTACCCCCAATCCATATTTACCTACTACGTTTCCTTCTCTCCATTTTCCTAATGCCGAATACCAGTCACCCATGACTATTAAATTTTCGTCTCCCTTCACAATCTGAATAATTTCTTTTATTTCATTATACACTCCTGGAAATGGAAAAAAGAACATATTGACACCGGTGTGTCAGACCCACCATACTTGCTCCGGACACTGCGAGAGGGCTGTACATGCAATGATCACACGCACGGCACAGCGGACACACCAGGAACCGCGGTGTTGGCCGTCGAATGGCGCTAGCTGCGCAGCATTTGTGCACCGCCGCCGTCAGTGTCAGCCAGTTTGCCGTAACATACGGAGCTCCATCGCAGTCTTTAACACTGGTAGCATGCCGCGACAGCGTGGACGTGAACCGTATGTGCACTTGACGGACTTTGAGCGAGGGCGTATAGTGGGCATGCGGGAGGCCGGGTGGACGTACCGCCGAATTGCTCAACACGTGGGGCGTGAGGTCTCCACAGTACATCGATGTTGTCGCCAGTGGTCGGCGGAAGGTGCACGTGCCCGTCGACCTGGGACCGGACCGCAGCGACGCACGGATGCACGCCAAGACCGTAGGATCCTACGCAGTGCCGTAGGGGACCGCACCGCCACTTCCCAGCAAACTAGGGACACTGTTGCTCCTGGGGTATCGGCGAGGATCATTCGCAAACGTCTCCATGAAGCTGGGCTACGGTCCCGCACACCGTTAGGCCGTCTTCCGCTCACGCCCCAACATCGTGAAGCCCGCCTCCAGTGGTGTCGCGACAGGCGTGAATGGAGGGATGAATGGAGACGTGTCGTCTTCAGCGATGAGAGTCGCTTCTGCCTTGGTGCCAATGATGGTCGTATGCGTGTTTGGCGCCGTGCAGGTAAGCGCCACAATCAAGACTGCATACGACCGAGGCACACAGGGCCAACACCCGGCATCATGGTGTGGGGAGCGATCTCCTACACTGGCCGTACACCTCTGGTGATCGTCGAGGGGACACTGAATAGTGCACGGTACATCCAAACCGTCATCGAACCCATCGTTCTACCATTCCTAGACCGGCAAGGGAACTTGCTGTTCCAACAGGACAATGCACGTCCGCATGTATCCCGTGCCACCCAACGTGCTCTAGAAGGTGTAAGTCAACTAACCTGGCCAGCAAGATCTCCGGATCTGTCCCCCATTGAGCATGTTTGGGAGTGGATGAAGCGTCGTCTCACGCGGTCTGCACGTCCAGCACGAACGCTGGTCCAACTGAGGCGCCAGCTGGAAATGGCATGGCAAGCCGTTCCACAGGACTACATCCAGCATCTCTACGATCGTCTCCATGGGAGAATAGCAGCCTGCATTGCTGCGAAAGGTGGATATACACTGTACTAGTGCCGACATTGTGCATGCTCTGTTGCCTGTGTCTATGTGCCTGTGGTTCTGTCAGTGTGATCATGTGATGTATCTGATCCCAGGAATGTGTCAATAAAGTTTCCCCTTCCTGGGACAATGAATTCACGGTGTTCGTATTTCAATTTCCAGGAGTGTACATTTCTTCAATTTCTTCTTCATCTGCACAGCTAGTTTGCATATAAACGTGTACTACTGTAGTAGGCGTGGGCTTCGTATCTATCTTGGCCACGATAATGCATTCACTATGCTGTTTGTAATAGATTACCCACATTCATATGTTACTATTCCTTATTAAACCTACTCCTGAATTACCACTATTTGATTTTGTGTTTATAACCCTGTAGTCACCTGACCAGAAGTCTTGTTCCTCCTTCCACCAAACTTCACTAATTCCCACTATATTTAACTTTAACCTATCCATATCCCTTTTTAAATTTTCTAACCTACCTGCCCGATTAATGGATCTGACATTCCACGCTCCGATCCGTAGAACGCCAGTTTTCTTTCTCCTGATAACGATATCCTCTTGAGTAGTCCCCGCCCAGAGATCCGAATGGGGGACTATTTTACCTCCGGAATATTTTACCCAAGAGGACGCCATCATCATTTAACCATACAGAAAAGCTGCATGCCCTCGGGAAAAATTACGGCTGTAGTTTCCCCTTGCTTTCAGCCGTTCGAAGTAACAGCACAGCAAGGCCGTTTTGGTTAATGTTACAAGGCCAAATCAGTCTATCATCCAGACTGTTGCCCTTGCAACTACTGAAAAGGCTGCTGCCCCTCTTCAGGAACTACACGTTTGTCTGGCCTCTCAGCAGACACCCCTCCACTGTGGTTGCACCTACGGTACGACTACCTGTGTCGCTGAGGCACGCAAGCCTCCCCACCAATGACAAGGTCAATGGATTTTAGGGAGGGGGTTTGAACATTATTAAGGTAAATACGTGGTTTGTCCCCTATCAAAAGGTACAGGTTATTGTTAGTCAGGGCCATTCTTTTGTGGGGATTATTGAAAATCAGGTTGTGTTGTGCTAAAAATATTTTGTGTGAGTTTAGTGAATGTATCACAACACTGCTATTCATGAGATTCCGTTTCTACACATTTCTACTGTAATTTCTCGACCTGTGAAATTTTATTTGTATCAAACTGTCACTGTAGCGGAAACTGCTGTAAATACTTTGGTAAGGAAGGTAGGTGACCTTGACATAATGCACTGTAGGCGGCCAGCTGGACGACAGTCGCCTGGAAAAGAAAGTCATTAGTGTGGGCGTTTCAGAGGCACACATGGAGAAAAAAAGAGGCCCTTAACCTCGCTATTGATATTTATTTGTAGAAAGCATCGCAAATACGACACGCTCATTCTTGAAGACATGTAATTACCCTTTGGAGCTCGTAATTGCTGATATTTACTGAAATGCCATACAGCTAGTGAATGACGTGTCATGCCCTGCTTTATGTATATATTTGCTTATTTTGTTCAATATCTAGTTTGTAGATGCGCTGCAGCATTGGTTAAAATAAAATTTAATAGATGTAATAATAGAAATGTTTTTTTCCACAGATGCATTAAATAATAATTTTATGATCTACTTTTTTTTAAACAAAAGGGGGTGGGGAGCACAAATAGACATTTCCCTCCACAGGAATTGCATACATAATGTTTTCAGCGATTTAGTAACTTGTTTAGTAGAGTAAGTTATTGTGATGCATCATTCTTGTGTTAAGATCTGACATAGGTATTAGACATTTCGTATCGTTACTTTAGTATTTTTCTGCTTGAGCTTTATCATGTTTAGGTATAAGTTACTGCATTTCCCAGGCATAGGTCTACTGAATTTTACATTGTATTAAGCCAGTTTTACTACTGATTTATTTTTCTTGTTGCTGCACATTGGCTCATATTATTTGTAATGTTGCATTTGCTTTGCTTATTTAGATATACTGCTGCTTGCTTTGCCAATTTGCATTTTTTGTCAGGGTGTTTGTGTTTATTGTTTTGTGCTTCTGCATTGCCTCATTCTCTATTATAGATATCTGAGCTCAGTAGATTTAAGTTAGCTTAAGAGGGGTAGATTATATAAGAGAATGAGTTGTGACGAATTGGAAGAAATGCATTGACAAGGCATAAGAAAAAGGGTTGGCCAAAAAAGTGGTGTACAATAAAGAATAATCATTTTGAAAGATGATATGAACAAAACAGTAGGGTTTAGGGACAACTGGTTTAGATAGAATTCTTTTTTTTTTGTAGGAGCAAATGTTGAAATAAGAGGAAATAAGTATGGAATGAAGTTTTGGGTTGGACTGCAGTACCAGATGTTACATTGTAAACAAACACTTCCTGTTCTTTTGTGTTATTCCGCTATGTGTTTGTGTGCTCTTATGTATGTGTGTTCTTCCTGTCTTTATATGTTTATCTGATAAGAGTTATGTTGTATAATTTTTCTAATACTAAGCTACATTCACTATGATGAAGAATACTGTTACCTTCAAATATAATTTGCGTTAATAATATGTTACTTACTTTGTAAAGATGTTAGACACTATTTATTCTGTTCTGTTTTAATGCTCATGTGTGAAGTCAATGTTTCGAAAACTATTCTCATTATTTTATTTATTTACTTATGTCATAATTCCTGTAACACCGATGTATATATTTAGTTCTATTCTTTTGTAAAGCCTGTATTACTGAAAACTATATCTGTATTATTATGTTCTTTAATGATGTTTTCTATACCTTTGTAATTGTATTCTCATGATGTAAATTTGTAATTCTTTAGACACGAGTCCTTCAAACGAAGTTTCATTTCACTGCATAAGTTTCTATTGGTCATAGTATATGCACAATATGTGAGAAGTTAAAAAAAGGGGACTGTTAGTGCTCGCACATGTGTTGATAATTTAGTAAAGGACTGGTTAACAGCACTGCTGGTTCTAAGGACATTCCAAAAAGTTTGTGAGTGCACAAGTGGTGGTTTATGGACTTGACATATTGTCCGTAAGACTCTTCAATGGTGATTGTGCACCCGAACAGTCGCAACAGATGGCTGATAGCCATCTCTACAAGGACTACAGTGGGTCTGTCTGCATCTTTCATGGCCCACCAATACCATTATCTCTACAAGGACTAAAGTGGGTCTGCACCTTTGATGGCCCACCAGTACCATTATCTCTGCAAGGACTACCTTTGGTGGCCCACCAATACCATAATCTCTACAGGAAATACTGTGGGTCTGCTCTGTGATGACCTACCTACCAATATTCTTCAAAACTTCAAATGCTGTGGGTTTGCTCTGTTGTGGCCCAGTACCTGTCTGCATGTCAAGAGTTAGCACTGCATCTTCAAGACTACATGGAAATCCACGACTTCCGTGTCTATTTTCTTTTACTGATCAGACTTTGTGCAATGTAATTACTAGTGTGATGAATGATCAAGACTGTCTTTATGAGAACAATTTTTTCTTTTGACCAACATTGTATCAATAAGTGTGTGCATTTGATATATTTGTTATCGTTAATACAAAAAAATTTTAGCAAATAATTATTGGGCACTGCCCAAAACAATTTGTAAATTTTTTGGGGGGGAGCATGGGGGCTATGTAAGTAGGCTGTTTAGGTTTTTATGTTGGTAACGCCACGTAGCACTCTGTATGAAAATAACTGACAGTGCTGTGTGCAGTCTGTGGCTGGTTGGCATTGTTGGAATATTCGCTGTTGTAGTGCTGGGCAGCCGGATGGGAATAGCGCGTAGCTTTGGGCAGTTGGAGGTGAGCCGCCAGTAGCGGTGGAAGTGTAGAGAGAGATGCCAGTGTTGTGAGAGGTCACTATAAGCGGACGATCAGGACGTGTGTCCTCCAGAAAAAGGAAATTTGTAAAGATGGGTGTCATGAATTATTATTATATATTATGAATATATATATATTATGTATTATTATATATTTTTTTGAATATTATTAAGGTAAATACATTGTCTGTCCTCTATCAAAATATTTCATTTTCTAACTATGCCTAACAGTAATTAGTGCCTTCAGTAGTTAGAATCTTTTATTTAGCTGGCAGTATTGGCGCACGTTATATTTCAGTAGTTCGTGTAAGGAAGATTTTTGTGAGGTACGTGATTCATGAAAGGTATAGCTTACTGTTAGTCAGGGCCATTCTTTTGTGGGGATCGTTGAAAGTCAGATTGCGTTGCGCTAAAAATATTGTGTGTCAGTTTAGTGATGATCAAAATAAGTAAAGAGACAAATGTCTGAGTATGTTCAGATTAGCTCAGCTGTTTGAAAATCAAATAACGTAGAAATTTACCAGCACAGTCATTTATAATTTTCCAAAGGGAACTTTTCAAAATTAACAATTTTCGGATTTGTACCTGTAGTTGTGCTGTGAAACCAACATTACTTTCTGCCATGTTTAATGATTATAAGTCAGCGAGAAATACCGTACAGGTTTTAACGAGTGAATTTGCGGATATCAAAATTAGTGACATAAATGGCCTTATATTCTGTTGCACTGATTTAGAAGCTTCAATTTTTACATCGCCTAGAGACCTTAGGCCTTAGAACATGGCATAAATTTCAACTTGATACGTCTACCCGTTACTGAGAAAAATGGTTTTGGTTTTGAACAGTCGGACAGAAAGGCAGACGGACAGACAACAAAGTGATTCTTCAAGGATTCCGGTTTTTTCCCGACAGAGGTACGAAACGCTTAAAACCTAGGATTAGCTCTGAGGAAAAAAGAGCAAAAAAGAAAAGCTAGAAGAAAGAATTAGATCAAGAACATTTATGATCGGGTGTTAAAAAATAAGATTAACAAGACAAATCTCAACTCGATTTAAACCAAATAATAATGCTAATTAGAGTGAAGATACTTGTGAGGGGGTTTACTGCAGCGGTTTTTGTTCGGCCCAGAATGACTTCTTAACTTTCAGTGCATAAAGTGGGCCCACAACTGTTGTGCAGTCACCGACAGTGATGGCATTACTATTCTGTGAAACCTGTAAATAATGTTTTAACTATTTCTTTCTTTTCGTGTTGTGTGCTTAATTATATATATATATATATATATATATATATATATATATATATATATATATATATATATATATATATATATATATATGCTTGCACCACGAGAAATTGAGCAAACAATTTGCTGTTTTATGATGTAAGAAAAAACGATTTTATAATATTTCCTTTTTTCAATATAACATATTTTTGGTTAACTCCGGACAAGTCATAGGTGTATCGAATGTGCTCTTATTTGAGCTATTTGCAGTTTTGCAATTAATTTTATGTCTGTACCCTATACCATCTCGACTTAGACAAAGTGCTCGCAGAGCAAGATTTGTTTCGCAGATTTCCAGCTGTCGGAACAGTGGGTGTAGTTACAGATCTTCGCGGTTGAGCAAAATCCTGTGCGTACCTACAACGCGCTCCCAACGTTTTGAAGGTACCCACAGCTACAAATATTGAAATTTTACAAACCACCTTAACGCATTGGGTACGTCGGGGTTCTGACTAATTTGTTTGCACTAGGTTTGGTTAAGCGGATATTGGTAAACATGTATTATGTGACCGTGAACAGCGGTTCAAGTAAATCATAATTTTACTTTTACAGAACATTTACTTATTTCGGACCATTCTCCGAGGGAATTAGAAGACACCGTAATTTTACGTGAGGAAATATAAGACTGGAAACTGGATTTATCAGAAGAACTTGAAATTTATAAACATCCCGCTAAGGGAGATGGTAACATTTTGAACGATCAGTTGCAACTCGCGAGCAAGTACTTTCTTGATGGCTTTAAAGCGCAGCTCACGGTCACAAAATATTATACGTGTTGTCGATCTCTGCTAATATCGACGAATGTGCTGTTTTCCTCAAAATACTTTCTCTCTACTGTTAAGCTACTTGCATTTCATATCATTCGGTTTCACTTTTCATGGCCCTTTCAGCACACGTTCCTAGAGTTTGTATTTAAAAAAATAAATAAATGAGAGAGATGTTTGTAACAGAAGTTAATTTTTTGTAACAGAATTGTTATCTTCTGCACGTTAAATTTACGTGCAATATTACTCTGCTACCTAAATGTTTTACAGATAATTTTATATTTAATGTAAAGCTCTAAAATTATTGCATTTATTACTGGCCTTCTATAAGAGATCGTCATTCTGCTGTAATGTAAACTTGCTCTTGTCTACATAAAATAATTACAGAAGTCCAAAGAATAGTATTAGTAGCCTTGTAGAAGAAATTTTCATTTTTACTTTAATGTAAAATTACTTAACATCAGCAAGACGCAGTACTTACGTGCATGTATATAGCGCACACTGCATTCCATTTTTTCCTTGTAGCTTAAGCTTCGATAGTGTCGAGCGGAAGTTTCTCATTTTAGTGCGCTATTTTAGCTAATGTCTGCTCTTCCTTGTAATAGTAGTCCTTTGTAAATAGAACTCTAGCTTCTGCACTCTGAATTTACGTACAGTGTTACTCTGTTATCAAATGTATTAGAGATTTCTACGTAATGTATACCTGCAACTTTATTGCATTATTAGTAGCCTTACAGAAGAAATTTTCATTCTTACTTTAATGGAAAATGCTATTACTTAACACAAGCAATGCGTAGTTCCTACGCACATATATTTAGCGTCCTCCACATTCCCGTTATTCCTTGTCGCTTGAGCCTGCACTTTTGTAAAGTTGACCCTTGTCTCTGGCATGGTGAATACTTATGTTAGGCAAATATTTTATTCTTTGGACTCCTGTTGTAATTTTACGCAGACAAGAGCCTTTGCCGGTGGGCGAATACATTTGTGCATTTATTCTGACGTATGTCGAATGTAATCTGGCTGCTGTCTTAAGCCATGGCAATGGATGTTTCTGGTTTTTGTATCAATTTTACATATGACAAGAGCCGCTCGGGTTCAGCTAAGGAAATTTACCGCCATGTGATGTAAGAAGTGAGTGCGCTTACCTCACAAATATTGTTCTGATATTAATACTTCGTTATATTTGTAGAAATACTTTATAACCGTTTATGTACATTTTTAGGGCCCACTCATTATGAACACGATATTTTTATAAAAAATCGACATCAAACGAATTTACAGACCCACTTTAGGATCGCAAGAGCTTAGTATACTGAATATGAATCTGTAATACAAATGACCGGATTACTGAAATATGAATTCTTAGTGTAGTCAATATGAATCTGTAATACAAATGGCCGGATAACTGAAATATGAATTCTTAGTGTAGTCAATATAAATCTGTAATACAAATGACCGGATAACTGAAATATGAATTCTTAGTGTAGTCAATATGAATCTGTAATACAAATGACCGGATAACTGAAATATGAATTCTTAGTGTAGTCAATATGAATCTGTAATACAAATGACCGGATAACTGAAATATGAATTCTTAGTGTAGTCAGTATGAATCTGTAATACAAATGACCAGATAACTGAAATATGAATTCTTAGCATAGTCAATATGAATCTGTAATACAAATGACCGGATAACTGAAATATGAATTCTTAGTGTAGTCAATATGAATCTGTAATACAAATGACCGGATAACTGAAATATGAATTCTTAGTGTAGTCAATATGAATCTGTAATACAAATGACCGGATAACTGAAATATGAATTCTTAGTGTAGTCAATATGAATCTGTAATACAAATGACCAGATAACTGAAATATGAATCCTTGGAAGAAATACGACATAGTCCTCGCGAAAGCCTGTTGGGTAAGTATAGAAAAAATGTATTCATAAAAGACTCGGTGAACATTACCCTGCAACCTTCGTATGACTTGTTTAGAAATAATGAAAATAAGATGACAGAAATTCAGGCGTACATAAACGCATTTAGACAGTGATTTTTCCACCGCTACTTTACGATAAAATGTAAAATGGTCCGTGCTCCCAAACATGTACTCTACTGTGTTTTGCGAAGTTTATACTTATGTTGATGTAAATGCAGATCGGAGACAGGAAGCAAGATTCAGTGATTTCTGTGAATTTATGCATTCAAGCACACTCATTTCTAGCGTCGTGTTTTAAACGATTGAAACGGTTTGAATACAGGCCTACTGAAGTGTGAATCTCCAAATGTAGCTAGATCGCTCGTCTTGAGTGGCTCATTATTTGCTGTTTCCTGTTCATAGGAGATCATTCGCTCGTATTATTTGAAAGTAACATACGCTGATAATATTTACAGGTTACTGTACAACAACGTTTTCCATATTTGAAAAGTAAGAAGTTTCTGTGAAGTATGGAATAGGCTTGTTTCCCAGTCATGTATATTTTCGCTATAATTTGTTACTGATGCTTAACTGTGACTTGTGGGTGCCATTGTGAAAGATACATGGCTTGTTTTGGGTAAATACGTGCAGTCTAATTTTCGTCTTCTCTCTTCCATTTATAGCTCTTCAGAACTTCAGTCTCTCAAATGTGTGGATGTTCTCGAACTCATTTAAATAAAAGTAATACTTCTTTTCTAGTGAAAGTAAGCACAATCTTCGAACCTTCGCATTGATTCTGTTGTCCATTTATAACAGACGGGCGTCTTTTTTCAGGGCAGGTTTGTAAAACAAATACTCTCAAGCGACGACTGTGTGGGAGGAAATTCTTAGTGGCGGCAGGTTCCTATGGGGCCAAACTGCTGAGGTTTACACACTACTCAACATAACTTAAACTAACTTACGCCAAGGACAACATACACACCCTTGCCGCGCGATGGGTGGAAATGAAACGCAAAAAATGATTGTGACGGAAGCTCAAATTTTATGTAACATAATTTTAATTTTACATGCGTATCATGAGTGAAATTTATACTTTGGAGACATATGAGAATAAAAACAGTGTGTGAAAAATAATTTTTTTTCAAGCAGGTCTTAACAGACAGTCTAAGACACTTGTGAACATACTACGATAACAGTATATTCACTGGATTTACTAAACATCTTTCTAAAACTGTGTGGCACTATTGTGACTGTTACCGCTTCAACATTTTGTTTTACTTAAAGAACAGTTGCAAGTTAATTCTGACATAAAAAATCTTGGCAGCAAACGGCGTTCGACTTATTTAATTTTCCTACAAAGGTCATTAAACGTAAGGAATAGCCCCTCATATACTACTAGTACATTTGTTCCATCCAGCAGTGTCAGCCGTTGAGTTCTCAATAATTCGTCTTGTTATCAAAAGATAGCAGTTTGATTGTTTAGAAATGAATTCCTCTGAACAGTGACTTAGCTCTGTCATTGATACAGATCAACTTTCTCTTGCGTTTTATTGTTTATGAAATTTTATTTACTGTAACTAGTGTTAACGCGCGTCTACAGAATGGCCCAGCGGCTAGTATGAAACAGGGCAGTTTCGGTGCCTCTTAGTGTGGAGTGCTGAAGCCCTTAGGCACACGAGAATCCTCAAACATCCTCAACAAATGCTGTACATACATCATACTGTCTGCGTGACACAGTGTTCGAGCAACGATACGCTGGCAGACAGGTAGATGTATGCACATGTCGACCAAATCATCGATCTCAGCGAGGCTATAAGCACGCTTGCAATACAATTACATTTTTCCATCACAAAATTCCAATAATAGCGCCTCTGACTAAGATTTTCGGCAGCTTTTCCTCGGTTGCAAGGCATATGCCAGGACTGGAAGTCCCCTCCCACGTTTTGCCGGCTTGGGGCCCCTTTTACAAACTTACATAGATAGTGTATGGCTAAAAGGTTTCGAGCTCTTCAAAGGACGAGAGATCAAACAGCCCACCCCATCCATCTGGTCTCAAAATCAAATGTATGTATAGAAAAGGCGTATGTTTTCATACTGGACACAAAGAATATGCAAGAAGGCGTATTTTTTCCATTTAGGTTGTATTCGTTTCGCAGTTAGTTTAGGCATTTTAAATCGTTGTCGAATGTCTGCCTAGAATAAGAGGCCATGCACAGAGAGGACAAAAGTCATGGGATACATCCTAACATCGTGTCGGACCTCCTTTTGCCCGGCTTAGTGCACCAACTCGACGTGTTATGGACTCAAAAGTCGCTGGAAGTCCCCTGCAGAAATATTGAGCCACGATGCCTCTATAGCAGTCCATTATTGCGAAAGTGTTGCCACTGCAGGATTTTGTGCACGAACCTCTCGATTATGTCCCATAACTGTTCGATGGGATTCATGTCGGGCAATATGGGTGGCCAAATCATTCGCTATGTCCACAATGTACTTCAAATCAATCACCAACAACTGTGCCCCAGTGACATGGCAACCATACGTTATTTGGGAACATGAAGTCCATGAATGGCTGCAATGGTCTCCAACTAGTCGAAAATAACCATTTACTGTTAATTACCCAATTCATTTCATGTAAATACAGACCACCCCATTGAGCCACCACCAGCTTGGACAGTGCCTTGTTGACAACATGAGTCCATGCTTATTGGGGTCTGGACCACACCCGAACCCTATCATCAGCTCTTACCAACTGAAATCGGGGCATATCTGACCAAACCACAGTTTTCCATTCGCCTAGGGTGGAATCGATATGGTCACGAGCCTGGGGAAGGAGCTTAGCAAGGGCACGCGCGTCAGTCGTCTGCTGCCATAGCCCATTAATGCCAAAGTTAACCGCATTGTTCCAACGGATACGTTCGTCTTACGTACCACACTTATTCTTGCTGTTGTTTCACGCAGTGTTGCTTGCTGTTAGCACTGACATCTCGATCGTTAAGAAGACACCATCGGCCACTGTGGTGTCCGTTGTGAGAGGTAATGCTTAAAATGTGGTATTCTCTGTACACGCTTGACACTTTGGATCTCGGAATACTCAATTCCTTAACGATTTCCGAAAAGGAATGTCCTATGCGTCTAGTTCGAACAACCACTCCATGTTCAAAGTTTTTTAATTTCCGACGTGTTGCCATAGTATGTCGGAAACCTTTTCACATGAAGCAGCTGAGTACAAACGACATCCCCGCCAATGCACCGCCCTTTCGTACCTTGTGTGCGATACTACCGACATATGTATATGTGCGTATAGCTATCCCTAGACTATTGTCAGCTCATTGTACTTATGAAAATGATGGAGTTTACAGATGATGTATGGCGTCTTGTTTTAGCTAAATACTCGATAATCTAAACTGCACTGCCTGACAAAAGAAGTGAACCAAGGAGAAGACATGGTCGAATGTCAATGCAGCTCGGTAAACACCATCGACGGGTGTGCAAATGATTAAACAGTTCCGATTCTCTGCGGTGGGGAAAACAGTCACCAGAGCGCAGTAGTGTTGTCCGTATTTAGTATTGTTACAGGGATTTAACGGGTGTAAACAGCGACAGACGTTGAGCGATGGCTGTGAACACGGAAATGCCACGTACTGGCGCGAGACAGCGTTACCAGCACCTAACAGAGTTTGAAATGGGCCAAGCTGTTGGTCTCCGTTTGGCCGGCTGCTCGAATAGTGCAATATCCAGATTAGTGGGGCATTAGGATGTTATAGTGGCCTGATGTTGAACTGTATCGGAATGTGGGGGCAGGCATATTCATCGTGAAGCGTACAGTCGACCATGTGCACCAAATAAATCCTCATTGCTGCACGTATGTGCCTGTTGTCACACTACAAGTAAAGGACTCCCTGCAACAATGTCTGTCACCACACACCATTACTGCCAGCAACCAGACTAGGCAATTACCGTCGGATATAGAGGTTGCTGTTTACAATACAAACGGCGAAAGGTGGCTACACTGAGTCACAGCGCCAGAGATTGCGCCAAAGATTATTACTCCGCCGCCTCCACTGGTTCAGTAGTAGTTCAGAGGATGTCGAGTGCAGTTGTTGTTCTGTTGGGCGCGAGAGTAGATGCTGTTCGGTTGGTGTCATGTATAGATGGAAGATGTTGCAATTATGACAGTGTATTTGAGAATGGAGATGAGCTTTTGATTTATGATGCTGGTGTAATGGAAAATTTTCGTTAATATATAATGAGGTAAAAAGGTATTACAGGTTTCCTTAATGACAATGCCTCTTGGTCACAGGTACAGCAACAAAGCATCTGGCTCGTGTTCATGTATTAGACTTGTAATTCTGGTTTCTATGTGCAATTATAGTATTTCTGGTTTTTCAATTAGTTCGTTGTAAATGGTGTTTAAAATATTTTGCCGTTTTAAGAAAGAACCGAGCCAAATACATGTACATTGAGTCACACTACCACACACAGAACAGTTACACTTGTGCTTTGTTGTTTCGTACCTTTTACAGTTGCAGGGGACTTAATTAATCAATTGTGTTAATAGAAATTCCTTGTCATTCTTTATTTTTATTTTATGCAGTCAGATTGCCATCTAATACTAGTCAGGGCCAACCGGTTAGGAGACTTCGTAACCGGTCACACAGCTACTAAAATTATTGCATCTTATTCTTTTAATTAACCCCCCATGCAACGGCTTTGTTCGGAGTGGTTCTGTGGCTGGGAAGAGTGATCTACTGATGAATGACGTCGCACTGTGTTGAGTGATGCATCGCAGTTCTACACTACCCCGGATGACCATTCTCGGCGAGTGTGACAGCGATCTGCGGAGAGGTCCCGTTCTTCTAATGTTTAGAAGAGGCACAGCTGAGTTTTTCCTGTTCTCACAGTATGGGAAACGGCATGGTATGACTTCAGGTCACGAGTGGTAGTGACTGAAGGAACTCTGACGGCACGACGGTATGTCATGAACATCCTGCTCCTCATGTGTTGCGTGTCATGCGACAGCACCGAGAAGCCAATTTTCAACAGTAAAACACGCACCCAAAAAAGGCACATGTTTTCATGAATTGTCTGCATGATGTTGAAATACTAACTTGGCTAGTAAAATCTCCTGATCAGTTCCCAATAGAACATGGGTGGGACAAGGCTTGGACGTAAACTTTGTCCCAACGTCAGTATCCAGTTATTCCACACAACGTGTTACCATGTTACAAACGGGGAAGATTCACGTTTACCCTATGGGCAAACTGGCAGGGATTCTGCATGAGGAGATGTCGATACGTGGTTGTCATTCCACACAACGTTTTACTGTCGAGGAAGAAACGCGCAGATTCCCCATGAGGAATAGCAATAATTAACTTCTCATGGTTGGGACTCACAGTCATATAATATTTCTTAAAAGACATAATAGATGACTGTATAAAATATTTATTGTTACTATTGCAATTTCGGTCTTATGGCCATATTCAAGTAACACTGCAAAGTTACATTCTGTCAGAATATAAAACTATCTGACATGAGTAGATGTCGTAGTCAAAATGCATTGTTACTTGAAAATGGCCATATGGCCGAAATTGCAATAGTAACAATAAGTATATTATATAGTCAACGGCAACTATGATGTCTTTTAAGGAATAGCAGTAAGACGTACGTTTTCCACGTCCTCGAGTATATCGATCGTGTGCGGTTTCTCGTGGCTTCTCGTGCGGGCAACTGAGCGTTTTCCACTGTGTAGAATTGCAACGCACATCTTCCCTCAAGTTTTTCTTTACTGCGCAATACGGCAACAGTAAATTAACATTTGCAGTGAATTAGTATTATTAACTGCAAGTTCACTGCGAAAGTATCTTCTGCAATTGAGTGACTAGCGGTACTATTCTAAAAAGTTCATAACAGATATTGTTGAAATGAACAAGGGCTGTCCTTGTCTGTGGAAAACTAAAAGTACTTCTTATAGAAACAAACAGTTGAAGGATAGACATACGCAGTACTAGTGGAAAATTTCCAAGAAATTGATACCAGCGCAAATATGCAGGTTGTCATCAAGGAATTTTTTTATTTTGGAGGAACTCGTGGAAGAAAAAGGATAAAAAGTCTCTGTATGTCCATCTTACAATATTATGGAAATGGAAGAGGCTGTAGATGAAGATGAAATGGGAGATACGATACTGCGTGAAGAATTTGACAGAGCACTGAAAGACCTGAGTCGAAACAAGGCCCCCGGAGTAGACAACATTCCATTGGAACTACTGACGGCCTTGGGAGAGCCAGTCCTGACAAAAATCTACCATCTGGTGAGCAAGATGTATGAAACAGGCTAAATACCCTCAGACTTCAAGAAGAATATAATAATTCCTATCGCAAAGAAAGCAGGTGTTGACAGAAGTGAAAATTACCGAACAATCAGTTTAATAAGCCACAGCTGCAAAATACTAAAGCGAATTCTTTACAGACGAATGGAATAACTAGTAGAAGCCGACCTCGGGGAAAATCAGTTTGGATTCCGTAGAAACACTGGAACACGTGAGGCAATACTGACCCTACGACTTATCTTAGAAGAAAGATTAAGGAAAGGAAAACCTAGGATTCTAGCATTTGTAGACTTAGAGAAAGCTTTTGACAATGTTGACTGGAATACTCTCTTTCAAATTCTAAAGGTGGCAGGGGTAAAATACAGGGAGCGAAAGGCCATTTACAATTTGTACAGAAACCAGAGGGCAGTTATAAGAGTCGAGGGGCATGAAAGGGAAGCAGTGGTTGGGAAGGGAGTGAGACAGGGTTGTAGCCTCTCCTCGATGTTATTCAAGCTGTATATTGAGCAAGCAGTAAAGGAAACAAAAGAAAAGTTCGGAGTAGGTATTAAAGTCCATGGAGAAGAAATAAAAACTTTGAGGTTCGCCGATGACATTGTAATTTTGTCAGAGACAGCAAAGGACTTGGAAGAGCAGTTGAATGGAATGGACAGTGTCTTGAAAGGAGGATATAAGATGAACATCAACAAAAACAAAACGAGGATAATGGAATGTAGTCGAATTAAGTCAGGTGATGCTGAGGGAATTAGATTAGGAAATGAGACACTTAAAGTAATAAGGAGTTTTGCTAATTGGCGAGCAAAATAACTGATGATGGTCGAAGTAGAGAGGATATAAAATGTAGACTGGCAATGGCAAGGAAAGCGTTTCTGAAGAAGAGAAATTTGTTAACATCGAGTATTGATTTAAGTGTGAGGAAGTCATTTCTGAAAGTATTTCTATGGAGTGTAGCCATGTATGGAAATGAAACATGGACTATAAATAATTTGGACAAGAAGAGAATAGAAGCTTTCGAAATGTGGTGCTACAGAAGAATGCTGAAGATTAGATGGGTACATCACATAACTAATGAGAAAGTATTGAAAGGATTGGGGAGAAGAGAAGTTTGTGGCACAACTTGACCAGAAGAAGGGACAGGTTGGTAGGACATGTTCTGAGGCATCAAGGGATCACCAATTTAGTATTGGAGGGCAGTGTGGAGGGCAAAAATCGTAGAGGGAGACCAAGAGATGAATACACTAAGCAGATTCAGAAGGATGTAGGTTGCAGTAGGTACTGTGAGATGAAGAAGCTTGCAGAGGATAGAGTAGCATGATGAGCTGCATCAAACCAGTCTCAGGACTGAAGACCACTACAACAACAACAACATGTCCATCTTTTTAGCGATGGTTGTAGGACTCGGCTGTTCTATACAGGATGTCAAATTAAACTCCTTCAGCCGTCAATTTTCAACCTTATTTTATTCACTAACAAGTTTCAGCGTTTTACTACGCCATCTTCGGATTCCTGACCAACGTGTAGGAATAATCTACCTTGCTAGTGTTTAAAATAGGGGCCAGCAAAACTGGTATTAGAAGATATTTGTTGCAGTGACAACTTCAACCATGACCTGTTTTGATCACAAGCGAGGTAGATTATACCTACACGTAGTCCAGGGGCCTGAAGATGTGGTAGTAAAACGCTGAAACTGGTTACCCAATAAAATAAGGTTGAAAACTGACAGCTGAAAAGCGTTTAATTTGACATCCTCGAGGGTATAAAAAAGCTACAGAATCCCATAAGTCTGGTACTGGTGCAGGAGATGTGTATCACCCTACTCTGCAATACTTTTAACTTTCAGTTTCTTCACAGATCAAAAGACTCCACGTCAGTCTCTTTCCACCCTAGCTGACGGCCGCTGTGAGCGAGCGGTTGTATGCGCTTCGGTCCGGAACCGCGCTGCTGCTACGGTCGCACGTTCGAATCCTGCCTCGGTCATGGATGTGTGTGATGTCCTTAGGTTACTTAGGTTTAAGTAGTTCTAAGTCTAGGAGACTGATGACCTCAGATGTTAAGTCTTATCGTGCTTAGAGCCATTTGAACCATATTGAACCACCCTAGCTGATAAGGTAAGTGAGGTTTGAACTACCCTAGCTTATAACGTATTAACGCTACACAACAGATACTGTTACTTGACATTATGCGAAAGTTGATTGCTTGCGATCTTGCGCAGTTATATGCCTTTCTTGTACTCATTGTTAGACTATTTCGCGGCGCAATAGAAGGATATGACAAGATGCACACATTATTTAGTCTGAGAATTTTCTCTTTTCTCTTTGGCTGTTCCTACAGTCTGTCCAACTTTTCTAGAGCCACGAGACCCCTTCCCCCCTCCACCCCCCTCTCGATACTGCAAGGAGTTGTTCGTCGACAGAATTAGGATATTTCTTGGCATTTGCCATTGTTGCCAACCTACAGGAGCTAACACTAGAAGTGGTGCTGCAGTAGCCATTATGCGTTAAACTGCTTACTTTTTGACCTTGAACTGTGACATTAATTTAATTATATTTCATATTCATTGTTATAAATACGTACCACCTCGAAAGAGCTTTCACAGAAGCTGAAAATATTGTCAACATTACGAGTAATCTTATCACACAACATTACTCAATAGCTGTTGGCCTCAATGATTATGCTTTCGCTCCCTACGTAACCCGTAACTCATTCCTCAAGAAATATGTGGCAGAGTGTATATATTGCCTTCATGATACAAGAGTGAGTTTTACTAGACTGTGGCAAGCACTTGTGTGTTCTTAAAATCAATGGTATGTTAACTCCCCTTTACATGTGCCTGCCCATGGTAAAATTCTTCGTTTTTTAATTATGTTGTGCAAAACGAGAAGTTAACATTAGCTTATCATTATCGAAGACTATTCTATTCGAATTAACAAACCCTTACGACAGTCACAGATATATTTGTTTTGTGAAACTTGTATAGATCTCCCCTCCAGTCGCTTCTTTTAAGAATATTTTTAAAATTATTATTTTAGGAAAAGACAGACAGTGACGGAGAGGAACAAACGGTGGAAGAAGGAGAAGCCGAACAGCACTCCTGTGCTGGTGACATGCAACAAGTGTCACAGACTCAAATAGAGCCATAGAATGAGAGGAGCCTGCTGGATACCAGTAGCCCCCTTCAGTCTCTTGCAATCAGAGTTAAACTCAGATAGGAAGCATCAGGTAGCACACAGAAAGCAGAAAATGACTGAAGAAGATGATGATACAATCAGAACTGGATGACCGGCACAATACCACTGACAGGTTTGATTATATTGTGAAAAACGTGTCGAAGAAACTTAGACGAGGGGACTATGATTAAAGAATGTTTGCAGTAAAGTTCATAGCTGGTGTGTTGTTTGAAACAGAGTTACAAACTCCTTAAAGAATTCAAGACTCATAGTTGATTCTCCACGGATACATGCTTATCCACAAAGCATTCAGTTTACTCTTACCAGTTTCTTCTCCATAACCACTCCAAACTTCAAGTCAGTCACTGGAAATGACTGGCACTCAATGTTCATGACATATTGTTGAGAAAAGCATAAGACAATTTAAGCTTATAAAAACAGTTACACGATTTTTATTATTGTATGTAAGCTACAAATAATATATATATATATATATATTCTGCAAATGCTACCTTTGAATTATTTTAAACATGTGTGCAATGTTTCTTACAACGTTGCTAATTGTAACTGAGAACATTGTAAAGTTAAATGCAAATATGAAATGTTCAATTCGAATAAGCGTACAAAGATTAAAAATCATCATAGTGTGTTTAAAATTAGTTGCGGCTTTTGACATTTGGCTCACCAGAGGTGACATGATGCTGTGCCCAGGGTGCCTATTCTGTATCTTTCCGCCACTGTGCCGATCGTTTCGGTCCTCAAGAGCACCGAACGGCCTAGTAGTCGAATTAGAGCCCTGCATTATTCAGTATACATTTGGGGAGCGATACCGTTCGGTTCTAGAGAACAGAAGCGCTGTTGTCGGTTCGCGTCGCGCAAGCCAACCAAAAGCAAGCGGCCGCAGATCCGCGCATGCTCACTGCAGCGCGCACAGCGCCGCGAACACAAAGTGGCTAGCAGACGACAGAAGTACCGAAAAATGCGTTTACGTTGCCATAACGCATGACGCCGCATTCTATCGAGCTGACGTGCCCGCCTTCATCGTTCTTGCCTCCTCCTTAACAGTATCAGGCGCAGTATATCCATTAATCATAGCTAACACTTGGTTTAAGAATCATGAAAGAAGGTTGTATACGTGGAAGAACCCTGGAGATACTAAAAGGTATCAGATAGATTATATAATGGTAAGACAGAGATTTAGGAACCAGGTTTTAAGTTGTAAGACATTTCCAGGGGCAGATGTGGACTCTGACCACAATCTATTGGTTATGACCTGTAGATTAAAACTGAAGAAACTGCAAAAATGTGGGAAATTAAGGAGATGGGACCTGGATAAACTGAAAGAACCAGAGGTTGTACAGAGTTTCAAAGAGAGCATAAGGGAACAATTGACAGGAATAGGGGAAAGAAATACAGTAGAAGAAGAATGGGTAGCTCTGATGGATGTAGTAGTGAAGGCAGCAGAGGATAAAGTAGGTACAAAGACGAGGGCTGCTAGAAATCCTTGGGTAACAGAAGAAATATTGAATTTAATTGATGAAAGGAGAAAATATAAAAATGCAGTAAATGAAGCAGGCAAAAAGGAATACAAACGTCTCAAAAATGAGATCGACAGGAAGTGCAAAATGGCTAAACAGGGATGGCTAGAGGACAAATGTAAGGATGTAGAAGCTTATCTCACTAGGGGTAAGATAGATACTGCCTACAGGAAAATTAAAGAGACCTTTGGAGAGAAGAGAACCAAGTGTATGAATATCAAGAGCTCAGATGGCAGCCCAGTTCTAAGCAAAGAAGGGAAGGCAGAAAGGTGGAAGGAGTATATAGAAGGTTTATACAAGGGTGATGTACTTGAGGACAATATTATGGAAATGGAAGAGGATATAGATGAAGACGAAATGGGAGATACGATACTGCGTGAAGAGTTTGACAGAGCACTGAAAGACCTGAGTCGAAACAAGGCCCCCGGAGTAGACAACATTCCATTAGAACTACTGACGGCCTTGGGACAACCAGTCCTGAGAAAACTCTACCAGCTGGTGAGCAAGATGTATGAGACAGGCGAAATACTTTCAGACTTCAAGAAGAATATAATAATTCCAATCCCAAAGAAAGCAGGTGCTGACAGATGTGAAAATTACCGAACTATCAGTTTAATAAGCCACGGCTGCAAAATACTAACGCGAATTCTTTACAGACGAATGGAAAAACTGGTAGATGCAGACCTCGGGGAGGATCAGTTTGGATTCCGTCGAAATGTTGGAACACGTGAGGCAATACTGACCTTACGACTTATCTTAGAAGAAAGATTAAGAAAAGGCAAACCTACGTTTCTAGCATTCGTAGACTTAGAGAAAGCTTTTGACAATGTTGACTGGAATACTCTTTTTCAAATTCTAAAGGGGGCAGGGGTAAAATACAGGGAGCGAAAGGCTATTTATAATTTGTACAGAAACCAGATGGCAGTAATAAGAGTCGAGGGGCATGAAAGGGAAGCAGTGGTTGGGAAAGGAGTGAGACAGGGTTGTAGCCTCTCCCCGATGTTATTCAATCTGTATATTGAGCAAGCAGTAAAGGAAACAAAAGAAAAATTTGGAGTAGGTATTAAAATTCATGGAGACGAAGTAAAAACTTTGAGGTTCGCCGATGACATTGTAATTCTGTCAGAGACGGCAAAGGACTTGGAAGAGCAGTTGAACGGAATGGACAGTGTCTTGAAAGAAGGATATAAGATGAACATTAACAAAAGCAAAACGAGGATAAAGGAATGTAGTCAAATTAAATCGGGTGATGCTGAGGGAATTAGATTAGGAAATGAGACACTTAAAGTAGTAAAGGAGTTTTGCTATTTAGGAAGTAAAATAACTGATGATGGTCGAAGTAGAGAGGATATAAAATGTAGACTGGCAATGGCAAGGAAAGCGTTTCTGAAGAAGAGAAATTTGTTAACATCGAATATAGATTTATGTATCAGGAAGTCGTTTCTGAAAGTATTTGTTTGGAGTGTAGCCATGTATGGAAGTGAAACATGGACGATAACTAGTTTGGACAAGAAGAGAATAGAAGCTTTCGAAATGTGGTGCTACAGAAGAATACTGAAGATAAGGTGGATAGATCACGTAACTAATGAGGAGGTATTGAATAGGATTGGGGAGAAGAGAAGTTTGTGGCACAACTTGACTAGAAGAAGGGATCGGTTGGTAGGACATGTTCTGAGGCATCAAGGGATCACAAATTTAGCATTGGAGGGCAGCGTGGAGGGTAAAAATCGTAGAGGGAGACCGAGAGATGAGTACACTAAGCAGATTCAGAAGGATGTAAGTTGCAGTAGGTACTGGGAGATGAAGCAGCTTGCACAGGATAGAGTAGCATGGAGAGCTGCATCAAACCAGTCTCAGGACTGAAGACAACAACAAAAACAACATATCCATTTCCATGATTCTAAGCTGAAATGCATAGAAATTTTTACAGTTTTCCTGACCACATGTTTCCATGCATGCGTAATAACGATAGACTATTTGACTGTATTCTGCAGATTGTTGTAAATGGTGCATTATGTCATCTTATTCTCATTCACTCTGACATCGTATTTTGGATTTTACGTTTCGGAAAATGATTTAGGAATAGTGTGTAGTACCACATTGTACTAATACATCTATAAAAACACTCGAAAAATTGATTCTGAGAGTTTCAAAGAATAAGAAGATAAACAGAATGTGGTTATAACCTGCTCCTAGAGATCCAAATGATTCAGTAGCCCACTTCCCTATATGATACGTCAACAATTTGGGTCTTAAAAACAAAATTGCAAATACGCATTTTTCGAGAGTGCCTACAGTTTGTCGAAGTTTATAACATGCAGCTCATGAATGAAAATGTTTCGTATATGGTGCTACAGTCTAAAAATACTACGGCGGAGATCTTTCATCTCTGTCTACTGCTGTTGAGGATTCGATCACAGATAATACTTGTGACAAGCAAGATTATGAAGGTGACTGCTGCTAGTTATATTCCCAGTAATTTAAGCTGTGCTCTTAGATTCCTGTCTAACCGCATACTCTGAAATCTTTACATATTCGGAAAAAATGGTGAATTATTTCTGACAAGAAAAAATATAAAGGTCACAATCTGTTGTTTCACACTCAGCAATTTCATCACCAGCAATTTCATATTTCGTTTTTTAAACACACAGAAATCACGAAATCATTACTGAGGAAGTGCGCTCTTACATGTAAGTAATAACGAATATTTCAGAAAAATATTAACTTACACGAATAACAATGTCTCAAAACGTGTTGCATATATGAAGAGGAAAAAGTAAATAAATAAATAAAAATGTACCCATCCGTGCGCGAAGCCACCTCCTTTCGAATCGCATTCCCGAGCGCTTACCACTTTTTTTTTTTAATCTTATTTTGTATTTTGTTCCTTTTCGTTCGTTGTAGCTGCTCGGGGCGGACGTCGCAAGACACCCGTTTAAGTTCGTCGTTGACCCATCAACTCAGTTTTTTTTCTTTTTTCTTTTTATTACAGAGGTCAGCTAACCCTCGACCGAACATGCTGAGTTGTCGTGCCGACAAACGCTTGGCCACCTAGGCTGACTTCGTTGCCAAACGGTGTTGCATAAGGCATAAATGCGTGATAGTTTGGAAGGTTTCCAATATCAGGCTTCATATAATTACTTTCCATTGTTACTTGAAAGTTGTAAACACGTTTCGATAATTACTAACTAAACCACATGTGGGAAAAAGTACACAAAGTCACTAGTAACGTCAGTTCACATTCATCTAATATACGTAAGCAGAGCCGATGTCTTGATATTTAATGATCCTTAAATTCTTATTTGCAAAAAAACACGTATTTTGAGAGAATATTGACCGAAACCGTTTTTTCTAGATGTAATCACTCACAGTAACAACCTAAACTAACCATATTTCTAACAAAGGAAAATAGTACGTTATGAACTCACTTTCCAACCAGATGCGTCCTCTGGTGATTCTTTAGTAACACAATCACTAAATCCAAAGCTAAAACCGCTAAATATGTTTAAAACAACAAATTATAGGTGTACATAAACCACAGTTCACCGATCGACAGGGCCAGACCGAAATCAAAAACCTCTCGATACAGTTGTCGTAAAATCGGTGGAAGCACCGTTCGGTAACAAGTCTTTAAGGCTTACTGAATAGGCTATTTCGATAAAGAACCGAAAATGACGTCACTACAGAGACTAACCTACTACACCGATCGGTATGAACGATTCAGAATAGGGCCCCTGATGCCAAGCCGTGAATAAACAGTACCATGTGGTGTCGCGCCTAAGAGGCACCTACGTTCATTGGCTCACGTTGCTAAGTAATATTTTCTGGCGTTGAAGTGTCCTACAGTTGTCACGTATTCGTTTTGGCGCTGCATTAATAATAACAGTGCAGCATGCCTGAACACGAGACTCGCAATGTAAGTAGGCGTCCAAAACACGTTCACCGCTTTCAGCCGTTCACTGTGAAACGTCCCCTTAGAACAATTATATAAGACTGGTCTATATGAAACGTCCCCTTTGAAAAATTATACAAGACTGTGCTTAAACTGACACACAATAGTTTTTAGCGCAACGCAATCTGACTTTCAATAATCCCTACAAAAGAATGGCCCTGACTAACGTTAACCTATATGTTTCACAAATCACTTACCTCACAAAAATCTTCGTTACTCGAACTACTGCAATACAGCGAGCGCCACTACCGCCAGCTAACTAAAAGATTCAAACTACGGAAGGCACTAACTACTGATAGGCATAGTTAGCAAATGAAAGATTTTAATAGAGAACAAACAATGTATTTACCTCACTAGTCATAATATATATAGCAGTTCATGACACCAATTCTTACAAATTTCAAAACTCCGCCATCTCTCTCCCCACGTCCACCACTGCTGGCGGCTCACCTCCAACTGCGCAACGCCACGCACTGTTAACATCCAGCTGCCCAACACTACAATGGCAGACAACAATGCAAACTAAACACAGACTGCGCACAGCACAGCCAGTGATTTGTTATACCGAGCGCTAAGCGGCGTTACCTATAAGAAAACCTAAACAGCCTACTTACAACTGTACCAGCACAGCAAGGCCGTTTTGGTTAATATTACAAGGCCAGGTCAGTCAATCATACAGACTGTTGCCCCTACAACTACAGAAAAGGCTGCTGCCCCTCTTCAAGAACCACATGTTTGTCTGGCCTCTCAACAGATACCCCTCCGTTGTGGTTGTTGCACCTACGGTACGGCCATCTGTATCGCTGAGGCACGCAAGCCTCCCCACCAACGGCAAGGTCCATGGTTCATGGGGGGGTTGAAATTGTTAAAGAATCTTAAAACAGCGTATTATTAAACTAGTAAATGAGGGCGAGACTTGCCAATAGCTATGAGAAAGCCCATTCTCAGTATAAAAATAAATGTGCAGAGTCTTCACTTACATTGTAGCAAAACACACAGAAATTCTCGTTTCACAGTGTACTGATGGTCCTTAAAAATTAGATTAGTTCATTTAAAAAAAATGTAGTTGCTTGAATATTGCGGTAGATATGGAAGTTTTGCATATTAATCATATGGCAAAATACCCTTCTCTTTGTGTGCTCATTTGCCCAAATCTTGTTACGATATCTCAGATCGTTTATGAGATACGATGGATTCATGAATGTTTCATGCTGGCGTTTTCACTGGCGAGTGTGTACGTGACGGAGCCCTTTACATATACTCCATTTTCTCGACATTAGTGATAGATAACAATATCCTTCGAGGCTCAAAAAACAATTTAGTATGTTGTCTAACTTTCATATGCAGCAACGTATGACCAAACATACACCAAACGCAAATCCATAGCGACCCCTATTTTTCACTGCAAGGATTTCTCGCAGTAGTTTAGCTAATACCAAAATATTATAATAACTGTGACCATTAAAGAAATGACAGGTAATTCAAGATGAAGCTGACGACTGAAGCTATAAGATGTACGAGACTCAGAGTTTATTACGGTTTAGTTTCTTTAAAATCGTTGGACAAAGACTGCAGATTGGCCAGATGGGCGGTTGACAGGCTACGCGCCGAGCAGACCTGGCGTTATCGGGTTCCTGCTGATGCGTTAAGCACACGCTGGCAACTACGTATACTTCCCTCCACTCGCTCTGTACTGAACTGTCAGAAGTTGCAACTAATTTTAAACGCACTATAGTATACATGTTGTGCCACTGCAGTGCTCCGTCATTGTTGAAGCACGTTGGAAACATTTGGCGCTATATTTTGGATGTTGCTTCACAGTTCCTGGTGGCATGCTGAAGTCCACCAAAAGATTCAGCAAATGGCACCTCTCCTCCAGCAAAAGTACCTTCCTCCACGTTTTCTGCGTAAGGCGGGCCTAGTGGTGTGTAGAGCTGGCTGCATCATCGTCGTCTAAGTAGTTGTGGAATAAACAGTAGGCAAACACCACCTCCTTGATATTTTCTATATTCAAGTTTATCTCTTTATGAAAGATTCGGAATCTGGAAGTTAGAATCCCAAAAACATTCTCCACAATTCTTCGGTAACGGGAAAACCCTACTCTCATAATATAGCGTCTTCCGACTGTATGGCTTCATGCCGTAAAGTGAAGGCTTCAACCCCTACAAAAAACACAAGGCACTTCGTGGCCCATAACACAAGATTCACACGGTATTTTTAACTTATTTATCTCCAGCTTGTCGTAAAATATTGTGTTTTCAATTATACTAGCATCAGATATCCAGCCATTCATTCCCAAGTCTACCATAATAAACCCGTATTTTGCGTTTACTATCCCAAGCAACACCATGCTATGGTAGTCTTTACAGTTGTAATAATACGAACCACTCTCAGCAGAAGCATTAATGCACATGCGTGCATGCATCGACAGTCAAAACAATTCGGAAATTGCCACTTTCCTTCAAACTCATTTGCAATATAAATCCATTCTTCTTCAGACCCTGGAAACTGACACTTCGGAAGGAAAAAACACAAATGGAAGAACAGCATGCCTTGAGTAATTAGTTTGCAATTATTTTTAAAATTTACAATTTATCTTCACGTACTCATTTCTCAAAGAACTGAAAACTGCGCAACAAGTTCCTGATATAATTTTCGCGAGACTTTGCTGTGAAATAGTTACCAGTGTATGTACGCCCAGTAATTAAGTATCTTAATGTTGCTGCTAATTTCTCTAAAACTGGCAACAGTGTTAAGTGACAGAACTCCTCGCTTCTTTGCAGCCATTTCTTTGATCTCATTCTCTTCTATTTCCTCAAGCAACAGTGTGCTGTAGTTTCACAACCGAAAGTGCACACAAAGGCAGCAAAATATAGTTATCGACTGTCCTGTGCTAGTCCACACAGTAGGCTGGTAGCCTGTGCGGGAAAAACTACGATTAGACAGTTTCCCTCCGAGATTTCCCCCCCCCCTCCCCCACCCCAGATGAAAATGTCCTGTGGAATTCCGATTCCAAAATGTGCTCACTCCTATCTACGCGGTAACAGCTTCCGCCGCAGTCGAATCGCGCATTCCCCCTCTTCTCCCCTCCCCACAACCCTCCCCCCCCCCCCCCCCCCCCCCGCACCACCATCACGCAAATTATCCCCCGCCGTAAATTGTCGTGTCGAATGATGGGAAAACAGCGCAGGATACTGGGCGGGAAAACCTGCTGTGGAATACCACCTTTACAACAATTTTGGGCCAGCTTGCCTGAGAAGAAGATATAACGGCTTTACGATGCCCTTTCCAACCGAATCAGGGCTAGGCCAGAACAGGGTGCAACGTAATACCGGTAAGTTAGCTTACACTTCCAAGTTCTTCGCAATTTTGAGGCGGTTTTGAAATCACTGAAATAATATCTCATATATTCTCAACCTGTGAAATTTCTTTTCCTCCTCCCCTTCTGCGTGATTCGCTGTTTTTGTCAAGCTGTGTAGCTGCTGAACGATGGAGAGGCGTAAATAAATATAGCGTAAGTGCCAAATGCCGCCTTCATTCAATAAATTCACTATGAAGAAGATATGCACGATACAGTTGGTGTCAACAGTAGAATGAGCATTTTTCAGAGGTGAGTCTTTGCATTCTGTAGGAGCACTAAGATTGTGTCTTTGGTATTGCTCTACGAAAGATGGTGGTAAGTGGCAGTTAAGTTACCTCTATCCTATTTAATAAAGAACCAAGTATTTGTATTGGGTAAGAATTGAGGGGCATGAAAGGGAAGCAGTGGTTGGGAAGGGAGTGCGACAAGGTTTTAGTCTCTCCCCGATGTTATTCAATCTGTATATTGAGAAAGCACTAAAGGAAACAAAAGAAAATTTCGGAGTAGGTATTAAAATCCATGGAGAAGAAATAAAAACTTTGAGGTTCACCGATGATATTGTTATTCTGTCAGAGACAGCAAAGGACTTAGAAGAGCAGTTGAAGGGAATGGACAGTGTCTTGAAAGGAGGATATAAGATGAACATCAACAAAAGCAAAACAAGGATAATGGAATGTAGTCGGGTGATGCTGAGGGAATTAGATTAGGAAATGAGACACTTAAAGTAGTAAAGGAGTTTTGCTATTTGGGGAGTAAAATAACTGATGATGGTCGAAGTAGAGATTATATAAAATGTAGACTGGCAATGGCAAGGAAAACGTTTCTGAAGAAGAGAAATTTGTTAACATCGAGTATAGATTTAAGTATCAGGAAGCCGTTTCTGAAAGTATTTGTATGGAGTGTAGCCATGTATGAAAGTTAAACATGGATGATAAATAGTTAGGAGAAGAAGAGAATAGAAGCTTTCGAAATGTATTGCTACAGAAGAATGCTGAAGATTATATGGGTAGCTCACATAACTAATGAGGAGGTATTGAATAGAATTGGGGAGAAGAGGAGTTTGTGGCACAACTTGACAAGAAGAAGGGACCGGTTGGCAGGACATGTTCTGTGGCATCAAGGGATCACAAATTTAGCATTGGAGGGCAGCGTGGAGCGTAACAATCGTAGAGGGAGGTCAAGAGCTGAATACAGTAAGCAGATTCAGAAGGATGTAGGTTGCAGTACGTACCGGGAGATGAAGAAGCTTGCCGAGGATAGAGTAGCATAGAGAGCTGCATCAAATCAGTCTCAGGACCGAAGAACATAACAACAACAACAACAAAGATCCTTTCTCTTAGTTTAGTCAGCTGTTCTGAGAGAGATACGTAATGGATTTACCTATCTTTACGTTATCAGCAAGTGGTGTGTGATAACATTCACTGTGAAACGCAACCAACACGAGTAGCCTTCCGCTATCGACCATTATCATAATTACTTGTTGTTTTAAGGGGACGTCACTGAAGGTGAAGATATGTTAAGTATATCTAGTCGTCCTGAGTCCATTGTTCTGACAAACTGTAATACTATCGCTAAAGCATCTCCTTTCTGCTCACTCTCCCCATCCCCCCCCCCCCCCCCAAAAAAAAGAAAAAATGCAGTTTCGTCATTTTTACTACGGCGATAACTGACGCACAGAAACGTATGTTTCAAACAACACTCTCCTTATACCGAAGGAAACAGCCATTTTTCCTTCTTGATGTACAGTTTATATACTGCGACAGGCGCGCTCTCATCATGGAGAAGCTGCTTCCATTTTGTGACCTGGCTCGAAAACTCTAGTCGCCTGCTACACTGCTGATGCTGCTTCGACGTTTTGAGAATTTCATTGTGTCTTACGACACGGTATGCCATCTGATCCTCTCTTTAATATATTCTTGGAAGCTAAGGTGAGCCGAAGATTCGTGCAGCTTCTTTCTAGAGCGACGACAGTCACTACTGTCCTTCCATAGTTCGCCTGGTTTCAGTAGTTTGTCTACTGGAGTGGCCTCTTCATTGACCGAGAAAACAAAACTATCTGAGGGTGAGGCGTCTTCGTGGTCCACACCAGCTGAACTTTGTAGAGTGATATTTACAGGCTCGGCCTAGCAACAGAGATGTCCTCGAAGCAACGTCTCGTCAATAACGAGTTCTTCGGAGATGAAAAAAAAATCCGTATTGCGGAAGGATGGGGAAGGAATTTGGTCGTGCTCTTTTCAAAGGAAGCTACCCGCGTTTATTGGGTTGGTGCATAAGTTCGGAACGTTTTTATTTTGCTCATTCCGGTTGCTGTGGGTTTACTTATTGGTTGTCATTATTTACTTGTAGTTCACGGTTGTGCTATTTGAGTTTATATATTGTCATTTTGTCATTTGGAGATGGCGAATGGAGCCGTGGAAGCTAGAAAACAGAGTGCCAAGTGGAGAAATCGGAACATTTCCAACATATCCTGCTGTTTGAGTTTATTAGAGAGGTGACAGCAGCGAAGGTAGCCAGTATATTTGGACAGTGAATGGAGATAATGGCCTTTGACAGAGCATAGTAACCTCTGGCGTGCCACAGGGGAGTGCTATGGGACCACTGCTTTTCACAATATATATAAATGACCTAGTAGATAGTGTCGGAAGCTCCATGCGGATTTTCACGGGTGATGCTGTAGTATACAGACAAGTTGCAACATTAGAAAATTGCAGCGAAATGCAGGAAGATCTGCAGCGGATAGGCACTTGGTGCAGGGAGTGGCAACTGACCCTTAATATAGACAAATGTAATGTATAGCGAATACATAGAAAGAAGGATCCTTTACTGTATGATTATATGATAGCGGAACAAATACTTCTGTAAAATATCTGGGAGAATGCGTACGGAACGATTTGTAGTGGAATGATCATATAAAATTAATTGTTGGTAAGGTGGGTGCCAGGTTGAGATTCATTGGGAGAGTCCTTAGAAAATGTAGTCCATCAACAAAGGAGGTGGCTTACAAAACACTCGTTCGACCTATACTTGAGTATTGCTCCTCAGTGTGGGATCCGGGTCGGGTTGACGGAAGAGATAGAGAAGATCCAAAGAAGAGCGGCGCGTTTCGTCACAGTATTATTTGGTAAGCGTGATAGCGTTACGGAGATGTTTAGCAAAGTCAAGTGGCAGACTCTGCAAGAGAGGCGCTCTGCATCACAGTGTAGCTTGATGTCCAGGTTTAGAGAGGGTGCGTTTCTGGATGAGGTATCGAATATATTGCTTCCCCCTACTTATATCTCCCGAGGAGATTACGAATGCAGTCGTTCTTCCCGCGAACAGTACGCGACTGGAACAGGAAGGGGAGATAATGCAGTGGCACGTAAAGTGCCCTCCGCCACACACCGTTGGGTGGCTTGCGCAGTATAAATGTAGATATAGATATAGATGTAGCACGACAAGAAAATTGTTTTAAGCAGGATCGTTTTGACATTAGTGAATCTCCACGTTCAGGAAGATCTTCGGGTTTTGATGACGATCATTGAAACGCGTTATTTCAGAATGATTCACGTCAGTGCACTCTAGAATCGGCAAATGTGATGAACTTTGATCATTCCACTATCGTGTGACATATGCACGCAATAGGGAAGATTCAGTAATTGAGGGTATGGGTACCGCATGCTCTAAGGTCAAAATTACAAAAATCAGTGGGTGAATCTCTGCTTGCACGTCACTAATTGGCTCGTGAACAACACTGACAATTCCTAACCTGTACTGTTGCTGGTGAAGAGTGCTGTATTTATGCTAACATAAAGAAAAAATGGAATGGCTGAGCCCAAACAAAGCAGCAACTTCCCGCGCAAAGATCTGCTCGCATCCTCAAAAAAATACAAGGCGTATTTTTAAAGTAAGTACCGTTTTAAAATTTAAAAAAAAGACGTGCTCAGATATCTCAATAATTTTATTCTTACATGAAAGCCTGTACCTTAGTCTATGCACTGACGCCATTACAGTCAGATTCTTCCTTGTTTACGTTGTGTACTGAGTGTTTAAGATACCTCCGATAATCGTTGAGTCCCGCCGACTGTGAAGTATGGACTGTTAAAAGATTTCTTAGTGCTAAAGGCCTAAAAGCAATCGATATTCATCGTGAGATCTGTGCAGTTTACGGAGAAAACATTATGAGTGATGGAATGGTAAGAAAGTGGGTGAGAGCATTTAAAGATGGCCGCACAAATATGCATGATGAACAACGGAGTGGGCGTCCTTCGGTCGTTAATGAAAGTTTGGTGCAGGAATTGGACAACAAAGTGAAAAAAAACAGACACTTTACAATTTCCTCCTTGCGGGTTGGCTTTCCTAATGTTTCTCGTAGTGTTTTGTATGACATTGTGACCGAGCACTTGAATTACCAAAAATTGTGCGCGCGTTGGGTACCGAAAATGTTGACGGATGCGCACAAAACCAAACTCTCAGACAGTGCATTGACTTTCCTTGAGCGGTACCACAACGACGGTGATGATTTCGTAAGCCAAATTGTTACGGGTGATGAAGCATCACACCAGAAACAAAGCAACAGTCCATAGAAGTTGAGCAAGGGCATCGTTTTGCTGCAAGACAATGCCCGTCCGCATGTGGCGAATCAGACCAAAGATCTCATCACGTCTTTTCGATGGGAAACTCTAGATCATCGTCCGTACAGCCCCGATCTTGCGCCCAGTGACTACCATCTGTTCCTGCACTTGAAGAAACACCTGGGCGGTCAGCGTCTTCAAGACGATGACGAAGTCAAAACAGGGGGCAGACTTCTATGAGGAGGGTATTCAAAAACTGCTACAACGTTATGACAAGTGCCTCAGTATTGACGGACATTATGTACAAAAGTAGATTAAGGTACACGCTTTCAAGTAAAATAAAATTATTGAGATCTTACCACGTCTTTTTTTTAATTTCAAAACGGTACTTACTTGAAAAACACGCCTCGTAATGTTGTCCGTCTCGTGGAACAGCGACGTTGTGGTGCACTACGTACCTCTTCTCCGAGGTGACATTTACTGTCGACAACTGAGACATCTTGCAGACGCAGTCCAAGAACAAGGAGCAGGAAGAGTGCGTGAAGTGATGATACTCCACGATAACGCCCGCCCGCATTTTGCTAAAACTCTATACAGGAGTTACGTTGGGAAGGCAATTCGCACGCACCTGTTCACCTGATGTTGCACGCTCAGAGGTTCAGCTCTATCGAACAGCCTTCAAGGGACTTATTTTCCGGATGAAAATACGCTCCGAATATGGCTCGACGATTTCTTCGCCCAAAAGCCACATAATTTCTTGCAGTCGCGGAATCGAAAAGTTATCCCAGCGTTGGCGGACTGTTATAAATAGTGAAGGAAAAAGTTATTGATCACTATAAGTGTGTGTAATATTTATCTGCAGTGTTTATTAAACTTATGAGAAAACGATACGAACTCATGCGGCAACCGACGATTTGCCTTAGGTACTGCAGGTAAACCAAAATCTGAACACTCAGAAAAGGAATTTAATATTGATCACTCCGAATGCTTAGTACACTACTGGCCACTAAAATTGCTACACCACGAAGATGACGTGCTACAGACGCGAAATTTAACCGACAGGAAGAAGATGCTGCGATATGCGAATGTTAAGGTTTTCAGAGCATTCACACACGGTCGGCGCCTGTGGCGACACCTACAATGTGCTGACATGAGGAAAGTTTCCAACCGGTTTCTCATACACAAACAGCAATTGACCGGCGTTGGCAGGTGAAACGTTGTTGTGATGCCTCGTGTAAGGAGGAGATATGCGTTCCATCACGTTTCCGACTTTGATAAAGGTCGCCTTGTAGCCTATCGCGATTGCGGTTTATCGTATCGCAACGTTGCTGCTCGCGTTGGTCGAGATCCAATGATTGTTAGCAGAATATGGAATCGGCGGGTGCAGGAGGGTAATACGGAACGCCGTGCTGGATCCCAACGGCCTCGTATCCCTAGCAGTCGATATGACAGGCATCTTATCCGCATGGCTGTAACGCATCGTGCAGCCACGTCTCGATCCCTGAGTCAACAGATGGGAACGTTTGCAAGACAACAAGCATCTGCACGAACAATTCGACGACGTTTGCAGCAGCATGAACTATCAGCTCGGAGACCATGGCTGCGGTTACCATTGAGACTACATCACAGACAGGAGTGCCTGCGATAGTGTACTCAACGACGAACCTGGGTGCACGAATGGCAAAACGTCATTTTTTCGGATGAATCCAGGTTCTGCTTACAGCACCATGATGGTCGCATCCGTTTGGCGACATCGCGGTGAACGCACGTTGGAAGCGTGTATTCGTCATCGCCATACTGGCGTATCACCCTGCGTGATGGTATGGGGTGCCATTGGTTACACGTCTCGGTCACCTCTTGTTCGCATTGACGGCACTTTGAACAGCGGACGTTACATTTCAGATGTTTTACGACCCGTGGCTCTACCCTTTATCCGATCCCTGCGAAACCCTACATTTCAGCAGGATAATGCACGACCGCATGTTGCAGGTCCTGTACGGGCCTTTCTGGATACATAAAATGTTCCACTGCTGCCCTGGCCAACACATTCTCCAGATGTCTCACCAATTGAAAATGTCTGGTCAATGGTGGCCGAACAGCTGGCTCGCCACAATACGCCAGTCACTACTCTTGATGAACTGTGGCATCTTGTTGAAGCTGCATGGTCAGCTGTACCTGTACACGCCATCCAAGCTCGGTATGACTTAATGCCCAGATGTATCAAAGCCGTTATTATGGTCAGAGGTGGTTGTTCTGGGTACTGATTTCTCAGGATCTATGCACCCAAATTGCGTGAAAATGTAATCACATGTCAGTTCTAGTATAATATATTTCTCCTATGAATACCCGTTTATCATCTGCATTTCTTCTTGGTGTAGCAAGTTTAATGGTCAGTAGTGTAAGTAGGGATTTCAGAGAGTAAGTTACAGATGTCGTCCCACGCCAAGACCATTGTGCAACAATTGCAGAAGAGAGCACATACTCCGTTTTTCCTGCAAACGCAATTCTGCTGTGGTACATCACAACAGGTGCGTCACAGTGTGCCACTGCAATGTTGCGGCAACTGGAAACGTACTCCAAAGTTGAAGTACGCTGGACAGCACGATTCCTATGGGCAAAACGTCTAAATTGCACAGAGATTCACCGTGAAATTCAGGTTGTATATGGACCAAAAGCTATGACGTGTCCACTGTAATGAAACGGTGCCAATAATTTGACCAAGGTCGCAGTTATGGATGATCCAGACTTTGCAATACATGATTTTCATCCTTTCTATAAGCTGGAAGTTAATATGGGAGGGGGGGGGGATGGGCGAGAGAAGAGATTTTCTAATGATGTGGACGTTCATACAGCGGTTCTGAAATTGCTCCGTGAAGAAGGAGCAGATTTCTGTCACCGGAGAATCGAACGCTTCCTGGAACGTTCCGACCGTTGTTTACTTGATAGCCACGTTTCAAAATAGTCTCACTAATATGTTCCACTTTGAAGTATAGTGCAGCATTCAATAAAAGTTACTTAGCTTGCCATTATAATGTGTATCTTATTTTGCGAAATGCCTTCGTATCAGCTTTGAGAAAATTCATACTGCAGAATGGCTTGTCACTCTTCTTCCTTCCTCTGCTGCATCTCTTGCTGCCAATTGTTCGCCGGCCGCGATGGTCTATCGGTTCAGGCGCTCAGTCCGGAACCGCGCGACTGCTATGGTCGCAGGTTCGAATCCTGCCTCGGGCATGGATGTCTGTGATGTCCTTAGGTTAGTTAGGTTTAAGTAGTTCTAAGTTCTAGGGGACTGATGGCCACAGATGTTAAGTCCCATAGTGCTCAGAGCCATTTGAACCACTTTTTTTTTTTTTTTTTTTTTTTGCTAATTGTTCAGCAGGTACGGTAGAACTTATTAGGTTCTCCAACTATTGGTTGCAGTACAGTGCAGTACGTACGAACATGAAGAAGTAGGCTGTGACTTATCCATCTCTAACATCGCACAGACAAACTTTCTTACATTCCATTGAATGTAACTTTGATTCCTAAGGAATGATTTTCCAGCAGCTGACCACTGTTCGTGGTATCAGATTTATTGTATTACTTTTTATCTCTTTCGTGTGTCTTCACTCTAGCCGCGCGATCTACGATGCCTTGTCACGGTCCGTGCCGCTCCTCCTGTCTAAGGTTCGAGTCCTCCCTCGGGTATGGGTGTGTGTGTTGTCCATAGCGTAAATTAGATTAAGTAGTGTGTAGGCTTAGGGACCGATGACCTTAGCAGTTTGGTCCCATAAGACCTTGCCACAAATTTCCAAATGTCTTCACTCTCTTCTATGGAAGGTACACACATAGCTGATTACATAAAGCGAATATCAGGTATGCTATTTGTTTTATCAAATATATAAGTGCGCCTTCTGGTAAAAGCCAACAAAATAATTTAGATAATATAAATACTGACGTTGCAGCAAATTATTTTTCAATAATACATGTCACAGTCACTATGTTCCTTAATACCTTATGGAAAACTTATTATCTTTGAACTCGTAGTAGGTTGGTCATATACGATAGAAGTCCACTCATTTTAACAGTGTCCTAAGCTCCTTGTGGAGTAGTAACGTCTGTGACTACGTAGTATGCCTCATATTAAAATGTTGCACATTCCACGCATATTCATCTACAGTAATAATGCGTAGTCATCAAACTACATACTCCTCTTTTATCACACATTCCTCTGCTGGTCCTAAGGCAGACGATTATATATTTCTAATATTCCTGCTATCTACTAAGGAACACTCGTTTTAGTCCCTAAACTGACACTCCGTGAAATCCTGTTTTTCCGTAAGACAAATGAATCATATTACAATTATAACCGTTAAAATGTAGAGAACTTCCACTGTGAACTAATCTTAGTCATTAAAGCAAAAGCGGAGTCAAACATTCTGCCGCAAAATTTTTTATTACATTATGAAGTTCTGATTACGAAGTATAATTTATTTTGTTTGTTCCTGTTTCAATAAATATTGCTAATGTCACCATGTCTAGAGATGAATGCTTTCTTGGTGATAAGTAGAACATTTGTTGAAATGACTTATCAGCGCTTTTAATACTGTTAATTTTGAAAAGTGCCTAATTATTGCTATTACTTGCGCCTGTAGTAACTTCTCTCACATCAAAGCAACATGTTCCAATAATGGTTATATGCATATGGAAAATAACGATATAAATTAATGGATGTTGTTGTTGTTGTCTTTAGTCCAATGACTGGTTATGCCGCTCTCCACGCTACTTTATCCTGTGAAAGACTCTTCAACCCCGAGTAACTACTGCAACCTACATCCTTCTGAATCTGCTTAGTGTATTCATCTCTTGGTTTCCCTCTACGATTTTACCCTCCACGCTGCCCGCCAATACTTAATTGGTGATCCCTTGATGCTTCAGAACATGTCCTACCAACCGATCCCTTCTTCTAGTCAAGTTGTGCGACAAATTCCTCTACTCCCCAGTTCTGTCCAGTACCTCCTCATTAGTTACGTGATCTACCCATCTAATCTTCAGCTTTCGTCTGTAGCATCACATTTCAAAAGCTTCTATTCTCTTCTAGTCTAAACTGTTTATCGTCCATGTTTCACATCCACACAGGGCTACACTCCATACAAGTACTTTCAGTAAAGACTTCCTGACACTTAAATCTGTTCTCGATGTTAGCATATTTCTCTTCTTCAGAAACGCTATTCTTGCCATCGACAGTCTACATTTTATATCCTCTCTACTTCTACCATCTTTAGTTATTTTGCTGCTCAAATAGCAAACCTCACCAACTATTTTAAGTGTCTCATTTCCTAATCTAATTCCCACAGCATCACACGACTTAATTCGACTACATTCCATTATCCTCCTTTTGCTTTTGTTGATTTTCGTCTTATATCCTCCTTTCGAAGCAATGTCCTTTCTGTTCATCAACTGTTCTTCCAAATCCTTATTAATATTATTAAACTATTAATGGATTCAGATTCAAACAGTTAACGTTGAAAGTGTATCTAATCATCCTCATTGAGGTTTTCTGCGATTTACCTAAATCATACACATGAATTTTGCAACAAAGCTTTAAATAATTGAGTTGCAGATTTCTGGTCCTCCCTCAGACATAGTTACAGTAAGCTAAAGTTTCGTCTGTGGAAGCTTCACAGTTGTCGAAACATCGAACAGGAAAGAAACTATAATACTTCTAAAGTATCTGCTAAAATGTTTCCATCTGTCTTCTGGTGCAGCGGTTTTGTGTTCCAACAGCCAACTAGCTTTTAATAAACTTGTTTCCTGGGATGTTCCTTTGAGTTGATGAAAATATTGATGCTAACTTATAAGAGGCTACAAAGCTGCAGCTGGCTCGAACAATGCCACACACAGAAGAAAGCCCCCGGCGCGTTATCGACGCTTATCTCAGTGAGTAAGCGGCGTCTGCATTCCTTCTCGAGACCAAAGTTTCATATTGATTCAGCTGCGTCCGGCATGACTAACGCGAGGGAGGCGACTCTGTCACGGTCAGTGTTGAGTAACGCAACTCGTGTTTCCCTTTGAAACCATTACAAAAAGATTTGTCTTAAATCTATATAGCAAAGAATCCCAGCTGAGAAGGAAACTTGCAAGATCCTTTATTACTTTAAGTGTCTCATTTCCTAATCTAATTCCCTCAGCATCACCCGACTTAATTCGACTACATTCCATTATCCTCGTTTTGGCTTTTGTTGATGTTCATTTTACATCCTCCTTTCAAGACACTGTCCATTCCGTTCAACTGCTCCTCCAGGTTCTTTGCTGTCTCTGACAGAATTACAATGTCATCGGTGAACCTCGAAGTTTTTATTTCTTCTCCATGGATTTTAATACCTACTCCAAATTTTTCTTTTGTTTCCTTCACTGCTTTCTCAATATACAGATTGACGTCCTTCT
This sequence comes from Schistocerca gregaria, assembly GCF_023897955.1. Classification (NCBI taxonomy): domain Eukaryota; kingdom Metazoa; phylum Arthropoda; class Insecta; order Orthoptera; family Acrididae; genus Schistocerca; species Schistocerca gregaria. Next base: position 311,311,468 of record NC_064924.1, on the reverse strand, counting down.
GAGTAGTACCCGACCGGAGATCCGAATGGATGACTATTTTACCCCAGGAATATTTTACCTAAGAGGACACCACCATCATTTAATCAAAAGCTGCATGCTCTCGGAAAAAAATTACGGTTGTAGTTTCCCCTTGCTTTCAGCCGTTCGCAGTACCAGCACAGCAAGCCCGTTTTGGTTTATGTTGCAAGGTTAGATCAGTCAATCATCCAGACTGTTGCCCCTGAAAAGGCTGCTGCCCCTCTTCAGGAACCACACGTTTGTCTGGCCTCTCAACAGATACCCCTACGTTGTGGTTGCACCTATGGTACGGCCATCTGTATCGCTGAGGCTCGCAAGCCTCCCCACCAACGCCAAAGCACATGGCTCATGGGGATAGGTCCTCACACGTAGAAGAAGAAATTATATCGTATGAACACGGGGCTAGAAACGCTTCGTTTCCATGTTACAATTCTTTTCTCCGACTTCTTAATCATGAGAAACACACAAGAGCAGAATATTAGAATCTTGGGGAAAGTGCGCTCTTTGTCATATATGGTTACGCTGTGAACCGCCATTCTCTTGTTTTAAGCCGGCCGCTGTGTCCGACTGGTTCTAGGCGCTTCAGTCCGGAACCAGGCGGCTGCTACGATCGCAAGTTCGAATCCTACCTCAGGCATGGATGTGTGTGATGTCCTTAGGTTAATTAGGTTTAAGTAGTTCTAAGTCTAGGGGACTGATGACCTCGGATGTTAAGTCTCATAGTGCTTAGAGCCATTTGAACCATTTGTCTTGTTTTACATGTCCCTGTTGCCCATGCGACGTACGTCATTGCTTGTTTGTAGGTAATATCAACTGCTCCAGCGATCAATACGACCGTTGCAAGCACAAGGACTACTATATAGAGTTAATCACAGACTTGACTCATGCAGTGGCAGCTCACACGAATACAGAGATGGCAGATGTCCATTTGGTGTATAGATTGGCTGACGGCAATGGCGGTCGCGCTCAATGTTTGCACCGGGAGAGGCTTCTCAATGTTTGCACCGGGAGAGACTTTCAGGGCGATGGTGCCCCGACAGCAAAACATCTGAAGCCGTTGATCGTCGACCTCGGCATTTACGCCTGATACTCGCGATTGGGAGAGACAAAGAACGAGGACACCGCAACGGGAGGTTGCAATTCTTCATTCAGTTGACAACGACCGTATTGACAGTACAATATCTGTAGCTCCAACACTGAATGTTGGCCACTGGACTATCTGGCGATTGTTACACGAGGACCAGCTTTATCCATACCATTGACAGCATTTGCACGCACTATCAGAAGCTGATTTTCCTGCACGAACACACTTCTGCGAATTGTTTATTCGGTAAAGGGTCAACCTTAATTTAAAAGCAACGGAGCTGTTCACAGCTAAGGCGTCGTTTCAAAGAGATCAGACAGCAATTTTTCTTGTAATTCGCTTGTATTGACAGACGTCAATTCTCACGGAACTGTTGAAGTACGTCATCAACAAATATTTTCGGTTATTTCCAAGAATGTTTGCCTATCGAAGTCGTTGGGTACAAACGAATCCTATCGAACGTGCAATTGTAAATCGATAATGCGACTGGTGGCGGGCGTTATGATCAATTATTTGTGATCGTCATTTTTATCTGTTTTTCGTCGTTCCCTTAGTTGCTCTAAGTTACATACTTCCACGAATTATTTGACGATTTATGTCGGCAGTGAGTGGGATGTCTGGTGTTCTTGGCTTTTCTTCGGTGGAGTCTCTCGCATTGTAAAATCTAATTCCATGCTTAACCAGCGTAGAGAATTGTTTGACTTTTTGTCTTAAATACGGAGTACTACAGGACGAGGAAGGGAGGGACCGCGTAGGCTGTGGTGGTGCGAAGTGTGTAAAACTTTGTAAGAAGAGTTTCGATCCCGAAATACCGTTACAATTTCATTGCGGACAGTGCGGAAAACGAACGAGTATCAGGAAGAATACATGGTTCGGCTCTTCCAAATTATCCACTCAGACCAGCGTAATTCTTCTATCTTGCTCGATTCGAGACTGCACCTTGCAAGCAACAGCATCGGAAATTGACTTATCTGCTACTACCGTGTGCGACTATTTCGAGTTTTGCAGAGAAGTGTGTTATGTTGTAGTGACGAACGACAGTGCACCTATTGGTGGACCGAGTAAAGTTGTTGAAGTGGACGAATCTCACATAGAAAGAAGGAAGAAGCAGAGAGGACGACCTTCAAAGAGTGAAATCGATCATATTTGGGTATTCGCTCGAACAGAACGAGTCACGGAAGTGTTTCATTATCACAGTATTGTCCACAGACAAGGTCACGTTAGTGCGTCTGATAAAGCTCTTCATACTGCCTGGTAGTAAGGACATATTCTTGCCTGATATTAGCAGAGTTTACCCAGGCTATGGCAAAAAGGGAATTGTTCCCGTAGCGTACACATCACATGAACTTTCACATGACGATAACACCGACGACGAGTAAGTTAAGTCGTCTCCTTTGTAATGACAAGTATTTTTGTAGCGCTCTTCTTTTGTCGTTGCTCTAGTGACCACCGTAAACATACTCATAACGCCCGCCACCAGGATCGCATGACCGGTTTACAATCGCACGTTCGATTTGCATCGTTTGCGACTTCGATAGGTAATCATTCTTGGAAATTACCATATTTTCGGTCAATGTCTGGGCCGGCATTGTCGGCGACTGTTTGATAGAGACTCACTTTCTTCCACCCAAGCTCAACGGACGAAGTTATCATAATTTCGTAGAGAATGCTCTACCTAATCTGTTAGCAGATGTGCCTTTAGCTGCGCGACAAAACATGTACTTCATGAGCGGTTGAGCACGCTTCATTTTAGTGTGAATGTCCGTTGGCTCCTAAATAATAGACATGTCACACACTGCCAGGGTATGTGAGTTATTTCATGGTCGTTTTGTGCCTGTGGGTCACAGATGACCTAGTGTATGATTCACTTCTTCATCAAGTGCAGCAATTGTTGGGGTTATAAAACTGACGCTATTTCGTAATTCGACTCCCATATGCAATGGCCTGATATTTAAGACGTAATGCAGACGTTGACGATTCAGTGCCTTTTAGTTCTGTGGGACGTAGTTTTTTGTTGACTAAGGAAGAGCCTACAACGGTGTTGCGTTTCCGACTTGGGTTTCTAATGGCGCTATCTGCTGTCAGCACGGATCTCTCAATGAGACGCGCATTTTGGGCAGCTCTACCCTTTCAAAAATAACTAACAACTTTTCTTGCAGAATCTGCTGTGGCGACCCTGAAGAATTTGGCGATCCATCCTCTGCTAGGCACAGGTCCAAGTGGTAAACAAGCTTTTTCAGATTAGGTCAACAATGAACACTGGTCATGTTTACAAGGAGTCTTTGTGTAGAAGAAGCTCCTCTTTCTACTACAATCAAAATACTATCTGTCTTCCAAGGTTATCACTGCCTTTGTGTGGTAACACACAAAGAACTCTGGCTTTGAACTGCGCAGCGAGTTTTTTTTTTTTTTTTTTTTTTTTTTTTTTTTTTTTTTTTTTTTTTTTTACATTAGCCGGCATATGATTGCTAATCTCGCGCAGACGTATGGGCGTGTATAACTTTGCTTCCGCCATTTTTCCCCAACATTTGAGGCTTTAATGAAACAAACTTTTTACACATGTATCATTCAAAGTATTTTCCATCGCTGGCCACTACTTTCTCCTATCTTTCGGGCAGTGTACGAATCCCGCGTCGAAAAAATTGTTCATCTTTTGAAGAGATCGACGAATCGATCCAATTTGTGACTTATTCGTGAGATCGGAAGCGTTGGTGATCATGGCCATGCGCCATTGATCAAAACAGGTGAAAGGGAGCAATGTCTGGAGAATACGGCGGGTGAGGTAGGACTTCCCATTTTATCGTTTCCAAGTACGTTTTAACCTCTTTTGCAACGTGGGGTCGAGCCTTGTAGTGCTGCAAAATCACTTTATCGTGCCTCTCGCTATATTGCGGCCATTTGTCTTTTAATGCTCTGCTCAAACGCATTAATTGCGTTTGATAACGAACATCTGTAATTGTTTCACATGGTTTTAGCACCTCATAGTAACACGACGCCGAGCTGGTCCCACCAAATGCAGAGAATGATCTGGGAGCCGTGAATATTCGGTTTGGCCGTCGATGTGAAAGCATGGCCGGGATATCCCCATGATTTTTTTGCCATTAGGGTTATCGTAATGAGCCCAGTTTTCGTCCCCGGTCACAGTGCGATGCAGAAATCCCTTCCGCTTTTGCCTCTGAAGCAACTGTTCACAAACACACAAACGCCGTTCAACGTCTCTTGGTTTCAGCTCACATGGGACCCAAGTTCCTTCTTTCTGAATCATGCCCATAGCCTTGAGACGTTTTGAAATGACTTGCTGTGTCACTCCCACTAATCGTGCCAATTCTTTTTGAGTTTGACGCGAGTCTTCACTCTGCAATGTCTCCAATTCTGCATCTTCGAAAACATTCTCTCTTCCACCACTATGCTGGTCTACGAAGTTAAAATCACCGTTCTTGAAGCGTTGAAACCACTCACGACACGCTCTTTCACTATTAGCGTCCTTGCGATACGTACTTGAGAGCATTCGATGAGACAGCCGCTGTTTCCTTCATACTGAAAACAAAAAACCGTAATACCTTCCGCAAATGACGAGAATTAGGCTCGTAAACTGACATTTTCAATCAAGAACAACTTTATGATGCATATACAAATTGACTGATGTTTGAATGAGGTTATGTTGACCGAGGTCCGAGCTAACTGCCTGACGTCTACGATCTGTTTCTTTCGACCGCTACTTAGCGTTGTCGCCACCTATCGGCAAACGGCGGAAGCAAAGTTTCACCTCGTAATTTCCACCTCCGGTCTCAAAAGTATCTTTCATTAATGGGTATTTACGATGACTTTCCAGACTGTGTAAATTTTCTTCTGCTAGTCTGAGGTAAAAATGATAATTTTAAATAGAGGGTATATAATAATGACGATAAAAGATTACTTGAAAACAGAAGCCGCAACGTAGAAAGCTTAATTCCATAAATGATAACAACACGACACATTTGCAAAGCGTGTGACTTAACCTTAGGAAGCTATATGATATAAACATTGCATATGAATGGTTCAAATTAAACATATATATAGAATGTTGCTCCATTATAGCTGCTTAGTAAATTTAAAGATATAAACTTTACAAAAAGTAGTAAGTGATTACAGACAAAGAAAGTGTCGAATGTCGTTGGTGGCTTGGGAGTTGTTCATGTGCCTAATCGGAATGGGTTTTCTCTCTCCGCAAACAGTACCTGTTTCCACCCAATGTATGAGACATGTACACTGAGGTGACAAAAGCCAACGAATGCTTGCTGATATCGTGTCAGACCTCCTTTTTCCAGTCGCAGTGCAGAAACTCGACGTGGCATTGACTCAGCAAGTTGTTCTCTCGATTATGGCCCATAAATGTTCTACGGAATTCATGTCGGGGGATTCTCCCGAATTTTCCAGAGTGTTCTCCAAACTAATCGTGAACAATTGTGGCCCGGTGACATGGCACGTTGTCAACCATAAAAATTCCATCGTTGTTTGGAAACATGAAGTCCATGAATGACTGCATGTGGTCTCCAAGTAGCCGAACATAACCATTTCCAGTCAATGATCGGTTCAGTTAGACCAAAGAACCCAGTACATTCCATGTAAACACAGCCTATACCACTATGGAGCCACCGTTAGCTTTCACAGTGCCTTGTTGACAACTTGTGCCCGTGCTTCTGGCGTCTCAGCCACACGCGAAGCTTACAATCAGCTCTTACCAACTGAAATCGGGACACATGTGACCAGGTCACGGTTTTCCAGGCGTCTGGGGTCCAACCCATATGATCACGAGCCCAAGAGAGGCGCATCAGGCGATTTCGAGCTGTTAGCAAAGGCACCCGCGTCGGTCGTCTGCTGCCGTAGCCCAGTAACGGCAAATTTTGCCGCATTGGTCCAATGGATACGTGCGTCGTACGTCTCACACTGATTTCTGCTGTTATTTCGTCTAGTTTTGCGTGTCTGTTAGCACTGACAACTCTACACAAACGCCGCTGGTCACGGTCGTTAAGTGAATGCCGTCGGCCATTGCGTTGCCTGTGGTGAGAGGTATTGCCTGAAATGTGGAATTCTCGGCATATGTGGTGAGAGGTATTGCCTGAAATGTGGAATTCTCGGCATACTCTTGACTCGGTGGATCGTGGAATATTGGATTCCGTAACCAATTCCGGAATGAAATGTCTCATGCGTCTAGTTCCAAGTACCATTCCGCGTTCATAGTCTGTTAAATCCCGTCGTGCTGGCGTAGTCTTGTCGGAAAACTTTTCACATGTATCAGCTGATTGCAAATGACAACTCCAAAAATGCAATGCCCTTTTATACCTTGTGTTGACAGTACTACCACCATTTGTATATGTGCATGCCGCTATTCCATGATTTTTGTCATGTGTATCTTAAGTGAATCTATTGAGTGTAGGTTATATAATTAACGTATATACGAAGGATTTTCACAAGGTTTTAATTATCACCACAAAAAATCAAGCTTCGACCATGAAACTTGATTACTGTCGGATAACAAACGGCAAAAATTTTGTTTCGTGTAATATAATTATAAATTCACTATTTTTGGGTTTTTTTCCTTTCTAGAAGAAGGAATAGGTTGGTAGGACATGTTCTGAGACATCAGGAGATCACCAATTTAGTATTGAAGGGCAGCGTGGAGGGTAAAAATCGTAGAGGGAGACCAAGAGATGAATACACTAAGCAGATTCAGAAGCATGTAGGTTGCAGTAAGTACTGGGAGATGAAGAAGCTTGCACAGGATAGAGTAGCATGGAGAGCTGAATCAAACCAGTCTCAGCATTGAAGAGCACAACAACAACAACAATTCCTTTAGTTGTACTGTGAAACCATGCTCCTTGCCAAATTTCATGATTCTAGGACAACAGGAAATAGCCGAACGTAACCATTTCCAGTCAGTGAGTTTGCGAATATCAACATATGACATTTAATGGCCGTATCTTTTGATTGCATTGGCTTAGAAGCCTTAGTTTCTTACACCGCCAAAGGACCGCAGGCCTTCTCATGCAACTTAAATCTCAAACTGATACGTCTACGCATTCCTGAGAGAAAATATTTATAGCCGAACATAACCACTTCCAGTCAGTGAGTTTGCGAATATCAACATATGACATTTAATGGTCGTATCTTTTGATTGCATTGGCTTAGAAGCCTTAGTTTCTTACACCGACAAAGGACCGCAGGCCTTCTCATGCAACATAAATCTCAAACTGATACGTCTACGCATTCCTGAGAGAAAATATTTATAACAGTCGGACATACAGACAAACGAATGACAAAGTGTTCCTATACGGGCTCTGTTTTTACGCACTGAGATACGGAACCCTAAAAATATATCAGCATATTCTTGCCCGGCGATGTTTCCATCCGCATCTTTTTCGGCGGTGGCAAAAGCACACTTTTCCACTGCTTGGTTTGATCCTTTATCTTGTTGTCACACGGATAGACTCAGTACTCGTCCACGGTGATGACGCGGCTGGAGGAATCATATGAATTGCAGAGCTGTTACATTTCATCTGGTGTTTCGGTCCAGCGGGCATGTCGAACGGGCGTGAGCAGTTGAGGAACCCAGCGGGCGGCGGTCTTTCTGATGTTCAATTCGTCATTCAAGATATTTTGCCACTATCACTTCAATCGTCACACGCCGATCTATGAGCACCAGGACCTCTACTTCTTTTGTGATTCTCTGTTTCTTCTACATCTAGGGGAACATCAAGAATGAACTAGAAAACCAAAAATTGTCATTTGTAACTTAATTTAATGCTAACTGAATCTTCCGTTGGTTCTTGGTAGAACAACATTATAATAAATGAAAAGCACCAGTTTACTTTTGTTTTACAGTATTACTTCTATTGTTTTAACCGGTTTTCGGCTTAAAGGCCATCTTCAGACAAAACCAGTTAAAACAATAAAAGTAGTACTGTAAAACAAAAGTAAACTGGTGCATTTCATTTATTAATTTAATGCTGTTCAATGCCTGAAGATGGCCTTGTAAGCCGAAAACCGGTTAAAACAATAAAATTGATACTGTAAAACAAAAGTAAACCGGTGCATTTCATTTATTAATTTAATGCTGTTCAATACTAGTAATTATGACGTGAGAAATGTTTAAGATCTTGTCAAATAGATTTGTAAGAAAAAAGCATTATTAAAATGACCAGTGAAGATATTCTCAAATACACCGCAAAGCGTACGGTCTAAATAAGACTTTCCTTACAGTCGCAAAAGACGAAATATAACCTATATTACTTGTAGCGTAACTACTGTTTCGAAGTGATGACTTAAATTTTTTGACTACCCTATCGTATAGTGCTGTGTCATGTTTTTATTGTTTGATGATGAGGGAATGGTGAAGATGAAACTGCTGCCACCACATAACGTACTCCTCTCGAATAGCATCTAGAGGGCAATCGGGCTTGATGTCATGCGATGGACGGATCGTCATCAACAATGTCATACGTCTGTTTTTACGAGGCGCTGCTGAGAAGATTGGAGTTTAATAAATGATTAGATATTGGTGCAAACATATTCTCGTAAATTTCACAGCCTAGGCGTACGCCCTTATCTAAGTAGAGTTCTTGCTCTTTGTCCAAAATCGTTAAGAATTTAACGGAAGTACATCAGCGAAGTTGCTGAAAATTAATGCTTAATCGTCCTTGTAACAACTGATAGACAGCACTGCATGTCACTTTCTAGAAACTCCGTTTCTATACAATACAGCAGCAATCGCTCCAAATTTGTATCCCCACTCATCTAACGTTACAGGGCCCTGAGGTGAGCGCAGATGTTATCAGCACTGCTACTGGACTCTCAACGGTTAGGAAAAGGTTACCTGGACAGCTGAATCACCGTACACAGTGACGGAAAGGAATGAATACTTTGAAAACAACGTAAGACGACGCATTCCTCCTGCCAGCGAGGTACCAGGCAAGCAATGGAATTATTCTTTTGTGGGTGATATTCATCTGGGATGAAGTGAGACCTCTGATACGCCTGCCATCATTTCTCACTGATTGAGTATACAGAAACATACCGTCAGATTACGTGAGCAAGTGTATGTGCATGTGTAAGTTTGTTAGCGAGCAACTTTCCACGGGTGACTTGTACTTTCAACAGGGCAATAAAAACCGCCATCGCTTCTTAATGTGTCAGAATGTTCTAAGAAATTCTCCGCGGGTGGGAGAGTGTTAATGGTGGCCTTTACTTCTACTGAGAACACAGGTGACACCATCGAGCGATATTTGCTCGCCTCGGACTCAGTTCCTATCAGTTCCCGTAATTGCGGGCGAAACTTGAACGTTGATGAATCAGAATGGCATCTGCAGACCGTCGATGACTTGTCTCTGTCCAGCACAATGCGTATTGCCCACTACGCAAAAGAGAATGCTACATGCATGTACAGCAGAAAAGATGCACCATTCGAACGAGATTGCAAACATTTTAGTTTTATTACGATTCCAGGTCCAAGTTGAGTGAGAACATTTTTCAGTCATGTGTAGTGCCCCAGATGTGGCAATTGGAAACGTCACCATGCTTGAAAGGGACGTAATCCCTGAACAGTAGAAACTGTAGGAATCTCGGTACTGCGGTGGATATCTCACTGACAGAACTTAAGTCCGGGTTCAAAATCATTCGGCCCTATTGCAGGTATATCTTGTACACTGAAGCGCCAAAGAAACTGGCAAAGGCCTATTCAAATACAGAGATATCTAAACAGGCACAATACGGCGTTGCGATCGGTAACTCCTAAATAACACAGTAGGTAGGTGCAGCAGTTGCTAGATCGGTTACTGCTACTACAAAGGCAGGTTATCAAGATTTAAGTGACTTTGAAAGTGGAGTTATAGTCGGCACATGAGGCATAGGACACAGCATCTCCGAGGTAGTGATGAAGTGGGGATTTTCCTGTACGCCCTATTCACGAATGTACCGTGAATGTCAGGAATCTGGTAAAACATCACATCTCCGACATCGCTGCGGACCTAAAAAAAATCCTGCAAGAACGGGACCAATGACGACCGTAGAGAATGTTTAAACGTGGCAGAAGTGCAACCCTTCCGCAAATTGCTGACGATTTCAGTGCTAGGCCATCAACAAGTGTCAGCGTGTGAACCATTCAACGAAACATCACCGATATGGGCTTTCGGAGCCGAAGCCCCAATTGTGTACCCTTGATGACTGCATGACAAAAAGCTTTACTTCTCGCCTGGGCCCGTCAACATTGACATTGAACTACTGATAACTGGAAACATGCTGCCTGGTCGGACGAGACTTGTTTCAAATTGTATCGAGCGAGTGGACGTGGACAGGTTCGGGGACAACCTCAGCAATCCATGGAACCTGCACGTCAGCAGGGGATTGTTCAAGCTGGTGGAGGCTCTGTAATGGTGTGGGGCGTGTGCAGTTGGAGTGATATGGGACCCCTGATACGTCTAAATACGACTCTGACAGGTGACACGTACTTAAGCATCTTATCCGATCAACTGCATCCATTTATGTCCATTGTGTATTCCGACGGAGTTGGGCAATTCCAGGGGAACAATGTGACACCCCACACGTCCAGAATTGCTACAGAGTGGCTCCAGGAACACACTCTCGTGAGTTTAAACACTTCCGGTGGCCACCAAGTTCCCCAGACATGAGCATATTGAGCATATCTGAAATGTCTTGCAACGTGCTGTTCGGCAGAGATCTCCTCCCCCTCGTACTCGTACGGGTTTGTGGACAGCACTGCGGGCTTCATGGTTTCAATTCCCTCCGGCACTTCTGCGTGCTATAATATCCCTTAGCCCGTACTGGCGGGTAGGAGTCGGGAATCCAACATCTGATCAGTTCAACGACCTCCCTATTGTTATTGGTTTAAAGTTAATGTATGTCGCAAGGTGGTGCGTTTTGCCTGCGCGAGCGAGATTATTTTTCCTTGACTTAGCGTTGCTCCATGGCGAGCGAAGACAAGTAAGAAAATCGGAATGTGAGAGGACTTCGTTACGAGACAGGATGACGATATGACGCGTAGTAAGTGTGTGCAATGAAACAGTCATTGTTAGCCGCCATATTGTGTGTATTCGGAGATTCACAAGCGATATGTAATGTTAATGTGGAGTTTAGTAGCAGCCAGAATAGTCTGTTGCATTTCAAAGGTAATTTCGCGTATTTAATTTTGATCAAAGGATTCTGTGATGAGCTGTTATGTACTACACGCTTTTAGGACTTCGAACATTTGGTGGACGATGCTTGCTGTAGAACCTGCTTCAGTAACACGGTCAGAAGCATAGAGAAAGTTTGCTCTACTAAAACCAACTCATTTCACTCGCAGAAAATCATCGAATGACCAAATGCGAATGGCAGTGTGCCAATTCGAGAAGATCCTATAGAAGTTTTCTTTCTCTTACATTTCAAGAATTTTACAGGCAACCGTCGGAGTCGACAGCTGCTTCTCCACCACCAGAGTAAGGTGTCTACGTGTTCGAAATTACGTACGCTGTGGGAGAAGTCAACGTCGTATGGGATATTGTCCTTCACAGAGATACAAACAGAGACACTACACACACTAATCCAATAACGAGTTTAATATAACCAGTTTAAAACATTAATTTCTTCTTTTGAGCAGTAATATTATAGTGCTCTGTGGGGGGCCTACACGATATTAGGCAGGTGTACAAGTTTCTTTGACTCTTCAGTGTATATGATAGGGTTGCAATTGCTGCTAGACCAGCAGTGCCCACTTTGTACTCTGCGAGGTGTGAATTTCACGGGTAAGTTGACGATGTTCACAAAATCCTTTGTGGAATAAATTTTATTCAGGAAGCCTGGCTTGAACAACGCAGTTTCTATCCTTGGCGATGAATTTCTTCCAATTAAGTTGGAGGCTGTTGCGAAAGATTACGTGTACACATTCATTCGGCTTTCTGGCACTACATCCTGCAGCTTCATATAGTAAATGTGTGTGTCTGCAGCTTTCTGCAACGAGTAATGTTCCATCTTCGACAACCACTCTTACTTCCTAAACCAATTGTTCCCACCCTTCCCTCTGGTGTCTGTCGCCCATCCCCTTCCCCCACACCGGGGGCCGGCCAGTGTGGCCGAGCGGTTCTAGGCGCTTCAGTCTGGAACCGCGCGACCGCTACGGTCGCAGTTTCAAATCCTGCCTCGGGCATGGAGGTGCGTGATGTCCTTAGGTTAGTTAGGTTTAAGTAGTTCTAAGTTCTGGGGGACTGATGACACCCCACATTATCAGCAATTGGGTGTGTGTGTGTGTTTGTGTGTGTGTGTGTGTGTTAGAATCAATGACGAAGGAATTCGTGGTGCACCGCAAATGCTACCCACAACTCCAGCTAAGATAAGAAAGTTAACTGTCCACTTTCAGGAAAGACGCTTGTTGCAAAACACATTCCCCCTACCATTATTCCTCTCCATTGCGGCACTTACTTGACCTGTAAACTGCAACTCCGTTTAAAATCAACCATGTTAAAAGGTGTACATTATAGATACTGTTCGTAAATCACTTGATTGCTGCAGTAATTACTTCTGAATTGGCAGAAACTGAAAGATTTCAGGCTGTTAATGCTTTGTACCTGACCACATCCACTAACAGTAATAGTAATAATAATGATAACACTGTGTACAGCGCTATAGTAGCCCCTGTGTAGTTACTTCAAATGGTTCAAATGGCTCTCAGCACTATAGGACTTAACTGCTGAGGACATCAGTCCGCTATAACTTAGAGCTACTTAAACCTAACTAACCTAAGGACATCACTCGCATCTATGTCCGACGCAGGATTCGAACCTGCGATCGTAGCGGTCGCGCGGTTCCAGACTGACGCGCCTAGAACCGTTCGACCACAACGGCCGGCTATGTAGTTACTGCCGTGTCGTGCTGTCAATCAGTTCATTTATCTGTTTCGAAGTGAGTAATGAAGTAAGTTCTGGACTACTGTAGGTACTATCTAAAACTTGGAGAAGACACTTTCTTGAGATATTTAGCATTTGTTAGGTATATATCTCACTTTTATCATCAGCGATGTATGGGACAAAGCATAACATAGATGTGAAGTGAGTCGAGGTGAGGAACCTGTAACATCCACCGCATTGATGCTTTTAACTGAGAAGAAGTAATTATTGATAATTTATGTAATCATAATCAGTCTTACAAAATTGTGATAATAGTAATCATCTTTTGAAAATAATTTAATTCCATGACTGATACAGAATCGAATCGGTTAATTTTTGACCCCTCAGAAAATTTCATTTTATCCCTCAGCCGGTAATTACCCCCAGGTCGGGAATCACTGCGCTAAAAACTGGCAAATCCCACCGTGGGCACACGACGAACGAGCACGTACTGTTTGTCAAGGTAGCTCAACCAACGGTCATGCGGCAGCCAAACACGTAAGGTTCAGTCTGAACCACTAAACATCTGATCATTTGAAGAATCAGACACCGATGAATAACCCTGCTTGAATTTTATGATTACTTTAAAAATGAGTTAATGTGTTAAATATTTGGCGTTAAGCATGTAAGTGAAAAAAAGGTTTAGAAAATCTTTACATTGTGTGTAAAGTTTGTTGGAAGTCGCTAACCGCTCTCATTATCAAACGATGGATGTGTATCGTCTGGGTAATTTGTGCTCCATTTTAAGCAAAAACTAGTTTTTCAAAAAATGGTTCAAATGGCTCTGAGCACTATGGGACTCAACTGCTGTGGTTATCAGTCCCCTAGAACTTAGAACTACTTAAACCTAACTAACCTAAGGACATCACACACATCCATGCCCGAGGCAGGATTCGAACCTGCGACCGTAGCAGTCGCACGGTTCCGGACTGCGCGCCTAGAACCGCGAGACCACCGCGGCCGGCCTAGTTTTTCATGTATCTCATTGTTTATATCTGCTGAACTACATGTCATGTAATGATATCTATTTGCAGGAACGTTCAGTGGTATATGTGGATACTATCAGCAAAATGTATTGCGAATGGCGTTACTAGTGAGAAAAAGTTTTGTAAAGATTTGAAATTATGTGCAAAGTTTGTTGGAAGTCGCTAAGTATACCACTTCTTACAGCGTTACCAGCAGCATTTTTAAAGCGTACTACTTCTTTGTATCCAGTGTTACACTTTCGTCTTCTGTACTCTTTTCAGTATGCAATAGATGTAAAATTTGTTTTTTATCGGAATCAGTCCTTTGTTAAGCATATGTAACTTCGTATCAGAGTGCGACGTAAACCAATGGATTCATTGATTTGTCAGTAGGAACTGTAGTATAACATTATCAGAATTAAGATGGCTGCATGAGCACGTTCCGAAAGCCAATAAATTAAAAAAAAACGTCGCTAAGTGCTCACTTTCTCAAATACTGGGGTGCATAGAGAGTCGTTTCTTGCGCGCGGCGAGTAACGATGTTTCAATACATATACACAGTTTCTGAAAGTAATAATTGTCTTACTGTGTTAAACACTTAAAATTATAGGAAATACTGAAAATCAAATTTTTGTTGCTCCTGGAAGCCGTTAGATACCCATCCTGCAACTAGGACTGTGTGCCATGAACCTTGTTAGCCGTTTAGTGACATAGATACCTAATGTTGCAAATGTTTACATCTTTGGTTTCCTCATGTTGATATTTTTGTCGCGCACAGTCTTCGCGTCTCAACAGCTATGCTCTGATTAGCAACTATCGCAGTGCTATCTCCTGCTCCCTGTTTGACACTATGTTGCTAATGATCAGAAAACTAAGCTATCACGAAGTGTTTCTTACTCTTCATTTATAGCATTTTACAGTGGTACATTTCCACAATGTTTCAGCCAGTACCTTTCCCCACAGTGATTCTACCACACAGTCTCCCGATTATTTTGTTTAAATATACGCTGTTGGAATGCTTAAGCATACACTGTAGGAGTTGTGATGCGTTGTTCTAGATGGACGGCTACTGTTCCCGCAGAGACAAGGCTACAGGCAGAAGCGCCCCAGGGAAGTGTGGTAGGATCACTGTTGTTCTCTCTATACGTAAACGAACTGATGGATAAGGTGAGCAACAGTCTACGGCTGTTTGCTGATGACACTGTAGTGTACGTACCGTTGAAAGACTGTAGGAAGATTCAGGATGATTTAGATAGAATTTCTACTTCTTGTGATGAATGATAGCTTGCTCGGACTGTGGAAAAAACATATGGTAATGCAGATGAGAAAGAAAAACAATCATGTCATGTTCGAATACACTATTAATGGTGTGCTGCTTGACACAGTCATGTTGATTGAATATTTAGGCATTACGTTGAAAATCGACATGAAGTTAAAGGAGGACGTAAGATCCGTAGTAGCGAAGGAGAATTAGAGGAAAATGTACTTAATGTATAAAGAGACCGCTTATAAAGATTTAATGCGACCCGTCCTTGAGTATTGCTCGAGCGTTTGAGATCGCAACCAGGTCAGATTAAAGGAACACATCGAAGCAATTCAGAGGCGTGCTGCCAGGTTTATTGGTTCAAATGGCTCTGAGCACTATGGGACTCAACATCTGAGGTCATAAGTCCACTAGAACTTAGAACTACTTAAATCTAACTAACCTAAGGAATCACATACATCCATGCCCGAGGCAGGATTCGAACCTGCGACCGTAGTGGTCGCGCGGTTCCAAACTGAAGCTCCTAGAACCGCTCGGCCACAACGGCCGGCCCAGGTTTATTACCGGTACATTCGATCAACACGTGTGTATCACAAAAATGCTCTGTGAAACCAAATGGGAATCCTTCGAAGTAAGGCGACATCTCTTTTGTGAAACACTATTGAGAAAGAAACTTCCCGGCAGATTAAAACTGTGTGCCGGCCCGAGACTCGAACTCGGGACTTTTGCCTTCCGAGGGGAAGCGGTAGAGCACTTGCCCACAAAAGGCAAAGGTCCCGAATTCGAGTCTCGGTCCAGCACACAGTTTTAATCTGCCAGGAAGTTTCATATCAGCGCACACTCCGCTGCAGAGTGAAAATTTCATTCTGGAAACATCCCTCAGGCTGTGGCTAAGCCAAGTCTCCGAATTATTCTTTCTTCCGGGAGTGGTAGTTCTGCAAGGTTCGCAGCAGAGCTTCTGTGAAGTGTGGAAGGCAGGAGACGAGGTACTGGCGGAATTAAAGCTGTGAGGATAGGTCGTGAGTCGTGTTTGGGTAGCTCAGTAGAGCACTTGCCCACGAAAGGCAATGGTCCCCAGTTCGAGTCTCGATCCGGCACACAGTTTTAATCTGCCAGGAAGTATCATATCAGCTCGCACTCTGCTGCACAGCGAAAATTTCATTCTGGAAATATTGATAAAGTTTAGAGAACTGTCATTTGTAGTTGACTGCAGAACGAGTGTATTGCAACCAAGCTTAAGGGCCGCGAAGACGTGATAAGAGAGATTAGGGCTCGTGTGGTAGCATATAGGCAGTCGTTTTCCCTTCGCTCTGTTAGCAATTGGAACAGGAAAGGGAATGACTGGTAGCAATACAGGGTACCCTGTATGCTGACTTGCGGCGTGTATGCATGTATATGTAGATGTAAAGTGGAAGCAAGCAGGTATGTACTCATTTCCAGTCATTCTCTAATGTTCCCGACGATCTGATGTGCTGCTGACCAGTTATTACTGTGCCCCATGACATACCCATAGCCACTGTCAGCCATCGTCAATCCTTCTACTGATGGGTGTTACAACAGCGACAGGGCAATGTCTGTGCGGCTGCAACGACGAGATTCTTATCGTATCCGTCCTTCTGTCACACACTGACCACACCCCGAAAGAACCGCTTACAATCGCCTTAATGATCTAAACAGTTTCTTCGAGAAGTGTTCAATAAGAAATGCGACATTTTTTTCTGAAAGCAGGTTGGTTTCATTCAGTATTCCAAGATACCATATTATTCCCCTCTCTTTGGCTACGAAACCCTAATTTTCAACTTAATCTCCGTTGAATGTGACGATGTGAGGACCTATAAGCTCCCATGATACCACTAAACTGGTCAACGTTGGAGCCAACGTCTTGCTGCATCAATAAACTCCCCATCGCCCACGTACTGCTTCCCGCAAACAGATGGAAGTCGGAAAGTGCGAAATCCGACCTGTGGAAGTCGGAAAGTGCGAAATCCGACCTGTGGCTGGATGAGGAAGAACAGTCTAATGTCGTTTCACTGAGCTCCTCTCGGGTGCACGGTCTTGTGTGAGGCCTTTCGTTGTCATGGAGAAGGAGAAGTTCGTTTTCATTTTTGTGGCTACAAACACGCTAATGTCGTTTCTTCAAATTCCTAAGGGTAGCACAATACACTTTCGATCTGATCGATTCACCATGAGTAAAGACGAATGTGTCAGCACTACCAACAGAGACGGCCAACTGAACAATGAGGTGTTTGATTGTGACCCGTCGATCACATAGAATGAGAGTCCGAACGTTCCAACACTGCTGGAGTCACAGCTATGTGAAGCCGACGAGCATACGGAAGATCGACAGGTTTGCGCTACGTTGTTGCGATGTTGACAGACTCCTCGCCCAACGACTCGCCGTGCTTTTGTTCACTTCCAGGTGTCTGTAGACATTCCGCAAGCGCCTACGAATATCTGTGATGTTATTTTTGCCAAAAGAAACTCAATGACAGCTCTCTGCTTGGAACGCACCTTCGTTACAGATGCCATTTTGAAAGCTACGCAATAGCGGAACTTCATGAAACTCAAGTGAAGCGGGAATATTCCACGATGTCCCACAACAAATTGCGCATTTTTTTTTCAATGGAAATTGGCCGAGAAAAAAAAAATGTATTGCATTACTTATTGAACGCCCTCACAGGTAGTATAAGATTTAGCAGGGAACGTGCTGTCAAGTAAACTTTTATGGTATCTTTTCAGGCCACGGTGTCCAGAATGAAATCGCAGTGTTGATAGAAAGCTGAGGGAAAGCAATGTGTTCAGGTGGTAGCAGCTTCGAATCACAAAAAATTAATCCTGCTAATTTACTGATATTTATAGTATTACTACTAAACCTCACACTTTTATTTTGTGTAACCTACCACAGTCTTCAAGTGCCGCACGTCACATAATTAGCTGCGTGGAGCAGACTTCTTTTAAAACACAAGCTATCTGCTCAAAGTATCTGCTATCTTATCCTAGCTTTATGAGAGAAAGAGAAAGATATGAGGGACGTGCTCCACTATGATGAAATATATACACTCCTGGAAATGGAAAAAAGAACACGTTGAAACCGGTGTGTCAGACCCACCATACTTGCTCCGGACACTGCGAGAGGGCTGTACAAGCAATGATCACACGCACGGCACAGCGGACACACCAGGAACCGCGGTGTTGGCCGTCGAATGGCGCTAGCTGGGTAACATTTGTGCCCCGTCGCCGTCAGTGTCAGCCAGTTTGCCGTGGCATATGGAGCTCCATCGCAGACTTTAACACTGGTAGCATGCCGCGACAGCGTGGACGTGAACCGTATGTGCAGCTGACGGACTTTGAGCGAGGGCGTATAGTGGGCATGCGGGAGGCCGGGTGGACGTACCGCCGAATTGCTCAACACGTGGGGCGTGAGGTCTCCACCATACATCGATGTTGTCGCCAGTGGTCGGCGGAAGGTGCACGTGCCCGTCGACCTGGGACCGGACCGCAGCGACGCACGGATGCACGCCAAGACCGTAGGATCCTACGCAGTGCCGTAGGGGACCGCACCGCCACTTCCCAGCAAATTAGGGACACTGTTGCTCCTGGGGTATCGGCGAGGACCATTCGCAACCGTCTCCATGAAGCTGGGCTACGGTCCCGCACACCGTTAGGCCGTCTTCCGCTCACGCCCCAACATCGTGCAGCCCGCCTCCAGTGGTGTCGCGACAGGCGTGAATGGAGGGACGAATGGAGACGTGTCGTCTTCAGCGATGAGAGTCGCTTCTGCCTTGGTGCCAATGATGGTCGTATGCGTGTTTGGCGCCGTGCAGGTGAGCGCCACAATCAGGACTGCATAAGACCGAGGCACACACGGCCAACACCCGGTATCATGGTGTGGGGAGCGATCTCCTACACTGGCCGTACACCTCTGGTGATCGTCGAGGGGACACTGAATAGTGCACGGTACATCCAAACCGTCATCGAACCCATCGTTCTACCATTCTTAGACCGGCAAGGGAACTTGCTGTTCCAACAGGACAATGCACGTCCGCATGTATCCCGTGCCACCCAACGTGCTCTAGAAGGTGTAAGTCAATTACCCTGGCCAGCAAGATCTCCGGATCTGTCCCCCATTGAGCATGTTTGGGACTGGATGAAGCGTCGTCTCATGCGGTCTGCACGTCCAGCACGAACGCTGGTCCAACTGAGGCGCCAGGTGGAAATGGCATGGCAAGCTGTTCCACAGGACTACATCCAGCATCTCTACGATCGTCTCCATGGGAGAATAGCAGCCTGCATTGCTGCGAAAGGTGGATATACACTGTACTAGTGCCGACATTGTGCGTGCTCTGTTGCCTGTGTCTATGTGCCTGTGGTTCTGTCAGTGTGATCATGTGATGTATCTGACCCCAGGAATGTGTCAATAAAGTTTCCCCTTCCTGGGACAATGAATTCACGGTGTTCTTATTTCAATTTCCAGGAGCGTAGATTATCCTTAAATGTGTATAACGAACGTGTTTATAAACGGACGGGAACACTCGCGGGGACAAAATCATTGTTCTTTCTCGCAAAAAGCACTCCGTCTTCAGGCCACAAGTGGCCCATCGGTAACATCCGACCGCCGTGTCATCCTCAATGAGGATGCGGGTAGGAGGGGCGTGTGGTCAGCACACCGCTCTCTCGATCGTTACGATGGTTTTGTTTGACCAGAGCTGTTACTATTCAGTCGAGTAGCTCCTCAATTGGCATCACGAGGAGGAGTGTACCCCAAAAAATGGCATCAGCGCATGGCGGCCCGGATGGTCACCCTTCCAAGTTCCGGCCGTGTCCGACAGCGCTGAACTTCGGTGTTGTGACGGGAACCAGTGTTTCCACTGTGGCAAGGCAGTTTCACGCAGAAACGTTTGCGAAAACCGCTTATTGGGGTCATTGTCCGTTGGCTGATAAGGCACGTGGAACTCGCTAGATTACAGCAATAACACATTCCAACTTATATCTGGCAGATAGCACTTGAGGCACACGCTAGAACCGAAACAGTTTTACTGTTGGGGTAAACCATACCTGACACCTACAAGAGTATGGAGAGGGTGTGGATGAGGTGACATGTAAAGTAGTAGGAAACGAACTCTGTTGGTGTCGAAAACCGAATTTCTGGTTGTCTAATCTGAATAGTGATAGCCCTGATGACAGTTTAGCCATAGGAGCTGGTGTGGGCTGGGACAGGGATGACATCTAAAGCATAATTGTAGAATGTGAGGAGCAATTTAAACCGTGCTTGGTACACATATCACTTATTATATGGAATATAATGGAGTTAAAATTTTTTGGTAACATTTTCG
Source organism: Schistocerca gregaria (assembly GCF_023897955.1). Taxonomy (NCBI): domain Eukaryota; kingdom Metazoa; phylum Arthropoda; class Insecta; order Orthoptera; family Acrididae; genus Schistocerca; species Schistocerca gregaria. The sequence goes on along the minus strand of NC_064924.1, from coordinate 311,290,892 downwards.
CGATCTTATAAGCTATATAAAATTAGTGAAAAACAATCTAGATCGCAATACTTATTTTATCTGAAATAACCGGTTTCGGCCTAGTCTTAGGCCATCTTCAGAATAGCGCGGTGAAGGGTAGAAATCGTGCTAGTTACGTAAAGAAGTCACTGATTAAAATGAAGTAATTTATATTTATTAAAATAGAACAGTCATTACCCATCGGCTGAAGTTTACGATGTCCAGAACAATCAGTATACCTAGTCAACACCAATAGTTTCAGCGACTGAGGTCTACTGACCGTTCTGGACATCGACAGCTTCAGCTGATGGGTAACGATTCTTCGATTTTAATAAGTATAAATGACTTTATTTTAAGTCACTGTCTTCTTCATGTAACTAGCACAATTTCTATTCTTCACAGCCCCATTCTGAAGATGGCCTAAGACCAAGCCGAAACCGGTCATTTTAAATGAAATAACTTGCGACCTAGACTTTTTTTCAGTAACTTTAAAATGGATTTAGACACTCCTAGCAGCCCTAGATATGGGGGCGAGGGGGATGACCAATACCCGGCAGTGACACCCAAGATGTTCGAGGTCGTTGTCTGATTGGTGGTAGTTACCATGACATGTCACCCCTACCGCTAGGGTAATATTGGGAATATGATGAAGTAAAAATATGTAACTAGGTACTGCCAGATAATGAGCTATGCTTGTATCCCATAAGGTCAAAGAAGCGTCCATAAGCTGGCAGCACTAATGCCAGCTTTCAACTGTGGAACTAAAAAGTCGCTACCGGTGTCGAAGCTACGTGAATGAAGCCATAGAGACACATGTAAAAATGCGTTACGTGATGGAAGTGTGAGACGTGCAGAGCAGACGCTCCAAGCACACCTTAATTGTCATGGTTCTTCTTCCTTCATATGGACTTTATTAACCATTGCCACATCATGAAATAACTGACAAGCAATCCCCGTGACATGACAGTCGCTGGGAAAAAGAAGACACCGTGATTGTATGAGAAAAGTTAACTTTCACATCTATGCTACACGAACTTGTATTCTACTTGGCAGGTCATATAAAGAGCGTAATACTGCCGTCTGTCGATAAACTGTGGACAGCACGTATGTACAAATCTCGTATGTAACAATCAACAAGAATTCTGCTATCAGCGACCGTGCGAAATTCGTCATTCTTTCGTCTACGAACCCGAGGAGCTGTAGACAGTGACACCTACGTTGATGCCATGTGAGTTCCGGAGAATTTTCGATACAGCTGTCCAGCAAGCAAAATATGTAGTCACGGAAGATCAGAGCAGACGTAATTTTGCTTCTTATCAAGCAAAATTCTGTACGTTGTTCTCACTAGTAATGAATTGTCAGAAGCGAAACGTAAGATTTATGGGAGAAAAGTAGGTCTTACACAGAGTTTTACCAACACGAACTCTTCCCATCAACAATGCACGAATTATTTACTTTAAGGTGAGATAGGACTGGCCTACATACGCAGCTAATCATCGCTCGTTGCGTCTGTCATACGGAGAACATGGGTTCGATTGAAACTTCCTGGCAGATTAAAACTGTGTGCCCGACCGAGACTCGAACTCGGGACCTTTGCCTTTCGCGGGCAAGTGCTCTACCATCTGAGCTACCGAAGCACGACTCACGCCCGGTACTCACAGCTTTACTTCTGCCAGTATCCGTCTCCTACCTTCCAAACTTTACATTAAAATTGTATGACGAGAGCTGTAATGTTCAACTTTTTACGTATGTAATATAAATTCCTATGAAGACTCCCTTAGTTTAGAAGTCGAAACCATGGTCAATTCGACTATAAAATCCACTGCAACCAGTGGGCTGTCTTTACTAAAAAATAAATAAGCAAATTAATAACGAGGAAGATGTTTACGATCCTTTTTTTTCTGTCACGCAGTTCTTGCATCCAAGCAAAATTTCAAGTTCCTCGCACTGTACGAACTGAACTAGGATTTTTTAAAATTTTTTAATATATTCATGCTGTTAGGTGACCAGACAATGCTCGGGTAGACGGCCCCAACTCTTAAAAACTCTGAGTATGTATTCGATTGATACCGACTCCAGCCTACCTAAATTCAACCGGAAGATGAAAAGGCTTGGTTGTGAAAAGACGAAGAACCCACTCTTCCATCAGATGAACTAGTTTCTCTAGTGGAAAAATCACTAACATGTTCTCATTCGATTATGAGTAACCTCCTTTAGTCGCTTGATGACTCACGTCTCTTGAGTAATCGCAGCAAGGTAAGCCGCAAGCGTCTTCCACGAGTGTGTGAACTACGCACAGCTGCTCCTACATGTTTCGCGCAGCTGAACTAACCTGACAACAGTTTGCCCGACGTGTAAACTAGAAATCAGACTGTGTTACGAAATCTGAAAAATTTATCGACTAAATTACTTCTTGTCTCCCTGCCTTCAAAAATTCATTTGATCGGGCGCGCACAGAATTTGAGGTTAATCGTTGCGGGCGGAGCACTGAGTGTGGGGAGAGGTGGATCTAGGTCAGGCTAGTGATGGTGATACAATGCCTGAAGCAACAATCCCGTATCTGGTAAGTTCCTGTCTCTGTATGAAGTGGTGTGCGTTGCCAGATAAGCGCTGCCAGATAACTCGTAATTTCTTACTTTCGTTTTGCTGCTTAACATGCTGATGAAGCTTTCTCGACCATAAGAATATTTTTCTTAAATCGTCCTCGAAAGTAAGCGACAATTAGTTTTTTACTGTTTTTATTTGTTCGTAACGAGTTAGAATCGAGTTTTTTTGGTAAAGCCTATCAAACCCGTCCGACAGTTCCTCTAAAAAGGGAACACAACGGGAGAGATTCCTCTCCACGTAGTCACGCAAGATTCATACCAATGCCTTCAATATAACAAGATGTCCATCATACCCGATCCCACATAAAGGCCTGAATAAAGCAGGCAGTTGGCGCATTGAATGATCATGGTTAGCCATGGCGAGGTAGATGAGTACCGTGGCAGCTCCCTTTCTATAAAAAAAATGTGGGTTGGACCCCGAGCGCTGAAGTTCAGAAAGAACTTAAGTTATTTCGCGTTCTATAATCTTCATAGCGATAGGATCTGCAGTTGTGATGCATTTTTTGAACGATTTCATGGTGTCTTCAGCTGCCATTCTCTTTATTTGAGTACGATTGTACACTTTCGGCCTTAGACCATTTTCACGTATGTTACGGACGATTTTTTAATGGTATACTATGCCGTGTACATCCTCGCTCCTATGACTGCGGGCGAACCACCGCTACAAGGAACCCCAAATAGAAATTCCTTAGAAAATTTAATTTACTAGAACAAAAATCATAACTAGGGCCCTAGAACTGGCATCCGATTTCTTTCAGATATATACGCTATGTCTCTAGACAACAACAACCCTCAAAGAGTGCTAACTGAAAAAACAAAGAGTAAATAAATGTCTCACTTTCATGCACCAGTTAAAAAGCAGTTGCACACGGAACTAAATTACTGGGAACAAAAAGAGAAAATTTTTACTGCAGTTCTCTTTGTAAAGGAAATGACGGACTGCCTGAGAACAAAACAGAATACTTACATACAGTATATTCTTCGAATAAAACTACAGGATTGCGTCTCACAATATTAAAATTCCTTTCAGTCTTAAAAATATCAATTATAATTTCGATAGCTCTGGTGCAATTGTATACTGGTTTATTCCACAACGAAAACGAAGCAGTGACTGGTTAAACAATTCCTTTATTTTCTTGTTTCACGATACAGTGGCGTGTTGTGGATTCCGTGCCCAGCATCCAGCTCCTCTTTTTTTCTTTTTTCCCCAAACATTGCAGTATATATGAAGTCAAAATTTTAGCGAGGAATTAAAAAAGGACGTAACTGGACCGTTACAACATAAGATCGTACACAGTTGTAACTGCGGTAAGCGTCCAAATTTGACCCCTTAAGTGAGGGTATTACACACCAAGCTCTACAACATTATTAGGGTAAAACAGGTATTTTGTACTGAAATTGTAGGTAACGAGGTACTATTAAGGATGTCAGGTTCATTCGATAACAAAGACATTAATTTTAAAAATGAGGAGTACAAAGCGAATACCTTTTGGTATTTAGGAAGGCACTATGAAGTTGAAATTAGTTAAGAACAACCAGGAGAGACAGTGGAACATGTCAGCGTATTACCAGGCCGCCCCTCTCCCTCTTTTTTAAATGTATTTAGGAGCTTTTAGGCCCTGCCCATTCAGCCATCTCATTAGTCTAATGTCAGTTATCGCGATACGGCCGTGAGGACAACACACCTAGTCTCCGAGTAGAGAAAAATCTCCGACCCGGGTCGTAATCGAACCCGGGCCCCTTTCATAAACAGTCTGGCGCGTTGGCCGTGTAGTTACCCAGGCGGACCACCTACCCTTTATTTTTTTTTTATTTTTTTATCTCGTTTTGTTCTATATTGTTCGTTGAATTTGCTCGAGGCGGACGTCCGATGACAACCGTTCAGGTTCTTCGGTGATCCGTTTACTCAGTTTATTATTATTATTATTACAGAGAGTAGCTAACCCTCTGACGGAACACGGTGAGCTACCGTGCCGGCACCCTCTTGAGCGCACCTTCTCTAGCTGTTGATACGAGCCAGTGGTTCACCTCACGGAAGCTTAAATTACGATGATAATTTGCATCATCGGAACGGTGAACTTTCACGATATTTATAAGCAGCTGTAGCTACTGCTCAGAGCTGATGAAATCTCAGTACAAGTCCTTCGCCACCACAGTTCCCTGCTCGACGTCCATTGTGGCAGACACTGACTATCCGAGGAGAACGTTACGTGTTAGCTGTTACCAAGGAGATAGAGTACACTATCTGTTTGGAAGTTACAGACAGCTGACAAAAGGGAGACTGAGTGGCCCTGCTGGGTTCCGTTCAAAGAGCAGCCGCACAACGGAACGCAGCCGACGAAGGCTAGGGCAGGGCAACACAGCGAAGAAGTGTACGCATAATAGAACGCAGTTCCCACTGTCGCGGAAATCGCACGAGAGCACGTGACCTGTTTGCTGCCCGGCAGCTTCGAGCTGCTCGCGCTTTAATCTGCGCCATGGACACTGCTGCCCTGTCCTGCCCGACGTTTCCATTTGCGCTATTTTGTTTAAACCCGTTGAGTCGCAGAAACTTTCGCTGCGCTGCCCTACCCTGTCCTTCGTCGGCTGCGTCCCAATAATGTGCTCTGGCCAAAGACTCCGTCCCAGCAAGAAAACAGCTTACTGTTGTGACTGATACTATTTTCTATTGTCATCTGAAATGGACGTGCCTAAAAAAATGGATCACTTTAACAATGCAGTTTTGAGTGAACACAGATCTGTTGCGCTGCCATTAGCCTACGACTACCTCACAGCCGAAGCTTTCTCCTTCATACAAGAGAACCTATTTAACGGCTATAGCCATCATGCTCAAAATTGCTATAAAATGAGAGGAGTTAAAATTATCGTCAACCAAAAATATTTATGAGCCTAAAGTGTGACACGATCTGATTTCGGTGCCCTCCCCCCTCTCCAAGTCTCTTTGTTCCTCTCACTCTTCTCGGAAACACAAGAGAAACCCGTTGTGGAAATTTTGTCTTATTAGTAATAACTTATGCGGTAAATAAAATATCACTCTTTACTTTAATCAAGTGTCCTTGAATTCAGGCCATTCTACACTGACGCAAAAAAAGCAACATCAAAAAATAATTAATGTAGAATAATGACATTTCGGGAATACATTCGTTTAGGTAACATATGTATGTGATTAACATTGCAAGACCACATGTTAATGTAAGCATAACACAATCCATTGTGAAATGCTGGCACGTTAATAAGCAGTACAACCGCGAAAATGTTGAATGCAAGCATAGAGACGTGCATGCATTCTGTTGTACAGGTGCCGGAAGTTAGTTTCTGGGATGGAGTTCCAAGCCTCTTTCATTTACTCGGCCAATACAGGGGCGGTTAATGCTGTTTGTGGATGACTTTGGAGTTGTCCGATGACGTCCCACATTGTCTCGATTGGAGACGCATGTTGGGCCACAGCAGCGGTATGTGGGCGAGCGTTATCCTGTTGGAAAACACTCCCTGGAATGCTGCTCATGAATGGCAGCACAACAGGCCGAATCACCAGACTGACGTACAGATTTGCAGGCGGGATAAGTGAAATAACCATGAAAGTGCATCTGCTGTCATACGAAATCGCACTCGAGACCATAACTCCAGGTGTAGGTTTAGTGTGTGTAACACGCAGACGGGTTGGTTGCAGTCCCTCAATTCGTCTCCTCCTAACAGACACACGGTCGTCAGTGGCATCGAGGCAGTACCAGCTTTCATCAGAAAGCACAACATACCTCCACCCTGCCTTTCAAAGAGCATTCGCTTGACGTCACTGAAGTCGTAAATGGTGGGTGGCTTGGGGTCAATGGAATGCACGCTACAGTACTTCTGGCTCGGAGCTGTCACTGAGTAACCGATTTGTAACAGTTCGTTGTGTCGCTGTGGTGCTAACTGCTGCTCAAATTGCTGCTGCATATGCAGTACGGCGGGCTTCAACTGTACGCGGAACATGACGGTCTTCCCTCTCGGTTGTGTCACGTGGCCGTCCGAAGCCCGGACTTCTTGCGACCTACATTCTGGTGACCACCGCTGCCAGCAATCCAATATCACAGAAGGAACGTCGAGCTTCTCGTTGCCCTATTACACGAACTCGGACAAACTCAGTGAGGTGCTGATGATGACGTCTTTCTCGCTTTATAGCATTCTTGAGTAACATCAACTCACCATGACCAATCTCAAAGGTAACTAACGCTCACGTCTCTTACAGTGTACATTTAAAGCAACCCTGATTTACATCCCCATAGTGGCGCTGCTACCGCCACTTTTACGTGACTGGCGCGAAATTTTACACTACTGGCCATTAAAACTGCTACATCAAGAAGAAATGCAAATGATAAACGGATATTCATTGGACAAAAATATTGTACTAGAACTGACATGTGATTACATTTTCACGCAATTTGGGTGCGTAGATCCTGAAAACTCAGGACCCAGAACAACCACCTCTGGCCGCAATAACGACCTTGGTACGCCTGGGCACTGAGTCAAACAGGGCTTCGATGGCGTGTACAGGTACAGCGGCCCATGCAGCTTCAACACTATACCACAGTTCATCAAGAGTAGCAACTGGCGTATTTTGACGAGCCAGTTGCTCGACCACCACTGACCAGACGCTTTCAATTGGTGAGAGATCTGGAGAATGCGCTGGCAAGGGCAGCAGTCGAACATTTTGTCTATCCAGAAAGGCCCGTACAGGACTTGCTACAGGCGTTCGTGGATTAGCCTGCTGAAATGTAGGGTTTTGCAGGGATCGAATGAAGGGTAGAGCCGCGGATCGTAATACATCTGAAATGTAACGTCCACTGTCCAAAGAGCCGTCACTGCGAACAAGAGGTGACCGAGACGTGTAACCAATGGCACCCCATACCATCACGTCGGGTGATACGCTAGTATGGCGATGACGAACACACGCTTCCAATGTACGTTCACCGCGATGTCGCCAAACGCGGATGAGACCATCATGTTGCTGTAAAAAGAACCTGGATTCATCCGAGAAAATGCGTTGTGCCATTCGTGCACCCAGGATCGTCGTTGAGTACACCATCGCAAGCGCTGCTGTCTATGATGCAGCGTCAACGGTAACCGCAGCCATGGTCTCCGAGCTGATAGTTCATGCTGCTGCAAACGTCGTCTAACTGTTCGTGCAGATGGTTGTCGTCTTGCAAATGTCCCCATCTGTTGACTTAGGGATCGAGACGTGGCTGCACGATCCGTTACAGCCATGCGGATAAGCTGTCTGTCATCTTGACTGCTAGTGATACGAGGTCGTTGGGATCCAGCAAGGCGTTCCGTATTACCTTCTTGAACCCATTGATTCCATATTCTGCTAACAGTCATTGGATCGTGACCAACGCGAGCAGCAATGTCGCGATGCGATAAACCGCAATCGCGATAGGCTACATCCAACCTTTAACAAAGTCGGAAACGTGATGGTACGCATTTCTCTTCCTTACACGAGGCATCACAACAACGTTTCACCTGGCAACGCCGGTGAACTGCTGTTTGTGTATGAGAAATCGGTTGGAAGCTTACCTCATGTCAGCACGTTGTAGGTGTCGCCACCGGCGCCAACCTTGTGTGAATGCTCTGAAAAGCTAATCATTTGTATATCACAGCATCTTTTTCCTATGGGTTAAATTTCTAGTCTGTAGCACGTCATCTTCGTGGCGTAGCAATTTTAATGGCCAGTAGTGTGATAGACAGCATCTTTAAGATGCAGAAACACGCCTAGCAACTGTCGTTTATGTCGCAGAACTGCTTCTTGGCATTGCGATTTTTTCCCGTCTGGGTATTATACTGCAATCTGCACCCGTTGGAGTTTCATACACTAGTGTCTTCTACATCGAAGTTTGCGAAAATTACAATACGGCGAAAGAATTGCATAATAGAATCAAAATTTTTAGCATGTGTGGCAGGAATAAGTGAAGAAGACTGCGTAGAGATGAGGTAAAGATTGGATCAACAGTGCTGTATTTTGCGAGATCAAGAGTTGAGGCGTCACGCCAATGTCATACAGTAGGCAGGCGCCATACATATCTCGTCGACTAACACTGGCACACTGCATAGTGTGAGGACCATTTGCGTGATCTGTTCGTCGGAGTCTTCTGCGGGCAAGATTGGAGACACGCAAGCCACTGCGTAGTCTTCCGTGACCCGAAACCTCAGATGATTCAGATTACAACGGTCAGATGAATGACGTCGATGACATGCTGAATACTAAAATGAAGTATTTTTGGTTAAATTACAAATGACGGCTGCATACGTGTTGGAACGAACTGTGATGTTCGCAGTCTGACTGTCTGCATAGCGGTACAGTGGCAACAACACCAAGAGTAACGTTATAGTAAGCCACTGGACACAACATGTGGTATAGGCTCTTATTAAGAACAAGCTGAATAGTAACTACTACATGGAAAATGCTTCTGATCTAAAGGTACTGCTTTTCCTTCAGTCGATTCGACGAAGTATATTTCAGCCTGACAATGTTTAATAAAATGAGGCGAGGAACGAGCAAGTCTTCTTAAGTGCCGCAGCCTGAGGCTAAACTAAGCAATCCACTGCAAAGAAACAAATAGAGCGTGCAAACAAAGATCAACGCTAGGTCCCTAGCCGAAACCGCAATGAAGACCAAATGTTACGACTACAAGAAACGTGAGGCCAAATCAGTAAAGAGGAACGACAGCCAGAATGCTCTTACACGACCACAAACTTCTACACTTCCAAAGGCCACGCCCAAAAAGCGAGATAATGGCTGCATTAGAGTGTCTGCAGACTGTTGTTGTTGTGGTCTTCAGTCCTGAGACTGGTCTGATGCAGCTCTCCACACTATCCTATCCTGTGCAAGCTTCTTCATCTCCCAATACGTACTGCAGCCTACATCCTTCTGAATCTGTTTCGTGTATTCATCTCTTGGTCTCCCTCTACGATTTTTACTCTCCACGCCGCCGTCCAATAATAAATTGGAAATCTCTTGATGCCTCAGAACATGTCCTATCAACCGATCCCTTCTTCTTGTCGAGTTGTGCCACAAACCCCTCTTCTCCCCAATCCTATTCAGTACCTACTTATTAGTTATGTGATCTACCCCTCTAACCTTCAGCATTCTTCTCTAGCACCACATTTCAAAAGCTTCTATTCTCTTCTTGTCTAAACTATTTATCGTCCATGTTTCACTTCCATACATTTTACACTCCATACAAATACTTTCAGAAACGACTTCCTGACACTTAAATCAATACTCGATGTTAACAAATTTCTCTTCTTCAGAAACGCTTTCCTTGCCATTGTCAGTCTGCATTTTATATCCTCTCTACTTCGATCATCATCAGTTATTTTGCTCCCCAAATAGCAAAACTCCTTTACTACTTTAAGTGTCTCATTTCCTAATCTAATTTCCTCAGCATCAGCCGACTTAATTCGACAACATTCCATTATCCTCGTTTTGCTTTTGTTGATGTTCATCTTGTATCCTCCTTTCAAGACACTGTTCATTCCATTCAACTGCTCTTCCAAGACCTTTGGTGTCTCTGACAGAATTGCAATGTCATCGGCGAACCTCAAAGTTTTTATTTCTTCTCCATGGATTTTAATACCTACTCCGAAGTTTTCTTTTGTTTCCTTCACTGATTGCTCAATAACAGATTGAATAACATCGGGGAGAGGCTACAACCCTGTCTCACTCCCTTCCCAACAACTGCATCCCTTTCATGCCCCCTGACTCTTATAACTGCCATCTGGTTTCTGTACAAATTGTAAATAGCCTTTCGCTCCCTGTATTTTACCCCTGCCACCTTTAGAATTTGAAAGAGAGTATTCCAGTCAACATTGTCAAAAGCTTTCTCCAAGTCTCCAAGTCTACAAATGCTAGAAACGAAGGTTTGCCTTTCCTTAATCTTTCTTCTAAGGTAAGTCGTAGGGTCAGTATTGCCTCACGTGTTCCCATATTTCTACGGAATCCAAACTGATCTTCCCCGAGGTCGGCTTCTACCAGACTACAGATTCAGTAACGAAGTACGAATTGCTGAATCCGTCCACTATGCTGGGTTGGTGGTTAATCTTCTCTTGAGAGTAATCCTGAATTGATACACCGCCTGGACAGCCGGTTGTGTTACATTTCCGCTTCTGGGATGGAGAGGTCCGCCGACACCGTATCAATTCCGCCCGGCGAATTAACGATGAGAGTCGCTGTGCCGGCTATCCTGGATGTGGTTTTTGGGTGGTTTCCCACAACCCGACAGGTGAATACAGGGCTATTATCCAAGTTCCGCCTCTGATACACGATTCGCAAACATTTAGAAAACTTTCGCTTACTGTCACATGGCAAACATCACTCGCAGACAGTTGGCGTACACACATTCCGTCCACAAGAGGGGAGTGGGCGGGAGGTTGGGGGGGGGGGGGGGGGGGGGTTCACGGGATCGTGACAGAAGAGACATCCGACTACCCCTTAATAACCATGCCGACCCTCTGCCGATATGGGACAAAGGTACAAGGAAATGACGATGATGATGCAGAATTAATACGTCTGGCTGTTAGGTGAAGCTAGAGTTTAGCTTTCAGTGACTTTTTGTTCTACAGCCGCCTACCTCTTCCCCTCGTTACTAACATCCTCGGCGAGCCGCACAGAAACATTGCCTGACAAAAATTGAAGCACTCAAAAGGGGAGGAGGAGACAGAATGAAACTTCTTGGGTTGAGTGTGTACACGATATTATTTAATAATGACTTAGATCGGACCTGCTACTGGCGCATAAGAGACCACAAGGGCCATTAATAGGCGGCCCACAGAAAGGCAGACGAGCTCCTGGCGCTCCTTGCGAAGACTGCCAACAAGTCCGTTTGCAGCGATGTCGGGCACATTCGGCTTGTAACCTCATTGACTGGAGCAGATTTGTCTTCAGTGATGAGTTCCGGTCCAACTGAACCCCGAAACCGGCGAAGACGTGTCTGGAGACGCCCCAGACAGCGGTGCGATACCACCCTGTCACCCACCACATCGCCCGACAACGAGGAGTGATGAGTGATGGTCTGGGGCGTCATTTCGTTTCAAAGTAGGGCTTATTTATTTATTTATTTATTTATTTATTTATTTCATTAACAGAACAGAGTAACCCACCGCCTTGAAACATAAGGTGGGTCGTATGCTTCTGAATCTAATAGCAAAGACTTCTCATTGTTACAGTCTTACTAGTGAACAGTTGTTAATGCTAGAATGAAATTTTCACTCTATAGTGGAGTGTGCGCTGATATGAAACTTCCTGGCAGACTCGAACGCGGGACCTTTGGCTTACGCGGGCAACTGCTCTACCGACTGAGCTACCCAAGCACGACTCACGCCCCGTCCTCACAGCTTTCTTCCAGGAGTGCTAGTTGAGCAAGGTGCGCAGGAAAGCTTCTGTGAAGAATGGAAGATAGGAGACGAGGTACTGGCGGAATTAAAGCTGTGAGGACGGGGCGTGACTCGTGCTTGGGTAGCTCAGTCGGTACAGCACTTGCCCGCCAAAGGCAAAGGTCCCGAGTTCGAGTCTCGGTCCGGCACGCAGTTTTAATCTGCCAGGAAGTTTCATATGGCTCTGAGTACTATGGGACTCAACTTCTGAGGTCATTAGTCCCCTAGAACTTAGAACTAGTTAAACCTAACTAACCTAAGGACATCACACACATCCATGCCCGAGGCAGGATTCGAACCTGCGACCGTAGCGGTCTCGGGGTTCCAGATTGCAGCGCCTAGAACCGCACGGCCACTTCGGCCGGCCAGGAAGTTTCATATCAGCGCACACTCCGCTGCAGAGCGAAAATCGCATTCTTGAAACATCCCGCAGGCTGTGGCTAAGCCATGTCTCCGCAACATGCTTTCTTTCAGGAGTGATAGTTCTGCAAGGTGCGCAGGAAAGCTTTTGTGAACTTTGGAAGGTAGGAGACGAGGTACTGGCGGAATTAAAGCTGTGAGGAGGGGGTGTCAGTCGTGCTTGGGTAGTCAGTCGGTAGAGCACTTGCCCGCGAAAGACAAAGGTCCTGAGTTCGAGTCTCGCTCCGGCACACAGTTTTAATATGTCAGGAAGTTTCAGTTGTTAATGCTTTTTTTAAAATAATATAAAGAACATAATATACAAAGATTTCTATGAGGTTACAGCAAATTGAATGCTTAAAAACTGTTAAAATGGTTCCGTATAATTTGTTAGTACATAGTTGATGAGAATATAATTTATACAACGCAATTGTCAAAAAAATTAAAAACCGAAAATGTAACACAAGAGCGTGGTTAAGAATAATTTATAATATATAGAGGGAAGTGATATGCTGTATTGGGATGAGTAACACAGTCTAAGTAGCATATTGGTTAGTAATGGCCTATTTCTATTTATTTCAGATGAGAAGGTCTCGGTACAACCTCGAGCTATTCACATCTGAAATGGTTTGCGCTAAGTTATGTTTACACAGATTATACAGATTAAATGCTGACTGAGCACTTCATACATGGAATACATGAATTTTAGCTTCACATGAGAAATACACTAATGTTTGTAACATGTTAGTTGAAATAGTATATAGTTCATTGCTACTTGAATGCATTATTCCTTAAATAACTTAATACATTTCTGATATATGAAATTCATTGATTATAGCTTTGAACAGAGAAGAGAATATACTTCTGTCTGCACACAGTAAGACGAGCGACACAATTCTGTTAGTGTGCAGAATACTTTAAGCACTGTGCAGGATGCCACTGGGGAGGAGGAGCCTCGGAATAGAAGTTCTTCGAGCCTTCTCCTCCCAAGTGATATTACCGGTACCTTATTACTACAGTCTTAGTATGTGGTGCCGATGTTTATTTGTTCTATGATTGTTAGAAGGATTCCTTTGATTGTCATCCGCGGCACCATTACAGCACATCAGTACTTCGACTATCTTCTACTCCCCGTTTTGTTGTCCTCCTTGGCAAGCAATCCTCGGCTGACTTTCAGCAAGATAAAGCCCGCTCGCACACGGTGAGAGTTTCCTACTGCTTGTCTTCGTTCTTGCCAAACCCTGGCTTAGCCAGCAAGGTCGCCGGATCTCTCCCCGATTGAGAAAGTTTGGAGCGTTACGGGCAGGTCCCTCCAACCATCTTGGGATTTAGACTCTCTAAAGCGCCAATTTGACAGAATTTGATATCCCTCAGAAAGGACATCCAGGAACTCTGTGAAATAATGCTAAGTCAAATAACTGCTTGCAAAATGGCCAGAGGTGGGCCAACGCGTTATTGATGTGCTCAGTCTGTGAAGCTCTTTCTGTTGAATAAATCATCCAACTTTTCCGAAATTGAAATCATTTGTTTGTCAGTTCATGTACATGAAACTTCCTGGCATATTAAAACTGTGTGCCGGAACGAGAATCGAACTCGGGACGCAGTTTTAATCTGCCCGGAGGTTTCATATGAGCGCGCAGTCCGCTGCAGAGTGAATATCTCATTCTGGATTCTGTTCATGAACGTAACACCTACGCATTCCGATAATTCCTTCGGGGTGTGTCGTTCTTTTGTCTTCAAGCTTATTACGAAGGTAAAGCTGACGAAATCGAACACTTGACTTATCCGCACCTTTCGTGTAAAATAACTGACGTTCGTGGAACCTATATCTGATAGAGCTAGCAAAAGCAGTTCTGGACTTACAGGAGAGAAAGGATAGGTTAACGAAACTTGGTTTGCGTCTTCCTCAAGATGTGCTTCCTGAAAATGTATAGGAGTAGTGGGGGAAGTGTCATTTGCTGGTGTTGGTCCAGCAGCAAGCTGCGCGTTAGACGTAAGCTATCTGCCATGACACACGCGTCACTCCCTGAGCATCTTGCCTACGTAGCTGACCTTCTTGTCAGCCGACATTCTTGCTATCCACGCAGCGAGTCACGCCAAGTCCCCTGTCACTGAGCCAACTGCAGCGCATCGCGTATCTATTTCCGCGGAAGCGTCACGCGTGACATGCCTGCTTACTCACAACGGGAGACTCACGCAAATGCACAGTGACACGAAGAAGCCATAGTGAATGGGACAATTCGCGATCAATACCGTTCTTCCAACGGGTTGGGGATACAGTAAAAGAGCTGATTGTGACCACAGCGAAACTTTTAACTTTCTTCAGCTTGCTGTCACCGTGTAAAGGGTCTGCTAATAATGCGCAGTCGCCCATTAATGAGTTGGCAGTAACTATTGTTCTGAGCGCGAATGCTCTTCATGTCGACGCACTTGTCAGTTAGCTCAGAATGCGACATTCAGTAATGAAATCTACATCTACGTGCATTTTCTGCAAGCTATCATACGGTGCATGGCGGAGCGTATCTTGGAACACTGCAAGTCGTTCCCTACCCTGTTCCACTCGCCGATGTAGCGACGCAAAAGCGACTACCTACATGCTTCCGCACGAGCTCTAATTTATCTTGTCTTTGTGGTTCTTCAGCGAGCTCTATGTTGGTGGCAGTCGTACTGCAGTCTGACGCGGTCGCCGCTACTCTAAACTTTCTTATTATTATTATTATTATTATTATTACTACTACTAGCTAACAAACCCAGCATTGCCCGGGTATTCATTTTGCCAATTTTGTATTAGAAACGAAACAATAAACGAACTGTGATTGTACTGAAGTATCGAATGAAGTTCATTTCCTTGTATTCGTGCAGACACCTTTGAAATTGTGAAACAGCGGTACAAAGAAATATGCACAATTTAAAAATGTAAAAGTGCAGCATTCAAACTAAGTAAACGTTATCGCGGACGGTTCCTAAACGCTGAGCGCAGCAGCTACGCGTTGTAAACGTCTCTATGGTAACGTTTCTTCATAGCTCTGCAGACGGCTGTCGTTTTCGTCTAAAGCTGTTTGCACTAAGCAGTTGACAGCTGTTAAAAGCCGTTACCAAGTGTCAGTTATTTAACTGATTAGACTCTACTATAGGGGAGTTTTAATTTTAGTAGCAAAGAATAAACGTAATAACACTTCATGCATGATGGGGCATTTTTTTCACATATCTCGCATCAGTGCTTATCACGCCATATTTCCTGAACTATGTGTAGTACAATGATATACCTTGTAGGTGCATTTAGCGCCATATATGGATACTGCCTGCGAAATTTATTGCGAACTCAGTCAGTGGCACAGCAGTAATAGACTTAAACGTCATGCCTGTTGCGGCCGTTTTTCACGCATCTCTTTGCAAGGCCTCAATCTCATTGTTTATGACGTCATATCCCATGAATTATGATAAGTAGGTGGTCTTATCTCCACAGCGATCATGGCCACATAGTATGGGTTACGTGTATCAAATTTGGTTGAAATCGGTCCGGTTGTTAGGAGGAGATGTGGAACATACACACATTCATAGATACACCCATTTTTATAATATTTATGGATTATTGCTACACACGCGATGACACGTGGAGATCTGGGACGGTCCAGTACACGCGCACAGATAGCCGAAGTGGTTAAGGCGACTGCTCTCGTTAGCTGGGGAAATTGGGATCGAGTGCAGGTGCAGCATAAATTTTTTATGTCCCTAATAGACGGTACAGCTAATGTACAATCGTATTCGCAACCTTCGAATATATCTTCTGTCCTCTTTCTCAACAGTGTTCCGCGAAAAGAACATCGCCTTCCGTCCAGAGATTCCCATTTGAGTTCATGGAGCATTTTTCTAATACTTTCGTGTTCATCGAATCAACAGGTAGCAAACCTTGTAGGCCGCCACTGAACTGCTTTGATGTCTTCCTTTAGTCCTGCCTGGAGGGGATCCCTAAGTCTCAAGGAGGAGTGGAGACTGGGTCACACAGGTTTTCCTTACGAAGTATCATTTATAACTGAACTACTCTTTCCTAGAATTATCCTAATAAACTTAAGTCGACCATTCACCTTCGCTACTACCGTCTTTACATGAACGTTCCATTTCATGTCGTTTTGCAAAGTTACACTTTTGAAACTGTTGTATACGCACATTACAGGATTGTTTTTCCTACTGATCTGCATTAACTTACATTTTTCCACATTTAGAACAAGCTGCCATTCATAAATAATACATCACAACCTGAAACGAGCCGCAGAGGCCACAGCAGCAACACTAGAAGAAAATATGACGTACTTTGCTCATGATTTAGGCTGTCAGTGGCTCTAGAATGGGCTTAAAATGCGACCATAAAAATCATCGATCAGCTCCGCGATACCATGAGTTGTGTGACAGGTAGCTAACTAGATTGTAAATCTAAATTAACATTGTTTCTTTGAACAACTCTTTCCATTCTGCAGATGAGTTTAAAAAGCTACTCCCGCATGTAGTGTAGAAGACAAAGATATTTATTTTTCATTGTAAATTGACTACTTTCTCTGACAGGATGAGTA